>NC_072413.2:36261420-36886420 GCF_028858775.2 Pan troglodytes
AACAGGTTAGAGAACCCTGAAATAAAGCTGCACACCTACAACCATATGATATTCAGCAAAGCTGACAACAACAAGCTCTGGGGATAGGACTCCCTATTCAACAAATGGTGCAGGGATAACTGGCTAGCCATATGTAGAAGATTGAAACTAGGCCATTTACTTTCACCATATTAAAAACTCAACTCAAGATGGATTAAAGATATAAATGTAAAACCTAAAGCTATAAAAACTGTACAAGAAAACCTGGGAAGTACCATTCTGGACATGAACCCTGGCAAAGATTCCATAGTGAAGACTTCAAAATCAATCGCAAGAAAACTAAAAATTGACAAGTGGCACCTAATTGAAGAACTTCTGCACAGCAAAAGAAACTATCAACAGAGAAAACAGACAACCTACAGAATGGGAGAAAATATTTGCAAACGGTGTACCCAACAAAGGTCTAATATCCAGATTCTAGAAGGAACATAAATCAACAAGAAAGCACAAACAATCCCATTAAAAAAAATGGGCAAAGGGCATGAAAAGACACTTCTCAAAAGAAGACATATATAAAGCGGCCAACAAGCATCTGAAAAAAATGCTCAACATCATTAATCATTAGAGAAATGCAAATCAAAACCCCAATGAGATATCATCTCACACCAGTCAGAATGCCTATTATTAAGTAAAAAAAAAATATGCTGGTGAGATTGTGGAGAAAAGGAACGCTTATAGACTGCTGGTGGGAATGTAAATTAGTTCAGCCACTGTGAAAAGAAGTTTGGAGATTTCTCAAAGAACTGAGAACTAGCATTCAACTTGGCAATCCCTTTATTGGGTATATACCCAAAGGAATATAAATCATTCCACCATAAAGATACATGCGCATGTATGGTTCACTGGAGCACTACTTACAATAGCAAAACCATGGAGTCAACTTAAATGTCCAAAAGTGGTGGACTTGATAAAGAAAATGTGATACATATATACTGTGGAATACTATGCAGCCATAAATAAGAATTAAATCATATCTTTTGCAGTAACATGCATGAAGCTGCAGGCCATTATTCTAAGCTAATTAACGCAGGAGCAGAAAACCAAATACTGCATGTTGTCACTTGTAAGTGAGAGCTAAACATTGACTACATGGACACAAAGAAGGGAAAAATAGACACTAGGGCTTACTTGAGGGTGGAGGGTGGGAAGAAGAGATAGGAGATTAAAAAATCTACCTGTGAGGTACCATGCACATTACCTGGGTGACAAAATGATCTGTAGGCCAAACCCCCCGACATGAAATTCACTCATGTAACAAACCTGCATATGTACACCCTGTTCATATAAATAACTTGGAAGAAAAAACATACAGGTAAATATTATTTACAACTGTAACTCAGGTCCACCAATTTATTAGCTGTGCGACCTTGGGAGGATCACATAACTCTTCTGAGGCTCAGTTTGTTCAACTGTAAAATTGATTGAACAGTTTTCAGGCTCATTATGACAATGAATGAGATTCTGTATTTAAGTGGTAGGTATTTAATTAATATTAGCTGTTACCAACACTATTATTACTACAGTTTTGGGAAGGAGCCAGCAAGAACAGTCCTCTTCCCTGACTAAAGGTGGAACCAACTGAGGAAAAGACTTCTTTGTCTATTTCTAATGATTCCTCTGTAAATAAAATGTACCAAACCAGTCACCAACACAGCTGGACAGGGACAAGACTCTTACCTTGGAAAGAGGATAGGGATAGAGTAGAACATACCATCCCACTAGACAGGGATGCTTCAGAAGCGAGAGCCCAGAGGACATGAGTCATGCATTCACAGATGCTTCTAAACTCACCTATTCCTTCTACCCTGGAGGTGTGAACAAGGGGGATGAGAAAAGCTGAAATCCCTCCAGGTGGAAACACAAGAGGTAGGGGCATTGAGATTTCTCCCTAAATATTATTATGAGCTTGATGGCAATGATTTTAGGAAATTGATGATTTTATAGCTTAAAAATTTTATTACTACAATACTTGTATATTTATAATTTAGTGTGTGCATATATATATATTTATTTCCCATATATATATATATATAATTTCTCATTCCTTCTCCTTTGATATTTTTTCTACTGTGGTAAATTGAACTATTTGACTCCCAATTATTACCTTTTTCCCACTAAAAAATTACATGTTGACTGGGTGCAGTGGCTCACACCTATAATCCCAGAACTTTGGGAGGCCGAGATGGGTGGATCACGAGGTCAGGAGATCAAGGCCAGCCTGGCTAACGTGGTGAAACGCCGTCTCTACTAAAAATACAAAAAAATTAGCCGGGCGTGGTGGTGGGCACCTGTAGTCCCAGCTACTTGGGAGGCTGAGGCAGGAGAATGGCATGAATCCAGCAGGCAGAGCTTGCAGTGAGCCGAGATCGCACCACTGCACTCCAGTCTGGGCGACAGAGCGAGACTCCATCTCAGAAAAAGAAAAAAAAAATTCACGTTTACCCTTTGCCACAAATTTTGTATTACCTTCCCCATAGGTGAAGTATACTTTTCCATCCCATTAGCTTTGTCCATGGCCATTTGACGTGGGTTGGTCAGTGGAACGGTTGTAGATGTGAGGCAAGCGGCATCTGAACAGAAGCTTTAAATGAGCTTGTGTGATTTTTCTCCCTTTACCCTTAACATTTCCCTCTACCATGGGAACACCATGCCCTAGGCAGTGGCCACTCCTTAATTCTGGATCTTGGGACAAGTAGCCATACAAGGATGGCCCACTGGACCTAGTGCAGCCCAGTGAAGTCCATATCTGGTTACCTATGTAACCAACATGTCTGCAGCTGACCTGCATCACTCATGTAAAGGAATAAATATTGTAAGCTACTATAATTTTTGGATTGTAAGTAGCATAACACAATTGACTAAACAGTACACCATTTGTTCTTAACAGAGTCTTGACCAGACAGCTTGAAGGGTCATGATCTCAGATGAGAGGCAAGGAGAGCAGTCAAAGCTCAGGACTAGCTCATACAAAACCTGTGCAAGTGTGCTGTGTCCGTCCCACACCTAGTAACCTGTTCCTAGCATAATGGTGACAGCCAGGTTTCTCACTGAGACTATTAACACTTTTTGTGTTTGACAAGAGTAGGCAAGGTCAAACACTGGCAGGTGCTGAAGTGTTACATATACTGCCAGAAGCAGCGCCATTCATACATACATTCCAAAGGAGGGTTTTCTTAAAGTGAATCTCCTTAAGTTCTAGTAAGTGCATGCCAGTCACAGGTATACTAAATTGTCTTAGCCCTCTTGCATAATATAATGTAACATGTAAACATTACAAATGTGCAATTGCAAAGTGGATTATCACAAATAGACTAAATCTTATTACAATAAAACATTATAATGGAGTGCTTATGACCCTAAAGATTTCAAAAACCTAATAATGGCCAATTTATTTTGAGAAATATTAAAATAAAATTTGATGCTTTGTTGCTTTGTATAGTGGAATTTAACTAACTTTTTTTTTCCTTTTTGGGGGGCAATGTACAGCAGAGTGACTAAAGGTGCAGGCTTTTAATGAGCTAACAGCAGTCATTTCGAGTCCTGGCCACTCCATGTCCTAACTTTATATTCTTGGGCAAGCCACTTACACTGAGCGGTGTTTCACCTTCCCCATCTGCAAAGTAAGAAAAACAGAAACTTCCATAACAACGTTGTAATAAGGACTGTATGAGAGTATATATGGAAAGCATTTATCCCACTGCTAGAATATTGTAAGCACTAGATATTTGTAGACATATTTTTACTGTCATTCTTGCCATGAATATGTGTAAAGCACAAGCAACATTCAGTCTTTTTTAAAGTTTCAGCTTTTCATACTTCCAAATGATAAAATGTGCATAAAATTTTATCAAAAACCAGAATCCTCCTATCATAACAGGAAAAATATGGAGAAAGAGGAAATTCTGTTTTGTTTTGACAAAAGACAAGGCAATAATTTCCGTAAATATTCAACAACTGACATTGGAACATTTCACAATGTCACTGCAATTTAGTAATAATTATACTAGTTACACTGTATAGCACTTAATCTTTTTAAGATATTTTGCCAACTGCTTTTTTAATCCTCATAGCTATTTTATTATAGAAGTTATTTACATGTGTCATATCCTTGCTATCATTCTCTATCAAAATTAATGATGTTTTTACAAATAATCAATATTGAAAACTTCCACATCAGATACTATCAATGTTTTATATTTTTCTTCACACCTACTTCACTTTCTTCTAGAAGCTTGGATTTTTAATAAGAACAACCTAGATTTAAGCTAGCTCATTTCTTTAAAACTTTCTGTTATTCAATATAAATCATATAGAGAAAAATATGAAAATATTAATATGAATACTCACGTATGCACATCCAGATTTTTTATACTTAACATTTTTCCATGTTTGGCTTTTTAAAAAAACAAAAAACCAGAAATAAAGCTGAGGTCCTTTGTGTAACTTTCCTTCTTTTCTTTCTGCTATTCTCTAAATGCACCTGCTCTTCCTGAATTTGCTATAGTTTTTCATTCTTTTAAACTGCATGGAAATGTTACATATATTAATTATTATGATACAAATTCCATTTTTTCTCAATATCTTATTTGGAAATTTATTGACGTTCACTATTGTAGAGCTACACTGTCCATCTGAACTGTTATATAATATTCCTTTGAGCAAATGACAGTTCATCTATTTTCAGATTCATGTTTGTAACTGTTTGTTTGCAATTTAGCAGATACTGTTGTTTTTGCTCTTATACCCTTGGCACTCACTTCTCCAGACTGAAGGCTGCTTCCTGTGGACACCTGCAGCACTCTGCTGAAAGGTGTCTGTTCTGGCATGCTCAGAGCACACTCAGCTCACTTGCAGGGCAAGTTGAAATGCCAGAGAGACTGAAGCAGCTTTCATTCAATGATAGGCCGGGATTTGGTGGATAAATACCCTACCTGTTTTTACACCTATTGTGAGACAACTCTGAGGTATTTTCCCCACCAGTACTTGCCTCACATCCCATGGTGATAATTTGTTGATTCTGCACCCTTGGGTTTCCTGCCTTTTCCTATCTCATATCTCCACTTCCCCACTCATCCTTTTCTGAGATCACCTCCCAAATAAATTATAGGCATACCTTGGAAATATTATAAGTTTGGTTCCAGACCATCACAATAAAGCAAATATCACAATAAAGAGAGTCAAATGAATTGTTTGGCTTCCCAATGCATTTAAAAGTCATGCTTACACTATACTGTAATCTATTAAGTGTTGATTATTGATTATAAGACATAATCAATAGCATTATGTCTAAAAATAGACATACTTTAATTTAAAATACCTTATTGCAAAAAAAAAAAATGCTAACAATTATTGGAGCCTTCAGCAAGTAGTAATCTTTTTGTTGGTGGAGGATGTTGCCTCAATGTTGATGACTTCTGATGAGTAGGGTGGTGGTTACTGAAGGTTGGGGGTGGTGGGGGTTGTGGCAATTGCTTAAAAAAAGGCAACAATTGCGGCTGGGTGTGGTGGCTCACGCCTGTAATCCCAGCACTTTGGGAGGCCGAGGCGGGCAGATCACCAGGTCAGGAGATCGAGACCATCCTAGCTAATAGTGAAACCCTGTCTCTACTAAAAATACAAAAAAATTAACCGGGCGTGGTGGCGGGCGCCTGTAGTCCCCAGCTCCTTGGGTGGCTGAGCCAGGAAAATGGCGTGAACCCGGAAGGCGGAGCTTGCAGCGAGCGGAGATCGATCCACTGCACTCCAGCCTGGGCGACAGAGCAAGACTCCTTCTCAAAACAAACAAACAAACAAACAAAAAAGAGGCAACAATGAAGTTTTCCACATCAATTGACTCTTCTTTACATGGAAGATTTTTGTGTGGTATATGATACTATTTGACAGCATTTTATGCACAGTAGAACTTCTTTTACAATTGGATTCAGTCCTCTCAAAACTGGCTTCTGCTTTATCAACTAACTTTATGGAATAGTTTAAATCCTTGATTGTTATTTCAACAATATTCACAACATCTTCCCCAGATGCTATTCTTGATATTCTTGACATGCCATCTCAAGAAACCACTTTCTTTGCTCATCCATAAGAAGCAACTCCCAATTTGTTCAAGTTTTATCATGAGATTTCAGCAATTCAGATACATCTTCAGGATCCACTTCCAATTCTGGTTCTCTTGCTATTTCCACCACACCTGCAGTTACTTTCCCTACTGAAGTCTTGAACCCCTCAAAGTCATTCATGAGGGTTGGAATGAACTTCTTCCAAACTCCTGTTAATGTTTATATTTTGACCTCTTCCTGTGAATCATAAATGTTCCCTTTGGCATCTAGAATTGTGAATCCTTTTCAGAAGATTTTAACTGACTTTTCCCAGATCCACCAGAAGAATTACAATCTATGTCAGCTATGGTCTTACAAAATGTATTTCTTAAATAATAAGACTTGAAGTTGAAATTATGCTTGATCCATGGACTGCAGACAGATCTTGTGTTAGCAGGCATGAAAACAAGATCAATTTCTTTGTATATGTCTATCAGAACTCTTGGGCAACCAAGTGTATTGTCAATGAGCAGCAATATTCTGAAAGGAATTATTTTTTTCCAAGCATTAGATCTCAGCAATGGGCTTAAAATATTCAGTAAACCATGCTTTCAACAGATGTGCTGTCATCCAGGCTTTTGTCCATCTATAAAGCATGGTAGAGTAGAGTTAGCATAATTGTCAAGGGCAATAGGATTAGCAGAATGGTAAATGATCATTGGCTTCAACTTAAAGTCACCACCTGCATTAGACCCTAACAGGAGAGTTCATCTCCATTGAAAATCTGTTTAGTGTTGCAACCTGCAAGAATAACTTTAGCCTGATCTGAATAATTTGCTATAGCTTCTATATCAGCACTTGCTGCTTTACATTGCATTTTTTATGCTATGGAAACAGCTTCTTTCCTTAAACTTCATGAACCTCTGCTATGTCAAACTTTTCTTCTGCAACTTCTTGACCTCTCTCTACCTTGATAGAATTGAAGAGAAGTAGGGCCTTGCTCTGGATTAGGCTTTGGCTTAGGAGGATGTTGTGGTTGATTTGATCTTTTATTGACAACTAAAACTTTCTCCATATTAGTAATAAGGTTGTTTCACTTTTTTATTATTTGTGTGTTTACTGGAATAGCCCTTTTAATTTTATTCCAGAAATTTTCCTTTGTATTCATAACTTGGCTGTTTGGTGCAGGAGGCTCAGTTTTCAGTCTACTTTGGCTTTTGGCATACCTTCCTCAAAACTAAGCTTAATCCTTTCTAGATTTTTATTCAAAGTGAGAGATGTGCAACCCTTTCTTCTTCTTGAACACTTTCTTGAACACTTGAGACCATTGCAGGGTTATTAATTGGCCTAATTTCAACATTGTTGTGTCTCAGGGATTACAGAGGCCCAAGGAGAGGGAGATGAGGGAATGGTTGGTTGGTATAGCAATCAGAATATATACAACCTTTATTAATTAAGTTTGCTGTATAATATGGGCACCATTAATGGGACCCAAAAACACTTACAACAATAACATCAAAGATCACTTATCACAAATCACTATAAAAAATAATAATGCAAACGTTTGAAAATTATAAGAATTACCAAAATATGTCACAGAGACACAAAGTGAGCATACATTGGTGGGAAAAATGATGCTGATGGACTTGCTTGACGCAAAGTCAAATTTGAAGCCCAGGGATCAGTGGAATTTGAAATACAGGAGTCAAAATCCAGCCTGCCACCTGTTTTGTAAAGCCAGTGAGCTAAGAATGGATTTTATATTTTTAAAAGATTGAAAAGAAGACTAATTATCTTTGTTTTTTGCCACTATAATAAAATAGCATAGACTGAGTAACTTATAATGAGCAGGAATTTATTTGGCTCATGGTTCTGGAGGCTGGGAAGCCCAAAATCAAGAGCCACATCTGGCGAGGGCCTTCTTACTGTATCATAACATGGAGGAAGACATCACACTGAGAGGGAGCAAGAGACAGCCAAACTCGCTTTTATGACAAACCTACTCTTGTGATAATAAATGCACTCCAATGATAGCAACATTAATCCATTCATGAAGGCAGAGCCCTCATTACCTAATCACTTTTTAAAGGTCCCACTTCTCAACACTTTTGCAATGGGGATTAAATTTCCAACACATAAACTTCGGAGGACGCATTCAAACCATAGTACTAATTTTGCATGACACACAAACTTGTATTAAATTAAATTTTTACTGTCCATAAGTAAGTTTTTGTTGGAGTTCAGTCATACTCATTTGCTTATTATCTGTGGTCATTTCTGCACTGCTACAACACAAATAAGTAGTTGCTACAGAGACTCTACGGCCTGCAAAGTTTAAAATATTTATTATCTAGACCTCTGCTGAGAAAGTTCACTGATCCTTGCTCTAGGCTATATATTTAGAAGTAGAATTTCTATGTTAAAGATAATGCATATAAATAAATATTTAAACATTATATATATAATATAAAATAAGAATATTTATATTATATAGATATATACTATAAACTTTGCCAAATTGCTCTCCAATGTAGTTGTTCCAACTTATACTTCCACCTACCAGGAGCATTTGTGTGTTTCCACTTCTTTGTATTCTCACCAGGATTTTTTTTTTTTTTAGCTCTTTTCTAACACTTGCTAAACTATCTTTTTAACCAAGTAAATATTCATGTCTCAGGCTCCTTTAAAGACAATGGTATCTAGAATTGTTTCACTTTAAAAAAAATATTTATTTTTATGGATTACCTTTAAACTTGTGACAAATGATATTGGCTTCCTCTTAGGGGGTGATAGTTTCCTTTTAAAAAATTTTAAGGAAAAAGAATTAGTCAATTAAAAGATAAACGTTAAGTGTATGATAGTAAAGTGATATCCAGATGTAGTGAAACCATAAAGATGGATTCTGAATGATTGAAATTTGTGACTCAGTGAAGCAGTGGAAACTTGCAATCTGTATTTTAATTGTGGATCAATCATTTGCCAGTTGTGTGTTCTTGGAAAAATTATTTATACACTCTACATTTCAGTAAAATGAAGATAATTGCTAAAGCTTCCCTATTTCTTTCATAGTGTTCTTTTGGAGATCTATTGAGATTATAAGTGTAGGGTACAATGTAAAAGTAAGACATTGTTCTGTTGTACCATCTCCAGGTGGTGCCTGTATCACAACCTCCCTGAAGTTTCTACTGTTCTCCCCAAAGACAATGGACATGGTCCACTTTTGGTGTTTGGTTTTGCTCACATTGATAACTCTGTCAATAGCACTAACTCCACGCTCTCCATTTCTGCTAGTAGAAATTCTATTGACTGTTCATTAGCCTTTTTCTATTAAGTGTTCCCCAGATTCTATTCCCTCTTGTCATGTTACATATCTTCCTCCAGTAAATCTTCATATCATTTAAAGATATTCTCTGACAACATGGAATATATTTCACTGTTTATTCATTGGACTGCTTATGCATTATGAACATAGATGTTGTACTCCTTTGGCAGCTTCTTCAGACCTAGCATAGTTTCTTGCACAAAATAGTAGCAATGAATATATATTGACCTTAATTTCTTTTATAAGGATCCATTATCCCTTTTAAAAGTATGTTTGCCCCAATTTTGCCTACATGGCTGAAAATATGAGGCCTTAATGTGGTGTACAGGGTCCTCTAAGGTTGACCTCATCCTACCTCTTCAGGCTCATCTTTTAATAGCCTGTCTTCTCTCTCTCTGCTTCAGCTGCACTGACCTACCAGTCCCCCAAACATGCATGCTCCTTCAGCAGCAGGGCTTTGGCACATTTTGTTCTGAGTACATAGGACAGTCTCAAATTTCCTTTCATTTATTAATTTTTACTCACTTTTCAGACTTGATTTCAGTGGTGTCTTCTCCAGGGAAGCCTTGCTGTATCTCGACTATGCCAGATTCCCCTCTTGGATGCCCTGATAGCGCTAGACTATTCATTGGCAGCATTCATCATAGTGGCAACTTTACACTTATTTATGTGATTATCTGGTTAATGTTAATCCTACCTGTTAAGTCTTGAGCTTCATGAAGACATGGGAATATTTGTTTTTCCTCACCATTGTATCTCTTGCATCTAATAGCATGGTACATTGTAAATGCTCAATAAATGTTTGTTGGATGTTTGACTGAATGACTAATGAGTCGCTCTATTCCCTGCAAAATCAAATCAAACATAGTGTCCTTTCTTGCTCCCATCTTCCATGATCAGCAAGAAAATACATACGATCGACGGCATAAAATGAGCTTTATCTACTCTAGCCAAGTCATTTGGGAAAACTTCCAGGGTGTCAAGACACCAGTCATTGCTTCCAGGAATCAGTGACTCCCTGAAACAATTGTTAGTGACCTGCTATTACTGAACCCCTGCCCCTTGAAAGCTATATCTTCCCCAAGCAAATGCCAGAATGCTTTCTGTGATAGCTGGACTCCAGCTGCAGTCCTCTCTAAATATATCCATGTGCCATTTTACCTTAAATTTCTATCTAAAAATAATCAGGTTGTTGAACCACAGCAGAATAATACACAATTTAAATTCAGTTGCCAAGCAGCACATTTTTGCTTAAGAACAGGCAATCATGCACTTGGTTTCTGACATAAAAAGACCTGTCTTGCTGTAAAGCATGAATTACAGATAACCCTTGAACATTACACATCAAACCTGACACTAAGGGCAGCCTCCATATATATATACATATGTATGCAATTATTATTTAAACTCTATATTTTAAAAGTTTCCTTTATAGCCAACAACAGTAGACTTTGTCACCACTTATTAGTTTTAATACAATGACAATATATTATGGCAGAGAGGATTTTAAAAAGTACTTTTCTTTTTGCCACTTCAGTAAATCATATTCTTCTAACTCTGACCCCAATCTCTTTTTTTTAGAATTTCCAAAGTGTTCCAAGAGGTTGTATTTGAGTGAAGATAAAATATAGTGACTTCAAGATGCCATGTTTACATATCTTTATTTTAAATATCCTCACAGTATAGCTCTGGCAAGGACATGGTCCATGAACAGATGTCGGCATTTGATAGGATATAAACAACAACAACACCACTTCTCATGTTGAAACTCGGCCAAGGCCTCTTTGAGCAACAACATCTACTGTCTCTCTACAACCCTGTTAGCCCATGTGTGCTACTTAGGGCCACACAATTGAACCATAGGGAATCATCTTTTCCAAGATTTCATTGTGGACAGATACTTACTTGTCTTGATCTAAACTTACCTCTTTAACTTTTGGAGCCCGAACAAAACAAATACTTGAAAGAACAAATACTTGTTTTTAACCAGAGGAAATGATCAAGCAAATGGCCCGGATAATACAGCAGCGAGTACTTGTTTAGTCACCGACCTAATCAGGGAGAGAAATTATTACAGAAAATGTTAATATGTAGTTCTGGATTTTCTAAATTAATGAAGACTCTCATTTCCAATTTCAAAGAGTGCTGTTGGGTATCATTTGTGTTTAATGCCACATTGTTGCTGGGTTGGTAGTGGATTGGCACTGAAATGGAATACAGAAAATGTGCCAGTGAATACCAGAGTGGCCCAGGAAAAAGAGCGCCAATAGAACATCTGGGTTAGAGATACAGCTGCTTTGGGGAACGCTCTTATCCTTGTAGATTGGGTGATAAAATTCAGTGAGTCAGAACTTATATTACTATGTGTTTCCCAATAACTTTCTAACACAGTGTTAGGGTAAGGCTGCCAGGCCTGCTATTTACGGTGGAACCATTTGTGTTTCATTTTATTTTGCTTGATTGCTTCCATTGTGTTGTAATAAAACGTGCACAGAAGTTTTGATAAAGAAGACATCTTAATATTTTTAATAGTGCACTTCACATTTTTACTGAAAATTGAGTGTGTGTCAATATAAAACTCGTGTTGTGCTTAATTTTGTTTGGTGGAACAAAGAAACATTGATGTGAAAAGGAGTTTTTAACTACAAAATGATATATCGCTAGCTCAACAGTGGTTATTTCTGGCTGGAAAGTTTTGAATGATTTAAAATTATTCCTTTTTCTCTGATTTCTAAATGTCTTACTTGTATTATAAAAGTGCACACACGTACATGTATGTGCATGTACATGTGTGCATATATACATATACAGATATATTTAAGTGGATATTTTCCTTAGGCAGAGGTGTTATTTCAAAAGAACGTGATATTTTCACCCTCCAAGATTCTATCTCAGAAGTGTGTGTTTATGAGGTAGGAGAAATGAAGAGCAGGGGAGAAAGGGTGGGACAGAGCAAAGCAGAAAACTTCATCTCTTGTCTGTAGCTGTTGTCTGCAGGTAGGTCTTTTGCTTTCCATTTTTCTCTTGGGTCCCATGTGGCTTGGTTATAGAAATGTCACTTTTGCAACTATGAAATTCAGGACAGGAGAAACTAAATAACATGACATTCTGATGACTTCCTGGGAGCCATGTGCTTTGCTGCCTGAGGCTGCAACAAAGACCTTCCACTTGTGTGCATCATAAATCTTACTTTGGGAAGTCTGAGTTTTGTTGATGTTGTGGACATTGTTGTTTGCCTAGTGTTTATTTAGGAATTGGGTGGCCATATGGTTCATCTCTTCTTTAGCTGCAAGGAGTGGAGATACTGCACATTTTCTTGTCTAAGTCAGTTATGTGATTCTGTTCCCCTTGCCAGTGATTGGTGTGAGGTGGGCATGTGACACAATGATGGCCAGTTAGATAGAAGTGGAAGTTCATTGGGGGGTGTATAAGTCCGTTCTCATGCTGCTATGAAGAAATACCCAAGACTGGGTAATTTATAAAGAAAAGAGGCTTAACTGACTGACATTTCCTTATGGCTGAGGAGGCCTCAGGAAACTTTTAATCACAGCAGAAGGCACCTTTCCACAGGGCGGCAGGAAGGAGAATGAGTGCCAGCAGGGGAAATGCCAGATGCTTATAAAACCATCAGATCTCATGAGACTCACTCATTATCACGAGAACAGCATGGGGGAAACTGCCCCCTTGTTCCAGTTACCTCCACCTGGTCCCACCCTTAACACATGGGGATTATTACCATTCAAGGTGATATTTGGGTGGTGACACAGAGCCAAACCATATCAGAGGGCTTTGGGAAGTTTTTTTTCTGAATGTTAAAGATGGGATATACAACACTGATGTATGCTTTTTTTTTTTTCTTTACTTGAATGTTGTGTGAAGATGAGAACCTCAGAATTGCTGCAGCCATCTTGCTACCAAGGCAGAACAAATGAGAAAATCAGTATGCTAAGGAAGGCAGCTGAGGAAGGAAGAAAAATCTTGGGTTCCTGTTGACATTGCTCTGTCCCTGAAATTTTCTACCTCTGAATTTCTTGTTATGAGGCAATAAACACTCCAATTCTTTATCTTCTTTTTTTGTTGAATATCTAAACTTAGAGCCAAAATCATCCTAGCTGGTTTAACCTATAATCAGATTTCAAAATGAAAATGAGTTTTTCCCCTTCTTATAGGGGATAAATAACTCAGAAAAGTGAAAACTGCTACTTAGATAAATGCGGCATTTATACCACCTCTTATTCACTTTAAAGAGGAGGAACATGTACGTACACACACACACACACACACACACACACACACACACACACACACAAATCCTGCCAAGTGCTTTAACATGACTGTTCAGTGCCTTGCTCACATTTGGATTAAGAGTTTGGAATTAATTTAAATATCCACCAATATGAGTATAGTTAAATATGGTATATAATAGATAACGGAATAGCAGGCAATAAAGAGCATAAGGTAGATCTACATGAATTTTATCGGTAAAAGTCTTTAATATATATATTTAGTGAAAAAAGCAAGTTGCATACCTATGTACACAATATTTCACATTTGTGCCTATGTATAAATGTATGAATATATATAAATGATATTTTCATTTATATATTTATTAATAGAAAAAGTTCTAGAAGATTTAACAACAAATGGATGGTGGTCATTACCTTTGGGAAAGGAGCAAGACTGAGGGATGTAAAGCGGTATTTTTAATTTTTACTCTATATATTTAAGTAACATTTGAATTTTTACTGAAATAATTTATTCATGTTCTATTTACATAATTAAAAGCATAAACAATTCACAGGTTATGTCAAAATATTTTCAATTCATTTTGCCCTTGTGATGATCACTTCCTACCTAGTCCATCAAACAAAAATATTCATACATAATTTACTTTCTTTTTTATTAATATTTTGAACAATATATAGGTTTATGCTTTTTATTTTTTTTTCCTGTGGAGCGCGTACCACTCTCCCATCCCCCAACGCATACCTTCTAGGACCACATCGCCCTTTTGTAGGACTTCTCTAGTGTGTAGAATCTAGAAAGGATGGGTGTTCCCTGACTTCAGACTTCCACTTCTGGTCTTTAGTCTGAAGGGCTGAATCCTTAGTTCAGCCAGGAGTCAGAAGTGCTTTTTTCTGGGACTTTTATGTGAGTGATTCAGATGGAAAGAATGTTTGGCGTCAGATCGGTCACAGAAGAAACTCGAGGACCAGACGTTCCCTGTGGTGGGACACGAATCCTGCCTATGCTGTGCAGCCTCCTGACCCGTTTGAGTTTCTGTCTGCTCTCCAAGCCTGGTCCTGGGAGTCCTTGATAGCCTTCTAAATCACTCATTTTTTTTTTTTCCTTTGGATAGCTGAGTTTACTTTTCTTGCTTTCCGCCAAGAACTGACTGATATAACTAAGATTAAATAAAACAAACATGTCTTGTTTTTTTCTATGTGAGATGATAAATAATCACTAGGAACTTCCTATGGGAAAAGACTATAGAATATGAATGTCCTCAGCAAAGTTTTAATTTGTGATTTCTGCAGCAGCAAGCCAGCTCTGGGTCTTTCTCTATTTAATCATAGTAATGATGATGCATTGTTCTTTTACATCCATCAGGCTGCTTTCACCTTTGGTTACATGGAGAAGGAACAGAAGTCCTAAAGATAATAAATGGAAATATTTTTTCACCTGGAGTTTAACTCTTTTAAAAAATTATATTTGTAACCTGCTTTACAGTGGTTGATTATGGATCTGTAGAATGGTTGCCATTGAATTTAGTCTCTGAAGAGAATTCAGTAATTATCTAGGAGCATTCCCTCAATTTATAGCTAAGAAGCTGAATCCCCCAGTAGTTAAGAGACTTACCCAAATCACATAGCAACTTAAAGGCACAAAATTAGGCTTAAAATTCATGACTTCTGAATCTTAGTAAAAAATTCTTTCTCTAGATGTCACTCTCCAAAGATTTCATGATTTAAACAAAAGGAATGATGAATGAAATAGCCACTTTTCTTTGAAAAGAATAGTAAATAAATTCATAATAATACTTTTTGGACTATGGCTAAATAATATTCCACTCAGTATTTGCTTCAATTACCACCTATGTTGCTTTGATTAGCATGTCTGGTAAACTCTGTCTTTAGATAAGAAATATAAAAAAGTGGAATACATTTTTGGATGATTCTTTTATCCCCTCTTTTTCTTAATTATACATCTTAAATATATTCTTTTTCTTACTATATTGAAGGTGGTTACATAAGCAGAAAACGCATCTCTGATATATCACCATTCTTTCTGAATGCGTGACTTTTGCCTGGAGCCCTGCAGAGTGCAGCTAACTGGGAAGTTTTAGTGCTCCGGGGACAGTTGCTATATCTCCAGGCTTGGCTATTTCATATTATGTTTCCTTTCTGTGTGTGTCTTGCCTCCTGAATGAGATTGTGCTCTCAGGGGGCCTTTAGCAAATTAGTTTTGGTGGCTTAACTTTCATTCAACATATATGCACCGAGCATCTACAACCTGTGCTGTGTACTGTGGTAAGAATTAGTGGCACAAGTAGGAGAGAAACCTCCTGCCCTCAGGGAACCAACACTCTATTCAGAGCAATGTGTATTTTAAAGTGACAGATGATAAGAAATAATACACAATTAAACAAAGTAGGATACTGAGCTCTCTTAAAAATTTATTATTATATCCTTAAGAACTGAGATTAAGAAGTTCTGTTAAGACATTCTAACTAGTACTTTGGGCAGCCTGGAGGGGACTCTCCAGCAGCCTGTAAAGACAATTATGCTGGTAAGTAAGACAAAATGTATTCCTGTGAATAATTAAAATAATTAAACTGTTTCTAATATACATTAGTCATTTAATTTCTGATTTTTGCAAGACAGAAAGGATATCTGTTTTTAGCAAATGCTTAGAAAAGGTCAATGTGAGCCAAATGGCGGCAAATAGGCTGACACCTCTATGAAGGTGAAAGGAAAATGGGTAACATAAACTGTAGCATGATAGGGCTGACATGCTAGGGGCTTAAAATCACCTTTGTCTTGGCAATAATATTCAAAGGCTCCATGTTTTTTATTGCTGTACAGTTTCATTCATTTATTCAGCACATCCTTTGAGCACATTTTTTTTGAGCAGACACTGTTCTAGACACTTGAGATACATCAGGACAAAGATGCCTGACCCTGTGGGCCCACATTCTCAGCAGGGGAATATAGGAGATAAGCAAAGAGCATAGTGAATATGCAAATGATATAGTATGTTGAGGGATATAAAGGCTAGAAAACAAAAAGGAGATGTGGGCATAGTAAGAGGGATTAGCAATACTTGAGTAGAGAGTTTTTAAAGTGTTCACAATAGGACTCCTTAAGATAGTGACATTTGAGCATTACTTGAACAAGATCAGGGAGTTTACTACATGCAGGAAGATCATTCCAGGCAGATACAGTAAGGGCTAAGATGGATACAAACATGCCAGACAGGCTGGAACAGAGCGAGGGAGAGGCAGTGGGTTGGAGATGAAGTTAAATCATATAGCGCCTTTCAGTGTGGTGTAAGGACTTTCGCTTTTACTGTAAGTGAAATGTGGAGCCACAAGAGCAATCTGAGCAGAGGAATTACATATCTGATTAACACTTAGAAAACGATTAGTCTGATAACTGTGCTGTGTATACACTGGAGGGCAATGGTAACAGCAGAGTCCAGCAGAAGGTGATGGCCCAGTCTCAGATAGAGAAGAGGATAGTGCAGATCCGGTGGGTGGCAATTCAGGTGTTGAGAAGTAGTACGTTTCTATTTACATTTTGAAGGCAGAACCAATAGGACATGCTGATGATAGACGTGTGATGTGAAAGGAAGGGTCAAAGATGACCCTAAGATTTTTTCCTAAGAAATCCCATTAATTCAGGTGGGAAAAGTTATGGATGGAGCAGATGTGAAAGAGATGGTGAGTTTAGTTGTTGGCATGTTGAATTTCAGATGTTAATTAGATATGTATCTGGACATGTTAAGTAGGCTGCTGGATATATAACTTTGGCATTCAAAAGAGATGTCTGGGATAGAGATATAAACGTAGGAGTTGTTGGCATATAGATTTTATTTAGGATGCAACACTGAATGCAGTCAGCAAAAGAGTGAGCATAGATAGAGAACAGAAGAGGATCAAGTAATAAACCATATGGCACTTCAACACCAAGACATCAAGAAGAAGAGAAACCCTTACAAGAGAAAAAGGAGTAAAACAGAAATGTAGGAGAAACCCAAGACTGCGAGTCCCAGAACTGAGTTCTGAGTACTGGTTTCTGAGGTTACTTCGAAGAAGTTTTGAAGGCTCCAGTTAGTGAATTGAAGAGTTAGGTTGACTTGTTAGGCCAGGCGTATACAGATGAGACCAATTGAAGGGGATTACCTCCAAATAAGATATTTTTTACTTTTAGTTTCCTAACAGAAAAAAAGGAGAAAGGAACAGGTAACAGGCTTTTTAACAGAAAAACCTATCACAAGATGGTTTTTTAAACCGGAAATCCATATAGGATTTGAGTACATCTCCTGGCACAGGATCAGTATTCGATTTGGGACAGTGCAGAATTTTGACACAACAGTGACTGGCTAATTCCACTGAATTTCAGGATTCCCTCATGTTTGTTTGCTATTGTCAGGGCTGCGGGTTACCTCCAGTACTGAAGAAGATGGATTCCAGCATCAATTCAGATAGAAATAATATTGGGAACAGAAAGGTGAAGTCTAGGATATTTGAAGAGGCTTGTGTACACTAATGTGGGGATCGGGGGTGGAGGTTTTTAGATGGCAGACGTTGATATAGCATCAAATTATGCTTATATAATAAAGGAAATGCAAATGCAACCAATGTCCTTTATGTTGCAGCAAATATTTTTCTTTTGGATGCAGGACTCAGCAATAATTCAACTGAATGACATTACTGGGTCACAGCGTTGATCCTCTAGGCCAGGGTCAGTTCCTTGGGCCCCCTGCTTAATATGTCTTAGTAGGGTGGGAATAACTATCACTCACCAGGATCCAGTAGAGTAAACCATGTGGACCTGTTTCATGGAAAATTGTATCTATTAAAAAGCTATGTATCTTTCCTAGCTTGTTTTTTGTAGCTTTTCTCCTCTATGGCCGAGGTGAGTGAATGAAGTGAAAGGGAGAAGGGACAGTGTTTGAAGTTAGAGCACCTTCCCTAAAACAGAACGTTGTAAAATATATTTAAATTTTTAATTATATTCCAGGATCCATATTATTATTTGCTTTAATAAGTAAATAATGTATGAAATACCTTTCCAAAGAGTAAAATTGAGCCTTCAGCAAGTGTGGCTTTTGTCACCTGAGCACAGAGTCTTGCCTTAGACCAGATAGCATGCTACTAACAAGGTAATTATTTACTTTACCAGATGAGGGAAGACAAGCTTCGCACAGCTGACTACCTCTTTCCTTTTCTCCTTTCTAGTAAGCTAGATTGAACAACCAGGCATCCCAGGAAGAGGCAGAGGCAGAGAGGAGGCAGAAGCATAAGTAGAAGAAAGAGGAAGCTGAGTTAAGAGGGAAAAGTAGGTATAAACACACCCTTCCTCCCTTTCTCTCCTTTACATTTCAGCCCAGGTGGGGTTGCCCCTGACTGTCTTTTCCTCATCATATGGAGATTGAAAGACCACACAGATGGCGGGATTCTGCCAGTCTTGGCCTGGAGAAGAGAGCACGAGACACATTGATTTTCCCAGCAGTGAGAAAACAATCTTATTTATTTTTTCGTTTTGCCTTATTCTTTGACAAGGCTGCTGACCTCCTAATTATGACAAATTTAAGACCAAAAAGGGGAGGGCTCTTTGATTTCAGGTTACATATTTCTTATTTTACATTTAGATACAAAAGACTTTGCCAAGCTCTCCATATGTATCATTTTATTTAAACCTTATATCTACCCTCATTGTGATAGTTACTGTTACCACTATTATACAAAACAGAAAGCAGAAACACAAAGAAGTTGAGTCTTGTTTAAAACCACACAGGGAGTAGGTAGTGGTGCCAAGATTCAAGGTCAGATTTGTTTCATTCCAACTTCTTCCTGTTTCCTCTGGAGCATTTTATTCATTTTATTGGGGAAGAGGACATGAAGCTTTTGAATTATGGCACCCACTCTTAGAAGTAACACACTCAAAACTTTTGCTTATGCCCATGTTAGAGTAAGTGGGACCAGACTTCACCATAAACAACTAGAAAACTGGAACAAATATATGAAACACCTGTTTTCAAATACTGAACATCAGGCAATGTTGAACTGTAACCTTTAGAGAAGGGAAAAAAATGAGGTGAGCCCTACAGTTTCCTTAGCTTTCTGCCTGGAGGCATTTCTGGACCACAGGAACAGGGAAGGGCCTCAGCCTGAACACAGTGGTTGCACTGAGTTAAGAAGAAAAAACTGGAGTTGAGAGAGGCTGAAGTAGCTAGAATTTATAGGACAAATAGAGAAATAACACCCGAAATTTGCATAACAGTCCTTTTGATTTTTTTGCTGAATACCAAGCCACAAGTGATGTTGGAAAAAGAACAAATGGGAAGTTTTAAGCTAAAGCAGTTCCCCTGGCTCATGCTAGGCTGGGAGACATTTGAGTTCCAAACAGGCAAAGTAGAGAGTCCTCACTGAACACCTGGGACATTCAATGGAGACCCAAGAAGGATCATGTCACAGTAATAGGTCTAAACCAGACATACGCTAGCAGAACTAGACATACCCTAGCATACCCCTATGTCTAAACTAGACATACCCTAGCGTTAATAGGTCTAAACTGTACATATCCTAGCAGACTTACCCTAAACTAGACAAACCCTGGCAGGTTTGTTTTTGAGGCTTAAAAACAAACCTCAAAATGATCAAGGTGATTCTCGAGTAACTTATCTACCTGATAGAAAAATGTTCAGCACTATTTAAGAAAACAAACAAACAAACAAAAAACATATGGAACTCAACAACAAAAAATTCAAATTGTCCAGCATATCATTTTTAAAAATCATAAGTTCAAAGAAAAAAGAAAATGTTACCCATTACCAAGAGAAAAAAATCAGCTACCACAAATGAATACAGAAATAACAGAAATGTGAAATTAAAAATTGAAAGGTATAGACTCAAGGATTTGAAGGAAAGCATGAACCTCATGAAAGAGAAATGGAAAAAAGACCCAAATGAAAATTTTAGAGCTGAAAATACAGTGTCAGAAATGAAAAATTGAATAAATGACATTAAAGTAGGTGAACATGTCAGAAAAAAAAAACAACAGTGAACTTGATGACATTGTAATATACATTATCCAAAGGAGGGCACAGACAGCAACACACCTAGAAAAAAATGAACAGAGCCTCAGTGGCCTATGGGGCATTATCAAAAAGTCTAAAGTATGTCAATGGAGTCTCAGAAGGAGAGAAGAGAGAAAGAAACATAAAAATATTTGAATGAACAATGGCTTAACATTTTCAAAAGTTGATGAAAATTATAAATTGACAGATCCTATATGCTCAATGAACTACCAGCAGGATAAACACAAAGAGAACCACGACAAGCATATCAAAGTCAAACTGCTGGAAATCAGTGATGAAGATAAAGAAACAAAACAAAACAAAAAACACACGATAAGTACAGAAAAACAATAAATTACTATAGACTTCATATAAAAAACAATGCAAGCCATGGGACACAATGACATCTTTACATTTTAAGAGTAAAATCATTCTACCTAGAATTCTGTATCCAGTAAAAATATCCTTTTTGGATAAAACCAAAGTAAAAGCATTTTCAGACAAACAAAAGCTAAAAGAATTTGAAGAACTTCTTCAACAGACCTTTATGAAAAGAAATGTAAAAAGATTTCTCAGGCAGTGCAAGCAAAGAAGTGATAATAATAATTGGCCACGGAATTTCAGTTGAGTAAGAAAAGAAGATAAGATGTCAAAAGGACAGGGTAAAGGTGAATGAGTCAATAAATGGGTTGCAAAATGGCATTGTGAGGTTGTTGAAACTGAGTTTCTAGAGGGAATGAGGTGGAAAATAGGGTTGTTAGAAAACAAAATACGTGAAATTGAAATATTGAAGAATTTGTAGTTACTGATAATAATGAGGTTCCTAGCAAAGACTATAGAAATGGAATTTGTGTGAAAAATGGGTGCTTGCAGAAACAAGACATAACTGAGAGAGATATATTCAGAAAGAAACAATTTGAGCTATCATGACAGGAAAGAGGAGCCTCATACATTTTCTCACCTATACAACTGCTGATTATCCCTGCAGGTACTTCTTTCTGGTCATGGTCTTTTACCTGACTTCTATTTCGGTCTCAGGCTCAGAGGGAAGTCGTGGGTCACCTTCCAATTTTGGCTTTCTCGAAAATATTTTCCAGTGAGTGACACACTTGACAAAGTAATATTAGAGCAGAATTCTATATCATTAGTTTAACTGAAATATTATCGGTAAAATAAAAATATTTTACACAGAAAGAGGGAAGACAGAGATGGAAGCAGCCTTTAAAAGCCCTTCGGGGGCAATTGTAGTTCCAATTAGACCCATAGGCCATCACCCTAGCAATCCCATGGCCAACCATTCAAGCATCAAGTCACCAGGGACATGCTTGTCACTTTGACTAAGTGCTGCAGAGTGACTCCTCTTCAACTGCAGGTCACTGTGACTTTTTGTCTGGGAAGTTGATGGGTTGCTTACATTGGCTGAAACAGGCAGATGCTGACATCATGTACAACTCTGTTGAGCATTGTTGACATTCTCTACTTTCAGAATAAGTATTCTTAGACTTCCTCAGGATTTATCTGTATTTTTTTCTAAGCTAGATAACAACATAATGCAACAGGACTAAGGACATCTATGATAGAATGAAAAGACAGCAAAATAAATCTACTTGAGAATTTAGCCAAGAATGGATTTTAAATTACTTGAGTTAATTCGTTTCCCAAAGATTATGATTCTAATGTCTCCGAAGGAGATATTTATCAACCAAAACAGTAAACACTGAATAAAATGACAGTTGGGTCTCTTTCTGGTAGCTCATAGGTAGTTCCTCCTAAATGTGACCAATTTAAATTCTACCCCTCCTTCAAGAGATTGCTCAAGTTGAACATCCTCAATAAATCCTAGGACTGCTCCAGTTTTTGGTGGTCTCTTTTTCATCTGAGTGCCAACAATGAATATAATCTGCCACACGTAGTTAGGTACTTTTTGACTTATCTTGCATTGCTTTTTTTCTAATTGTTTTATTTTCAGCTTGTTCCCTACTTGTATCAGTTTATCTCTATAACATGAGGTTAGTTTCCCTAAAGACATAGCAGCATCTACCTCTAGCTGAGCATTTGTGATACGGTTTGGCTCTGTGTCCCACCCAAATCTCTTCTCGAATTGTAATCCCCATGTTTTGAGGGAGGGATCTGGTGGGAAGTGATTGGATCATGGAGGTGGCTTCCCCCATGCGGTTTTTATGATAGTAAATGAGTTCTCTCATGAGATCTGATGGTTTAAAAGTGTTTGGCAGTTCCCCTACCCTCTCTCTTGCTGCCATGTAAGACATGCCTTGCTTCACCTTCTGCCATGATTGTAAGTTTCCTGAGGCCTTTCCAGCCATGTGGAACTGTGAGTCAATTAAATCTCTCTTTTTTTAAAAAAAATAAATTACCCAGTCTCAGGTAGTTCTTTAGAGCAGTGTGAAAACAGACTAATACAATATGACTGTAATTTAAAGCATATTTATCCCATTGATGAGGAATTTATTATAGAGATTTGGCAATTGACAGGTAGAAGATAATTGAACAATTATGAATTCATTTAAGAAAAATCCTATGGTTTATTGTATTTGTTTGGCTGGTAAACTCTCATTGGTTCCTCATGTGTTGTCAACCTTAAACAAGTATTTAGCTGTCAGGCACCATGTGAGACACTTGGGATATGATAGTGTTACAACATCGTCCCTTATCTCAAGGACTCTCTAGTGTTAAGGGAGAGACAAACAGAAAGGGAATTTTTGTGGAGTGTGATGTTAAACATAGAGTGTGTTAAACATAGAGTACTATGGGAACACAGAAGAGACATCTAGACCTGGTCTGGAGATAGAGAGAGCTTCTGGAGGAAATGACAATTTGAGCTAGCTGAGACCTGAAGGTTGGGTAGGGGTTAAGAGGGCTGAGAATATCATTGCAGCAGAGGGAAGTGTATGTGCAAATATCTGAAGTTTGAGTAGAACATTATTTTTTTCTTTCTTTTCAGAACTTGGAAGTAGCTATGCGTGGCTGGAGTTTAGAGTAAGAAAAACAGAGGGTCAAGAGCTGGAGAAACGAGCAGGGCCTTATGTGTTGTGCTTGTTTTCGATTTCATCCTGAGTATATAGAGAATAATTTGAAGTGTCTTAAGCAAAAAACAGTAATGTGTCCTATTATAGAAAGAATATTCTAGATGTAATGTGAGTGAACTGGAAGACCACATGAATAAATGCAGAGATAGCAGTTAGGATGTTGACAAGTACTGTACTTCACTAATTTTAAGACATACAATTTTCCCCCCACATTTTATTATCTCTAAATCTGGATTCATCTTACCGTTAGTGGCATGTCATAAATTAACTGAAAGCTTTTATTTTCTTTCTCAGAGATACAAAGCATAATAATGTAGTTTACAAACAATGGCAACTTAGATTCAAGTAAACAAAGTCAGAAATGATTGCAGCCTTCACTAAAATGGCAGTTGAAGAGAAGTGAATGTGAAATTAACATGTATTTTGGAGGTCAAATCATAAGAATCTGATGACTGTTTGCATTTGGGAACATGAGGTTGAGGAAAAAGTTGATGACTCCTATTTTTATTTTATGTTTTTTCATTTGTGCAGTTGGGATGTGGTGGTTCCATTCATTGAGGTAATGAACTCAATTGGGTTTGTGAGGATGAGGTAGGAAGGTGTGGGACAAGATAGATAAACAGTAAAGTTCTACGCGTAATGGTTATGAGGTTCTAGTGACTATCCAAGTTAGAACATTCCATCAGTGATTGCATCTACACTTTTGTTTATGAAAGGAATCTGAAGAGAAGATGTGGGCTCTTCTGAAAGATTTTTTACCAGCAAACCCATGAAGTAACCACAGTTGCCTTGGGCTACAAGGGAAGCAGTTTTCATCCAAAGGCTCTTCTATCTTATGTTTCATTCTTGTCCTAAGAATCCCTGAAGTGTGAACTCTGATACTGAAGTCTACATCCTCTTTATGCCTGGTAGATGTCCCTTAAGAAAAGTCCAGTCTTCTCTTTCCTGCAACCCACATGTCTTCTAGATGGTGCATATTTGAAGAGTAATCTCACTATCTTATGGAAAAGCTGAATGTATACTCATTCTGTCTGGGTTTCCAGATTTAAGAGAAATTAGATGGAAAATGCTTACCTTTGTGACTTTGAAGACAAAGATTGAGGTATAAAATTGTCTGCAGGAATAGTGGAAAGATAAGGAAAAGAGTAGAATATTCTGATCATGACCTTGCCACCTCTCTCTCCATAAGTTTCTCCTGGACCACCGGCGTCAGGCATCTCCTGGTTAGGTGTCTGCCAAGAACCTTGCCAGGCACTGCTCCTCCTTTCTGAGTGGTGGTGCTCAGAACCTCTGCACATGCTGCCAGGGTATGTGTTATGCCTGGTGGGTGATGCAGAGGAGACTCTGGACCTGTCTGTTTGCTTTCCAGGGCTTTATAGTTTTGGAGTGAGGATTGGGAAATGAGAGGCTTCCCCTATTTCATTTAGACTCATAGTATTTACATTTTATCAGAAGCTTTCTTATACGTTACCTTATTTGATCCTCATAAGTACTTGATGAACTAGATTAGTTGGGCACTGTTATACCCATTGTATCTCCACTGATGACCTTGTGTTTCAGAAGAGAAGAAGTCCAAAGCTAGGCATGGATCTGGCAATATTAGACTTTAGTTCTCGTGAATTCCAGTTCAATCCTTTTCTCACTAGACCAGTGAAAAGGAAAAAGATTTCTAAAGGTGTTTTAAGATACCTTAGCTGATGTTGAATGGAATTCTGTGAGACAAGCCTAATGTCTAAGGGTCTTCTAGAAGCTGAGGCTATTTCAGAAAAGCCCAATGTCCCTTAAAAGCAGTGGTGGTACTGAGGATCTTTGCCACTATTTAATTCAGACCAATAGAGCAGGGAGGTCTCTAAGAGGGGTCTTTTAGGAGTCATGCATATAGAATTTGTTTGCTCCCAGACGCCAGCAAATACCCTGTGGTTTGGCCCTTTTATTTTGATGTTGAACTCAGCACAGTACATGTTTTGCCTGCCCTTTCCTAGGCTTAGGAAAATATCCAGGTGAAAGAAGGAGAGTATTATTCATTACCCTAGGCAATTTGTGTGGAATGGTTTGGTTCCCAAAAACTGTCACTCCAAGGTGCAAAGAGTTCAGATCTGGAGTTTTGCAGTTGAGAGTGTGTTGAGCACCTTATGACAGGCAGTTCTGTAAAGTGAGGTTACAGAGTTCAGCAGTGGAATGCATTAGAAAGGGAAACACTTTCTGGTGTGTAGAAACATGCCCTTCAGCAAATCTGTTAACTTAATTTTAACCTGGACCTTTTCCTTCTTGAATGTAATAAAGCTTCTGAAATGACTACACTTGGTGAGAGGGCCTCTTCTGTCATTTACAGCAGTGGAAAACTCACAGAGTAAGTGAATTACTTTGGTTTTCAATAAAAATGTTAATATCTACCTTAGATGTGAACAAAGGACACTGCATTTCAATAATGTGATGATCAAATCCACAGGGGCTGAGAGAGAGGGAATGTATGGAGCTGCGACTCAGTGAGAGAATGAGAGAGAGAGAGAGAGAGAATGAGAGAGGGAGACAGAAAATGAGAGAGAGAGAGAGAGAGAATGAGAGAGGGAGAGAGAAAATGAGAGAGAGAGAGAGACTGCAGAAGAGAACAAGTGCATGAGTACAAGAAGGAATAATTGGAGATACACAGTGCTTTAGAGGAGAACTCAAACTATGCCAAATACAATTAAGAAGATGGTAAATCAAACTGCTCTCTTTGAACAATAACAGGTAATGCAGTGCTTACAATTTTTTCCAGTACTAAAAAGTGACTGCATGTGTTTTTCTTGTTTGACTCAGAGATGTCAGTGGTCATGAGAGAAACTTCAAAAAGTAACATTTTTTCAACTACATAAAATGCAGGTAGAGTTTAAAGAGGAGCAGCATAATTTTAATACATGGAGAACACTGTTCACACCGATCAGTGTTATGTTATTTTGTGTATTTCAAGACTCAAAACCCCCATCACCAAAAATCACAAAGAAAATTATGCGTGCCTTGTTAAAAAGATAGCACAGACTTGTCTTTACAAGATTCTCACTGAAACATTTTTTTCTATATAGTATTATTAATAACAGCTATCATTTAATGAACACTAAGTATGTGCAAGGAATTGCATTAAAATAGTTGTATACAATATCTCTTTAACTTTGGAGAACTTTAGAGGTTTTATAATTACCCCTATTTTATAGATGTGTAAATTGGGGCTCAGAGAAGTTAAGTAACTTGCCCAGGGTCAAAGGGCTAACTGGGAAGAGTTGAGATTTTAACTTAGTGTGAGGAGGAATCTGTGGAGAAAATTAACTGAAAATGGCATTTTTAGGCAGTGTGCTTCCATTTATCCATCTAAGACTCGGGAATAGGCAATTCTAGAGCTTAGGTTCTATTTAAGAATGATTTTAAGATACTCCTGGTGCAGCTAACGTCTTTGCTTTATCTTAGCATTTCACTCAAATTTCAATTTCATTTCTCAGTAGTGCAATCTTGTTTTTTAAATGTATAAGTTATTGATCTGAATAATTGAATAGTGATAGCGATCGGTATTTATTTAAGATGTATCTTCAGACCACAGATATTCTGGGGCCTTTAAAAATCCCTTTCCTCTTTTACTTTGTTCAGTCTCCTAAAAATAAAAAGAAAAGCCAACTATGGAAGTGTTTTCATTCATGGAAATCTGTGTGTATTCCTCTATCTCTTTACTTAGAATGTTTGGCTTACTTTAGTCTCTGTAGTTCCTGAGGGTAACCTACGTAATATTTAAATTATGCCTATAAATAAATACAGATCAACCAGCCTATAATAATTTCCTACAGAAAGCATGGTAATAAGATTAATTTAATATTATTTACTATGTTTTATGTAAAATCTGATACTTTTACTGGGAAGATGACTCATCAGGTACTCCAGAGCTCAGTTGGACTCAATAATTCTAATTTATCTCAAATAAATGCAGTGATTGGAAAAGAAGGATATCTCTGGGTGACTGTGAAGGAAATAAGGAAGAGATAAGGAGACCTATGACCCTGGATAACCCTATAAGGACCTATGACCCTGGATAGCATCTCCCTGACCTACTTCAGAACAGGTGGCTGCCATTTTTTGAATGTCAAAATTTGAAGAAATAACATTTAAAAAAACAAAAACAAGAATTTCTCTGAGGGATTATATCCAAATGTCAAGTTTGAGTTGCCCCAGAAAATAGATAATTTCTGGAATCATGGCCTTTTTGTGTGTGTTTGCTTAAAACTGTTCCTCTGGTATAGGTGAGAAGGCAAAAATCAAAAGTTTATGGAACTCATTACATGGCCATCCAAGTGTTTCTCATCCACAAAAATATTTTAACTTACTGATCCTTAACTACCAAGTAGCATGTCAACCAATCTCATCACACTGCAGTTTCTGCCAAATGTTGATGCTGCCATCACTTGTAAGTACATCACACTGAATTATTTTATATTATCCCTTAAAGCTTTTTCAATGGGCAATAATTCTCAAAAATTCCTGGCATCTGCCAGATGGGATACTGTGGCAGACACACTCTACAGTGACTCCAGTGAGACATATCCTTGTATGTCTTCTTTCCCTTGAGTGTGGAATGGACCTGTCATTGTTTCTAGCCAATACAATATGGCAAAGGAACGGGATGTCACTTCCATGCTTAGGTTATATTATGTGGCAAACGTGATGGGACCTTACTCTTGTGATTATGTCATGTTCCATAAGACTCCTTCTTAGCAGATAAAAGTGAGATGTTCTGGTGGCCTGCAAGACATAGGCAGAATACTGTAAGATGGCCACTGGAGGGGGCATGTGACAGGGATCTGAGGGTGCCCCTAGGAGCTGAGAACAGCCTACAGCCAGTTGCTAGCAAGATAATGGGGCCCTCAATATACAA
This sequence comes from Pan troglodytes, assembly GCF_028858775.2. Taxonomy (NCBI): domain Eukaryota; kingdom Metazoa; phylum Chordata; class Mammalia; order Primates; family Hominidae; genus Pan; species Pan troglodytes. Next base: position 36,290,062 of record NC_072413.2, read on the forward strand.
CCACAAGGAAATGAAACCACCATTGCAAAATTGTCACTGAGACAGTGAAACAGATCTGACTTAACCAACTCCATCTTGCTTCTAACCTCCAAGCTGTCCTTGTTTATTTCTGGGAATAGGCTAAATAAACTTTGAGAGGAACTTAGTTTATAGTTTAAAACAAAGATAATAACAGCCCTTTCTCAAAACAAACTTCCTTGCCTGGGGACTAACCTGCCTTCACAGGACTAACAAACTAGCCACGAGATTAGAAATTTTGCTATCCATGAGCATGGAATGTTCTTCCATTTGTTTGTGTCCTCTTTTATTTCATTGAGCAGTGGTTTGTAGTTCTCCTTGAAGAGGTCCTTCACGTCTCTTGTAAGTTGGATTCCTACGTATTTTATTCTCTTTGAAGTAATTGTGAATGGGAGTTCACTCATGATTTGGCTCTCTGTTTGTCTGTTATTGGTGTATAAGAATGCTTGTGATTTTTGTACATTGATTTTGTATCCTGAGACTTTGCTGAAGTTGCTTATCAGCTTAAGGAGATTTTGGGCTGAGACAATGGGGTTTTCTAGATATACAATCATGTCATCTGCAAACAGGGACCATTTGACTTCCTCTTTTCCTAACTGAATACCCTTTATTTCCTTCTCCTGCCTAATTGCCCTGGCCAGAACTTCCAACACTATGTTAAATAGGAGTGGTGAGAGAGGACATCCCTGTCTTGTGCCAGTTTTCAAAGGGAATGCTTCCAATTTTTGCCCATTCAGTATGATATTGGCTGTGGGTTTGTCATAGATAGCTCTTATTATTTTGAGATACATCCCATCAATATCATGAAAATGGCCATACTGCCCAAGGTAATTTATAGATTCAATGCCATCCCATCAAGCTACCAATGACTTTCTTCACAGAATTGGAAAAAACTACTTTAAAGTTCATATGGAACCAAAAAAGAGCCCGCATCACCAAATCAATCCTAAGCCAAAAGAACAAAGCTGGAGGCATCACGCTACCTGACTTCAAACTATATTACAAGGCTACAGTAACCAAAACAGCATGGTACTGGTACCAAAACAGAGATATAGATCAATGGAACAGAACAGAGCCCTCAGAAATAACACCGCATATCTACAACTATCTGATCTTTGACAAACCTGAGAAAAACAAGCAATGGGGAAAGGATTCCCTATTTAATTAATGGTGCTGGGAAAACTGGCTAGCGAAATGTAGAAAGCTGAAACTGGATCCCTTCCTTACACCTTATACAAAAATTAATTCAAGATGGATTAAAGACTTACATGTTAGACCTAAAACCATACAAACCCTAGAAGAAAACCTAGGCATTACCATTCAGGACATAGGCACGGGCAAGGACTTCATGTCTAAAACACCAAAAGCAATGGCAACAAAAGCCAAAATTGACAAATGGGATCTAATTAAACTAAAGAGCTTCTGCATAGCAAAAGAAACTACCATCAGAGTGAACAGGCAACCTACAAAATGGGAGAAAATTTTTGCAACCTACTCATCTGACAAAGGGCTAATATCCAGAATCTACAATGAACTCAAACAAATTTACAAGAAAAAAACAAACAACCCCATCAAAAAGTGGGCGAAGGACATGAACAGACACTTCTCAAAAGAAGACATTTATGCAGCCACAAAACACATGAAAAAATGCTCACCATCACTGGCCATCAGAGAAATGCAAATCAAAACCACAATGAGATACCATCTCACACCAGTTAGAATGGCAATCATTAAAAAGTCAGGAAACAACAGGTGCTGGAGAGGATGAGGAGAAATAGGAACACTTTTATACTGTTGGTGGGACTGTAAACTAGTTCAACCATTGTGGAAGTCAGTGTGGTGATTCCTCAGGGATCTAGAACTAGAAATACCATTTGACCCAGCCATCCCATTACTGGGTATATACCCAAAGGACTATAAATCATGCTGCTATAAAGACACATGCACACGTATGTTTATTGCAGCACTATTCACAATAGCAAAGACTTGGAACCAACCCAAATGTCCAACAGTGATAGACTGGATTAAGAAAATGTGGCACATATACACCATGGAATACTATGCAGCCATAACAAATGATGAGTTCATGTCCTTTGTAGGGACATGGATGAAATTGGAAATCATCATTCTCAGTAAACTATCGCAAGAACAAAAAACCAAACACCGCATATTCTCACTCATAGGTGGGAATTGAACAATGAGAACACATGGACACAGGAAGGGGAACATCACACTCTGGGGACTGTTGTGGGGTGGGGGGAGGGGGGAGGGATAGCATTGGGAGATATACCTAATGCTAAATGACAAGTTGATGGGTGCAGCACACCAGCATGGCACATGTATACATATGTAACTAACCTGCACATTGTGCACAGGTACCCTAAAACTTAAAGTATAATAATAATAATAAATAATAAATAAATAAACACATCCATTTAATTCTTAAAAAAAAAAAATTAGAAATTTCGATTTAGGAGTCAGGCAACTGGAGGCCATAACATTCTGACCTTCCCTCAACTGTTCCTAAGATCAGTTCTTGAGTTATTTTGCAGATCCTGCACTTGATGGATCAACTGGTACCACCCAGATTGATAAACTGGCTCACCTGATCTTGTGGGCCCCATCCAGAAACTGACTCAGCACAAGAAGGCAGCTTTGACTCCTTATGATTCCATCTCTGACCTGACCTATCAGCACCACCAGCTCACTGACTTCCCCCCACCCACCATGTTGTCCTTAAAAATTCTGATCCCTGAATGCTCAGGGAGACTGATTTGAGTAATAATAAAACTCTAGTCTCCTACACAGCTGGGTTTGTGTAAATTAATCTTTCTCTATTGTAATTCCCCTGTCTTGATGAATTGGCTCTGTCTAGACAGTGGGCCAGGTGAACCCACTAGGCAGTTACAGAAATACATTTTCCAAACTGAATGAGCTTGGAAAAGGAACTCTAACTCCAGGTAAGAACACAGCCCAGCTGATACCTTGATTGCAGACTTGTGATGTCCTGAGACAAGGACCCAGTTAAGCTACACCAGAATCCTGGCCCAAGACAACAGTGAGATTATAACTGTGTATTTTTATAAGTGTGTGGCAATTTGTTACACAACAATAGGAAATGCAGATGCTATAGACTGCCTATCCTATTCATTTTTCTGTTGAAAAGAACTGCCTGATAACAAAATGTAGAATATTAATATATTTTAAATGGTTTCAACTTTTAAATAGCTTACATAAAATTTCCTGCTAAATAGACCTTTAATTGTATATAAAAATGAGGGACTAATGAGAGACAAGTCATTTGCCCATTGGATCATGGGATGGATTATAGGAATCACATTGTTGAGCCAACAATATGATTGCTTGAGTGCGGCTGAGGACCTATGTTGAGAATCACTGCTTTCTATTTTCGTATTTGCCCTTGCTGAGGAATCTCAGCTGCTCCTAAAAATTGTCACTGCAAAACACAATGGTGTTTTCTTTTTTCTTTTTTATATTATTATTATTTTTATGGAGATGCAATCTCACTATGCTGCCCAGGCTGGTCTTGAACTCTTGGTCTTAAGTGATCCTCCCACCTCAGTTTTCCAAAGCACTGGGATTACAGGTGTGAGCCAATGTGCCCAGTCACAAAGGTGTTTTTATGTCACCTTTGCTCTGTTTTCTGGATTAATGATGGGTAATGTAATCAGAAGGGTCATCCTATAGAAGAGATAGAAGAGGGAAGTTGTGGACTGGGACATTATTCCTGGATGAAGCTGAGAACCATAATTTAATGTGAGGGTCTCTTTAGTTAGCTGCTTGATTCAATTTCTTTTAAAAAAACTACCTAGATTTGTAATTTTAAAAATTAATGTATCCCCAAGGTAAGAATATCAAGCCACATAAAAATATACACTAAAATATCTTTGACTTCTGATCTTGGACCCTGTATTAGTCCATTTTCACGCTGCTGATAAAGACATATCAGTGACTGGGCAATTTACAAAAGAAAGAGGTTTAATAAACTTATAGTTCCATGGGGTTGGGGAGGCTTCACAATCATGGTGAAGGCAAGGGGAACAAGTCACATCTTACATAGATGGCAGTAGGCAGAGAGTGAGAGATTGTGCAGGGAAACTCCCATTTTTAAAATCATCAGATCTCTTGAGACTTATTCACTATCATGAGAACAGCATGGAAAAGACTTGCTCCCATGATTCAATTACCTCCCACCAGGTTCCTCCAATGACACCTGGGAATTGTGGGAGTTACAGTTCAAGATGAGGTTTAGGTGGGGACACAGCCAAACCATATCATTCAACCCCTGGCCCCTCCAAAATTGCATGTCCTCACATTTCAAAACCAGTCATGCCTTCCCAACAGTCCCCCAAAGGCTTAACTCATTTCAGATTAACTCAAAAGTCCACAGTCCAAAGTCTCATCTGAGACAAGGTAAGTCCTTTCTGCCCATGAGCCTGTAAAATCAAAAGAAAGTTAGTTACTTCCTAGATACAATGGGGTTACAGGCATTAGGTAAATACAGCCATTCCAAATGGGAGAAATTGGCAAAAACAAAGAGACTACAGGCCCCATGCAAGTCTGAAATCCAGCAGAGCAGTCAAATTTTAAAGCTCCAAAATGATCCCCTTTGACTCTGTGTCTCACATCTGGGTCACACTGATGCAAGAGGTGGGTTTCCATGGTCTTGGGCAGCTCTGGCCCTGTGCCTTTGCAGGGTACAGCCTCCCTTCTGGCTGCTTTCTTGGGCTGGCATTGAGTGTCTGCAGCTTTTCCAGGAGCATGGTGCAAGCTGTTGGTGAGTTCTACCATTCTGGGATCTGGAGGATGGTGGCCCTTTTCTCACAGCTCCACTAGGTTATGCCCCAGTAGGGACTCTGTGTGGTGGCTCCAACCCCACATTTCCCTTTTGCACTATCTTAGCAGAGGTTATTCATGAGGGCCCTGCCCCTGCACCAAACTTCTGCCTGGGCATCCAGGCATTTCCATACATCCTCTGAAATCTAGGTGGAGGTTCCCAAACCTCAATTCTTGACTTCCACACACCCACAGACTCAAAACCATGTGGAAGCTGCCTCTGGTGCAAGCCCCCTCTGAAGCATTTGCCAGCCCAAGTTGTACCTGGCCCCTTTTAGCCATGGCTGGAGTAGCTGGGATGCAGGGCACCAAGTCCCTAGGCTGCACACAGCAAGGGGGCCCAGTGCCTGGCCCATGAAACCATTTTTTCCTTTTAGGTCTCTGGGGCTGTGATGGGAAGGGCTGCTGTGAAGACCTCCAACATGCCCTGGAGACATTTTTCCCATTGTCTTGGGGATTAACATTCAGCTTCTCATTATGCAAATTTCTGCAGCAGGCTTGAATTTCTCGTCAGAAAATGGGTTTTTCTTTTCTATCATATTGTCAGGATGCAAATTTTCTGAACTTTTATGCTCTGTTTCCCTTTTAAAACTGAATGCCTTTAACAGCACTCAAGTCACTTCTTGAATGCTTTGCTGCTTAGAAATTTCTTCCACCAGATACACTAAATCATCACTCTCAAGTTCAAAGTTCCACAAATCTCGAGGGCAGGGGCAAAATGCTGCCAGTCTCTCTGCTAAAGCATAATAAGATTCACCTTTGCTGCAGTTCCCAACAAGTCTCTCATCTCCATCTGAGACCACCTCAGCCTGGATTTCATTGTCTTTATCATTATCAGCATTTTGGTTAAAGGTATTCAAAAAATCTCTAGAAAGTTCCAGACTTTCTCACATTATCTTTTTTTTTTTTTCCTGAGCCCTCCAAACTGTTCCAACCTCTGCTTGTTACCCAGTTCCAAAGTCGCTTCCACATTTTAGGGTATCTTTTCAGTAGCACCCCACTCCTGGTACCAATTTATTGTATTAATCCATTTTCACACTGCTGATAAAGACATACCTGAGACTGGGCAATTTACAAAAGAAGAGGTTTAATGAACTTACAGCTCCATGTGGCTGGGGAGGCCTCACAATCATGGCACAAGGCAAGGAGAAACAAGTCACATCTCACATGGATGGCAGCAGGCAGAGAGAGAGAGATTGTGCAGGGAAACTCCCATATTTAAAACTATCAGATCTCAAGAGACTTATTCACTATCATGAGAACAGCATGGGAAAGATTCCTTCCCATGATTCAATTACCTCCCACCGGGTTCTTCCCATAACATATGGGAATGGTGGGAGTTATAATTCAAGATGAGATTTGGGTGGGAACACAGTCAAATCATATCAGACCCTTTCTACATGGGCAACAACTGTCAAGCAGTTTCATATGTATCTTGTAGGAAAGGTGTATTACCTTTAGTTGCCCATGGATCATTTTGGAGCTTTATGTGAATACATATCTTTTTGAACATACATGAGAGCACAACCCACTCTGTTATTTGGCTTATTGTTTGAATGTAACAATATATCTCAGAGATACTTCCATATTAAGAATGAATTTTTACTGTTTTAACATAATTTTTTTAATATTACAATAGTGTAGATACTTTTACATATGTATACATATATACACGTGTATATGTATGTAATTTATATACACATATACACATATAAATGAGACACATATTGTGTCATAAGCACTTTATATGTGTTAAATAAAAATTACAGGAGGTCCTTATTTTGGACTGAGCTCCTGCACTAGACCCCAAGAGATCAGACTAAAAACCAGAATGGAGTCCGTCATGCTGAGTTTCTACTCACCACATGGAAACTGAGTTGTTATGTGTCCTTTCCAGAAATCAGGAGAGAGAGATAACCAAATTTCCCAAATAGGTTAGTTTTAGTCTGCATGGCAATGAAATTCCCTCTGCCTTTAATCCTTACAACAAAAAGTAACCTGGGATTACCTGAAGTTAACTAATGGGTCATTTTTCTATTGTTTTATTTCCCTGTTTGCACCTTACAAGGAAAGTAACTTTGAAATAACATGTCTGCTTTTTGTTCTTTGTTTCTGCTTTCTTCAGCTCTCTGTCTATAAAGCCAGCTTATTCTACTCAGCTCATTGGAACACATATTATACTTTATAGAATGAATTGTTGCTGGATTCTGGACTTGCAAATAAAGCCAAGTTAAGATCTTTAAGCTAAAGTGTATTTTTTGCCTTTTGACTTATGTGTTCACTCATTTACTCTTAACTATCCAATGAAACATGTACAGTATTTCTTTTGGCACAGCTTTACAGATGAGGAACCTGGCGCAAGAGTGCTGAGGAAGCTTGTTCAGGGTTTCAAAACTAGTAAGTGGTGAAACCACCCAGAAAATAGAGTCTCATGCACTTAACAGTCTAATTATGATTATACTTAGGCTGCTCCCAATGTTTGTTTATATATATAACTATGCTTTAAAACATTTTTTGTACATTGCAGTTGCACTCATTTGAGTATCGATGGGATACATTCCTCAAAATCAAATTTCTGTGTTGGAGGATATCCACATTTTTAGTTTTTATGGTTACTGTCAAATTCCCTTCCAAAGAAGTTGTGATAATGTGTACATTCACTGTCTGTGTGTGATAATTCCTGTTTCCTCACGAACTTGCCAAGGCTGTATACTATCAAACTATTGCCAATTTGGCAGCTAAAAAATACTATCTTTATTTTGCCTTAATTTGCATTTATTTATGAGAAGAATTGGGCATCCTTCCATCTGCTTATAAGCCATATGTGTTTATTTTTCTGTGAAATGCCTATTATATTTCTAAAAGATTTGGGGTATTTTTCTTATTGATTTCTAGAAGTTTTATATATGTGCATATATATAAAACGTATACACATATATAATTTCTACATAAAGCTTTGTGTCATTTTTGTTTTTTGTAGAGATGGGGGTCTCACTTTGTTGTTAGGGCTGATCGTGAACTCCTGGCTTCAAGTGATCCTCCAACCTCAGCCTTCTGAAGTGTTGGGATTATAGGCAAGAGCCACTTCTCCTAGCCTGAGAGTTTTATATTTTAAGGAAAATAGTATTTTATCTTTCAATATATTGCAAATATTCTCTCCCCCACTTTTTAAAAAACTTTTGTCCTTGTTTATACTATTTGGTTCTAACAACAGAAAAGTTTTAAATCTTCATAGGAACTAATTTATCGACATATATTTATGGGTTGTGGATTTTATAGTTTTGATTTTAAAAAAGTTCTTTAACTTCAGAATTTTGAAAAATTGGGATATATTCTTTATTATGGTTATGGCTTCATTTTTTTCCTTCAAAATTAATCAGCTGGAATTTATTTTGGTATAAAGAGTGAGGGAATAATTCAGCTATACTTTTAAATTGCTAACTGGTTGTCTCATCAAAATGTATTGAAATATCTTTCCTTTCTCCATCATTTGCTTATATGGTCATACTCCCTTATCTGTAGTTTCACTTTCTGCATTTTCAGTTACCCAAGGTCAATCATGGTTTGATAATATTAAATAGAAATTTCTGGAAATAATGTTTTAGTTGCATGCTGTTCTGAATAGTGTGATAAAATCTCACACTGCCTTGCATTGTCCACACTGGACAAAAATCCTCCCTTTGTCCAGCGTATCCAGGCTGTCTACCTGCCCTTTAGTCACTCAGTGGCCCTCTTGGTTATCAGAATGACTGCAGCAGTATTCAGGTAGGAGATGAACGGGACTTATTTTCCCAGCACCAATCACGAGCCTGATGATCAAAACAGGATGCAGTGAAGAAACCGGTGGAAACCACCACATGGTGACAAAAGTGATCTCTAGTTGCTCTCACTGCTCATTAGCATAAAGACACTCCCACCAGCACCATGACAGTTTACAAATGCCATGACAACAACCCAGCAGTTATTTTATATGATTTTGGAACTCCCTCACCCATTTTCTAGAAAATTCTGAATAATTCACTCCTTAATTAGTATACGGCTAAGAGTGGGTATAAACATAGCTAGCTACCAATCTACAGGAACTGCTACTCTGCACTGCTACTGTTGCTGTACGCTGATGCTGCTCCTCCTCCTCCTCCTCCTCCTCCTTTTTGGGACTGCTGCTACTGCTCTGGCCTGCTCTGCCTATAGAGCAGCCACTTTGCTGTACACTGCTACTCTGGGCAATTCTGCCTATGGGAGAGCCCCGCTCTGTCTATGGACAGCCATTTTGCTGTACACTGTTGTTGTAATCTTTAATAAACTTGCTTTCTTTCACTGCTGGCTCTTGAATTATTTCCTGAATGAAGCCAAGAACCCTCTGGATTGAGCACCAATTTGGGGGTTCGTCTGCATCAGTGTTGTCATGGGTGATCAGCAACTATTTGAGGCCAGTGGTGTGGCGGTAAGAATAATTTACAAGACAGCTGTAGGTAAAGAAAGGCAGATTTAATAGAGAAAGTATGGAAATATGTTGCAAGAGTGGTTACAGACAGGTTAGCAAGAGAGGAGCTAAATGCAAAGAGACAAAGGCTTCCTGGGAATTTTATAGGATGGTGCTTATGCTGTGTGCTGAGGAGGGCTTTGTGCAGTTCTAATAATGCCAAAATTGCAGTATCCTAACTAACTTTTTAAAAATTTTAGTCAGCTGAGGATCTGGTGATAGCTGGGTACAGGAAGATTGTGTTATTTGCACAGGAGGGCTACATATCCTGGACCAAGAAGAAAGGCAGACTTAGAGCTTATCTGCTTTCTCTTTTTGCTTTCCCTCAGTTCCACCAACTTGACTCTCTCTCCTCAATTAAGACTCCACAAGTATCACAGTGTTTCTATTCAAGTAACCCTTACGTTTCTTCGTAATGGCCCCAAAGTGCAAGAGTAGTGATGCTGGTATATTGTATAATTGTTCTTTATTATTATTGTTGTTGTTGTTAATCTCTTACTTGCCTAATTCAAAAATTAAACTTTATCATAGATATGTGCGAAAAAACATAGTACTGTATTTATAAGGTTTAGTGCTATCCAAGGTTTCAGGCATCTACTGAGGTCTTGGAACGTATCCCCCTTAGATAAGGGAGGACTACTGTACTAATTCTCATATCTGCTTGTATGTATTTTTGAACTCTTTGTAACCATTCCACAGTCTGGACACCTTGGCTTCTCTACACTCTCCTACCTGCCTCTATACACATTTCTATTCATTTTCAGAATGTTCTGGGTATTATCATCACATATTTACTTTTTTTTCAGTTAAACTGTAAAAATAGTTGGTCTCTTTACAAAAAGTTGTTATTCTAAATGATATTTCACTAAATATTTAGATTAATTTATGGGAAATGGAAATATTTACTATTGAGTATTCTTAACAAATAATAAGGTATATATATATGTATGTGTATATATATGTATATATATATATCCATTTATTTATATTTTTCACGTCCCTAAGAAAATTGTGATGTTGTTTTCCCCACCACTTCTTGTTTGTTACTTGGTTGTATGTATGTATTTGTGTGTACGTGAGTGTTGGTATTGGTATATAGGATATTTCCTTATACTATTTTTGAATTGGTTATAGTTTTTATATAGGAAAGCTACTGGAGTTTTAGTATACAAATTTTGTAGCAGTTAGATGAGTGAATTATTTTGTGGTTTCTTTTTTTTCTGATTCCCTAGGATTTTAAAGATTCACAAGCATACAATTGTATCATCTGTAGATAATTTTGCTAACTCTTTTCCTCTAAAACCTTTATTTTTTTCTCTTAGATAATTGGATTGATCGGTACTTCCTGAATAGTGTTGATTAAAGCTTTAAAAAAATCTTGTTCTTGACTTTAATAAATAAGTTGTTGATGTTTAACCATCAACAACTTTTAGTAAATTACCTTTATTAAATGTATACCAATAGAAGGTATTTTCCAGATTTAGTCAGGATTTTTAAAATTTTACTACCTAAATGATACTTTTTAATCTACAGAAATGAAAACTTTCTGCCTTTACTTATTGTTATAGTGAATTATATTAATGATATTCTATTATTGGTTTCCATAGATCATGCTTCTATTTCTGAACAAACCCTACTTATTTGTTTATGATGTATTGATCTTTAAATGTGCTACTGAAATGGGTTTGCTACATTTTATTTGGAATGTTTTCATTGTTATTCATTATAAATGAGATGGGTCTGTATTCTTTCTTGCGGGCTATGTTTGTCAAGTTTGGGTGTCAATATTATACTGCTTTGAAAAAGACTTGGAGGCTTTCTTTCCCTTGTTCAGTTCTGGAACAATATAAATTAACACTGAAATGATCTATCCTACCTGCAGATATATTCAACTTTTATATTTTTAAAAACAATTCTGGACTTTTTTCATTAGAGGGTAAGTTCTTATCAGATTCTTATCAGAGCTTGACCAGATGCTTAAGTGTAATTGTACAATTTTATCTTTCTGGGGCTAATTTTAGTAATTTTTTTAAAGCATTATGACCTCATCCAGATATTTCAAATTTATATTGAGAGCTTTCAACATTTTTTTGCTAATTATTATTCCCCTATTCAATATTCCTAATTTATTTTATAGAAATAAATTTTACTTTTATTTCTTTTAAAAATACTTTTCATAGGATATTCTTTGCTCCGCATTTACTTTTTTCTATTTTCTTCACTTACTTTTAATTTTTTTAAATAACATGCAATAAATTCCCACCAACTATTGCTTCAGCTCTATTCCAAAACTTATGATTACTACTGTTATAAGTATCTTGATTTTCTACAGTAATTTTGGTGTATTATCAACCCTTCTTTGCTTCTCCATATTTTCATGATTATGCTTTTCCTGGGATATAGTCAAACATTTAAATATCCACAAGTTCCTATATTTGATCATCTTTAGATAGAAGCTATTGGCTCTCCCTTATGACAGATGAGAAAATCTCACTCTTTTTGCTCCTGTCTTCCAGAGTTCACTTCCTAAATTTTGTTAAAGTATAACTTTTTATTTTACTTCATACACTGGTATTATTATACTCTGTATCTGTAATTTAGTCTACATTATATGTTTTCAAAATAATTCAGTGTTTACTATCGCTTATATAAAAATGGCTTCTCCAATTATTTCTTTTGTAGGATTTTTTAATTCTGTAGGATTTTTTAATTCTATTTTTCTCCTCAACACACGTGAGTGTCTGTCACATTTAAGGTTAAACTATTTTATTCATATAACTTTCTTATGTTTTCTTTCCTTTCTTTGAGAGTGTACGCCACTTTTTTTCTTATTTATCTTTTATGATTTTGCTATTTTATTTTTATTTTTAGTAGCATTTTATTTCTACAGAACAAAACGTATGTGTTGCAGAAGTTAGAAAATAAAAATAAGCAAAAACAAAATTAAAAGATCACCATTTGACTCCCAAAGATCCCCACTGCAACATCACTAAAAGGATATAGTGCATATTATTTAGATATTTTCCATGTACATGAAAATAAACATACACATGCATAATATACAAAATATTTTCCCTATCATCTAAAACATAACAGTTTCTGTTAAGAAACCCAGGCCAGCCTGCTTGTATTCCCCACTTGGCAGCTTGCTTTTTAACCTGAATGGAAGTGCATTCTCAAGCTTGAAAACTAATCAAATGACCAAACTGTGTTACAGTATCAGCCATTCTATATCATTTTCCCACGAGGACATGTGTGCCCATCTAATTTGCAGATTCGGGGTGTTCTTTATTTATTGTTTTAATATGAGGGTAAAAAAATAGCAGTTCTATGGCTTCAGGTATCTCTGAAAATAATCTTAAAGTGCCTTGAACCATGAGAGGAGAACATACTGAGACCCTCCAAAACATTGGTGGCATTGTCCTTTCAGACCATTTGTAAAGATTATCTCCTAGACCTCTTTATTTATATAATCACAACTTTTATTGAAAGCATTACAATTATTTCCATGGTTAGGGAGCACTATCAGTTCTTTTTCAGTTCAGTTCATTTATTCAAAAAAGATCATTTCCAGCTGTTTCATTCTCTTTTCACTTCACAGTTTCTACCATAAACACGAACTGAAACATACTAATTTGTAAGAAATTTTTGTTGTTTTATTTTTGTTCAAATTACTTTTCCTCTTGTCTCGTTTTCCTATTGCTCTGTTTCTCTCTTTTTCTATGTGTCTTTCTCTACATGCATGCCTACATAAATACACACATATGCATGCATATCCACACAGATACACACATAAAATTTTAACCCTCCACTGTTTGTGTCATAAGAGAGGATACAGTCTGAGAACCAATCCCATCACATAAGTGCTGTATATGGATTCAACCCAAATGGATCTCAGACTCAAGAAATACATTCCTTGAAGTTGTAATGATTTAACAAAAGTCTGTGAGGTAAGTGGACGTTTGAGTTTCTGTTGAAATTTCCCAGGTAAAAGAAGCAAAGGGTCAAATATAATCCATTGTGTCTAATGATACTCTGCAAATTGTTTTGAGTTTCCTTTTTCTCTCCTCTCATGAAAATATTCCAAGGCACTCATCCCTGTAATTCTACCACTTTGAGAAGCTGAGGTGGGAGGATCACCTGAGCTTGGGAGGTCGGGACTGTAGTGAGCCATGATTGCTCCACTGCACTCCAGCATGGGTGACAGAGCGAGACCCTGTCAAAAAAAAAAAATACTGAGGCAATGATGGAACACTCATGACAACATAAGGATATATGGCAGAGGGTGGAGGGAAAGGATTAAAAGAAGACAAACTGCTTTTATAACCTAACTGTCCTTAGAAGACCAGGCTAATGAAATGCATTTTCCCTCTAATGGCTTTCATTTCAGAATACTGTGTGGTTTTCCCTGAAAATGTGACGAATTCTCACTTTACAAATCATTTTGATTTCCTCTTGTTGTCACACTCTGTCTAATTTTGCTGAGTTACTGGCAGGACATTGACTACAGTGATGGAGAGTTATCACCACCAGTATTACTAAGGATCAGATTTTCTGGTTTTATAACTTGAAATCATATGTTTCACTAAGAATTCTGTGACTTAATTTTCCTGAAGATTCATTGACACTAAAAACAAGAAATGACAAGTTTTATAATTCTATAGGCATCACTGTGAAATGCCTGGTATAGAATATGTTTGTGGTAGGTACTCAGTAAGTATTGATTTGTTATTGAATCAATAAATGGCAGGCAAACAGAATAGAGTGATTTATAAAAATAATCATGATGTTTGGGCACATTAGAATGGACAATTTACAAGTAGCATAATTTAGTAATTTCTTCCCTGGTTATTTGGCCCACATCCAAAATGCAGTCCATACTGTAGAGATTTACAAATCTCTGCTTCTGAGAGAGAGCAATCCTGTGCTCTTGGATGGTGAAGGTCTTTTTGGACAAAGGTACACACACTCACACACACATATACACAACTCATTCACACATACAGAAGCATACCCAATACAGAAACATTGTAGCTTAAATGAGTGTTGCTGTTGGTATTATATTATCATGTAGGAAAAATAAGTGAGAAATGGATCAACTTACCATTTTATTGTTCATCATTGGCTGACTCAAGTTTAAAACTGAAAAGATTAGCTCTCAGACAGTCCCTTCAAAGTTTGGAGATTTATTCAGGGTAAGCATCTGGAAGATTTGCTGCTTATCTGTTCTATTTAGTGCTGTCCCACCCAAAATGTGGTTAGAAATATAACAAGATTAAGTCTTTCCTATGAGAGGAAGTTGGACCTTTCTCTTGTCAGCAAAACTAGAACTGTTGGATTTTTTTAAAAAGTAAAACCACTTCACAGCTTCTTGTAATCCAGCTGTATCCAGGAAATAACAATGATAATCAAAGTATCATTCCCATGTTTTCCACTCTCTCCAAAGCCTTCTTTGGGAAATCAGGGGATGATGGAGATATGTGTGTGTTTCTCATTCCTAATAAATTTAAATGTGATTGGATTGGTTTTGTGGGAAAGAGGGAATTGAATAGCTTGAACTTATCTCCTTTGAAACAAAACAAATACTTTTTATTATATCTAGTTTGACCCATAAAAACACTCAGAGGAGTGCAAACCACTTTGGATTTTTGAAGGGAACACTGACAAATGATTTGAGTGATATTTTCCAGAATAGAGATAATGGGACTCTCTTTTCTGTCATAAACAGAAAGAACTTTGGATGGCCTGAGACCATTCTGGGCCATAGTCATCAGCAAGTCCTGCTCTGGATATGTGACTTTGGCATGTCATATACAGAGTTCATCTCAGAGGAGCTGCTAACGCAGGTTAATTTAAAAAGCTCAAAATCTTGCAAATCACCCACCATGATTTAGGGATTATCCCTCCCCTCATTAGAACTGTAAATTTTAATATAAAAAAATTGAGATAATCTAATTCAGTGGTTTTCTTAAAGTTGTAGTGTCTAACTATGAAATTCTCCAAAGACACTGAAAATTGTAGAAGATAACAATAACATTCATCATCAGTAGTAAGCAGATGGTAACATTTTGTTATACCTAATTCAGATCTCTTTTTAAAAAATAGAAACAAATATTCCTGATACAACAAACCACCCTTCTTCCAACTCCCAATTCTTTCGCCTATTTTTTTCAGGAGAAGTTATCTCAACTTTGAAATGCGTGCAAGTTAAAAAATACCCCTCCTACAAACGTATTTATTCAATAATGCTATATGGTTTTGTTTCACATATTTTAAAATTCACATAAATGGAATCATATGAGTGCCAGCTTGCAATTTGCCTTTTCACTCATTATTGATTTTTGAGATCTATCCATGTTGGTAAATGCAGATGTAGCTTATTTATTTTAATTGCTGTATAGTATTCCATTGTATGAATGACATTTGAGAGATGGTAAAGTTATTTCCAGGTTCTCGTTACTTTAAATAGTGCTTCAGTGAACATCCTTGCATGTGTATCCTTGTGTACACATCCCTTGTGCTTCTTTCTCCAAGTTAAAGAACATGAGCCCAGACGTGGAATTTCTTACTCAGAGACTATTCACATTTTAGATTTTACTGGATTTTGTTCTATTACTCTTCATAATGGTTGTACAAATTTACAGTCACACCAGCAATAGCTAATTGGTTAAGAGTTTGTGCTCTCAGATTTATTAATTTGTGGCCAATTTGATTAAATGATATCTCATCATAGTTTATGGTTTTTGTGTCTTCTTTAGGAAATCCCTACCTTTGTCATGGGCATAAAATATTACGTGTTTTCTTGTAAAAATGTCATATTACTGATTTTTCTTCTTTAACTCATTTGCATTTTTTCAATGGACATAAAATAATATCTTTTTGTCTTTTTCCATATGGAGAGCCAATTTTCTAGAAATAGTTATTGAATAGTCCACTCACAACTCTTGGCCAGTTCTGGTCACATGGTCCTACCCAAACATGAGGGGATTAAGTAGTGCCCAGAAGTGGCTCCCCACTGAACATATTGGTGAACAGCAATAGTATTAAATAATTACCTACAAGGGATATGATGGTTTTAAAATATGTTCACAGATTCTTTGACACTCTTCTTTTCAAAAGATGGAGTCTAATTTCTCTTCTCTTGTGTGTAAGCTGGACCTAGTAACATGTATTCTAGTGCCAGAAGTGAGGGTGTATGATTTCCAAGATGAAGTTAGAAAAGGTACTGTGGCTTCTGTCTTACTTTCTTTTGGATCACCTGCTCTGGGGAAAGCCAGGTGTTATGTTAGAGGCTACTTGGGCAGCCCTATGGCAAAACACATGTGGCAAGGAACTGAGGCTTCTTTGTAAAAGGCAGCAGTAATTTGTCAATTATGCAAATAGCCACCATGAAAGCAGCTCCTCCCACTCTAGTCAAGCCTGGAGATGACTGCAGCCTTGGCCACTGGGATCTTCACTGCAAACTGAGGACAAGTCCTGAGCCAGAGTCCTTAGCCACTCAGCTAAGGTGTTCCCAAACTCTCAACCCACTGAAATTCCGTGAGATGATAAATGTTTATTTTTGTTCTAAGCCAATCAATTTTGGAGTGATTTGTTTAATAGTAATAAAGAATTAATCCATTGAGTTTCACTAAATTTGAAGGCAATGTTTATTTCAGTATGATTTAAAATATAGGTTATGTGGCATAAATCACATCTAATATGGTAGTCCTAGGAGATTATTAACCTCAAAGAAATGATTATTAATTAACCAGAGCAGGTTTATAAACTGATGGACAACCAGAGGTCTGGAAAGACATTTATATCTATTGAGGTGCTGTGGACAGGAGAAAAAAAAAAAAAAAAAAAAAAAACAGAAACAAAAACCAAAACCTCAAACCAGTCATTACTAATAGGAACCACAATAAAAAGTTGTGGTTTGAATTTGAAAGCTCCAAATTGCAGTGACTCATTTGCTATTCGTCTGCTTCTTACATGGACAACTCCATAGAACCATGCCTCCATGGAATAGGGATTGAGTAGGGATTTAATTATTTATTTAATGTCACATGATATTAGAGAATGAAACAAAGGTCCGTGTAGTCTCTAGCATAAAAATATCATCTGGTTTCCATACTTCATAAAGTTTTGGGAAGGTCAAAGTAAATAATGTGAGAAAAGGCTTTGGGAGCACAAAAGAACTGTGTTAATGTATCACCAGAATTATGTGTCAGTCAGGAAAAGCTAGGTTTTGCTGTGGTAATGGAAACTCCAATATCATAGGGGCTTACAACTTGTGAGCTTTAGTTTTTGTTTATGTTAGACCACTCCAAGTTGGTTATGGCTCTGTCATGTCATCTTCACTCTGAGACCCAGAAGGCAGAGTAGCCTGTAGCCAGAGGAGTGACACTTGTCATACCAAAGAGAAAGAGTCATGAAGGACTTCCTGAAAGGGTAGACTTCATGATTTGCTAGAAAGAGCACATTGCTGTGTAGTGATGATTTATTACAGCAAAATGATACCAAGTAGAATAAGCAAAGGAAAAGGTACATGGGACAAAGTTTTTTGGAGGAAAACAGGTACAAGATTCCGAGTCCTTATCCAGTGCAGTAACACAGGATTGCTTCATTCCTCCAGTGCCAAATCGTAACAATGTGTGAAATGTCATCTACTGGGGAAGTTCACAAGACAGACTCAATGCCTAGAGTTTTTACTGGGGGATGATCACAATAGGCATCCTCTGTCCTGCATGTACCCAAATTCTGGACTCCCAGAAAGGGTTCATGGGTTCAGCATAAGCCTTATTCTTTGCACAAACAGTTTAGGTGCTGTGAGCCATCCTTATCAGGAAATGTGAGACCCTTCCTGAAATTCAAGCTCCCCAATTCCAGCTGAGGGCCAATCTTGCACACAGGTCTTTCTAAGCCAAGCAGACTCAGACCTTTTATGCTAATTCTTTCTGCAAAAACCCATATCACTCCTGTTCACATTTTCTTGCACAGAGGAGGTCACATGGCCAAAACTGACATCAAAGCAGTGAGAAAATATAACCTTCCCACAGGAAGTGGCAGCCGATATTTTGAACTATAATACGATCTACTATAGAAACAACATGAAAAAAAGAGAGAAGAAACTGATATCTCCTACACCTATGTATATGAATACTTTATGCATATTTTCATTGTCTTGACTCACATTATATAAATTGTTTTAATGAAATGAATTGGGCCAGGTAATCCCAGCACATTGTGATGCTGAGGTGGGAGGATTGCTTGAGTCCAGGAGTTCAAGACCAGCCTAGGCAACATAGTGAGAGCCCCATCTCTATAAAAATTAGGTGGGGATGGTAGTGCATGCCTGTAGTCCCAGCTACTCAGGAGGCAGAGATGGAAGGATTGGTCGAGCCCAGGAGTTTGAGACTGCAGTGAGCCGTGATTCCTCCACTGTACTCCAGCCTAGGCAACAGAGTGAGATCCTGTCTTAAAAAAAAAGAAAATTAGATCCCATTTGTCAATTTTGGCTTTTGTTGCCATTGCTTTTGGTGTTTTAGACATGAAGTCCTTGCCCATGCCTATGTCCTGAATGGTAATGCCTAGGTTTTCTTCTAGGGTTTTTATGGTTTTAGGTCTAACATGTAAGTCTTTAATCCATCTTGAATTAATTTTTGTATAAAGTGTAAGGAAGGGATCCAGTTTCAGCTTTCTACATATGGCTAGCCAGTTTTCCCAGCACCATTTATTAAATAGGGAATCCTTTCCCCATTGCTTGTTTTTCTCAGGTTTGTCAAAGATCAGACAGTTGTAGATATGTGGCGTTATTTCTGAGGGCTCTGTTCTGTTCCATTGATCTATATCTCTGTTTTGGTACCAGTACCATGCTGTTTTGGTTACTGTAGCCTTGTAGTATAGTTTGAAGTCAGGTAGCGTGATGCCTCCAGCTTTGGTCTTTTGGCTTAGGATTGACTTGGCTATGTGGGCTCTTTTTTGGTTCCATATGAACTTTAAAGTAGTTTTTTCCAATTCTGTGAAGAAAGTCATTGGTAGCTTGATGGGGATGGCATTGAATCTATAAATTACCTTGGGCAGTATGGCCATTTTCATGATATTGATTCTTCCTACCCATGAGCATGGAATGTTCTTCCATTTCTTTGTATCCTCTTTTATTTCCTTGAGCAGTGGTTTGTAGTTCTCCTTGAAGAGGTCCTTCACATCCCTTGTAAGTTGGATTCCTAGGTATTTTATCCTCTTTGAAGCAATTATGAATGGGAATTCACTCATGATTTGGCTCTCTGTTTGTCTGTTATTGGTGTATAAGAATGCTTGTGATTTTTGTACATTGATTTTGTATCCTGAGACTTTGCTGAAGTTGCTTATCAGCTTAAGGAGATTTAAGGCTGAGACAATGGGGTTTTCTAGATATACAATCATGTCATCTGCAAAAAGGGACAATTTGACTTCCTCTTTTCCTAATTGAATACCCTTTATTTCCTTCTCCTGCCTAATTGCCCTGGCCAGAACTTCCAACACTATGTTGAATAGGAGTTTATTGCGGCACTATTCACAATAGCAAAGACTTGGAACCAACCCAAATGTCCAACAATGATAGACTGGATTAAGAAAATGTGGCACATATACACCATGGAATACTATGCAGCCATAACAAATGATGAGTTCATGTCCTTTGTAGGGACATGGATGAAATTGGAAATCATCATTCTCAGTAAACTATCGCAAGAACAAAAAACCAAACACCGCATATTCTCACTCATAGGTGGGAATTGAACAATGAGAACACATGGACACAGGAAGGGGAACATCACACTCTGGGGACTGTTGTGGGGTGGGGGGAGTGGGGAGGCATAGCTTTAGGAGATATACCTAATGCTAAATGACAAGTTAATGGGTGTGGCACACCAGCATGGCACATGTATACATACGTAACTAACCTGCACATTGTGCACATGCACCCTAAAACTTAAAGTATAATAATAAAATAAAAAAAGAAGAAAAAAAGAATTATATAATGACAAAAAGAAAAAATGCAATAGCAAGTATTAGAGAGACTCCAAGTACTGATTAATTAAAAAGTTACTATTCTTTCCACATTATAAGTCTTTTTTGTTTTTGGAGATCAAGTGGTTCTTTGATTCCTTTTTGAAGGCAAGTGCTTTCATTTTGCTTCTGACTTTCTCTAAAGCAGTGCTGTATTGGCTAAAGCTCTAATCCTCTCAGGCACTTGTGATTAGACCCCCAAAGAACTGTTTCATGGTCTCTGCTATGTTTTCTTATCACTGTACCTTTTAAGCTTTCAACTATATTTCAAGTTCTGGCCTGCGTATGGCCTTCAGCATAAATTTCACGGGCAAAGTGGTTTGTTCTAATGCTTTCCTCATCTCTCTCAATTGTTTGCATGCTTCTTTTTATTATCTTTCCATAGCTCTTTGACCTTTTTAATCATTAGCTCAAACCACATGAAATATCATTTGGCTAAGGGTTAAGTCAGAAAAATAGGAAAGGTGGTTGGCTTTTGGCACATATATTTACATTTTTGAATTTTCTATTTTTGCATTTTCAGTTTTATTTTCCTTAAAAAAACCTTGGGTCCTCACCTCCCCCTTCCTAAAAACACTAAAGTTAATTGTATAGAAATAGAAATAAAAATCTTTTCGGTAAAAACAGCAGCTTTTAACTTCTGATCTCTCCACCAAAAAAAAAAAAATAGTTATTTAGTAGGAAATTACAATATATTGGAGGGAAGTATATTTGCAGCATAGTTTTAAAAGATAACATCTCCATTTTCAATGAAGGGAGGACTTTATATGGGTCTCTTCTTTATGCTTAGATGGCAGAATGTTTTATTGCTATTTATAAAAGCCTGCATTAAAAGAATGCAATATTGCTTCTCCCAGAGTGGGATCTATTTGGAAAACTAATTATCTCCAATTGGCTGCAACTTTTCAAGAATCTGCCAAGAAGACAAATCAGGAATACCATCTAAATGACTTATTACAGTCGGAGGTACTTTGGAGCTCTTGAGACCTTCCCAACAGCTATTTAAAACCCTGGCCACTTGCCTCTAGCTCCTTTCCTTTCCTCCTCTTGCTTTAACCTCTGCAGGTGACCTCAGCTCTTATTTATTGGAGAAAATAAGGACCAACTAGAGAGAACTTGCCCATTGTCCTGCCATGCCAACACATTTATCTGCTTTCACAGCTTCCTAATGCCCTTTCCTTCCACCTCAGAGGAGGAGCTTGCTCTGCTCCATCTGAGGCTGATCTTATTACATGGGGTCTTCAAGGTTCTTGCTCCATTAGACAACTCTCCCTCACCTGCAGAGTTACCTCTCCCTCTTTTTTGGCTCTTTCCTTTCAACCTATAGATTTTTTTTTCAAATTTCTTCAGTTGAAACAGTAGCAACTACAACAATACCCCTCACCACAACACACACACACACACACTCCGAAACACACACACACATACACACACACACACTTGCTCCAGCTTCTTTTCTTGTAATTCAGATACCTGTTATAGAACTATCCAAGCCCTGTCACCTGGCAGGTAGGCATTGTCTGGGTGAGGTATCCTGTTGTAATCTGGGTGCAATAGTGATGAGGGCTCCATTACCACATGACCACTTCTGTTTACTTTGTAAGCAGAAATGTTTAGCACATTTCGCTTGAGCTGTGTGTGTGTGTATAAATACATCAGTTAGTACATGGTTAAAAGGCAAAAAAAAAAAAAAAAAAAAAAAAGGCTCTGATGATTTTCTCCCAACTAAGTGGTCAGATAACATGTACTGAGTACCTACCACATGCCAGGTGCTGAGCTAAGCCTTTCATGTGGATTACTGCACTTTATCCTAATGATCATGAGATAGTACTATCATTCCCATTCTCCAAATGAAGAATTGAAACATCAAATATTGAGTACCTTGCTCAAGCACACAGAACAAGCAGGTGGGATTGACCATTGTTTCCCTGGCAAGACTCCAAGAGCATCCACCTTTGGGGGTAGTACAGCACATACCTAGAGTGCCAACCTTTCAATAACAGAAGTGTCCATTCTCTGCAGTGCTCCTGAGTCCACTGAGATACCTCATATATCCTCATGTGTACCTGTTGATTCTCTTACAGTGGTTTTCAATCTAGGTTAAGCATGAGAATTACGCCTGTCCCCAAACCAGACCAGGTGAATGAAAATATCTGGGGGAAGCATGGGTACCTGTGTTTTGCAAAATCTTCCCTGAGTGATTCTGATGTGCAGAAAGCCTCACCGTTTCTCTCTTTTCTCCAGTATCCTGCTTCCTGCTCCCTTTATTCTTTTGTTGTATTCTCTTCTGAATGGAGAGATACCTTTCATTTTGAATAAATAAGATAGTTTGATAATCAGCTCTCTGTGGGTGGTGTTACTGGGAATTATTATAACTGTGTTTTGACTCTTTCATTAAAAGAGAAGTACAACTCATACAGATTGAGTAAATACTTGCGGTATTGTGAAATGATTTTTAAAAGCTCCATTACTCTGGACACTAGAAACAACATGAATCAGATGTCTTCAAGCTGTTTCTAGTTATAGGTTAACCTGAGTCTTGGAAACATTCAGTGAATCAGTGTTACCTTTCAGTTCCTCTGCTATAACCACAGTTGTGTATTAGGTATTCTACCGTATAGGCAGTTTTTAAAAAAATAATGAATCTACATGGTGTATTTAACACATAACTTATTGAGTTTAATTTCCTTTGTTATTTGGAAAAAAATATATTTGAAATCACCAAGCTACTGAATGTGTTGTATTTAAGGGAAGTAGAAAAGTGTTTTGAATGACTTTTCTGCCATTTTCAATTTAAGTCTTATATTCTGGGAAACTAAATGCCAAAACTAATTTTGAAAAAAAAAAAAAGATAAAAATATCTATACCACTTTGTAGAGGGAAAGTAATTATTTTCAAAAAGCATCTCACTTTGCTAATGTTGAGAATAATCTGTGGCTTGATCCCAGGACTCTCTTATTTTGTCCTGGTGGGGGTAACTGTCAGCAAAAATTACTATACTGCTCTCCAACTATCAGCCTTCATTCTCAGAAAGTGTATAGTGTTTCTGTGATTTATGACACTAATGGGACTCTCCTGGCAGCAGTGTGATCCATTTTGCTGATATAAAGGAAGCAGACAAACTCTAATCTCCTGTTGCACATATCCAAAGACTGAAGAAGAGACTAACACTTTAATTAGCATGGAAACGAGAGATGTGGAAGCCTTCAGCCCCTGAATGAACTAAGTCCTGCAATAGAGTCATATATAAAAGAAAAAGGCTCAATCATGCTTAAAAAAAAGACTGAAACAAACACTGGCCATTATGTGCTACATCACTTTACCAAAGGACATCAGAATATAAATCTGATTGGAATTTTAAAGGGCAACTTCTATTTTATGAGATAAAGTTTGTGACCTGAAAAATAACCATATTTATAGAATTATAGTAGTATTTGGAAATACTTACAAAGGAATAATTTATACATTAAAATTAAACTGTGAAATATGATTATGTCAAAATTAAAGGGCTGGGCGTGGTGGCTCACGCCTGTAATCCCAGCACTTTGGGAGGCCGAGGCAGGTGGATCACCTGAAGTCAGGAGTTCAAGACCAGCCTGGCCAACAGGGTGAAACCCCGTCTCTACTAAAAATACAAAAATTAGCTGGGCATGGTGGCGCATGCCTGTAATCCCAGCTACTCGGGAGACTGAGGCAGGAGAATCACTTGAACCCAGGAGATGGAGGTTGCAGTGAGCCAAGATCATGCCACTGCACTCCAGCCTGGGCAACAAAGCAAGACTCTGTCTCAAAAAAAGAAAAAAAAAAAAATCCAAGAACACTAGACTCAAGTCAAATTGAATAACAATCCTAGGTTTTCCATTAACTAGCTGTGTCATCTTGGACCAATTACTTGATCTTTCAGGGCCTCACTTTCTTTGCTAGACTAGATAACTTCCAAAGACTTTTACAACTCAAGCATTTTGTGATTTCAATAGATTTCCCATAGTAGTAGCTAATAAGTGGCTGGAATTGTAATGAACAAGACTACTCTTCCGTAGTAAAAAGGAACACCTGACTGCAAGTCAAAAAAGCTGCCTTCTACTCCTTGCATCACCACTTAGAAACCATGTGATCTGAGCACGTTCTTAATGCCATTTCCTTACCTGTAAATTAGGAATGGTGGTATCCCTTTGCATGGACAGGAGTTTTGAATGAAATGACGTGTGTATTAGTCTGCTTAGGCTGTCGTAATAAAAATACCACAGACTGCATGGCTTAAACACAGAAAAATTTCTGCTCACAGTTCTGGAGGCTAGATGTCCCAGATCAAGACCTGACATAGTCAGTCTCTGGTGAGGGCTCTCTTCCTTGCTTGGAGACAGCCATCTTCTCTGTGTCCTCTCACAGTGGAGATAGGAACTCTGATGTCTCTCTTTGTCTTATAAGGGCACCATTGTTATCAGATTAGGGCCCCAGCTTTATGACCTCATTTGACATTTGTCACATCCTCACAGACTCTATCTTCAAATATAGAAGCATTGGGGTTAGGGAGTCAACATATGAATTTTGGAGAAATACAATTCGGTCCATGGCATATATGAAAATTCTTTGTAAACACATCATTTTCAATTTTGTGTAAACACACAATTTTTATGTCCCAATAAAAATTAACAGCATAAGGAGATTGGGCACTTATATCCAATGTTGGCGAGACTACTGCCAACCAGAAGGTCTTTGAAAGACTATTTAGAAATTTCCACGAAAATATAAAGTGCTTATGCCTTTTGAGCTACTACTTGCACTTTAAGAATGTATACTTCTGAAGCATTCTTAGAATTGCACAAATATATACATATGGAATACTTATTGAAGTACAGTTGAAAAATTGGAAAAAATTAACAAGCAGATAAATAATTTGATACACTATATAGTATGTCATACAATGAAATATTTTATATCCAATATGTATCTGTAATGTGAAAAATTACATATCCATTAAAAATGTGGTTAATCTGTACATAGTGACATAAACTGATGTCCAGGACCTGTTAGAGGTCTCCCAAGTAGCTGGGACCACAGGCATGAGCTACTGCACCCATCCAGTTAGTTCTATTTTTGTTGGTGTCACCTCTCCTACATTACCATACAGAAAGCTAGTAGGTGGACGTGTTTGGAAAAATAATGGTTTTGAAATATTAACAATTTTCTCCTTGTTTTTTCTTTAATTTTTTGTCCTTTCCTCTGTTTCAGCAGCTAGATGATTCTGTTCTCATTTCTGCAGGTAAAAAACATGACAGCAGATGGGCAGGAAGCAGAGGAGAGGTCTTTTCCTGAGTTTCAAAGGTTATACCCTGAGGCAACAGAAAGGGCCAACGTCCCCTACTTAGCTTCTCCTGCCAGACTAGAAGTCAGAGGAGAAATGATGAAAGAGAGAAGTCTGTGGTGACTAGAACTGAGGATGCAGCATGGTTGGTGTTGACTGATGGCCTGTGAGTAATTTGAATCCCCATATCTCAGGGCGAAGCTGACAACTTGCTCCTCAGTCCTGGTGCAAATCTCTCTCGACAGCAGCTACCACATCATCCCTAGAATGCCCAGGTAAGAGATGCCTGCATCTGTGTAACATCCCCAGCAATGACACAAGAGATTTGTGAACCCCAGAGAAGGTTGAGGATCTGCGTCATTAGCACTTGGTGGTGTTGAATAAAACTAGCTTGACCTTCTTTATGACTAGGGTTAGCAGCAAATTACAGTTCTCTTATAGGGGCAAATGCTTGCGGACAAATTGGATTGTTGTGAAGGCTGTCCATTAAGACTGTTGAATCAATGAGATAGAGAATAAAAATGATAGAAAATTCATATAACAGCCCAGTGGAAGGAACACAGAGCATAAATCAGGTAAGTCAGTTACTATGCCTAACTTCTCATCTGTAAAATCTGGACAACAAGAGCTTTCTACCCCTTAGAATGGTAGTTTGGTGATGATATACCTAAAAGTATATTGAAAATTTAACAGCAATACAATACTAAGTATCACTTTAGATAGAGATCAAATATGTGTCCCGTTTACCTAGTCTTAATTCAACAAACATAAATAGAGTATAGCCACCAAGTTTGAGCAGAATATCAAAAGCATATTTTTACAAGGAAGCCCATTATTACTATTGCAGCATGAGAGAAATTATATCATTTGCCTCTCCAAGTGATTATATCTGAGAAAGGTCACTTGAATGCTACATATTCATTCTAAATACTTCTCTGCTGTTTAATTTGCATTTCAAACCTAGTGCCTACTTGTAAACACTGATTAAGCCCCTGTGAGTACCACAGCAAGCTTGTCACCTACAAAGCAAGTTATGAGACCTTGTTCTGTCACCCAAGAGCATTCAATATGACCATGACTGAGTGCAGATTTTAACAGTAGAGGATGTCTACAAGTCTAAACTTGAATAATATCATGATGCCTCATGGAAGAGTAGACTATACATTTTTAGAAGCAATGGTTCTCATTGAAAAAGAAAGTAGGGAGGAGAGAAATCTCCTTACACAATGATTCCAATAAATAAACATTGAAGGAATAAGTAAAATAGAAAATCATCATTAGGCAAATATAATTGCTGCAGGCAAGGCCCACAGATGAATGTTAAAATTAATGAGTGTTTGAGGTGAAACCAGATATATGCATGATCTTAAAGGGTAAGTTGGGTGAAGTGTGTATGGGGATTCTCTGAACCCTTTTCTTGCAACTTTTATGTAAGTCTGAAGTCATTTCAAAATTTTAAAAACCCAAAAATATGGATGAAATTTGTTTGTTAAGTTTCCTTATCTAAAACATTTATTCGGTTTTAAAATTCTACTCTTACACTTATGCTTCATTCCTAGTTAATGTACAGTAGCATTCGACTTCCTTATAAAAATCTTCCAAATAAAAATCTTCCAAAATTATTTCTATCTTTGCTTTCAAGTTTTCCTCAAGTACCTTCTAGAACTGTAGAGGGCTGTAAGCATTCAGCCAAGAGGTATGTCTTAAGTGACTACCATTTTTATAGAAATATGCTAACAATTGCAAGGGACCAAAAAAACGTGCAGGATCCAGTCCCTCCCTTGGGAAGATAAATATGTTGGGAAGACAAGAGGTACACAGATAAAAGAATGAAATAGTGTCTTGTAAAATTATGTGATGCCATGCTTTATTTTCATAGTATTGGTTATAAGAATTAATGGAGACAGAGAAAAGTGAAACATGAGTGCTATAGTTTGGATATTTGACCCTCCAAACCTCATATCGAAATTTGATCCCCAATGTTGAAGGCAGGGCCTAGTGGAAGGTGTTTGGGTTGTGGGAGTGGATTGCTCATGAATGGCTTGGTGCCATCCTCATGGTAATAGTGAGTTCTCACTTTATTAATTCCTGGGAGAATTTCCTGAGAGCTGGTTGTTAAAAAGACCCTGGCCCCTTCCCTCTCTTTTGTCTTCTCTCTCATCATGGGATCACTGTACACTCTGGTTCCTCTTCATCTTCCATAATGAGTGGAAGCAGCAGAGGCCCTCACCAGAAGCAGATGCTGGTGCCATGCTTGTTGTACTGCCTGCAGAACTGTGAGCCAAATGAACCTCTTTATCAATTATCCAGCCTCAGGTATTCCTTCATAGCAAAACAAATGGACCAAGCCAATGAGTAAATAAGAGTAAGCTGGACCTAAAAACATATGTAGGTCTTAGATGGTGAGTGGATGCCGGGAGAATCTGTACAGGCTTTGTGGGGAATTAGAGAGGGACGGGAAGCAGTTGTGAGATGCATCTGAGTAGGGTGGAAAGCTTGAGGAGATGAGGAGAATGGGCCCATATAGAGTTGGCCTGGATCACAGTAGGCTGCAAAAGCCAGACGGAAGAGCCCAAATTTGGTCCAAGTGAAAACAGAGGCTATTTTAAAGGCTGTTAGGGGCAAGTTACTTCTCTGGCACCAATATAAACACGCACAATATATCTCAAGCCAAAACCAGCTTCATTTTTGAAAATTTAATGATGGACCTTTCCAAGACCTTTTCTGAAATGTAAATCAGATTGTCTTCAACTTCTCCACTCCACCCCACCCTCTTTTTGCCTAACATACACTACAAGTCGCCTTTTACTCACAAGATAAAGACCAAAGGCATTAACAGCCTCAGGATCCTTCAAGGTTGGATGCTTCCCCATCTATCTGTCCTTCTCTGTATCCTATTCCCCTCAAGGCCTGCCTTCTTTTGTTACTTTCAGCATTCTCTTCTCTTACTAGGTGTTAGCAAATAATTTTCTCTCTGAATTAAACATTTCTCCTTATCTTTTGACTTGTATACTCCTTTTCATCCCTCTGATGTCAGCTCTCTCCCCCAATTACCATCTCCAGTGGGGAATTTTTGCTGCCTTCTCTGACCGGATCTACTGATAGCACCAAGAACATCATCTTTTAAAACTTTCCATATACATCATTGAAGATTATTTGAATTAATTATGTGATTATTTGATTAAGACATTTTCCCTTTATTAGACTGTAGACTTCTGAGGGCAGATAGTTTATTTGTGTTTCCCATTTTTATCTCAATCCCTAGCATATGGTAGATACTCAATAAGGATTTATTGAATAAATTAAAAAATGAAACATTCATGTTCTCCACTCCCAAGACACTATCCTGTCCCAATGACATGATCTTCTAAATCATAAGAAAAATGTCCTATCTAAACAACAGTATATATAACCTAGTATTTTGTAACTTTTGGAATGTAAGCTGTAACAGTAGTATTCAATTTAAGTTTTAAAAGTTTGCTATTTTACTAATGAATCAATTCATTTCGACTTTCTGAATTTTTAAAAACAAAAATAGTATCTAGAAGATATTTGGTAGATGGAATCTGTTAGCATTTGGGGCAATTAAACTGGGTTTCTAAAAAATGGATCAGATGATTACATCAAGCTAAATTAGTAGAGCTTAAATAGCACAGGGTGATCAATAGATCAATATCTATGTGCAGGGCACTTTACTTGGCACTTTGACTTATTCTAAGCTAAATAACAGATGGTTCCTGTCTGGCTTATAATCAAGTAGGGGATCTAGATGTACACAGAACTATGTGTATTCTATGGTAGACTATGAATGCTCTAAGTATTACAGAAATATGAAAGGGGGAGGATTTATTTTAACTAAAAGAATCTGGCAAAGTTACAGGAAAAAGTAATATTTGAGCCAGGAAAGAAGGAGGTGCTTTTGACAGCCAGACTTTGGGAGGACAAAAATTCCAAGAAAATAACAACTAAAAACACAAAGCATGAAAAGGATAAAGTACCATGATAGAAATTCTAGAGGTGCAGCAGGGCTAGACCAAAGGGTGGGTAGTTGCAAGTATGCTGTGATAAGGAGGAATCTAAGAAAGTTAGGTTGGAACTGATAATAGGCCATGCTGCCTGCACATATTTGATGGGTAATGAACAGTTACAAGCATGATGGACAGGGAAGCACTACAATCAAATGTGTGGAGATGTGAGGGAACAGATTGCGAGGGTGCTCCAGGGATTAAAGTGGGTAGGATGATTAGAGGCAAGGGGAAGCAAATTTTGTGAAGGCTGAGGAATGCTAAGGAAGACCTGGGTTAGTAGCAGTGAAATGAGCAGCAGATGAATGAGAGAAGCATCCAGGAAGTGAACAGAATGTGATTTAATAAGCACTTAACATGAGGACTGAGGAATATAAAGCTGAAAAGTTTTCATTTCATAAATTAACTGAGCATGACTTAACTGAGAGCAAAAACAGGAACAGGTTAGTAGCAATAACTCGTTTCTTATTGTTTTAGACCTGCTGGTAATAGTAATATTGTTAATGTCATCCACATCTTTTGATGATAAAGAATTACATCATTTGCATTTTACATGATCTAATTATACCATTTGCATTTTATATGATTTGATAAGTGTTCATACTTGCCAGCTGTTGAGACTTCTCTGATTTAAAATGGAGCAGAATTTATTGATATTTATTCTTTTGAGTGCCTTGTCTTCATCTCTTCATTTTTCTAGTTGTCTAATTTTATGTATAGGAAAACATGGTTATGATTTACATGTGGGTAATTCTTTCTTTCTGTTGACTGTGACTCTCTTGCTTCCATTACTCCCTAAGCAATTCAACTCAACATACACTGACTAAATAAATATCTACCCTGTATCCTGGGAGTCTTAGATGATTAATGCACTATCTCCCTCCTCAAGGAACCTATACAGTTGTTGGTAGAACTTAAGCCCAATTAAATATAACATAATATGGAGAATGTCATGATAATATCAACAACAAAAGCTACCACTTAAATCTCCTGTTCATTTATTCTTTCCTTCCTTTAACAAATACTTTGAGAGCCTCTGCTAGATCTTTGCCCAGACGCAGGATTTACAGTGGTGAACAAACCTCATCCATAAAGTGCCCTTTTGGAGCTTATGATAGTGGAGGAATCTTACTCTAACCAAATAAAAAAACAAATAAATAGATGTAATTAATGTGTAAATACAATTAATATTATGAAACAATAATAATAACAATAGACATATTTAGAGATTAGTATATTCTAAGTCAGGCATTCTGGTTCCAGAGCTGATCACTTGATAATTACATTATGTTACGATTTTAGAAAATATATTTTCTAAGATGGGGGTATCTGTATACATAGTGTAATATGCAAAGACTTGTCTAAAAAGATAATGTTTAGCCAAGACTAATGGACAAAAAGGCAAAATATACACAAAGATTCAGGAACGGAGTATTTCAGGCAGATTAAATAGCACATGTAAAGGTTCTAAGATAGAGAAGAACTTGGCATTTTCTAGAAAAAATAAAACAGGTTAGTTTGAGCTGATCATAGTAAACTGTAAGAGAAAAGGATTTGGAAGATATTGGAGAAATAAACAGGAACCAAACCATTAGTCTTCTAATACTCAAAAAAAATCAGACTTTTATTTTAAAAGAAATAAGAAAGTATCAAGATTGTATAAACAGGAATAGTGATAATATCCTATTTACATTTAAAAAGTATCAGTCTGGCTCCTGTATGGAAAATGGGCCAGCAAGTGCAAAAGAGGAAATTAAAAAGCTAGTAAGTGGCCAGGAACAATGGCTCACACCTGTAATCCCAGCACTTTGGGAAGCCAAGGCAGGATGATCCCTTGAGCCCAGAAGTTTGAGACCAACCAGGGCAACATGGCGAGACCCCATCTCTGCAAAAAATAAAACATTAGCTGGGCATGGTGGCATGTGCCTGTAGTCCCAGCTTCTTCGGAGGCTGAGGTGGGAAGATTGCTTGAATCTAGGAGGTTGGTGCTGCAGTGAGCCATGATCTCACCACTGTACTCCTGCCTGGGCAACAAAGCAACACTCTGTCTCAAAAAAAAAATAAAAAATAAAAAATAAATGGCTAGTAAGTAACACAATCAGAATTTAGTTTAAAAGCCCTGTGACTATAAACTCAGGACTTGTACTGCCACATTATGCTGTCCCCTGCATTGTAGTAGATTTTCAAACTTGCAGAGGGGACTGTCCTACCAGATAGCAGTGATTCATAAGTTGTATCTCTTCTTGTCCCCTCCCTGCCTCTGTGATTCCCACTTGACCCCCACTTGCTCTTTTGTTAGGTCATAGGACAGGAACATAGTCACACAAAAGAAGAAATAAATGATGGATATTAATGTCATTTTTAGTTTATCTTTACGCTCCCTTGAACATGTAGCTTCCCGTCTCTAGTACATTGGCTTATAGTAGTTGTTTTTAAACTATATAACTTAAAGTCATTTTTACTGTACATAATTAAGTACCTCATATGGGGTGGGGTGTTTGATCATAATGCAATGCATGGGTGTCACCCCCAGAGATTCTAATTCATTATATCTGAATTGGGGCATTTTAAATAAGTACTTCAGGTAACTCTGAAGCAGATGATCTGAAGGCTGCAGTTTGCAAGACACTGGTTTATGATGGAGAGCTTTTAGATTCTATCCCAAGCATAGTATGATGACTTGGACATATCTATTCTATTAAAATCGTCAGCATTAGAAACCATCGATTGCATGTAACCTCAGAATTTAATAGCCTGTATATTTTTTGTAGACTTCTTTCTCCAATGCAATATAATACAATACACAGATGATCAATTTGGTCTCTTTATTAAGGCAAGAGACAAAAGAATTTACGTAAACAATTTCCTGACTGGTCATTCCCAATGTGGGGTAAATATATCATACAGATTAATGGTAGAAGGGTTTTTCCAGCTGAGTAGAAACAGAATATTGCCTTCCCAATATTAATACAGTGTTACATACAAAAACCAAATAATTATTGCATAATAACTCTTTTGGAGGTTGTTTTATAATACGTAAACACTTACAAAAAAGTAAATAATAAGTGAAAGTGAAACAAAATTCTTTACTCCGGTTCTTGCACAAAATAATTACTAGCCTTTGTAAGTGGTTATTTAAAAGGGAATAATAATAGCCAATAAGATAAGTCACAATTATAAATCATTTAAAAAATCAGCACCCTATTTTGGAATTATGTTCTAGAGAATACTCTTCAATGTAGTAATCACCCAACTGGCTTCTTATAGCTGTGCCTTTTATAAGAGTTGACCATATTAGTGATTTTCCTGCCACATCAAGTCCCCCTCTTGGTTAATACTATGCATAATCAGGCCCTAGGATATCTAGTTCTTCTAAAATGTATTGACTTTTTATTTTTTTGCATCTGCCTAAATTATTCTGCATCTTGCATTCCCTGAATGAACCAAGTAATGTTCAAGACATGTGTTGTATTTGTTCAATCCGGTTCTAAATTTGTGTCAGCTCCAGTTGGCCTTTTGAGAAGGGCATTCCCCTCAAAATCCTAATAGTCTCAGATACAACAAGTATGTAATAACTGAAAGACATCTCAGTAATACTCTATAGAGGCAGGATTTTATTAATCAAATTTCCATATGATTTCAATAATTATTCCTTTATCTCATAAAATAAGTATTTATTGATCCCCTAATAAGTTCCAGGCTTTGGGGCTGCAGAGGTAAAAAAGAAAATGTTGTGCTTCTGGGACTTGGAACTTAAACTCTAGAGAGTGAGACTTATACAGAAAAGCAAGTATAACATGATGGACAGATAAATGCAATGCAGAAAAATTAAGAAGAGTAAGGAAATAAAATGTGATAAAGAGTGGTCAGGGATGCCCTCTCTAAAGGTGACAACATATATGCAGACTCTTGAAGTAAGGGGTGAGTTATTCAATTATCTAGGAGTAAAGGACTCCTGACAGAGGAAATAGCAAACTTAAAAGCACTGAATAGGAACAATCATTGGCATATTTGAGGATCAGAAAGGAGAACAACAAGAAGGAAATTAATAGAAGATGGGATTGGAGAAACAGCAGGAAGAAGGTTGCACAGGGCCTCAAACAGCGTTGGTGAGTAAGGACTCAGAGTAATATGAGAATGTGGTAGATTAAAAATGGCCAATAATTATTTGTTACTCTTTCCATTGAAAGGTGGCATTTAATTCCCTTTTCTTGAATTTGGCATGACTGTGGTGACTTGTTTAGTCAATAAAATGTGCAAAAGTGATGTTCTGTGGTAATAACGGGTCATAAAAAGCCCTGCAGCTTCTGCCTAGACATGTTGGGATCTACCAACTGCCATGTAAAAAGTGAGTCTACCCTGAGACTACCATGCTATGAGGAAGTCAAAGATATTCATTTAGAGAGCTATATAGAAAGAGAAACAAAGGTGTCCAGCCAGCCCCAGCTGTTCCATCCGTTCCAGCCTAATTGTCAGATATGAGTGAAGAAGTCACTCACTTGGACAATCCAGCATCAGCAGATACCATATAAAGGAAAACTCAGGCACTAGACATATGATCCTAGTAGGGCTATTCCAACTGCCGCTAGTCATTCGAATAACCTCTGCTGAGGCTCACTGGAGAGCAGAGATGGTTAATCTCCATTGTGCCTTTTATACTTTCTTGATCCACAAACTCATGAGAAGAGTAATGAGTTTGGGTTTTTTTTTTATTTATATCTCTTTATTGAACTTCTCATTTCATTCATATGCTATTCCTTTGATTTTGTTGAGTTGTCTATTTGTGTTCTCTTATCATTTGCTGATATTTCTTACCTCTGAGTATTGAGTGATCCATTATGCATCAATGGATAGCCTATAAGAAAAAAAATTGAATAGCTGAGAGTAGAATTTAAACCTGAATTATGTTCTAAAAGGACCACTCTAGCTGCTGGGTTGGGCCTAGCTTTGTAACAGCACAAGAATAAAGGCAGAATGATCAGTTAATTCAATTAAAAGTCCAGGCAAGAGTAAATAGTGGCTTGGATTAAAATAGTGGCATAAGAGGAAGTGAGAAATGGTTGAATTTGAGATATACTTTGAAGATAAATGATAATATTTGCTCAAAGTTACAGGTAATATTTTTATTTCAGTTTCAATTTTGAAAATATATCAATATGTCATATACTATACTCATGCAGAAATGCCTGGAACATATAAACAATGTTAAGACTCTTAAACAAATGAATGCATACTGAATCTTTCTTTGATTCAGAACCTGTCTTTATGTCTGGCTAGTCATTATGAGCATCAGATAAATATTGTATTTTCATTGTAGAAATTTGTATTGACTAAGGGCATGCCTAGAGCTTTTGGTGTGCCTCTGTTTTTCCACAGAACTTATTTATTTATTATTATTTTTAGCTCTTTTGCAAAATAATTATGAAGAATATTCTATATCTATGTTGCTAGCTGTAAGAAAAAGTAGGCATAGTCTCTTTTGATGAAAGATGGAATTTTCTTATTGAAGGTAGCCTTTTAACACATAATCACACAAATAACTAGGACAAATGCTACAGCCACAGCAAGGGCTGTAATAGAATTTGATTTAACAAGGATGAAAAAGGTTATCTTGAAGAAATTGGGTTAGTTGAGAGTTAATGTAAAGAGAAGTGGAAGAGTACTCTAAGCAGACAAAAAAAGCAAGTGCAAATGCTCTGTAGTGTCTAGAATATGATATACTACTGAAACTCAAAGAAGACCTCTTCCTTCCCACTGTGCAATTTGTTTTCCATACTGGAACTAGAATGATCTTTTACAAATCTGAACCTGCAATCTCTCTCTTGCTTCTAAAAATCCTAGGATGGCTTATCTTCTCAAAGTGTAACACAGATAGTGATTCCATTTACTGTGCAGAAGCACTGGAGAAGATAAGGCTTGGGAAGAAAAAAAATGAATTAGGTTTTGGACATACTTTGTTTAATGTGCCTTTGAGACACGCTAATGGAGATGCCAAGAAGTGAATTAGATATATTGCTAGGGAAGTCTGGCTGCAGATGAGTAAGTTATCATTCTATAGGAGGTATTCAAAGCCATGGCATGAATGAGAGCACTCAAGGACTGATTAAAAATCAGAAGAAAAAGAGAATGAAGTTCACCCCTTTAGAAACCTCAGGGGAGAAGAATATACATTTATAAAGGAGACAAAGAAGGAGTAGCTGGAGAGATGAGGAAAACCTGGAGACTATGGTGCCATAAAAGCCATGAGGAGGAGTGATGTCAGTAAGATGGTGATCATCATTCTGTAGAAACATCAATCTTGTTGAATACTCGTGAATGAAAGTACCTTTTTGGGACAGTGACAATCCAGTGGAGAAGTTCTAGCACATGATTGGAACAAAAAAATTTCAGAATAGAGCATTGAAGAAAGCAAGAAGAACAGTTTTATTTTATTTATGTCAACCCTCCTTGAAAGTAGTACAGCTCTGTGCCAAGAGAGAACCCCTTTGCCTGCAGTTTCTCCCATGGGAGAAGGTGAGAGTGCAATAAATGAGGAACCTGCTCCCCCAAACATGTGAATACTGCCCAAAAGGACTAATTCTTTTTTACCTCACCCAGAAAATGGAGATGATTGGTATAGCTGAGTTGCTGGGAGAGACTAGGATCAGGGAAGAGAGGCCCTAATATCTTCTCCACATACCCCATCATCAAGGAGCCCACCTATAAGTCACTTGGGGTGTCTCACCTATGGATATTCCTAATTGACCCAAGGGCACTCCAAATGCTTTGTGTGCCTCATGCCCCCCTCCACCAAGTGAACTCCCCAATGCTTCCCCATGGACAGTGAGTGAAAGCATGCCTCATAAATAGCCAGTTCTACTCTGTGGGACTGAAAGAAAAAAAACACAAACTTGAGAACTTTGAGGCTCTTTCCAAGGGAAAACAAATGTGAGGCTCTGAGCACCTGGCTTGGCTTTGTGAGATTGAGAAAATACATCAAATCTTAAAAATTTAATCCCCATCGTAAGAGGAAACAAAGGTATAAATCAAGCGCATCCATAGAAAATGTCTGAGAGGGTCTCAAAATCCCTAGTCAAGCTGATTGGTGAGGATGTTTCTTTCTTGAAATCAGTCAGTAAAGTCAGCAATGCAAGATGTCAAGAAACAGACAGAAACGATCAAAGAAACATAACACCATCAAAAGAACAGTATAGTAGTCTAGTAACCAACCGTGAAAGAAGTTGAGATCAACAAATTGCCTGACAAAGAATTCAAAATAATTATTTTAAAGAAACTCAGCAAATGATAAGAGAACACAAATAGACAACTCAACAAAACCAAAAGAATGGCATATGAATGAAATGAGAAGTTCAATAGAGGGATATAAATTTTAAAAAACCCAAACAGAAATTCGAATCTAGAGAATACAATTAATGAAATGAAAAAAATGCAATAGAAAGCATCAATAGCAGGCCTGTTCAAGCAGAAGAAAGAATCTGTAAACCTGAAGATAAGTCTTTGAAAATACACAGTCAGAGAAGAAAAAAGAAAAAAAGAATGAAAAGAAATGAATAAAGTCTATGAAATTTATGGGACAGAATCAGATGCATTATAAATGTTTCAAAAGGAATAGAATGAGAGCTAAAGGGAAAGAAAGATTATTTAAAGTAAAAACAGTTAAAAATGTCCCAAATCTGGGGACAGATGAAACCAGTTACCAGACACTCAAAGGTCTCAAATCAGGTTCAAACCAAAGAAGAATTAATGAACACATATAGTAATCAAATTGTCAAGAATCAAAGAATTTTGACAGAAGCAATATAAAAGAGGCTTACCACATACAAAGGAACCTAAATAAGACTATCAGTCGATTTCTCAGCAGAAACCATGCAGGCCAAGTGAGAGCAAGACAGTATTTTCAAAGTGCTGAAAGAAAAAAAAACTGTCAGGCCGGGCGCAGTGGCTCATGCCTGTAATCCCAGCACTTTGGGAGGCCAAGGTGGGTGGATCATGAGGTCAGGAATTTGAGACCAACCTGACTAAAATGGTGAAACCCCATCTCTACTAAAAATACAAAAATTACCCAGGTGTGGTGGTGTGCACCTGTAATCCCAGCTACTCAGGAGGCTGAGAAAGGAGAATTGCTTGAACCTGGGAGGCGAAGGTTGCAGTGAGCTGATATCGCACCATTGCACTCCAGCCTGGGCGACAGAGCTAGACTCCCTTTGAAAACCAGCACAGGACAAGGATGGCCTCTCTCACCCTCCTATTCAACATAGTGTTGGAAGTTCAGGTCAGGGCAGTCAGGTAAGAGAAAGAAATAAAGGGTATTCAATAAGGAAAAGAAGAAGTCAAATTGTTTCTGTTTGCAGATGACATGATTGCATATTTAGAAAACCCCACTGTCTCAGCCCCAAATCTCCTTAAGCTGATAAGCAACTTCAGCGAAGTTTCAGCATACAAAATCAATGTGCAAAAATCACAAGCATTCTATACACCAATAATAGACAGAGAGCCAAATCATGAGTGAACTCCCATTCACAATTGCTACAAAGAGAATAAAATACCTAGGAATACAACTTACAAGGGATGTGAAGGACCTTTTCAAGGAGAACTACAAACCACTGCTCAAGAAAATAAGAGAGGGCACAAACAAATGGAAAAACATTCCATGCTCATGGATAAGAAGAATCAATATCGTGAAAATGGCCATACTGCCCAAAGTAATTCATAGATTCAATGCTATCCCCATCAAGCTACCATTGACTTTCTTCACAGAATTTGAAAAAAAATAACTATTTTAAATTTCATATGGAAACAAAAAAAAGAGCCCTCATAGCCAAGACAATCCTAAGCAAAAGAACAAAGCTGGATGCATCATACTACCTGACTTCAAACTATATTACAAGGCTACAGTAACCAAAACAGCATGGTACTAGTGCCAAAACATTTATATAGACCAATGGAACAGAACAGAGGCTTCAGAAATAATGCCACACATCTACAATTATCTGTTCTTTGACAAACCTGACAAAAACAGGCAATGGGGAAAGCATTTCCTATTTAATAAATGGTGTTGGGAAAACTGGCTAGCCATATGCAGAAAGCTGAAACTGAACCCCTTCCTTACACCTTATACAAAAATTAACTCAAGATGGATTAAAGACATAAACTAACTTAAGACCTAAAACCATAAAAACCCTAGAAGAAAATCTAGGCAATACCATTCAGGATATAGGCATGGGCAAAGACTTCATGACTAAAACACTAAAAGCAATGGCAACAAAAGCCAAAATAGACAAATGGGATCTAATTAAACTAAATAGCTTCTGCACAACAAAAGAAATTATCATCAGAGTGAACAGGAAACCTACAGAATGGGAGAAAATTTTTGCAATCTATCCATCTGACAAAGGGCTAATATCCAGAATCTACAGAGAATTTAAACAAATTTACAAGAAAAAGCAAACAACCCCATCAAAAAGTGGGCAAAGGATATAAGCAGATACTTCTCAAAAGAAGACATTTATGCAGCCAACAAACATATGAAAGGAAGCTCATCATCACTGGTCAACAGAGAAATGCAAATCAAAACCACAATGAGATACCATCTCATGCCAGTTAGAATGGCAATCATTAAAAAGTCAGGAAACAACAGATGCTGGAGAGGATGTGGAGAAATAGGCATGCTTTTACACTGTTAGTGGGAGTGTAAATTAGTTTAACCATTGTGGAAGACAGTGTGGCAATTCCTCAAGGATCTAGGACTAGAATTACCATTTGACCCAGCAACCCCATTACTGGGTATATACCCAAAGGATTATAAATCATTCTACTGTAAAGACACATGCACACATATGTTTATTGTGGCACTATTCACAACAGCAAAGACTTGGAATCAACCCAAATGTCCATCAATGATAGATTAGATAAAGAAAATGTGGCACATATACATCATGGAATACTATGCAGCCACAAAAAAGGTGAGTTCATGTCCTTTGCAAGGACATGGATGAAGCTGGAAACCATCATTCTCAGCAAAGTAACACAAGAAGAGAAAACCAAACACCACATGTTCTCACTCATAAGTGGGGGTTGAACAATGAGACACATGGACACAGGAAGGGGAACATCACACACCGGGGCCTGTCAGGGATTGGGGGGCTAGGAGAGAGATAGCATTAAGAGAAATACCTAATGTATATGACGGGTTGATGAGTGCAACAAACCACTATGGCATGTGTACACCTATGTAACAAACCTCCACGTTCTGCACATGTACAAAAAAGAATTAGGGAGAGATACTTTCTCAGATAAACAAAAACTGATAGGATTCATCACTAAAACTGCCTTACAAGAAATGCTAGAGTGTTCTTTAAGATCATATTAAATGATGCTATTTAGTAACATTAAAACATACAAAAGTAAAAAACTTGCTGATAAAGGTTAAGTGTGTGTGTGTGTGTGTATGCATATGTGTGTGTGTTCCTTTTAAAGTATTCCCCTTTAAAGGAACACTTCCAAACTCATTTTACAATGTCAGTATTACCCTGACACCAAAACCAGACAAGTACACTACAATTTTAAAAAGCCAACAATGAACATAAATGCCATAGTCCTCAACAAACTTTAGCAAACAGATTCAACAGCACATTAAATGGTCATTCATTATGATTAAGTGGGATTAATCTCTGAGATGCAAGTATAATGGTTCAACATGTGCAAATCAATCAATCAATATGATATAACACATTAACAGAATGAAGGATAAAAGTCATATGCTCATTTCAATAGATGCAGCAAAAGCATTTGACAAAACTTAACTATCTTTCATGATAATACCTCAAAATATCAGGTATAGAAGGAATTCACTTCAACATAATAAAGACCATTCATATAAAACCAACCACAGCTAACATAATACTGAATGGTGAAAATCTGAAAGCTTTTCCTTAAAAAATAAAAATATGACAAGGTTGCACACTCTGGCTATGTCTGTGCAACACAGTACTGAAAGTCCTAACTGTAGCAATTAGGCAAGAAAAAAAAAATTAAAAGCATCCAAATTGGAAAAGAAGAAGTTAAATACTCCCTGTTTGAAAATGACATGATCTTATATATAGAAAAGTCTAAAGACTCTACCAAAAAACTGTTAGAACTATAAACAAATTCAGTAAAGTTGAGAAACCCAAAACCAACATGCAAAAACCAGTTGCATTTCTAGACACTGGAAAGGAGCTATCTGAAAAAGAAGTAAGAAAACAATATCATTTGTAATAGCATCAAAAAGAATAAAATAATTGAGCAAAATTAACCAAGGAGGAAAAACATCTGTATACTGAAAATTATTAAACACCAATAAAATAAATTGAAGACAGAAATAAACAGAAAGATATCTTATCAATAGTATCAAAAATGGGATGCATACTATCCAAAGCAATCTACAGATTCAATGCAATCCCTATTAAAATTCCAATCACAGATTTTTCATAGAAGTAGAAAAAACAATCCTAGAATTTGTATGGAATCCCAAAAGATCCTGAATAGCTGAAACAATCTGGAGCAAGAAGAACAAAGCTGGAAGTATCACACCTCCTGATTTCAAATTCTATTACAAAGCTATAATAATTGAAACATTATGGTACAAATAGACACATAGACCAATGCAACACAATAAAAAGCCCAGAAATAAACTTACACATATATGGTAAACTAATCTTTGACAAATGAACCAAGAAAACATAATGATGAAAGGATAATCTTTTCAATAAACTGTGTTGGGAAAACTGAATATTCACATGGCAAAAAATGAGGGCACCAATCCCATTCACAAAGGCTGCACTCTCATGATCTAATAACCTCCCAGACGTCCCACCTAATATCATCACTTTGAGAGTTAGAATTTCAACACATGAATTTTGAAGGGATGCAAACATTCACATCATAGAAATTACATACCTTTTAGAAGTACTAAAATGGAAAAAACAGCAATAACACCAAATGCTGGTAAGGATGAAGAAAAACTGGGTTACTCATATATGTGGTGGAAATGCAAAATGGTACAGCCAGTCTGAAAAATAGTTTAGCAAGTTCTTTTAAACATGCAACTATCTTAAAACCTTGAAATTTTTCTTCTGGCCATTTATCTCATATAAACAACTTATGTTCATACAAAAACCTGTACATGAAGTTTTATAGCAGCTTTATTTGAATTATTCCCAAACTGGAAACAACCCAGGTGCCCTTCGATGAGTGAATGATCGAACTGTGGTAAATCTGAATCACGAGAATGCCGTTCATCAGTAAAAAGGAATGAACTATTTATACATGCAACAACTCAGATAACTATTCAGAGAATTTTACTTAATCAAAATAGCCAGTCCTGCTGGGCATAATGACTCATGCCTATAATCCCAGCAGCTCAGAAGGCTGAGGTGGTAGGATTGCTTCAGCCCAAGAGTTCAAGGCTGCCATGAACTGTGGTCATTCCACCGTACTCCAGCCTGGGCAACAGAGTGAGACCCTGTCTCTAAAAAAAAATAAATAAATAAAGAATAGCCAGTTATAAATATACTGTATGATTCTATTTATATAACAGTCTTGAAATGAAATATTATAGACATGGAGAACAGTTTAGTGGTTTAGAGAGGTTAAGGAGGGCGTGAGAGCAAGAAGGAAGTAGGTGTATGGAGGATCATTGTAATGATGGGAAATGTTCTGCATCTTGACTGTATCAATGTCAACATCCTTTTTGTGATATTGCATTATACTTTCCCAAGACTGTATCATTGGGAAAACTAGGTACAAGGTCAACAATATCTCTGTATTATTTCTTACAACTGCATGTGAATCCACAATTCACTCAAAATAAAAGTTTAATTTAAATAAACATGTTTAAGACATTGAGACATGTATAAATATGTCCATGAAAGAGAAACATAGATAAAATGTTATAGTTTAGAGAGGAATAATGTATTTATATGTGAGGAAACTGAGAACTATTTTATACAATAGATGAGTTGGATTTGGACGTTCAAATCTAGAGTGTTCAAGCAGAGAAAACCATGTAAGATATCCTTCTAGAAAATGCATGACATATTTGGAAGCCAAGTTCAATTTCACTGGAGTCCCATGTTCTTGTAGGACAGTAGTGAAATAAGATTGAACAGGATGTAGAGAGACTGTGGAGAGCTTTAAATACTATTCTGAGGAATTTTTAGTTGTGCATGTAGGCAG
Source organism: Pan troglodytes (assembly GCF_028858775.2). NCBI lineage: Eukaryota > Metazoa > Chordata > Mammalia > Primates > Hominidae > Pan > Pan troglodytes. The sequence continues at coordinate 36,332,996 of NC_072413.2, forward strand.
ATCTACTAAGGGGTTTGAGATGGGGTAGAGTATGGCTAGCACTTTGGGCATCTGAATGCTGAAAATGGTTGTGGGGAGGTAAAGATATCAGAGAGGATGGAAATAATGGAAAACCACTTAAGAAAGGATGGCAATCAGGCTGGGCATGGTGGCTCACGCCTGTAATCCCAGCACTTTGGGAGGCTGAGGCAGGCCGATCACGAAGTTGGGAGTTCAAGACCAGCCTGGCCAATATGGTGAAACCTGTCTCTACTAAAAATACTAAAATTAGCTGGGCATGGTGGTGCACACCTGTAGTCCCAGCTACTCAGGAGGCTGAGGCAGGAGAATCACTTGAACCTGGGAGGTGGAGGTTGCAGTGAGCCAAGATTGCACCACTGCTCTCCAGCCTGGGTGACAGAGCGAGACTCCATCTCAAAGAAAAAGAAAAGAAAAGAAAAGAAAAAGAAAGAAAGAAAGAAAAAAAGAAAGAAAGAAGAAAGAAAGAAAGGAAGGATGGCAATCATTTAGGAGTTCAGTGAGTTCAGGAAGGAATACAGTGGTGGACATGAGGAAATGATTCAGAATCCAACCTGTTTTTCAAGTGTGTCTTTACCTGTGCTGAACACAGCAATTGAAACACAATAGGTGCCTAATAAATATTTGTTAAACCCATACATGAGTGGATAAATAAACAAATATAGTTTTATATACATATAAAATATATTTATATATTATATTTATACATATAAAATATATTATATATTTATACATATAATATATATTATATTTATATATATTTATACATATAAATATATATATATTTATATTACATATAAATATAATATATGTATATTACACATAAATATAATATATGTATATTACACATAAATATAATATATATGTATATTACACATAAATATATGTATATTACACATATATATGTATATTACACGTAAACATGATATATATGTATATTACACGTAAACATGATATATATGTATATTACACGTAAACATGATATATATGTATATTACACGTAAACATGATATATATGTATATTACACGTAAACATGATATATATGTATATTACACGTAAACATGATATATATGTATATTACACGTAAACATGATATATATGTATATTACACGTAAACATGATATATATGTATATTACACGTAAACATGATATATATGTATATTACACGTAAACATGATATATATGTATATTACACGTAAATATGATATATATGTATATTACACGTAAATATGATATATATGTATATTACACGTAAATATGATATATATGTATATTACACGTAAATATGATATATATGTATATTACACGTAAATATGATATATATGTATATTACACGTAAATATACAAATATACCTATATACTTAATCTTCACAATTCTGTGAGGTAGGGATTATCTGCATTTGAATGAGAAGCCAAAGGAATTTAAAAAGAGAAGTAGCCAAGGCTGTAATTTATTTGAGCAACCTTCAGAGGGAAAGTTGAGGAAGTTGTAGAAGAAAAGTTGGAAGACAGCAGAGGTTGGTTTGTTAAGTTTAAGGACAGAAGCCATCTCCATAACATAAAAGTGAAAGGTGAAGTAGCCAGTGCTGATGTTGAAGCTGCAGCAAGTTAACCAGAAGATCTAGCTAAAGTAATAGATGCAGTTAGCTACAATAAACAATGGATGTTCAATGTAAACAAAACAGCATAACAGCATTCTATTAGAAGAAGATGCCATCTAGGATGTTCATAGCTAGAGAGGAGATGTCAATGCAAGCCTTCAAAGCTTCAAAGGACAGGCTGACTCTCTTCTTAGGGGATAATGTAGCTAGTGACTTTAAGTTTAAGTGAGCCAAGGCTTATTTACCATTCTGCTAACCTTAGGACCCTTAACAATTATGCTAAATCTACTCTGCTGTGCTCTATCAATAGAATGACAAAGCCTGGATGACAGGACATATGTTAAGAGCATGGTTAACTGATTATTTTAAGTCCCTTGTTGAGACCAGCTGCTCAGAAAAAAAATAATTCCTTTCAAAATATTACTGCTCACTGACAATGCACCTTGTCCCCCAGGATCTCTGATGGAGATGTACAAGGAAATTTATCTTGTTTTCATGCCTCCGAACACAATATCCATTCTGCAGCCCATGGATTCAAGGAGTAATTTTGACTTTCAAGTTTTATTATTTAAGAAATACATTTTATAAGGCTACAGCTGCCATAAATAGTAGTTCCTCTGATAGATATAGGAAAAGTAAATTGAAAACCTTCTGGAAAGGATTAATCCTTCTAAATGCCATTGAGAATGTTCATGATTTATGGGAGGAGGTCAAAATGTCAACCTTAATAGAAGTTTGGCAAGGACTTCATGTCGAAAACACCAAAAGCAATGGCAACAAAAGCCAAAATTGACAAACGGGATCTAATTAAACTAAAGAGCTTCTGCACAGCAAAAGAAACTACCATCAGAGTGAACAGGCGACCTACAGAATGGGAGAAAATTTTTGCAATCTACTCATCTGATGAAGGGCTAATATCCAGAATCTACAATGAACTCAAACAAATCTACAAGAAAAAAACCAACAGCCCCATCAAAAAGTGGGCAAAGGATATGAACAGACACTTCTCAAAAGAAGACATTTATGCAGCCAAAAGACACATGAAAAAATGCTCATCATCACTGGCCATCAGAGAAATGCAAATCAAAACCACAATGAGATACCATCTCACACCAGTTAGAATGGCAATCATTAAAAAGTCAGGAAACAAAAGGTGCTGGAGAGGAGGTGGAGAAATTGGAACACTTTTACACTGTTGGTGGGACTGTAAACTAGTTCAACCCTTGTGGAAGTCAGTGTGGCGATTCCTCAGGGATCTGGAACTAGAAATACCATTTGACCCAGCCATCTCATTACTGGGTATATACCCAAAGGATTATAAATCATGCTGCTATAAAGACACATGCACACGTATGTTTATTGCAGCGCACTATTCACAATAGCAAAGACTTGGAAGCAACCCAAATGTCCAACAATGATAGACTGGATTAAGAAAATGTGGCACATATACACCATGGAATACTATGCAGCCATAAAAAATGATGAGTTCATGTCCTTTGTAGGGACATGGATGAAGCTGGAAACCATCATTCTCAGCATACTATCGCAAGGACAAAAAACCAAACACCACATGTTCTCACTCATAGGTGGGAGTTGAACAATGAGAATACATGGACACAGGAAGGGGAACATCGCACACCGGGGACTGTTGTGGGGTGGGGGTAGCAGGGAGGGATAGCATTAGGAGATATACCTAATGTTAAATGACGAGTTGATGGGTGCAGCACACCAACATGCACATGTATACATATGTAACTAACCTGCACCTTGTGCACATGTACCCTAAAACTTAAAGTATAGTAAAAAAAAAAAATAGAAGTTTTGAAAAAGTTGGTTTCAGCCCTAATGGATGACATGAAGGCATTCAAGACTTCAATGGAGAAAGTAACTGCAGAGTGGTGGAAATAGCAAGAGGACCAGAATTAGAAGTGGAGCCTGAATATGTGTCAGAATTGCTTCAATCTCATGATAAAACTTGAATGAATGAAGAGTTGCTTTCTTGCTATGAGCAAAGAAAGTAGTTTCTTGAGATGGAATCTATTCCTGGTGAAGATGCTGTGAATATTGTTGAAATGACAACAAAGGATTTAGAATATTCCATAAAATTAGCTGATAAAGCAGAAACAGGGTTTCAGAAGATAGATTCCAAATTTGAAAGAAGTTCTATTGTGGGTAAAATGCTATCAAACAGTGTCACATGCAACAGAGAAACCTTTCCTGAAAGGTTAAGTCAATTGATGTGTCAAATTTTATTGATGCCTTATGATAAGAAATTGCCACAGCCATCCCAATATTCAGCAACAACCACTACCCCGATCAGTGAGCAGCCATCAACATCAAGACAAGACGCTCTGGGCAACCCTTCTGGGTTCCCATCCACTGCATGGAAGCTTTACTTTCATTTTCACTTTACTTTGCCTTTGCTTTAATAAATCTTGCAGCTGTACACTTTTTGGGTCTGTGCATTTCTCTACTCGAGCTGTAACACTTGCCACTGTGGCCCACAGCTTCATTCCTTGAAGCCCATGAGACCATGAACCTCTTGATCGAGAAAAACCTTTGATGGAAGAAGACTTCTCGTCTCCTTTCTGGGAGCCCATCTGGGATTTCTCCAAAGCGGTGAGTAACATTGGACCCCTTTCACTTGCTATTCTTTCTATCTTCTCACTAGAAATTGGAGGAAAACACAGGGTGCCTGTCAGCCATTTAAAAGCAACAAGTGTGGCCGCCAGACTTAAGACGGGTGTGAGGGTTTCTGGGAAAGGGCTCTCTAACAACCCCCGGCCCTCTGGTCTGGGAGCATTGGTTTGCCTGGAACCAGTTCCACCTTTCTCTACCTTTCCTGGGAAAAGCTGAGGGCTGGCTAGAGGTGGAAAACTGTCATCCTGAACTCCCGGCACTGACCTGGTGGAGATCATGGCACAGCAAGAAGCTTCTACTCCACAGCCACCCATGTGTGCATTCCCTGCCTATTCTGACCCACGCCTCCTGGGTCCTAACGTCCTCAGAGAAGACTTTCTTGAGGCCCTATCCTCGAGGATCTTTCCTACCTCTGAGTCTAAGAATATTTTGGCTAGGAGCCTAAGTCAAGTGGGGTGACAATTCAAAGACCCTTGCCCATGGTGCCCCCAGGCTTATTCTTATGCAAATTGGTATCAATATACTTATACGGGACCTGTCCCTCATAACCTATACCCTAGGCACTATGTGGGACATCAAAAGCCATGTCAGTGGCTGATAGAAGGCCTAGGACATTTTTCCTTTTGTTGCCATAAACTTACTCCAGATTGTAGAGGCTACTTTAATTACCACCTTTCCTGTCTGGGATCAGTGATCAGAACTGTAGAACTTCTCCACTTGAAGCAGTCAGACTTATGTGCCAAAAACAATATAATAGACAATAGCTCCCCGGATTCAAGTCCAAAGGTCAATGAATATTCTCAGGAGGGCAAATAGGGGACAGAAAATTTGGGTATGAAAAGCACTGTTCCAACCTTGGTCCTCCAATTTGCCACTGCCTACCCTAAAAAAAACTTCAGAAGTCTGACTCGTGTCCTGAGAAAAATTTGGAAACTCTATTGAATTTGGCAACTTTGGTGTTTTATAATAAGGATCAGGAGAAGCAGGTTGAACGAGATAGACGAGACAAGAGAAAGGCCATTGCCTTAGTCACGGCCCTCAGGCAGATGAACTTCAGTGACTCTGAAAGAAAGAAGGGCTGGGCAGGCAACCCACCTAACAGGACTTGATATCAGTGCAGCTCACAGGGGCACTTCAAAAAGGACTGCCCAAACAACAATAAGTCACACTCTCATCCATGTCGCTTGTGCCAGGGGGATCACTGGAATGCACACTGCCCCCAAGGGTGAAGGTCCTCTGAGCCAGAGGCCACTAACCAGATGGGCCAACAACAGGACTGAGGGTGCCTGGGGCAGGTGCCAGCCCATGCCATCACCCTCACAGAGCCTCGGGTAAGCTTAACCATTGAAGGTCAGGAAACTAACTTCCTCCTGGACACTGGTGAGGCCTTCTCACTTTTACTCTTCTGTCCTGGACAACTGTCCTCCAGATCTGTCACCATCAAAGGGGTCCTAGGACAGCCAGTCACTAGGTATTTCTCCCACCCCCTAAGCTGTGACTGGGGAACCTTATTTTTCTCACATGCCTTTCTTATTATGCCTGAGAGCCCTACTTCCTTACTAGGGAGGGACATATTAGCTAAAGCAGGGGTCATTATATACTTAAATATAGGAGAAGGAATACCTGTTTGTGCCCTCTACTCCATGAGGAAGTTAATCCTGAAGTCTGAGCAGAGGAAGGACAATACGGACTAGCAAAAAATGCTTATCCAGTTCAAGTTAAATTAAAAGATCCTACCTCCTTTCCTTATCAAAGGCAGTACCCCCTCAGACCAGAAGCCCAACAAGGGTTACAAAAGATGGTCAAAGACCTAAAAGCACAGGGACTAGTCACTCACTCCTGCTTGCTAAATTTATTTAATGTCACCCTTACCGAAATTCACAAGGCCTCCAGCCAGAATCCAACTGACTGCTGGATGTGCCTCCCTTTACACTTTAAACCATATGTCCCAGTTCCTGTTCCCGAACATTGGAATGCCACCGAACTAAGAATAAACACCACAGGCTTGGTGGGCCCTTTAGTCTCAAATCTAGAAATAACACATACACCAAATCTCACCTGTGTAAAGTTTAGCACAACCATTGACGCAGCTGCCTTCCAGTGCAAAACGTGAATTACCCTACCTCCACGACTCTCTTGCTTACCATCAGGAATCTTTTTTGTTTGTGGTTCCTCAGCTTACTGCTGCTTAAACGGTTTCTTCAAAAGTCTATGCTTTCTCTCCTTTTTGGAGCCCCCTATGACTATCTATACTGATCAGGAGTTACAGAATTTTCTTCTACCCAAATCTTCTACAAATGGGCACAAGTTCTGCCATTCATTATCAGGGCTGGGATACTAGGAGGACTAGGAACCAGCATTGGAGGCATTACCACCTCCCCCCAGTTCTATTACAAATTAACACAAGAGTTAAATGATGATATGGAATGAGTCGCAGATTTGCTGGTCACCTTACAAAGCCAGCTTAACTCTTTAGCAGCAGTAACCCTTCAAAATCGGAGAGCATTAGATTTATTAACAGCCGAAAGAAGTGGAACCTATCTTTTTCTAGGAGAAAAGTGCTGCTATTTCGTTAATCAATTCGAAATTGTCACTGGGAAAGTTAAGGAGCTTTGAGACCGGATACAGCGCTGGGCACAAGAGCTCCAAGACACAGGATCTTGGAGTACTGTCAACCAATGGATGTCCTGGCTTCTCCCCTTCTTGGGACCCTTGGTGGCTATTGCGATGTTGCTTATCTTTGGGCCCTGCATTTTTAACCTTCCTGTAAAAATTGTCTTTTCCAGAATAGAATCCATAAAACTGCAAATGGTTCTACAAATGGAGCCCCAAATAACCACCACTAGCATCTACTATCGAGGACCCTTAGACCGACCTGCCAACCTGTTCTCACACCACAACACTGAAGACTCCCCTCCCGAGGAAACCTCAACTGCAGAGACCCTTCTACGCCCCAGCAGGAAACAGCTAGAACGATCTTCGCCCAACTTCCCAACAGCACTTGGCCTTTCCTGTTGAGAGAGGGGACTGAAGGACTAAGTGGCTAAGTTGGCCAAAATGAGTCATAGCTGCAAGCTAAGGGATTGAAACTTCAACCAATGAAAGGGGACTTTCCCCTAAGCCAAAGTAAGGCATAGCTGCAAGCTAAGGGATTGAAACTTCAACCAATCAAAGGGGACTTTCCCCTAAGCCAAAATGAGTCACAGCTGCAAACTAAGGGATTGAAACTCCAACCAATCATATAGGGAGTTTATGCTCTAGCTGCAGCCTAATGTTTTTAACCAATCAGGCCTGCCAACACTAGCAGATAGAAAATAAGCTAATCCTATAGGACAGAAAAAGGAAAAGGGGAGGAGTCATAAGGGGATATAAGCATAAGTATAACACACCCAAGCCAGAAATGGCAACCCCTTCTGGGTACCCTTCCACCGGGTGGAAGCTTTCCTTTCGCTTTCGCTTTCACTTTAATAAATCTTGCCGCCACACACACCCCTACACAAAAGACCCTCCACCAAGAAAAAGATTACAACTCACTGAATAGTCAGATGATTGTTAGCATTATTTAGCAATACAGTGTTTTAAGTTGTGTACATTTTTAAAAACATAATGCTATTGCACACTTAATAGACTACAGCATAGTATAAACAAAACTTTTATACATACTGGGAAACCAAAAAAAATTGTGTGACTTACTTTATTGTGATATGTTCTGTATTGTGTCAGTCTGCAATCAAACCCACAATATCTCAAGGTATGTCTGTATTTTTCTCTCTAAGTTCTGATATTCTGATAGCCTTTGGGTTTGTGTTGGTTATTTTGTTGTTATTGTTGTTAGTCTCCAGACCATAAGTGAAAATATATTGTGTAAAGGTACATTGTATCCTCAACTTTACAATTGTTTTAGGTGTTTTTTTTTAAAGATTTTATCCGTTAATATACATATAACCTGAATTATTAACATTTTAAAATGCAAGACTACTTCTAGAAGCTTCTTATAGCACTTTAGTTTTCTGTTGATTAACATAGAGGCCATTAGTTGAGCTCTCTTTGGTGGAAACGTTGCTAACACTGCATATTGGCATCAGAACCCACAATTCTTGAATATCTTACCACTGCCCACAATTTGGCACTTGGAGTTGAGTAAAGTAAATTACTTTTTTACAGTTCATGATATTTTAAAATCATTTTCGGTGCCTGGGATTTCAAAATTCATATAAAACTAAAGCATATGTCCTTTTAAAATCCTAGCAATCTGTCATTTAATTGACTTGCTTGTGCTTTTTTTAAGCAAATAATAAAAATGTCTAAAATGATTTGAAAGTTCTCTGTAGTATATCACATTCTTTTCTAACATTTAGTGGACATGACTGTCTACATATTTTAGGACCTGGTATAATCTTTTAACTTCACTTTTTCTTTGCTTGTATAATTAAAGTGTGGAGCTGGTACACAATTTAATAGTGTTCCTTTTTTCTCCTCAGAAATAACAAATTGGGTGACTAAACTTTTTAGCATAGTGTACATTGGTCTATAAAATACACCTACAAACCAAATTCTTATGATACTGTATACAAGATGATATGTGTTTTAGATGTAATCTAGATACCATAGCTGACTTGATGACGACATTACAGTTAGCTGTCCCAGGCTCAAAATCATGAGTGAGCCTTCAGGAACATGCCTGATAGAAAACAGCCCTTAAACATCCAAACTCTAAGAAAGAGAAGTTCACAGTAAGTTAGCAGTAAACACTCACATTCTCTAAGTCAGCCAAATACAAGAAGCATGAGCATAGAGCCTATGTCCAAACTGTTTTAGCTAATCATAAGATTTAGTGTAGTGCTTTGAGCCTGATAAACACTAAAATCATGATACAATGAAGTTCTTTCCTTCCATCATTTAACAAAATTCAATCCATCAAATGTATAGTGAATGTCCACTATGTGTCAGGCTTATGCCAGGCATGAAGATAAGATGAATGACACAGATTCTGCCATCAAAGAGCTCACAATTTAGGGAAAGAGACAGGCATATAAAAAAATTAACCACAAATATGTGGCATGTAGTCTAAAAGAAGGAGGTAAAAAGTGTCAGAGTTACCTAGCTAAGATAGCAATGGATTTTTATCATCGACGCTACTATCATCACAATCCATGCTCTATATTTAGAAATGAAGATCAAAATATTATAAAATTAGAATATAATTTTTTAGTTTTTCCAATGCTTATAATATAAAGGTCTACATGCATGTCCAAATACACCAGTGTGTGTATTACTTTATATGTCATTGAACACTCTCTCATGCACCTCTTGACTAAGTAATGCTATTTGTGGGGGTTATGGCTATGACAACTACAAGTTAAGTGACTAGGGAACCACTTAATATTCTAATTTCATAATGCCAAATGTCCCTTACTCTACCTGATGCACCATATCACAGAATACTTATCATGACAAATTGAGAAATTATGACTACTCTTCATTCTAGGTTTTACTTATGAGAATGGTACAAGAAATATTCACCTATATCTCCAGATATTACATTTCTACTGACTGAAGTTTTAAAAGTGCAAGTAATTAGACTGGAGCAAGTTCGATTCCATTTTGACTAATAATTTTTCAGAGCTCAGGTTTGGATTTTTCATTATTTTACTCTTCTTTCAAGTTTACCATGTACCTTCCAACAGCAATCTGCTTCTGTACCTCCAAGTGATGAAATTTCATTGAGGATACTTTCACAGCCTGTCACTATCACTCAGGATTAGCTTGGAAGCTTTTACAATGGGTGAAAAAATGTTCCTTCTCTCTCCCTGTCACCCTCCATTATAATTCTAACCACTGTAGAAAACTAAATTTCTCACTTTGATCAGGGAGGAGAAAACTTGGGGCTAGAGGCAGATTAAGAGTCCCATAAACAGATTTAGAGCATCATAAGTGGGTGGTAAGGTAGTTAGCATTTAACAAACAGTAAATAGACGCCAGTCACTGTGGTCAGGTATGTGTATATTAATAGAATACATCACTAAAAAAATCTTGTGAGGTTGGAATTTTTGTCTATATTTTAGTAGAAGATGCAAATTGAATCTTAGAAAGTCATTGAGCTATTAAATGGCAATATGGGATTCAAATCCAATGGAAGCCTGAATGAATAGCAAGTGCAAAATTGAGGGACGTGGGGTATGACATCATCAGAGATTTGGCTGAAAATCTTGGCAAGTACAGTGGTAAAGTAAGAAACTGAATTCAAGTAGGTAGAAGTTGGGGAGGGAAGGCACACAGTTCCACAGTCCTCTATCTAGCTCTCTGACTCTTCTTTAAAATTGGATTCATGAGGTTGGTAAGTTAAATTAGTCAGGGATAACAAGGGAACAATGATGGTTCAGTGTTCTAATGGGTTGGGAATTGGGGATTATGCTTACACAATGTAGAATTAGGAAGACATTTATTAGCTTGTAAAAGGAGCATCTGTTCATTGAAAACTATTATGAAAACCCTTATGGCTGGCTGGTGTCAATGCTGCAGTGGGTAACCAAAGCGGGAATTTCCAATGTGTAAGGAATGATCATGCACACCAAGATCTCACAGAAATGGGGTGGCCTTGATACATTGGATTGGGAACAAAAGGTTGGGTTCTTTATTAACAATTTGCATCACAGACTTTCTAGTGGCCTTATGCAAATCATTCAAACCCCAAAGTACAGTTAATAATATATCACTTAATGATGGAGGGCTCCATTCTGAGAACAGTGTTGTTAAGAATTTCGTTGCTGGGTGAACATTATAGAGTTCACGTACACAAACATAGATGATAGCGCCTACTACAAATGTAGGCTATTGTTTCTAGGGGCTGTCCTGAATACTGTAGGCAACTGTAACATAATGATAAGTATTTGTGTATCTAAACATATTTCCACACAGAAAAAGTAACATGTTGCATCATGACATTATGACAGCAATGACATCACTATGCCATAGGAATTTTTAGCTCCATTACAATATCATGGGACCACTATCATATATGCAGTATGCTGTTGACCAAAATTTCATTATGTAGCATATGACTGTGCTGTGTCCTTATCTGTACAATAGAATAATTATTCCTACCACTAATACCTCATTGAGAAGTTGATTTTCCAAAAAAAATAATTGTTTTAGGGGATATTAATATGAAAGGAAGCTTTCATTTGTAAGCCTTTTGTAGGGTCAATAATTAGTTGAAAGTATATTCCAATGGCTAATGTTTGTAACAATTTGGCTAGTCTGTGGTGATTGGCTGGTCAAACACTAATCTAGCTATTACTGTAAAATAAATTTTAAAGAAGTTATTAACATTTACAATAAGTTGCTTTAAGTAAAGCAAATGCCTTTTCCTAACGTGCATGGGCCTCATCCAATCAGCTGAAAGCCTTAAGATCAAAAACTGAGGTTTCCTGAAGAAGAAAGAATTCTGCTTCTAGGCAGCCTGAGTTTCCTGCCTTTGGATTCAAGACTGCAACATCAACTTTTACTTCAATTTCCACCCTGTAGCTAGCTGTGTGGATTTCAGACTTCCCAGCACTCACAATCTTGTGAACCAATTCCTTAAAGTAAATCTGTAGATAGAATGATAGACAGATAGATAGATATAGATAGTTGATAGATATAGATAGATAGGTAGATAGATAGATAGATAGATAGATTGACAGATGGATAGAGACCTAAAGCTCTCCTGTTCATATTATCTCTTTTATTTTGAGTTCTTTGCAGAAAGGTATTTTTAACCCCCAGTGCTCTAAAACTGTTAATATCTTTCCCCCGTGATTTTAAGAGTTTTACTTACGATATTTGTTTATTTCAGTGATTGGCAATTGTTAGGATTATACCTCATTCAAAAGAAAGTAAATAAGAATATGTAGATCAAAATGGAACATCAATATTTATCACCCATGAATTAATCAAAATTGAAATTCACAGAAACTTATTAAAATATTGAATACTTTATCATTAGATAGGGGAAAGATTGAAAATTTAGTAGTGTGTTAGAAGATAATATGCAAATGATGAATAAACTTCTTGGCAAGTAAAATATTCTATAACATTTTTAAATAAAAAGCAATTTTCATTTTTTATTGAATAATACCTCATATCTAACTGAAGATTTAAATTACTGATGTCTCAAATGCACCAGCAAGCCTTTTCTTCACTCAAATATTTACATCAACTTGATCAACTTTACTTTCAGCTCCATTCTTCTTTGATTTGGCATATGAAAGGAAAACATCATTTTATTTGAGTTAAATAAGAACTGATTTCTTTTTCTTCAATTCTCTAGAATTGAAAAGCTATGAAATGAGGTTTATTTGGGCTTAAGTTATTCATTCATTCATTCACTTCAAAGTTAATATTAAGCATCTACTACATAGATTGAATAAGAGGATTTTCAACACCAAGGATGGGATGAAAGTTTCTAAGCCTTGGTCACTGCCCTACATGTGCTATCACCTCCATGAGGAGACAAAGCACACATACACTCTGATAATGAGGGAAGCTACATTTAACTAAATGCCATGATAAGTGCTACAGTAACTCAGAGAAAAAAATTAACGTGTGATTGATGTGAGAAAGAGAAAAGTAACCTCTCACACCCAGGAGCTGGCCTGGCAGGAACACTCAGGAGTTGGTGGTGGTACTTGCTATCTTGGCCTTCACAGCCAGATGATGGGATTCTTCTGCTAAGCATAAACAATTTTATAGAACATTAACATCAGACGAGGCCACTTCAGGGCTGTGATACATCAAGACGAAAGCAAAACCATTCTGTAAGCATGTCTAAACACAGACAAAATGTGAACTCTGTCCAAGCTGCAAAATGGCCATACATTCCCCCATCCTGGCCACTGAGGGTGACACTTGCTTCCCCCGCCCCCATTTTGCATTTGCAATTTATTTACTGAAGGAGCTGGGATATTTGTCCTGTAGAGTTTCCCATTCTAGTTACCCCGTAAAGCAGGGGTCTCCAATCTTTTGGCTTCCCTGGGTCACATTGGAGGAAGAATAATTGTCTTGGGCCACACATAAAATATATTAACACTAACGATAGCTGATGAGCTAAAAAATAAATAGCAAAAAAAACCTCATAGTATTTTTTAAAAGTTTAGGAATTTGTATTGGGCTGCATTCAAAGCTATCCTGAGCCTCATGCAGCCCACAAGCCATGTGTTGGACAAGCTTGCTACAAAAGAGTGACTGCTGCTGCTTTATCAATCACAGTGCTAGCTTTGATCTACTTTTTCCTCCTCCTAGATAAAATTTATTAATATACTCAATCATCCACCCAAATCTTGTAAGTCTTTTCTAACACCTTCACTGAGACACTCCGTAACTTACCTCAGTGCTAGAGTAACTAACCTGAATTGCTAGTAAACAATAATTAGCTTAACAATGAAGGTAAGACACTACAGGCATGTTGTGTCTCAGGAAATAGGGAGGTCCAGGGAGAGAGACAGATGTGGGGAAACTGCTAGTCTGTGGAGCAGTTAGGACACACACATTTATCAATTAAGTGCACTGTATTTTATGGATGTGGTTTATGGTACCCCAAAACAACTACAATAGTAACATCAAAGATCATTTATCATAAATTACTATAACAGATATGACAATAATGAAAAAGTTTGGAATATTATGAGAATTACCAAAATGTGACATAAAGGCATGAAGTGAGCACATGCTGTTGGAAAAATGGTGCTGATGGACTTGCTTGACACAGGGTTGCTATAAACCTTCAATTTGTAAAAAATGCAATAGCTGCAAAGCTCAGTAAAATGAGATATGCCTGTGTAATATCAAATATAGTCTTTCATAACAGTTTAAACATTTTCAACTACTACCAGACTTTAGTTTTTAAAATAAGATTTACCAGAGTTAGAGTCAAATAAATCATGGATTATAAGGAAAAAGGTGAATAAAAGAGAATTTCAGATATCACTGTGTTGTCTTGAGTCATTGTTGCAGAAACATATTATTGTTTCAATGCAAACCAGCCTCTCAATATGTGTCTCTCTGATTTCCCTCCCTCCAAGTTTAGACTGAAATCTCTAGAAGGACAATAATTGTTGTCTACATTTTTTCCCCAAATCTCCCAGGTTGTTTTAGTATATCCTTAGAGCTATTTGCTTAACTGAACTGTAGGCAGAGCAAACTTCTATAGTTTTGATTTAAAAAGGCCTTTATCCACAAATCAACACCTTTAGTCTCATCCACACATTGAAATTGGGTTGCATCAGTTATGTTACATTTGTAGGTGAAGGACAATAATAAAACAGAGAGTCCTTAAAACTATTTGTGGTATGTGTGAAAAAAGGTGATTCTCTTGTCCATCAAAATATTGGTTTTCATTCATTCTTCTTTATTTACTGAACCTTTATGTAGCATAGAAAATCCTGTATTTTCTGGAATAAGATCTTCAACACGAGATAGATGTTTTTTAGTTGCTCATATATTCACTCATTTCATTTGCATAAAACAAAGTCACAATTAAATGGAAAGACATCTTAGGTTCACAGACTGGAAGACAATATTGTTAAAATGTCAGTCATACACAAAGCCATCTATAGCTTCAATGTAATCCCTACCAAAACCTCAATGACTTTTTTAAAAATAGAAGAACCCATCCTAAAATTCATATGGAATCTCAAGGGACCCCAAATAGCCAAAACAATCTTCAAAAAGAGCAAAGCTGAAAATCTCACATTTTCTGATTTCATAACTTACCACAAAGCCACAGCAATGAAAACCTTGTGGAACTGGCATAAAGATGGACATATAAATCAATGGAATAAAATATAGAGCTCAGAAATAAACCCTCACATTACAGGTTCAAATAATTTTTGACAAGGTTGCTAAGCTCATTCAATGGGTAAAGAATCTTTCAAAAATGATGGTGTGAAAACAGTATATTCACATGCAAAAGAATGAAGTTGGGTCTATTACTTATACCTACACAAAAAGTAACCGAAAATGAATTCAAAACCTAAAACGGCCAGGTGCAGTGGCTCACGCCTGTAATCCCAGCACTTTGGGAGGCCGAGGCGGGTGGATCACGAGGTCAGGAGATCGAGACCATCCTGGCTAACACGGTGAAACCCCGTCTCTACTAAAAATACAAAAAATTAGCCGGGCGTGGTGGCAGGCTCCTGTAGTCCCAGCTTCTCGGGAGGCTGAGACTGGAGAATGGCCAGAAACCCGGGAGGCGGAGCTTACAGTGAGCCGGGATTGTGCCACTGCACTCCAGCCTGGGCGACAGAGGAAGACTCCGTCTCAATAAAAAAAAAAAAAACCTAACACAAGAGCTGAAACTATAACACTCTCAGAAGAAAACATAGGTGAAAAGTTTATGACATTGGATTTGTCAGTGCTTTATTTCATACATCAAAAGCATAACCAAAAAAATTTGAACTCTGAACTTCATTAAAATAAACAAAAATTGTGCATCAAAGCACCACTATTAACAGTGAAAAGGCAATCCACAGAATGGAAGAAAATATTTGCAAATCATATGTGGGATAAGAGATGAATATTCAGAATATGTAAAGAAGTACAACTCAACAATAACAAAATAATTAAAAGTGAACATATGATTTGAATGGACATTTCTCTAAACAAGATGTACAGAAGACCAATAAACATATGAAAAGATGTTTAACATCACTAATCATTAGAAATATGCAAATTATAACCACAATGAGATACTACTTCAAACCCATTAGGATGGTTATTATTTAAAAAAAACCAAAAAACAGAAAATAATGTCTTGGTGAGGATGTGGAGAAATTGGAACCCGTGTGTACTGTTGGTGGGAATGTAAAATGGTGTGGCTACACTGCAAAACATTATGGAAGTTTCTAAAATAATTAAACATAGAATTATTGTAAAGATCCAGCAATTCCACTTTTGGGTATGTATCCAAAATAACTGAAAGCAGGAACTTGAGCAGATATTTGTATACTCATGATCATAGTAACATTACTCACAATATCCAAAATGTAGAAACAATCTAAATGTCTATTAACACATGAATGGATAAACAAAATGTGATATATATTATATATTTTTAATATATAATATTAGTTGTGACTTTGTTTTTATGCAAATGAAATAAGTGAATTCATGAGCCACTAAAAAACATCTGTCTCATGTTGAAGATCTTATTCCAGAAAATACAGGACTTGCTATGCTACATAAAGGTTCAGTAAATAAATATATATATACATATATCACATTGAAGTATCATTTGACCTTAAAAAGGAATAAAATTTTTACATGTACTATAACATGGACAAACCTTGAAGCACTGCCTAATTAAAAGAAGCCAGACACAAAAGGACAGATATTGTATGATTCCACTGATATGAAGTAGCTAGACTAGCGAAATTCATACAGACAGAAAGTATGATGGTGGTTGCCAGGGCCTACAGGAGAGGAGAAAGTAAGTTATTGTTTTAATGGATAGAAAGTTTCAGTTTGGGAAGATGAAAGAAGTTCTGGAGATGGATGGTGGTAATGGTTATACAACATGATTTTACTCAATGCCACTGAACTGCATGCATATTACATAAAATGATAAATTTTACATATGTTTTACCACAATTAAACAAACAAGCAAACCATAAATAGCCTAATACCTATTAAATTAGCCTAGTGAACAGACTAATGTAAAGATTTTGAATCCCACAGAATTCCTCAGAATAAAAAGGTTTCACAATAGCACGTGAAAAGGCAAGTCTTATTCAGACTCTACTTCATATCAGTGAAGAAGGATGTGTAATCACTGATAACAGCATTTTACAGGTTTGGCTTGAAATACTAGAATTGTCTATTTACACACAAAAACCACATTCTACTGTATATACTGTAATGCTGCTGAAGAAAACAGAAATCAAGAGGAGCTTATCATTTTCCTTCTTATTTTAATTGCATGCAATTTTCAGAGCTCTCACACATTCCCACAAGAAATGGCTTTTGAATTTATGGATTTATATCTATACTCTTCTTGCACGTTAAAGAAAACAATCAAAACTGTTGCTATCTGAGGAGTAAAAATGACGGAGGCCACTGATAGAGGCAGGAGGCAGACAAATGCCTAGGCAGACAAGGAAGCATCCCTGGAGAATCTTCGAGCCACCCCACAAGTGTTTACACCAGATATTTTTTTGTAGACAAAGAAACTGCATGGGGTCTTGCCTGGGTAGGCCTGCAAGGGACTGGAGGCCCACGTGCACTGGAGGAATGGAGTGAAGCCACCAGGAATTAGTGCCTTATGCAGGGTAGGAGCCTGGCCTCTTTAGCTTGTGTGGGGTGGCCTGGTATTCAATTTGTGAGGTGGAAACCTGCATGCAGGACCCCTCTCTTTGCTGAGAGCTTTCCTTTCATTTAGTAAATTCTGCCCTTCTCATCCTTCATTGTGTCTACTTGCTTAATTTTTCCTGGTCATCAGACAAGAACCAGGATGTAGCTGAACTCAGGAGCAAAAGTTCCTGCATTACCACTGGGAGAGTTCTTTTCAAGGAAAGGAAGCTGGTTCTTATTAAAGGGTAAGCTGTGCATACAACCCAGAATGCAGCTGGAAATCTTCGGGTTCTACTCACTCCAACTGTTAATACTGTGAACAAATGAGAATCTAACAGTGCCAATTTTTCAAGATGGATCCCAAGTGGCGAACTGAGGCTAAATTCTAAATAGAGCCAAGTTGGCATTTGCTGAGTAGAGGTCACACATATATTCTGTGTGGGGAAAAGCAAGAGAGATCAGATTGTTACTGTGTCTGTGTAGAAAGAAGTAGACATAGAAGACTCCATTTTGTTCTGTACTAAGACAAATTCTTCTGCCTTGAGATTCTGTTAATCTATGACCTTACCCCCAACCCCGTGCTCTCTGAAACATGTGCTGTGTCAAACTCAGGGTTAAATGGATTAAGGGTTGTGGAAGATGTGCTTTGTTAAACAGATGCTTGAAGGCAGCATGCTCCTTAAGAGTCATCACCACTCCCTAATCTCAAGTACCCAGGGACACAAACACTGCAGAAGCCCGCAGGGACCTCTGCCTAGGAAAGCCAGGTATTGTCCAAGGTTTCTCCCCATGTGATAGTCTGAAATATGGCCTCGTGGGAAGGGAAAGACCTGACCGTCCCCCAGCCCGACACCCGTAAAGGGTCTGTGCTGAGGAGGATTAGTATAAGAGGAAGGAACGCCTCTTGCAGTTGAGACAAGAGGAAGGCATCTGTCTCCTGCCCGTCCCTGGGCAATGGAATGTCTCGGTATAAAACCCAATTGTACTTTCCATCTACTGAGATAGGGAAAAACCGCCTTAGGGCTGGAGGTGGGACATGCGGGCAGCAATACTGCTTTGTAAAGCATTGAGATGTTTATGTGTATGAATATCTAAAAGCACAGCACTTGATTCTTTACCTGGTCTATGATGCAAAGACCTTTGTTCACGTGTTTGTCTGCTGACCCTCTCCGCACTATTGTCTTGTGACCCTGACACATCCCCCTCTCGGAGAAACACCCACAAATGATCAATAAATACTAAGGGAACTCAGAGGCTGGCGGGATCCTCCATATGCTGAACTCTGGTTCCCTGGGTCCCCTTATTTCTTTCTCTATACTTTGTCTCTGTGTCTTTTTCTTTTCCAATTCTCTCATTCCACCTAATGAGAAACACCCACAGGTGTGGAGGGGCAACCCACCCCTTCATTCTGAGTTCCCCAAAAACCCACAGCTCTCTTTAGGGCTTTCAGAGCTTACCTGAACCAACTAATCAGAGCTCAGCTGTGCGAACCAATCACTACTCAGCTAAGTCAACCAACAGGAACTAAGCAATTTTGAATCCTTCATTTGCATAAATGGACCTGATTGGGAACCTGGGTAAGAACTTTTGATGTAAAACTTAACCCTCCTTTTGTTCTCTGGAACACACCTTCATTTTACCCTAAAGACAGTATCTCCCTGGTTTGCTCACTGTTCACTGGAGTAAAATCTCTTTCCTCCAAATGTCTTTTCAGAGAAATTTTTTCACAATACCGTGGTAGATTCTTAGTGTCCATTTACTTACCCATGAACTCAGAGGTGACTTAAGCAGAAGAGAATACTTGCGTAGTACATGTTAGAAAATTAAGTCTTAATAAAGCTTTGTGATGGTGCCCATTTCTGCAGATGTGTAAAAGCAATTATAGAAAACAGTCTGTTGGCACGAATGGCTTTTCTTAGCAACTCAGCATCAAACTGGATGGCAAAACAAACTTTATCTGAAATGAAGGCAGGAACAAGCTTTTGCTAAGGAAAGGGATTGGGACTCTATTTCAGTTGACCAAACCACCATGACTCTATAGGCCAATCCAAGTCATCCTCTTACCACTTGCAATATGTCTGATGCTACTTTCAGGAGAATAAATCATAGAAAAGGCAAATTAAATTAATTTTCTCAATTTTTGACTTTTATTTTAAATGCTGTATAATTTTATGTGGGTGTATATTTATTTTGTTCTTCCTCTATGTTATTCCTAGTTACCTAGTAATTTTTTGATTAAGTTATGTGGGTAGGAAAGATACCCCCAAAAAAGCTATTTGCAATGTAGATAGTACCTGTGTGTGGTATTGTGGGGTCAAAGGGGAGACATTACAGTTATACAAATCCTTTATTAAAATTGTTTTCGGGAGGCGAGTTTTGCTTTTAAAAGCAACAATGAGTCCTGAAAACCCTCAGATCCTGAGGAAAAAATACTATAACTTTGAGAGTATTCTTTATTTTCTGGAAAGAAATTTGCAACATAAATTACCATCTATCATTTAGAATAGTGGTTCTCATTGTTTCTTATTGTCATAGAATTTAGGAGGCTTAAAAAATACTGGGTATCCTAGGCCCAACCTAAATGTGAATCAGCATCTACAGGTCCCTGATACTCGGTTTAAATAGTTTCCCTAATGATTCTGATGCACACCAAAGCACAAAACCACAGACTGAGGGTGTCTTTGACACTCTGAAACACAGGCAATTTGCATTGCTGTGCAATTTTTTTACTCTAAAGTTGGGTGGAATTTATCTGGTCCTAATTTCTTCTATTGACATCAGTTAGTGTTACCTATAGTGACCAAAGTTCATGAATACATAAAAATGCCAAGGGAGCTGTTGAAACTACCTAAAGAAATTACAAAGCATATTTGTAATTAGAAGTTGTGGACCACTCTGTAACTAAGTAATGAGAACAAAGAAACAGATATAACTATTTATTTGCAAGGGTACCAGAGAAATACACTACAGTATATGCTAAATAGAGAACCTTCCACACACAATTTCCACATGCAGATACTAGGGGCTCTTTGAGGAGCCCAAGTAAAGAGGGAACCTCTTTGTCAAGCATATTTTCTTTAAAGAGGGTGAAAATTTCTGGCAATAACTAAACTATTGACCTTCCTGAGATTAATTAGGCCTTTTGAGGTAACTGGAAGATATAGGATCTAAACTTTGTCATGTGCTATCCATCAGGAAGACATAGCTTTTTCTTTAGACTACCAGCTCTGTGTGAACACATATGAAATTAATTCTGCTTCCAATTTTATTCTCTCTATTCCCTTAAGTGTTGTTCTTTAAGTAGATACCAAGCTGACATGGTTATGTTTGGAACAACAGGCATCTTTACAATTACAGATTTATAATAGAGAAAGAAATAACATGTTAGCACACAAAACTCAACTCCTGGAAAAAGAACTAAGGCAAGCTTATTTCTCATTTTCCATGTAATGTCTATGACAGAGTCTTAGTGTAAAGAAAACCTAGAAAGTTTTTTCAGGAACAAAATTATTTTGTTTTCCCAGTGTTAAAAATCTCAAGATCAAAGCTATTGCATTCCTTTATTCTTGCTTTTCTAATTATCAAATATTTGCAAAATGCCAAATTTGGGTTTTTGTTTATCACAGGAGATTATTGCACAGTGCAAGGCTAATTCAGTGATCATGGTGCTTCTGCAGCAGCAGTGTTAGTTTTACAGTGGTGAAGAAACTGCCCTCAACATTAATCCCTTCTTTCTTGCTTCAGTTAGCGTTTTGATTCGGTCTTTAATGAGTCCAGGTCTGACATTGGCAGAGTCAGCACATATTGCTTACTCCACCCAACAGAGCAGATTAGGACTATAAATCTCGTGGAATAAACTGCTTGCAAGCATCCTTTGTTTAGGTATTTGCTCTGTTGTAACTACAGATGAGCATGCATTCTGGTTCCTTTTTGCTCTGGGGAAATCGCATGTGTCTTTGAGAGGCATTGTCACTCTGAATTAACATTCACTTCCTAGTAAGGCTTTTCCCCCAGATTTTAATAAATTCCTCAACTCATTATTAGAGAAATTAATTAATATGGTGAAGTCAGATGGAAAGTGTCACCCTTAGCCTCCACACTTTCTATCTAATAAAAATCAAGTAAACAGGAAGCTAGAAATCCAGAGTGGTTTCCTGATATGACTGGTTTCTTCGATAAAGTTGCTATTATGTTAATATGGGATCTCACTGTTCTGCTACTAACAGATTAGGCACTTAAGTACAGATTATTATAAATTTCTTTTTTTGCAGTGCATTATTTTATACACATGAAGTGTAATGTTTTTATTGGTCTATTTTATATTATGTTAATCTACTTCCTTAAAAAATATTTTTTCTTATACTTTCATTTTGTAATTTCATTCTCAATTTCAAATACTCTATCTTTGTGTGTGTGTGTGTGTGTGTGTGTGTGTGTGTGTGTCTGTGTTTGGCTTTGACTTCCAGAATTAGTGAAGACATATTTTTTCCAATTTAGGAATACTATCAGAGTCAACACTTTATCTAACATTAAAAATGAAGTTCAGGCTGAACACAGTGGCTCATGCCTGTAATTCCAGCACTTTGGGAGGCTGAGGCAGGAGGATTCCTCAAACTCCGAGCCCAGGAGTTCAAGACCAGCATGGGTAACATGGCAAGACCCCATCTCTACAAAAAATAAAAATAATTAGCTGGGCATGGTGGCACACAACTATGGTCTCAGCTACTTAGGAGGCTGAGGTGGCCGGATAGTTTGAGCACAGGTGGTTGAGGCTGCAGTGAGTCATGATCCTGCACTGGATTCCAATCTGGGTGACAGAGCAAGATCCTGTCTCAAAAAAAAAAAAAAAAAAAAAAAAGGGAAGTTCAAATATATGTAGTTTTTAAAAACTTAGCTCAATCAAATGGTAAGTAAGCAGCAACAGTATCCTAAATGTACTAAACAGGATATATGTTTGACAATACAATAAACGCTCCATAAATGTTTTTGACATTATTATTATTATTTATAACATGGGTTACTTAGTCCTTGACCCCAAATTTTACTCAGCTTCAATTTTATTTCAAACTTGGGAACTTCACCGTCATCCATAAAGTTAGGCTGAATCTTCTGTCTCCAGATATAAGTGAATAGGCACAGACCTAGGCATAAGCCAAATAAAAACACTCTACATGTACAGGGTTGAGAATCATTACAATCTCAGTTTTACAGTCTAGAAAAGTACGTCTTGAGGCGGATAGGCAGAGACACACACCTGGTGGAGCTCAGATCTTTACTGCTTAGACCAGGGTTTTTCACAGCGTATTCCCTACTCCGGTGGTTCCAATGTTTCATGGAACATCAAAGAATGTGTATTTGGGAAACCAGACTAAAACTGAGAAGTTTTTCTTTTCCAAGTAAGTTCATTAGAAAATGTTGTCCACCATCTGCTGTCACCTTGTTTCACTGAAGCAAGTCAATTTAATGCTGAAAACATAGGACATAATCTCAAAATAAATGACAGTTCTTGAATTGAATAAATTTAGTGCTATGAAAAACAGATTGCACTGCTCTTACTCTTCCCATTCTCCTGGGGATGGTACTGCTTTTCTGTCCTAAGCTCTGAGATTCAATGTAGTTTTAAAAAGAATATAGTATTTGAAATCATACTGTCCTCAGGTTGAATCTTTGTTCTTCCATGACCCAGTGCAAATCAACTTAACTATTCTGAACTTCTGCTTCTTTGCTTCTATAAAGAAAAAAAAAAGAAATACCGTAATAAAATCTAGCTGTCAGTTAAGTTGTGCTGAGTAAAATAGAATATTTAAAATACCTGGAACTTTGGCATGAACAAATAAAGCCTAGAAAACTAAACAACATTGCTTGTCTTTGCAAAGAGAATAAAAAGAATGTGAA
The DNA here is from genome assembly GCF_028858775.2 of Pan troglodytes. NCBI lineage: Eukaryota > Metazoa > Chordata > Mammalia > Primates > Hominidae > Pan > Pan troglodytes. The sequence continues at coordinate 36,356,477 of NC_072413.2, forward strand.
AACTACAAATAACCGAAATTCCATTAATGGAAGAACACTTGCGTAAATTTTGATATACTCAAACTATGGAAAATCATGTAGCTATTCAAAAAATAAACTGGATTTATATATATTGACTCACAGAGATCTCGATGATTTAGTTTTCAGTGGAAAAAGCAAGTTGCAAAGTAATGTGTATAATATAATCTTATTTTGAAAAGGTATTAAAACAAAACCATGTGCATACGTTTATGTTTGGAGTATTTGCATAAGCAAGAGAAAAATTTGAGAAAAATATATTCACCCACTACCAACTTCAGCCATTCACTCAAGTGCCACCTTCTCACAATGTGTTTTCTGATGGCATCAGTAAAAACTATTCATGTGCACACACCCCTGTCCTATCACCTATCCGCTTCCCAGTTCGATTTTTCTCCAGAGCTCTTATCATTTCTGATATAATATTTATACTTACTCGGTTTGTAATGATCTGTCTTTCCTCACTAAAAAGTAAGCTCCAGAAAAGCAGATGTTTTGTCTGTTTTGTTCCCTGCTATGGGCCTGGCAAACAGTGAAGAGTCAGTATGTAACACAATTGTATTGAGTCAATACATAACACAATTGTTGAGGCTGTTGGTCTTAGAAGAGGGCAGTGGTGGTGGGGGGGGATAGGCATTTAGTTGACTTTATTTTATACACCCGGCTGTGTTTACATTATGTGAGATGTACAAATTGCTTTTGAAATCTAAGAGAACAATATAGCAATGTATTAAAAAGCAAAACACATAGTATACTTCCTGGCATTATGTGACACTCAACAAATGATTATTTCTTTCTTCTCTCTCAAGCTCCTCCTAATTTCCTCAACTCTGTAACTTATGTTTTCCCCTCTGTGGTCAGAAAAGAATTTTCTGTCTTTTACAATTTACTGTAAATTTAAAATGACCTTTTCCATTCTCAAGGTTGTTGGCATTTAATTGTATAACAAATTTGTTTTGTTTTCCTCTGGCAAAGAAAGTAGAAAGCAAGGACAAAATGGGTCTCTGGGGGTAGGCTGGGGAGTAAATCTGGTTTACATGGTCACAAAGTGATAAGGGATAAAAATAGTGAGGCAATAAGGAGGAGGAGAAGGAAGAGGAGGAGTCTGTTGTGGGCTAGAGAAAGCAGATAACAGGGGCTAGGCCTTAAATCAGTAGAGAGAGTCTGGACATTCAAGATAGGTTATTACTAGGAGGAAGGAGGCTGATGTGGAGAAATGGGAAGAATGATGAGTGTCTGATGCCTATCCTTAAGACCTCCTGGTTATCACAGAATTATGGTCTTTCAGATCTAAAAAGGCCCATAATATCACCTACTCTACTGCCTTCAATTTACAGATAAGGGAATTGAGACCTCATGAGTTGAGCCTCCTAGTTCTTGCTCAGACATTTCAAAAATGGTTATACTTGTGGAGGGTATGGTGCATTATCTCCTCTTCCAAGGGAATAGGTATATGATTTTTCAGAGCTTGGGGTAATGCACAGTTCTAAGCTCTTGGGATGCTAAGGAAGTAGCCACTCTTAGCTACTTGAGAGTTACTATTTGAATTGAGAGGTGTATTAGATCCCACAGGATCCCACAGGATTCCACAGGATGTCATATCAGAAGGCAAGGCTTATGGATCTGAACCTCTAGTCAAGGGGTCAGTAGGAAATCAGCTCAGGGTGGCATGAAAAGGACTTCCACAAGTCTCCACTTCCTTATCCACTTCCTAAGATTATCTTGCCACTGAATCCCATTAACAACTGGGATATCTTACCAACATAAACTTTTGGAGCTTTTTTTGCTCTATTTAGAGATTTGTGTTTCTTTGTAGGTTATATGAACGTTGGGCTGAAGAGAACAGGTAGCTTAAAAATTATGTTCTCTAAACCTTCACCACCAAGCTGAAAAGGAAATGAATGTCAAGATCAGCTGCATAGGATAATAAATTTGATTAGCAGAAAACGCTCATGGTTGAGAACACTGGGACAGGAAGCAGCAATATACTGTGACTGGTGAGGCAAAGCTGAATGTCAGCGCTTAATTGCAAGGCAGGAGGCCATTATCCATTGGCAGCAATTCCCCCGGTGACTTTGTTTGTTTTATAACAAATTATTAAAGCGGTGGGAGAGCAGCATGCTAGGTAGCAACAGGCTGCCTCTGACAGGAGCTGTCTCCTGCTTCCAGGTACTGCGGCTTCATGGCGCCAGCCTTTGCGAGCTCTGGAGCCTGAGTGAGATGCAGAACATGTAAGGGGCCTACGCCCAGTGTTTGGCACCTCTAGGATTCTACTCACAGACGTCTGGACGTCTGAGGATAGGGCTTGGACTGACAGGTTTATTCCTTTGCCAGCAACTAGCTGTGAGATCCGGTGCAAATTCAGCTGACTGAACCTACTGAACAGCCATGAGAACGAGCCTCGAAGACCTCCTCCCTCAGGGAGAGTAATTCAATCAAGGTCCCAGCTACTGAAATCTATCACCCAGATACTGAAGCAGACCTATTCCTGGGAGACAAGGAACATTTGGTCTGCAACCTTGGTTCAAGGACTCCTTGGTCTACTGTTCTTAGCTCAAGGACTCCCTGGCAACATTGCAGAACCTTCCTTAGAGTCCAGAATATTAGAGGGTATATTTTCTTTCTCCTATTTATCCAGGAGCAAACTTGACTGTGGTCTGATGGCTTTCCAACTCCCTTCATATATCCTTTAACACAGGCATCTTCCCTAACAAGATTCTTGCAGTTTTAATCCCAACTAGATGTCTGTTTCTTGAAACATTCAGACTTACACAGCTCATTTTTCTCATTTATAAAATAGGAAATATTCCTTCATGCTTTCCTTGCAGAGGCATTATAAAGATTAAATGCGACAATGTATGAGGGATGCCTAAAACAATGCCTGGAAAATAGCAGGTGATGATAAAATAGCAGCTTTTCCCTATTGTTGTTCTATTGCACTACATGAGGGTTGAGCCACAGCCCAGAAATTGATCAGAACCTGTGTTCCCAGAAGGTGTAAGAGCCGAGGCAATGCAAAGGGCATGTTTTCCCATCTACCTCATGGGGTATGACATATCTAGAAGTTTAATACATAGCTAACACATTTCTAGTATTCTGGGAAGTTTGGGGTTTTTTTCAGGGTTATATAGAAATATCTAAGATCAAAATCTCTTTTTTGTGAAAGATGAAGAAGGGACGAATTCTCTGGTTCTTTGAACCCTTGAATTCCAGTGAAAACATCACCCCTCCTGATGATACTTGGATTTAAAGTCATATTTCTACTTGCCAAATGACACGTTGTATATTCCCTGTCAATGCAATCAGTGAGCAAGTGGAGAAAATGGAAGGAGGGGGCTTTTCTATGTGTGAACTGAGTGCATGGCAGTGTAATCCACCATCCAAGTGATTATTCTACTAGCAAGTAATGCAGAACAGTCACTCACAGCCTGGCACGGGGGTGGGAATCTTGTTTTTATCAAATTTACTCCGGACACCTGGGAGCTATAGAAATCTGTATTTGGTTAAGGAAATGTAATCAAACTTAAAGGTGTGAGTTACCTCTGAAGCACAAATATATGATGAATATGTATCCAGGGACTACATTTTCCCAGGCAAACAGACATTTTCAAAATGCCAACTGGCAATAAAAGGAATCAGGTGATAGTGAACAGCAGCATTAACATGAAAACAGGTATCAGGAACATTTTCAAAGTCATCTCTTCTAGCAATTCTGAAGGAGAATGGATTTTCAAAAGGCCAGCTAAAGCTTCAGCGTAGTTATTCTCTTCAGTCTAAGCTAAAGGCTTTCTTCATTAATGTCTACTCTGTATCCTCCTCCTTCAGCCATTCAGCTTTTCTTTACCTCAAGCTTACTGCTTCACAGACAGAATTTTCACTAGACAGTCCAAGTGTTTTTTCAGATCTTTTTGGCTTTTGACTTTGGGCCAATCTCCATCTCTGTTTCTGCATGCACCTGCCCAGCAGGATGTTAAAATAGATGCTCTCAGTGCCCAGGTGGAGATGAGCTCTTTGCATAACTGTCCTAGAGCCAGATGGTCGGTGACTTAGCACTCAGTCTAAATGTGTCAGAGACTTTAAACCCAGTTATACATCTATTAGGAAGAGATTCACAGATGCTGGTTCTTTATATTAATTTTTATACTAATTTGGCAGTTCCAAGTGGAACCTAACTACAATTTTTCAAAGGCAAGAGCTTTGGGTCACTGGTATGGAATGCTAGGGATCACGGGAGCCCTGGAAGGGAATTTGGTCCAGTTCCTGTGCTTAAAAGCAAGGTGAAGCTCAGAACTGCCTGATTTCCTCACTGCTCATTTTGGTTGTCCTAGAATCTGATCTGCCAAGTTGCACAACTTCAGGGAGGACTTCCCACAAAGCTGTGTAATGCAGCCTGCCTTAGCACAACATGGAATCGAAGAATGTTAGAGCTGCCAGGGAGCTAACATCTGTTGGCCAAACCTGCCCAGTGCTCAGAAGTGGAAACCAACGGCCAATGAAGTAGGTGACTTACCCATATCTCACAGCTAGTTAAGAAGAATCCCTGAAGTGTTACAGGCTTGAAAAGGTGATGCCAAGAATAAAGCCCATTGCTCCCAAGTATGGTAATCATGGTTCACCAGGCTGTCTTCCTATTGTCTTGCTTCAGAGAAATTAATTTTAGAGTCATTTTGGATCAATATTTAACTTAACCAATACTTAATTTAATGATATTTAATTTGATAATAATTCAGTCAATACTTAATTTTTAATTTTAAATATGGTAATATTTTACTTTGAGGAGGAGCAAAATATCTATGTTATTTTCCTCTCTTTTTTGTAGAATTTCTCATGGCAAAGATTTGTAATTAATTTATAGGCTAGAAAGAAGTATGATCCTCCTATGAGGAACAACTTTGTATTGCAAAGGTGACTGTTCACTGGGGAAGACATACCCTTTAGTAAATTTTCACAACAAGAAACATTCCCCTGGCTTTAAAACTTTCAGGTACAGTACCACTTGACACAAAGAGTGGGGATTAGCTGGATTCGCTGGATTTAGCAATTCGTTTTGTGTCTCAGGGCAGTTATCTGACTGTATCCTTGGAACTAGAGGACTCAAGAATATATTTCTAATAGTTTCTGGAAGCTCTGAAAATGTTTCATAATGTATATCGGGTGGATATATAGACATACTTAGCTAACACTTACTGAGTACTTTACTATGTACAAGACACTGACCTAATCACTTTACATTGTTTACTTCACCCTGGGAAGACAGGTATTATTATACCCACTTTATAGATGAAAAAACTGAGGCCTGTGAGAAGTTAAGTGACTAAGTTAAGGTTGCTTAGCTAGCTAGTGGCAGAACTGGGCTGCTGAGTTCTAAACTCATGTATTCAACCTAAATGGTATACTGTGGGCCCTACCCTAAAGCCTGGAACTGTGGTGCAAAGTGAGAACTTTACATCCCTGTTTTCCCACTCAAATGTTGCCTTTTCCAAAACCACCTGGCCTACCCCGCCCCCCATCCTGTACCCAGGCTCCACAAGCTGAGAAGCAGCAGAGAAGGACAGAAAAGAATAAGCTGCCGAATGTCAGAGAGAAGCAGCAGCCAGATGTCAGAGAGAAGCAGCTTGACTTCAGAGGGATGGCTTGGTGGCAGGACCCCAGAGAAGAGTTTGGCTGGTCTATTAGTCTGTTTTCACGCTGCTGATAAAGACATACTTGAGACCAGATAATTTATAAAGAAAAGGAGTTTTAATGGACTCACAGTTCCACATGGCCGAGGAGTCTCACAATCATGGAGGAAGGCAAAAGGCACATCTTACATTGTGAAACAAGACAGAATAAGAACCAAGAGAAAGGGGTTGCCCCTTATAAAACCATCAGCTCTCGTGAGACTTATTCACTACTATGAGAACAGAATGGGTGAAACTGCCCCCATGATTCAATCATCTCCCACCAGGTCCCTCCCACAACTCATGGGAATTATGGAAGTTACAATTCAAAGTGAGATTTGGGTGAGGACACAGCCGCTGGGGATGGCCAAACTTCAGGGAAAGACCACCTTCCCCTCCATCCCCTTTCCAGCTCTCCATCCCTCGGAAAGCCACTTTCATTGGCAATAAAATCCCCCATATCTGCCATCTTCAATTCATTCATGCGACCTGATTCTTCCTGGATGCTGAACAAGAGCTTGGGATACAGAGGGCTGTCACACTGAGCTGTTTAACACTTAAGATGTTGGTGGATGGCAAAGCTAAAAGAGCACTGTAACACATGACCTCTGGGGCTCCCGGAGTCATGAGTACCCCTTCTAGACACAGCCATGGGGCCACACAGAATTCGGCTCCTGCTGCCGCCCGGAAGCACTCATCTGGCTCCTGCACCCACTCACCTGCATCCTCCCCCTCCCACGAGGTGTTAAGAGCTGTGGGCTGAGTAAAGGAGGCCTGTGAAGGATTTCCTGTTTCAGTCTTACATTCAGGTCTGAGTTCTCAGAGGAATCTTTCTAACACCTAAATTGTTAAAAGTTATGTAACCTTCCACCAAGAAAGCAAATTCTCCCATTTTGATGCCTATTGTGTGCAGGCTCTGACAACTGTCAGAGGAGAAGATAAGAATTCGGTCCTTGCCCATAGTCAATGGCTTTAGTGTTTCTTCCATCTATTTTCCAGGAACAAAGGATATCTATGAGAAAATAATTATCAAATCTATCAAACATTAAAAGAAGAACTAATACTAATCCTTCTCAAACTATTCCAAAAAATTGAAGAAGAGAGAATATTTCCAAACTCATTTTATGATGTTAACATTAACTTGATACCAGAACCAGACAAGGATACTAAAGAGAAGAAAATTATAGGCCAATATCCCCAATGAGCATAGTTGTAAAAATTCTCAACAAAATACTAGCAAACCAAATTCAGTAGCAAATTAATGTATCATACATCCAGAGCCAGATGTAGAAAATCATAGGCCAATATCCCTGATGAACATAGATGCAAAAATTCTCAATAAAATATTAGCAAACCAAATTCAATGGCACGTTAAACGGATCACACACAATGGCAAGTGGGCTTTGTCCCAGGGATGCAAAAAAAATGGTTTAACATCTGCAAATCAATAAATGTAATACATTACATTAACATAATGAAGGAGAAAAATTATCTGATTATCTCAATAGATGCAGTAAAAGCATTTGACAAAATTCAATATCCTTTCATGATAAAAACTCTCCACAAATTAGGTATAGAAGGAATGTACCTCAACACCTTAAAGGTCATATGTGACAAGCCCACAGCTAACATCATACCAAACAATCAAAAGCTAAAATCTCTTTCTCTAGGATAAGTAACAAGACAAGGGTGCCCACTCTTGCCACTTGTATGCAACAAAGCACTGGAAGTCCTAGCCACAGCAATTAGGCAAGACAAAGAAAGAAAAGACATCTAAATTGGAAAAGAAGAAAAATTGTCTCTATTTGCAGATGGCATGATCTTATATATTAAAAACCCTAAAGCCTCCACCAAAAAACTGGTGAAACTAATACATTCAGTAAAGTCGAAGGATACAAAATTAATATGCAAAAATCAGTTGCATTTCTATATGCTAACAATGAACTATCTGAAGAAGAAACCAAGAAAATATAGATGAAAGAAATCAAAGAAGACACAAATAAATGCAAAGATATTTCATGTTCATGAATTGGAAAAATTAGTATTGTTAAAACACCCATGCTACCCAAAGTGATCTACAGATTTAATGCAATCCCTATCAAAATCCCAATGGCATTTTTCACATAAATAGAAAAAGCAACTCTATAATTTGAATGGAACCAAAAAAGACTGAATAGCTGCAGGAATTTTAAGCAAAAAGGACACAACTGGAGGCATGATACTACCTGACTTCAAAACCTACTATAAAGCTATAGCAATTAAAACAGCATGGTATTTGCAATAAAAACAGACATTGATAAACAGAATAGAGAGCCCAGACATAAATCTATGCATTTATGATCAATTGATTTTTGACAAATATATCAAAACATACAATGGGGAGAGTACAGTCTCTTCAATAAATAGTGTTGGCAAAACTGGATATCCACTTGAATAAAAACAATTTAGACCTTTATCTCACACCATATATGAAAATCAACTCAAAACTAATTAAAAACTTAAACGTTAGATGTGAAACTGTAAAACTATGAGGAGAAAACACAAGGAAAAAGCTTCATGACATTGATCTGGGCAAAGATATTTTTGGATATGGCACCAAAAACACAGGCAACAAAAGCAGAAATAAATAAATTAAAGTAACTGCACAGTGAAAGAAACAATCAACAAAATGGAAAGCCAATCCAGAGAATGGGAGAAAATATTTGCAAACCATATATCCAATAGTGGGCACTATCCAAAATATATAAATAACTCCTATAACTCAATAATAAACAAAACAAAACAAAATAAAAACATTCAAATAACCTGATTAAAAATGGGCAAAGGACCTGGATAGACATCTTTCAAATAGTACATACAAATAGGCAGCAGGTATATAAAAAGGCGCTTGAGATCACTAATCATCAGGGAATTGCAAATCAAGACCACAATGAGGTATCATTTCACACCTGTTAGAATGGCTATTATCAAAAAAATGAAAAATAATTATTAAGGATATGGAGAAAAGGGGAAGGTGTACACTGTTGGTGAGAATGTAAATTAGTACAGCCATTATGGAAAACAGTATGGAGTTTCCTGAAAAAAAAATTATAATTAGAACTGTCATATGATTCAGCTGTTCTACTTTTGGGTTTGCGTCTGAAGGAAATCAGATCAGTATCGTAGAGATATCTGTATTCCTATGTTCCCTGAAGCACTATTCACAATAGTCAAGATACGAAAACAGGAATTTGTTGATAAATAAATAGGTAAGTTGTATAATATATACATATAGATACATATATATGTATCTATATGTGTATATATATATACACACACACACATACACACACACATATATAGATACAATGGAACATTATTTAGCCCTAAAAAAGAAGGAAATCCTGACATTTGGAACAACATGGATGACCCTAGAGCACATTATGCTAAGTGAAATAAGCAAGGCACAGAAAGGCATGATATCACTTATAAGTGGAATCTAAACAAATCAAACCTGGATAAACAGAGATTAGAATGGTGATTGCCAGGGGCTGGGAAGTGGCGAAATGGGAAAATATTAGTCGAAAGGTATAAATTGTCAGTTATGAGATAAATTACAGAGATGTAATGTGTAGCATGGTAACTATAGTTACTAATAATGCCTTGTATAGTAGAAATTTTCTAGGAAAATAGATCTTATGTGTTCTAATCTCAAGAAAAAGGTAACTATGAGGTGATGAATATGTTTGATGGATATATTAATTAGGTTGATTATGGGAATCATTACAAAAAGTATACGTATGGAAAAAGACACCATGTTGTACACCTTTAATATATCCTATTTAAAAATTTTCCAAACGGGCTTGGTGGCTTATGCCTGTAATGCCAGCACTTTGGGAGGCTGAGGCAGGCAGACCACCTGAGGTCAGGAGTTCGAGACCAGCCTGACCAACATGGAGAAACCCCGTCTCTACTAAAAATACCAGATTAGCCAGTCGTGGTGGTGCATGCCTGTAACCCCAGCTACTCCAGAGGCCAAGGCAGGAGAATCCCTTGAACCCAGGAGGTGGAGGTTGTGGTGAGCCGAGATCGCGCCATTGAACTCCATGGGCAACAAGAGCAAAACTCCGTCTCAAAAACAAAAAACAAAACCAAAACAACAACAACAACAAATTCCAATAAAACTTAAATGAATTTCACAGAAAATATACCTCTAAACTGAGGGGAAACTCAGTTTTGTCTTCTACTCTCTTAGTGTTCTCTGTCTTCAAAAATCATGGAGTTTTCTTTTTTTTTTTTTTTTAATTTTAAGATTCATGGCATAGAAGTGGTTTTGTTACATGGATATATTGCATAGGAGTGAAGTCTGAGCTTTTATGGTACCCATCACCTGAATAGTGAACATGTGCCCATTAGGTAATTGTTGAATCTTCACTCCCTTGTGGAGTCTCCCAGGTCTATTATTCCCCTCTGTATTTCCATGCATACCCATACTTTAGCTCCTACTTATAAGTGAGGACATAGAGTGTTTGATTTTCTGTTTCTGAGTTATTTCACTTAGGGTAATGGCCTACAGCTCCATTCATGTTGCCACAAAAGACATAATTTTATTCTTTTTATGGCTGTATAGTTAGTCTTTATAGTCATGTGCTGCCCCTTCTCATATCTCAAGTCTTCCAATACAGAGAGGCAATCTTTTAAGTTGGTGTCTTACTGGATAAGACTTCCTAATAGCAAAATTCTCACAGAGTTGGTCTGCTTCATTTTATTTTGTTTCATGGATCTAGAATTTTTGATAATTACAGAAATGATTTAATATAAGTCAACCTTTGAAAGACACAAAGAGTCTCCATATTGAAGCCTCTTGTGCATACATGTTAAATAAATTTGTGCATCTTTTCTCCTATTAAAAAAAAAGAAAGACAAAGAAGAAAAGGGCATATGCTCATATTCCTTGTATAGATGGTCCTAAAATTGCATCAGTGGTCTCTGCTATATTAGAGACTCACATAACTTTTTTTTGGTAGGATTAAGTTTAATTTTTTTTCTTGAAATTGTAATAATGCTCCTCAATGTATTTTTTCAAAATAGCCCAATATAGTCTGTTGTGGAATGTAGCAATGGTTCAATAAGAAAAAAGGTATGGTTATTTTGAAAACCACCAAAAAGCATTTGGTAAAATTCAACAACCATTCTTAGTAAGAATTCTTGGAAAGAGGAAGATAAAGAAATATTCTTAGCATTAAACACACAGACATACGTTTCAAAAATTAACATAAAATATATCTAACAGTGAAACATAAAAAGAATTCCATTAAAGGAAGATCAAAACTAGGCTGATCACACTCAATGCTGTTATTTAACTTAGTACTTCTGGAGAAATTTAAGGCACAAGTTACAGATACACCGTGTTTGGTTTATAAGTTTATTATCGTGACAGCATTTTTAGTGGTCTTGGTATTTTTTTTTACAAATGCAACAGTTTATTAAGAATTTATGCGGGATTGTGAAATTAGAGGCGTCATCTGATTTGGAAGTTGGAATCGCCCCACAGCCTTCACTGGGCCACTGACAGATGTTTAGCAGCCAATATGTCTGTGCCTGGTATGATACCATTTTGGTTTTCTGTAACTGACTTTGCATTTCTGCCCCTTTAGGTAAAACTAGTACTCTGATTTATCTTCGCAATAAAGTTATTCACCCCACATGAATGTCACAGCCAGTTCCAGATTTAGCAATGAGATCTAAACCTGCTCTTCACACAATCTAGCAGAGAGGTAATAGAGCGTAGGGGTTAAACATGCAAATACTCGAACTTGACAGCCTGAATCCAAATTTTATTCCAGCCAGTTACTAGCTGGTGACTCAGGGCTTGTTGCTTAACCTCTCTGTGCTTCACAGTCCCTATCCGTAAAATGGAAACAATATTAATAGCATCTACTTTATTGCATTGTTGTGAGGATTAAATGATTTAATGCTAGTAAAGTGCTATGAAATGTGACCTAGCAGGGAGACATATTATGTCTCTGTATCAAGCATAAACACTTCCTCATATAACTTCTGCAGACAACCTCAGCACTGACCATCATGGCTATACCAGGAGTCAGGGAGCACCACTCCACACCACGTTACAACCACAAAGGACATTAAAGTTTCTCCAGTCTAACTCTCATTTTACAGATGAGGAAGCTGCAATCTGATCTAGGGTCTGAAGTCACTTTCCTAAGTTCACAAAGTTAATTGGTGGCCAGTTCAGAGCGACTATGTCTTTGGTTATATAAAGAAGCACAGACAACTTGAATGTTACTTCACTCCCATTATTTTAATGAAGTTTATACTCATAAAACAACAATAATAATAAACAATAAAACCACCCAATCTTAGTTTATACTCATAAAACAACAATAATAATAAACAATAAAGCCACCCAATCTTACTAAGCTATTTCCCTTGTGGGAGAGTCGAACATGACATATTTTCTAATACTAAATTTCTTGGAATAAGTAAACAACGACAGAGGACATTAAAATTTATTTTATTGTAAACAAATAATCACATTAATCACATAGCATTTCAGATATCCATTACCACTCACTTCTTTAAACTTCTTGATACTATGAATGCAATGTAAAATGCAAAGTAGAATATCTCCCTGGGTCTCATGCAAGGTCAAACTCATTTAATATTAGATGAATCTTGAAGAGAAAGTAGCTCTGTAGTCTATAGTTCATGACATAAAACTTAAATTTAGTGTCCCACATCTCAGAACAGGAAAATAAGCCAAAATTCTCTAGTAATAATCTTTCCCAAGCATTATTTCCCAAGAGACTCTAAATTGTTCCCATGTCACACTCAATTTGCTCCCATAATCATTTTTTATTTCCATCCTTAATCTCCATTTTGAAAATTAAGATGCTGACTTCCAGCACAGTTTCCTTTTAAAATGTGCTATTAAACACTAGGGGCTAGCTTCTAACTGATTTGTAAAATGGTCTTAAGTAGAAGTTGTTTCAATGTTCATAGCTACATTTAATTTTAAGGGGCAGGAAATACTAGCTCTTGTGAGATGTCCTTCATTTTATTTGTTAGGTATAAAGCTGGCTAAAGTATGAAATGGAAAGTCCAATCTTGAAGATGATCAGTGCAATTATTTTGTATTAAAATTGCAAAACACGCCAGTCTAGCTCTCCATTTTCCTGGAGTAAATAATTTTAATACCATGACCGCAATTCTATAACAGCCTTGTCAGAAAGAACCTGTGACTTACTCATTTGATTTCTGAAATCTACAATCAAAGAGTCATTTTTTTAGATCAGTATTTTCTAAGTTTGGTTAATTTTCAGAGTCACCTGGATTCCTTGATCCCACCTGAGATCTACTGAGTTAGAATGTGTAAGAGATGGATTTAGGACTGTATCTTTTTCACAAGGAGTCAATGTGTTTCTGGGAGTTTGCTAAGTTTGAGAAGCTCTGCTTTAATTTGAAATGTATGTTGTACTGTTAAGGGGCACACCTTTGGAAACTCAAGATATTTAAGCTCTTTAATGACTTGTTTACATCTGAACCTATGTGATCTATCCTGAGAACAATTCTGAAGCAAGAGCTGTGAGTAACAACACTGAGGAAGAGAGAAGAGAGTGAAAAGAAGGAAGACAAGTGCCCATGGGCTTGTACCCCATTTCTATGTTGTCAGGGAAGGAGAAAACGAAAACTCCTCTATGAGGACTATGCTCTTGGCTCCCCACAAGAGTAGAAATCACTGTATTGATTAGAGTCTGCATATTTTGTTACAATTTACAGTAAAACAGATGTTTATTTTTTGGGAAAGTAAATGCAGAATAAACCAATTTCAATGTATGTGTTTAATGATGCACTGAGGATGTGAGAACCTGTTTACGTAAATTACACTCTAAAGGTTATTTTGTCTTTGTTTTCTTTTTATAATATCACAATGAAAAATAGTTTCTAGTGCCTTCCAGTGTATTGTTTTCTAAATTTGTATTGCGTTATATATTGAAGTCCAAAGCCTATGTTTTCCTTTAGTGAGTGTGGCAACCCAGGGTCTTGGCCTCCTGTGGACTAGATCTAGGATATATGAGTCAGCCCCTCAATTCTGGAATGAGAGAATAAAGATCTTGCCAGAGAATCCAGGACAGCTTTTCCAGTAACAAACAAATGCATGAACAATCAAACAAACATTAAGCATCTGTGCCCACGTCTGCGCCATTACAAGAACATCTTCATCATATTTGAACTTTTTAAAATATGATAAAACTGGAATTACTTGTACATGATATGTAAAAGGTTTGTTTTGGCATGATTTATCATGCTGTATTTTTAAAAATTATAATGCAGGCACAGTTTATTCAATTTTAACTAATTATTTATAAATCCAAGAACTTGAATAGATCACAAAATGATTAATGCAGGTGCTGGCCTCATAGTCTAGTATAACTTTCCTTTAAATTATAAAGACTGGGAAATATTTTGGTTTTTAATTATTTATTCTATGATGGTACTGCCCTTTGAATAATATATTAAATAATATCAAACTATGGAAGTGAATTATAAATTAATACCATTGAAATGACCTGAAACAATATGATAAAGAATAGATAAATGGATGGATAAGTAGATAAATAGACAGATGGATTTTAAGCAGGGGAGAGACAAAAATCTTCTTTTATATTTTATTAACATAACTCTATCGTATGTGTAGCAAATTAATTTAAACAGAGGAGAGAAGACCAATAACAATGATAATAAAATACTTGGTAAAGAGTGAAGGAGTGAAGCAGTGTCCCTTAAAATCGCAGCACAGAGTTTCAAGGAAGAAGCCCTTGTGGTGGCCTTATTGATAGATGATCTCCCTCTGTGGTCTGCACATTTAGGGCCCAGTGCTTGTATTTTATAACAATTACTAGATTCCATGATCTCACACAGTTAATTAGTGACATACATAGGATTTGAATATAAGTTTCTCTGAGTCTAAAATCACAGTACTCTGAGTGTGTATTGGTGTACATTTTTGTATCCTAGGTAAACCATCTAGTGTTTAAATTAAACCCTAACCACTGGTAAAGCTATCAATATTTTTAACAAATAAATTATTATATTGAACCAATGGCAAAAAAGAATTATGTAACTACATAGTATAAAATTTGACTGAAAATTAATATCACTCTATAACATAAACAATGAAACTTATAATATTAAACATGAATATTAACCTGAGCTTGGCAGTTATTTGTATTAATAGTATAATTAATGTTAAATAAAAATATGTCTGAATGCCTAATATAAAATGAATAATATATGTAAAGAGATTTTCTCTGGTAGCAAAATTAAAAGTGAAAGCCTGCTACTAGGTGTAAATTTGTTAGTATTAAAAGTATTTAGGATAAAGCGTATCCGGTTCTGAAAGAGTAGCTGACAAACATCTATTCTACCGCTGATTTCTTTGCACTGCAAAATTATGTGAGTAATGCCCTTTACTGAGCAGATTTATATTATGGTAATATCATTATTTTTATCCTGAATGTAATTATTCAAAGCTAGTCTTTCAGTCACAACTAATTTTGTACTATGGTGACTCATATGTCTCACCATTAAATAAGGAAGCATATACTGTTAGACTTTTTTAAGATAACTAAAGCTAAAGATTTGCATAGTTAACCTTGTTATATTTCTGTTGACTTAGGTATGCTAAGCTAAATATTATAAGTACAATAAATGAACTATTTTGTCATTATTTGAGAAGAAAAAATGTGATGGTGGAAAGTGTCAGGAGTCGCTGTGCTGCTTACTCTCGGGCTGAGTGTCACCACTGTGAAGCTGCATCTCCGCTGCTAAATTGCCAACATCGTGACTCAGCGTCACACAGACTGGCCTCAAAGCCAGGTCATACATTTTGTAACTCTGATATAAGCAAGCCCTATGAGCTGGACTTTATTTCCTTAAAAAAATAAGGGTGTCCCAGAGGTCCCCAAACAATAACACCAATTTTCACTCTCATGGAAACTGCCTCAAATGGCAGGGAATTACCATGAAATCTATGAGGATGAAAGGGTCTCAATCTCTCACAGACTCCCTAAAGAAGACAGAACAAATTTTGCTGGCTTCTATATGTCAAAAGGCAAGAGGAAGAATGGGGGCAGATTATCAAGGAGCCTCTACTAATTAATGACTCCCTGTCATGTAGCAAGATCTCAAATCTATAGGCAAAGGACATGCTGGAGTCCCTGAGTTAGGCTCCAAGGTACTGAGGGCAATACATACCTGGTTGTTATGGAGTATCAGTGGGCAAACCAGGACCTGAATTGAAGCATCTTAAACCACAGAAAACAGCCAGCATTTCTTACCTCTTTTGAATAATTTTATTTAATCAGATAGATTTTGGGAAAATCCCAGCTCTGCCACTTACGTAGTATTCGTCCTATAATAAGTGACTCAAATACTCACATATAACAAAGAGGTAATAATAATGCTTGCCTGCCTCATTGGATCCACTAGGTTCTGGCTGGCATAGAACCTATACAAAATAAATGATCAATATATGCTAGTATTCATTTTTAACACAGAGATAATATTTCACCAGAAAATCAAACTATTGTCATGCCTCATTTTTGTTTAAATTTTAGAAGGGTTTTGTGATTCATGAAAGGTAATAAAATTATAATAAAGGTTTTGCAATATACCTTGTAATGAATGAAAGTCACTTTGATAATATTGGACATATACAATAACTTTCATAATGGAAAATTTTTTAAAGAATGGGAATATGGCAGTTGCTAAATTGATTTCTGCTGTTCTAGTAAATAACTACATTAGTAAAATTAGGATAATTCTGACTATTTGCTTAAGTCCATTTTGAATAACTGCTTCATTATATCAATCCCAGTATTTAGAATATGGATAAGAGTTTACATGTAGAAATTATTAAATAGAAAAATAGCAATCTGACATCTACAGGTGGCTCTGTGATTACAGATTAGGATTTTCCTTACTTTCGAAGACTCATTAATGAGATCTATTGTGCAATGGCTCAAGTCCATTTCATTCCGTTTTGGAATCATTGCCTATGGACTGTTTAATAATCCAGCAAAACTGTGTTTGCTCAGCCAAGAAATAGGAAACCTACTTGAAGAAGAGTGGTAAAGACTTTTAAGGGATGAGGCAGTTTCATCCTGCTCTCCAACACACTGATAATGAAATTCAAAGACTTACTCCAAAATCACACAGAGTTAGTGGGGCGAGGCTGCGGCTAACTCTCAGATTCAGATTTCTTTTTTTTTTTTTTTTTTTAAACTCAAAGAAAAAGTTTATTAAAATAAGTGACAGAGGCGGGTGCAGTAGCTCATGCCAATAATCCCAGCACTTTGGAACACCAAGGCGGGCAGATCACAAGGGTCAGGAGTTCGAGACCAGCTTGGCCAACATGGTGAAACCCTGTCTTTTTTTTTTTTTTTTTTTTTTTTAAATTATACTTTAAGTTTTAGGGTACATGTGCACATTGTGCAGGTTAGTTACATATGTATACATGTGCCATGCTGGTGCGCTGCACCCACTAACTCGTCATCTAGCATTAGGTATATCTCCCAATGCTATCCCTCCCCCCTCCCCCCTCCCCACCACAGTCCCCAGAGTATGATATTCCCCTTCCTGTGTCCATATGATCTCATTGTTCAATTCCCACCTATGAGTGAGAATATGCGGTGTTTGGTTTTTTGTTCTTGCGATAGTTTACTGAGAATGATGGTTTCCAATTTCATCCATGTCCCTACAAAGGATATGAACTCATCATTTTTTATGGCTGCATAGTATTCCATGGTGTATATGTGCCACATTTTCTTAATCCAGTCTATCATTGTTGGACATTTGGGTTGGTTCCAAGTCTTTGCTATTGTGAATAATGCCGCAATAAACATACGTGTGCATGTGTCTTTATAGCAGCATGATTTATAGTCATTTGGATATATACCCAGTAATGGGATGGCTGGGTCAAATGGTATTTCTAGTTCTAGATCCCTGAGGAATCGCCACACTGACTTCCACAATGGTTGAACTAGTTTACAGTCCCACCAACAGTGTAAAAGTGTTCCTATTTCTCCACATCCTCTCCAGCACCTGTTGTTTCCTGACTTTTGAATGATTGCCATTCTAACTGAATAAAATACCTAGGAATCCAACTTACAAGGGATGTGAAGCACCTCTTCAAGGAGAACTACAAACCACTGCTCAAGGAAATAAAAGAGGATACAAACAAATGGAAGAACATTCCTGGCTCATGGGTAGGAAGAATCAATATCGTGAAAATGGCCATACTGCCCAAGGTAATTTACAGATTCAATGCCATCCCCATCAAGCTACCAATGACTTTCTTCACAGAATTGGAAAAAACTACTTTAAAGTTCATATGGAACCAAAAGAGAGCCTGCATCGCCAAGTCAATCCTAAGCCAAAAGAACAAAGCTGGAGGCATCACACTACCTGACTTCAAACTATACTACAAGGCTACAGTAACCAAAACAGCATGGTACTGGTACCAAAACAGAAATATAGATCAATGGAACAGAACAGAGCCCTCAGAAATAACGCCGCTTACCTACAACTATCTGATCTTTGACAAACCTGAGAAAAACAAGCAATGGGGAAAGGATTCCCTATTTAATAAATGGTGCTGGGAAAATTGGCTAGCCATATGTAGAAAGCTGAAACTGGATCCCTTCCTTACACCTTATACAAAAATCAATTCAAGATGGATTAAAGATTTAAACGTTAGACCTAAAACCATAAAAACCCTAGGAGAAAACCTAGGCATTACCATTCAGGACATAGGCGTGGGCAAGGACTTCATGTCCAAAATACCAAAAGCAATGGCAACAAAAGCCAAAATTGACAAATGGGATCTAATTAAACTAAAGAGCTTCTGCACAGCAAAAGAAACTACCATCAGAGTGAATAGGCAACCTACAACATGGGAGAAAATTTTCGCAACCTACTCATCTGACAAAGGGCTAATATCCAGAATCTACAGTGAACTCAAACAAATTTACAAGAAAAAAACAAACAACCCCATCAAAAAGTGGGCGAAGGACATGAACAGGCACTTCTCAAAAGAAGACATTTATGCAGCCAAAAAACACATGAAAAAATGCTCATCATCACTGGCCATCAGAGAAATGCAAATCAAAACCACTATGAGATATCATCAGATTTCTTAACCATTAGCTCAGTGAATGTCTGGCACAGACATCCTTTTGTTTATGCTTTTTGTTTAGCGTGTCCAAGGACTTCAATGTGTCAACCCTTACCTGGATGTGCAATCTTCCATGATCATCATGGAATTTAAATGCTGAGCATATGGCCCTTAAATCTCCAATCCTCACAGAGTAGAGGGAGAGTTACTGTACCAGTGTTGGTAGAGAATATCTCTAACTCACACTCTCTTTTTGCTTACACCCTCCTACTTATCCACATGTCATTCTGGAACTCCCTTTCTGCTGGCATAGCTCATTCTACTTCCCTTCTGCTGTAGACTCTCTCTTCAGTTTGACCTTCTCTCCCAATTTCAGCTTTTTCTCTCCATCTACTGCCCCTTCTTCAGCAGTTTTGGGTCACTGTTTCTCCACCTTGCCTTATTAAGTATTGGTGGTCAAGGCAATTATATAATTTGGAACAACATTGACATGGACAGTAGAGGTAGATAAAGACACGGAAGGGAAAGATAAAGGAAGACAAAACATTTCTGACATGTGGTCTTTGGAAAATATCCAGCAAGTAGTACTAGACGGTCAATTGTACTGTGTAAAATAAAGGATCTAATTTCTTCCCCTCTTTGAAATTCCCCCAGCCCAGTGTCCCCTCCCAACTACCCTCCCCCATCACCTCAGTGC
Organism: Pan troglodytes; assembly: GCF_028858775.2. Lineage (NCBI taxonomy): Eukaryota > Metazoa > Chordata > Mammalia > Primates > Hominidae > Pan > Pan troglodytes. Next base: position 36,376,029 of record NC_072413.2, read on the forward strand.
TTCTTCCCTTCTCCCTCAGATCCCACCATGGTTCTTCACTCCCTGCAGCCGCACCTGTTCCAAGTCAGTGAAACACCTGCAAGGCCACAGTGTGGAGCAGGACCTTGTCTCACATTGTGAAGTACACATGCTCCAGACATCTGAATGTGGAATTAAGGATCCATTTTTGTCTAAGGTATTGCTATGTGAATGCTCAGCACTTAATTATGCAATAGGTGAAGTCCCTACTGAGGACACCAGCACAGCTGTGGCAGGAGAAATGAGATAAATCCATCCTCCCCTTTGGATACACTTACTTGAGATGTTTGCAGTAAAAAAATTTTAAGGGTTATTTTGATTTGGGGATGTAAATAAATATCATGTCATTATAAAAAAGCAATATGTTATCTAGAATCGTGTAAGGGCATCATAATCTTTGCATAATCTTTGTAGTACTTACATCTTAACGCAACCTAGTGGCATTTCTTGTATACTAAAGTTTAAAAATGTTTCTGTGGGCCCACCTGTGGACCAACCCTATGTAAAACATTATCTACTTGGGAAAAGTTCATTCTGAGCTTCAATCAGTCAATTTACAAATTTGCCAAAATGTTAACAAGTTAAAGACTACGTATAACCTCTAAGATATTTTATCTTTTCAAGTGCCTTGAGATTACTCAAAAAAGCAGTTTATAACCTAGTTTTAAAAATCCTAAGTGAAAAAGTTAGTCATAATGAGGAGCATCTATTTAAGACCAATAGGTTAAAATAAAAACACACCTATCTTTTACTTAAATGAAATTTATTGTTGCTATACAAGTATAGTATATATCTTTAGAGTTGTATTATCTTCATTCAAAAGCCACCATTCCCTTATCTAAATAGTGCTCTAAAAGTTCAATTTAAAAAAAGACATTGAATTTTAATGGCTTTTGTTTTGAAAGCTGTTCCCTGACATAATTGGGAATGTCTTATGTTACTATAAATTCATGATTAGGAATGAGTAGCTTATGTAAATGAGGTAAAATGAGATTTTTGATTTGATATTTTCGCCCATCAAATTCTTCCATTGGCTTAAGTGACATGGAATCATCTTTCAGCCACTGGTGTCCTTAAATAGTAAGACATAATCCCTGGGGCAAAACTCTCTTGGCCCAGAAAACTACAAAGGGGATGCAGAGATAAGCCAGGATGGATGTGAGGATGGCGGAAAACTATCTACCTGCTCCTCTTACTTGTGAAATAATGGCCAACGCTATTTTAGGTGCCAAAACCTATCTCATGAATTCCTAGCAGTGAATCAGTAAGGCAGAAAAATGGCATAATATGATACAGTCGTATTTATTATGTGATAGTTGATGTAATTAATTAATTGAACTATTTTTTTAAGGTTTAGGCTCCAAGTTCACCTTTTGTAATTTTCTTTTCATAGTAAAGATGTACAGACTTAATTAAACTAATAATTGTTTTTCAATAACTGAGACTTAAACTGTTCTTTGGGCATAAAATTGTAAATGATTTGATGACAGATGAGAAGAGACATCCCTGATTGCAGTGCATCCCTGTTTGCATCCCTGATTGCAGTGCATGTGGTGGCCCACATCTAATGTATTTATATATTAGTGATTATTAAACTGTCGATACATTTCTCCTGTAGCTGCATGTCCTTTCAAAGTTAGAGCCTGAAGCTCTCTAGTGGACTGTACCTTATATAAATCTGTGGCCAGTTTAAATCTAATAAGAAAATTGGCTTCATTACAATACATTAATCTTGTAAAGGTATGATTCTTAAAGTGATAACAAATGGTTTTCTCAAAATCTGTCAAAATATAAAAAGATTTAAAATTTAATAGGGATGTTTGAGGATGTGTGTGTGTATCTGTTTGTTTGTGTGTATGTACCACCAACAAACCTCACTGTAGTAATACATGACCCACTAATTTGGATGTCAGATTTTTAGGTCTAGAGCGAAGATGGGAATTAGAAAGTGGGTAAAAATGCCGCCTGAGATAAATGCCTTAAAGCCATGTGCTTTTCTTCATCAGAGGGAGACACACAATTTACCTCACTCAGTTACCCAGCCACCCAATGTCTACTGAGCACCCATTATATGCTGGGCATTGCATATAATGGAGGTGGGCTCATGAAGGTGGGCTACTCTGTCCATAAGAAGCTCTGAGTTAACTGAGGAAACAAATGGGAACAAATAGTTATGATAAAATATTAAATTTGAATAATAGAAGTATGTTTTCAATTGTAAGAACACACAGGAATAGTTAATTATGCCCGAGGAAAGCATTCCAGAGCAGATATTTTAATGGGAGCTAAATAGATGAGTAAGCATTTGGAAGACAGGAAAGAGACAGTTGACATTTCAAACTACAGGAAGAATCTAGCACTAAGTGTTATTCTCAGAGATGCGCAAAGGAGTCTATATGGCTATGTGGGTGAATGCACGGGGCAGAGATTTTTTCTAAGCTCTGATAAATAAAGAGTAGCATTCTGTCCCAAAAGTCACTCATAATTTATTCCCCAAATTTTCATTGAGAGTCACACTGATGGAATTCTTAGGTCAAAGCACTGTTTTGTGTACCAAAAGTAAATTTGCTTCCTGTTCCCAAGGATTTCTGTTGAGATGAGGGTGGGTAATATGTAGTGTATTAGCTGACCAGCCTGGGCAGGGACATGGATAGAATGGAGGGAGAAGAATACAAATTAACAGCGAAAGCACTGCTGTCTGGAGCAACGTAAGATAGGAAAATACAGCTGAATTCACCTCACAAACCGTAAGGACCTCATTGCATCTCTGGGAACCACAATAATTCACACACATCATGTTCCTCTGAGTCACCAAGAAAAAATTACATCATACAATTTTATAATCAGAATAGAACTTAGAGGTCATCACTTCCCCTCCATCCCAAATCACTGCTGAAGACTAGGATCTAGTTTCTCCTTTTCCTGCTGAAAGTGAAACGAATTTCAGTATTTGTAAAGCTGTTAGTTTACTCTCACTTTAGACAGCTCTGAGGGTGGTAAAAATCTCCATATGTTACACTGAAATCTGCCTCCCTGTTAATTTCCTCCCCTGGGGAGTTCCTGAGAGGATGAATAAACTACTATCTTCTGCTCTTCAAACCTTGGAGTTATATTTGATGTTGGATAAGAGAACACAAAAATGTGTCTGTAGGAGCTTTCAGCTCTTTAAGATCTCCAATACACAAGAAATAGTATCTCCAGGCACTGTATCATTTGTTTCATCCCTGACTGTATATATGCCAAGCTATGGCCATGCCAGCTCCCACAATGATGTGTTTTCCTGCATATTTGTGAATACAGTTCACAGGCTGACATTTTTCCTCCTTGGGGATGCAAAGCCAGTGTGCCAAAATGACCTACAGCATTCTCAGGCCCATCCTAAGGTTTTTCTTGTATAATTCATAAACATATATAAAAAAGTTACAAAGCTCTTTCTAAGATAGGAGAAGAGCTCACCCAGAGTCAAAATTTATGTATCTGATGGGTGTCAGTATAAAACCACACTTAAGTTCTACCCTCAGTAAAAGAACTGGGTCAACTGTGCAGACTGGTTGCTTACTAAGCTCAGATATTTCCTAATTTTTTCTAATTCTAATCAACTTGAAGATTCTCTTCCTTATTTTTACTTATCTATATCCATGGAGCTTCTGACTTAAGTTTGTGTAGTAGTTGTGCTCTACTCTTTGAAAACCCACCACCATTCCTTTCAGTATCCTATTCTCTCTTGCATGTATCTCTGGGCCCTTTCACTGCCTCCTGACTTTTCAGGAATGTGCCTTCACCCGCCCTGTAAACTACTTCCATGGGCTAGGTTGGTTCCTCAGTTGGTTACTCAGTCAGTTAACTAATACTTAGGTCTACATCATATATAATATCAAGCACTGCACTAGGATACAAGAGTAAACAAGGAAATGTAAATCCCTGCCTTCACGAGGCTTAATAGTCTGGTGATAGAGGCAGAAAAATAAGCAAACAATTTTAAGGGAACATGATGGATAGTGAAAAAATATATAGAGTGCTGTAAGGACCTGTAGAAGGAGAAGTTACCTGGAAGGCTTTCTAGAGGAAAAAACTGAGACCTAAGGATTGGCAGAAGTTAACTACATGAGGGGGTCTCATGAGGGAATAATACACACGATATGGTTTTTATTAGAGATGAGAGAGCAGGATATGTTTAGAGAGCTGAAAGAAGTTACTCATGGTTGGAACATGAACCAGGAGTGGTCAAACAGTAAGAGATGGAGCTGCACAGGTAACAGGAGTAAACTTGCAAAGAGGTTTGTGAGTCATGTGAGCCATGTTAATGGCAATGAGATTCATTAAAGAGTTTTAAGCAAGTGGTGACATGACTAGATATGGTAACATAACACAGGCTGCATGGAGATGAAAGTATTTCAAGAGCAGATTGGATGCTGAAAGACCAATAGGGAGGCTATGGCAGTGATCCAGGGAGAAATGGTGACCTGGATCAGGTTCGTGGTAGCAGGGATAGAGACGTGGTTGAATTGGAGAGGCATTTAAGGGATATACTCAACAAGACTTCATACTTGATTTAATGTTAAGAGTGATGCAAAAAAAAAAAAAAAAGAAAAAAAAGAACTGAGAGAGCTGCCAGGTTTCTGACTTTGGTGACTGGGTAGATGGCAAAATTGAGACTGGGAAGATAGGAGGAAGCACACTTGGGGGAATGTTAGAAGTTCGGTTTTGCAAAGGTTAAATGTGAAGTGACTTTGGGATGTCCACGAATAATATGGACAAGTTCTCTGAACTGCATATTATTATATTCAGCACGCTGAATTTCACACAGTCATCATCTTGTGCTCCTTTATTCCTTTAACTTCTTGTTTTAACTCATTCCTCTTAGGTAGCTCCCTATTGGGTAGGCTATAGGAGAAAGGGAGAAGTTATTTATATCACTTTTTAGTTATAATAACGTAATGTGCGTTATTTGGCAATAAAAGCTGGATAGCAGCTGGCAGTATAAATTCATTTTCAAATAGTCTTGGCAAACAATTGAATCCAACCTCCACAACAAAACTTGAGCAGACCTCAAATGGTTGCTTTGGGGCTCGCTGAAAATTTTGATGTTCTAAATTACTCTTCTTAGGATTCACATGCTGTGAAACTTTCATTTTATTATTTTGCAGTGAAACAATATAGAGAAGGTATTGTTGATTGTGAAAAACGAGACTTTTGATGAAATGATTGTATTACTAAAGAAGCTCCATCAATCACTGTTCGGATGCTTAAATATTACAAATGGAAGCATTGCCACTTACATTGAATAGTTTCACCATCTGTCTCAACAAAGAACACATTTGGAAATTTTTTAGATGCTGTGTAATCTTCTATTATGTTGGGTTTCCACAAAGGATTATTACTTGCCTCTCAACTGAACTACATTTGATAATTTTAAAGATCCGGGAAAATGATCTAGCAAAAGAAATTGCATAGCTGATTTTCTCAAATCAAAGGAGTAGTTTTCAATATATAGTAATGTTCTTATCATTTCGGTAAGCAATGCAGAGATGCACTCATTTCAGAAAAGCAACAGTTCATTCAGACATCAAACACTGATTATTTTGTATAGAATTACGTTGGTACTTTGCTTGAAGAGTCGTTGGGGGCAGAATGCAGACACTTGGATAACATGGCATTCAAAATCTAATAGAATGAGCATCAGTGCCCTAAACTTGATAGTTCTTATTTATATTACAATAAATAGCAATAGATCCCCGTAAGAGGCTTTATAATTCTGCAACAATATTTATTGATGGCTGTGAACTCTGAACCTAAAATGGACTTTAGTCAGCTATCCATTATTGACTAAGAGAGCTTTTATAATTTTATTTTTAAAGCATCAGTTGTCAAGTTGCTAAAACCAATATGCTTTTCTTTAAGATTAAAATCTTAAGGAAGTTTCTGAGAGCTTTACTGTGAACATCACAATGTGTTTTCCACACGAAGAAGCTTCAGTTTGTTCAAGCAAGGACATAACACAAAAGGCTTTTGGAAACAAGAGATTTCCCTGATCACTGAGAACGTGAGAGGCATTTATGCCAGTCGAACTAGTGGGCTACAGGAAAGTAGTCAATATGTTTCCCAAGGGATTCTTTGAAAAACTGGAAACTTGTTATAAAAGTGAACCAATGTCATTATAGTCATCCAGTTCTGTCATTCCACCAATTTGAATGCTAGAAATTGATTTTTGTAAAAAAAAAAAAAAAAAAAAAAGCATAATATTGTATTCAAATACACTGTGCTCAAACTAGTTATGTTTATCTCATGAGCTGCACCAATAATTTTGGAGTCAAGAATTCTTTGCAGAAGTGAAAGAAAAGTTCAAATGAATAGAAATTTACAAGTTTTCTCACTTTGAAGGAAAGAAAGACCTTTACAGGAAAAAAGAAAAATGGAGCTGCTTGTCTAACAACCATAATTTAGATGGTTTCTAAAATGCAACCTCTTGCCAAAACAACCAGGAGGCAAATTTACTTCAAAGGAAGAAAGGCTGAAATGATAAGCCTGTTACATGCCGGGCGGTGTGCTAAGTAAACACTTTCATAAAATTATTACATTTAATCCTCAAAAGAATCCTATTGGGCAGAAATGATTATTGTCATTTTACGAATGAAGGAATAGAAATTGAGAGAGTGTATGTACCTCTCAAGGTGGCAAAGTTCTAAATATAAGAAGCAGGACTCAAAATCAAGCCTAGATGTTTCCAAAGTCCGTATTTCCCCTAGTATACCATAAACTGAATGTTGGTATATATTGGCCAGAGAGTAAAAATGACTTCATATAATTTTATTTAAAAAGTTAATATGGCAGAACTCTATACAATCACCCATTTGGGGGTGGCGGGAGGCTAAAAGCAGTTTATCATTTGGAGCTAAACTTGTTTAGTTTTGTTTGATCTCCAACCCCTACTTCTTTTTTGTCCCTAACGCAGGTGGTTTGACTTCTCCATGCCAGCTCAGGCCCACATTCATCCCTAAGACATGTAAACCAAAAATAAAATTCGAAGCCCCCAACTGACTGATGGACCCCCATCTCAACCAAGGGCATTCCAAAGTAAACCTGAAAATCTAGTTCAGGCCATGATGGGAAGGCAGGGGTTGGACATGCCTCATTATACTCTCTTCTCTTTGGAATTCAGGCACAACTGACCAACATTAACATTAACACAGAAATCTTAAGACTAACCAAACAGACTTTTTGTAGCAATAATCCACCAAATTTCAGCCTGACTCCAGTATAGCATCACATGACAGATAGCAGGCCCTGAATGAAATCAAAGTATTTTACCCAAAATATATTTATTTGACATATTTTGAAATGGCACTGCAAAATGATCTCTTGTGGGGAAAATCCACATTCTGTGGAAAGTCCCTTTTCCTTTCCAGGACTTTCCCGTGATCCAGGGAAGAATTAACTAAGAGTCTGGCACCTTTTTAGGTCTGATAAGCCTCTGAAGCCTGCTGCCTGGAGGCTTCATCTTCAGATAAACCCTTGGTCTCCACAATCCCTTAGCTTAACCCAGACATTCCTTTCTATGGATACCAGGTCTTCAGATAATACCTCTTTCAGCCAATTGCTAACCAGAAAATGTCTGAGTCCACCTATGACCTGGAAGTCCCTTGCTTCCAGTTGTCTCACCTTTCCAGACTGAACCAACGTACATCTTCCATGTATTGATTGATGTCTTATGTCTCCCTAAAATGTATAAAACCAAGTTGCAACCTGATCACCTTAGGCACATGTTCTCAGGATCTCCTGCGGCTGTGTTACAAGCCATTCATTGGTCACTCATATTTGGCTCAGAATAAATCTCTTCAAATATTTTACAGAGTTTGACTCTTTTCATCCACAAAGAATTCCTGGCTTTAGTTGGACAGGTTTTAGGAATGTAGCCATAAACCTGGGTGTGATAGACAGAAAACTGTACCCCCGCTCACATGGTGTCTAAGTCTGAATCTCCAAAACCCATGAATATGTTACCTTACATGGCAAAAGGAACTTTGACATTGTGATTAAGGATCATGAGTTTGGAAGGTTATTCTGGATTATCCAAGTGGACCCAATGGAATCACATGGGTCCTGATAGAAGCTGGAAAATGCAAGGAAATGGAAATCCTCTATTTACTACAGGAAGAATGCAGCCCTGCCAACACCTTCATTTTAGAACTTCTGACCCCCAGAACTGTAAGATAATACATTTGTGTTGTTTTAAGCTACTAGATCTGTGGTGATTTGTTACAGAAGCAATAGGAAACTAATTCACTGGGTCCTTGCATCAACTCACCTTTGTTAATCTTGGCTCTGATTTTGTGCTCCAGGTCTGGTAAACAGGTCATTGTTTTGGTTCTAGTCTCTGAATATCTGCTTTGCTACTCAGATCTTAATCTTTCCAGAGGTCTTTTTTTGCTCAAGTGACTTTAAAAAGAAGTCCAACTGGAAAAAGGTAGGTACTTATAGTTGTTATATACCTCCCAATCAACAAGTCATAAGGGTGAAAAAAATCCTTGTTCTATATATATTTTGCTGAGGACAGTTTTGCAATCATAAGTAAGATGAGCTTTGTTTCCTAAGATATATTGGATTGTTGTCCTCACTATTATTTATGAGGAAGTATAGTGTACATAAAGTACGAAGTAGGAGCTGAAAGCCAAAGGCCCACATGACACCCCTAAACCTTTGGAAATGGGATTCTATTCAGTTTTTTGAACATTTTCTTCTCTAGGGGACTAAAGTCTGAGTTAAACTATTTCTTCTGAAAATATTTCACATGCCAACTGCCTGATTGAATTTCTTATGTTTTAGTTTTGGTGTTCTATTTAGAGTTACTGGGTTTTGGAAAAAAATCAGTGCAATGTATTGTGCCAAATTGCTTGAACTTTGCCTAGTTACCATTTTCCTAAATGTAGACAATTTCTATTCCACATGCTCACCACTAACCCCAGCTCCTACTTTCCAACTCTACCCCAACATTCCCTTTTCTCTTATGGAAATAGTGGGAACATTGTTTCCTTCACTACTCTGTAAATCACAGTCTTGTTCTATATAAGGGCAACAGAGGAAAGGTGAATTATCTGAATTTTGCTAGAACATGATTGATACCTATCTTGTGCAGTTTTGATGACAGAATAAATACTTGCTTTAATAAATTAGTTATATATAACCAGAATACATTCTAATTTGCTCTTCTGACTTGGCTGCTTGAACAAAGTGGCAGATGCCCTCTTCAGGTTTATTTTTGTAATAGAAACAAGATGATTTCAAGTTCCAGCAGAAAATACAATTTATTAACTCGCTTACCTAGAACGTCAGGGTCCTTAAACTTGGCCGAATCCCAAGGCTAAACTACATTGTGGGCTTCTTTCTCCCTCTCTCCAGCTCTTAGCGCTGCTTCCCCTTGTGTGCTGACCTTATCCTTTACCCTTTTTGGTTAAAAATGAGAATTTTCTGGGGAAACTGACTGCTGATAGTCTTTAATTTACAAGTCTCCAAACTCCTCAACTCCTGCCCCTCTGTTTTTAATGGTCCAAGGGAGAGGGAACTTTCAACTTCTTTCTGCTAGCATCCATATATCAACTCCAAAGAACAACTTTGGTCCCACTGTTGTACATGCTCACTTCTGTACCAGTTACTAGTTCTAGGAGAGTGGATATTGGGGTTGGTTAGACCTTTACCAAATGCTTATCCCTAAAATGGAGTGGTGAGGTACTCTAACCAAGATGTACAGTAATGGGGTTTGGGAGAGGAGCAGAGCTTAAGTCTCTAAAATAATATATGGCAGCCAATCTCAGGAAAAGACTTTTCTCTGTTTATTTTTGTAGTCCTAGAACCAAAACCAGTACTTGACAAATAGTGGCATGTAATACATGTTTAGCAAATTGAATTTATTTGAATTACATTATACTTTGGCATTCATTGTTATATTAAATCATTTTAGTACATTGTGGCGATCAAGAACATTGCTCTGGAGTGAACTGACTGGGTTTACGTGTTGGCTCCATCTCAATTTCCTCACTTATATAGAATGAGACAATAACAGTACCTGCCCTTTAGTGTCCTTTGCCTAGGGAAATCAATGCAAGTAAAACACTTAACAAAATCTGTGCCATGTAGTAAGTTCTCAAAAGAATGTTACTATTATATTTGTATGTTTTCGTTGTTATGTGTGTGTGTGTGTGTATGTGTGTGTATGTATGTAAATAAAAATATGTATACACAGAGATTTTCCTATATGTATTTGTGTGTCTGTACAAATGTGTGTGTACGTACCTACATACACATATACTTACACTCACATATAATTGCGTGAGTGAAAAACATACATATGTTAATTGGAATCATTCAAAAGTCATGTTTATTTCCTAGTATTAGATACTTTGCTAGATTCTATGGACACAAAGGTGAGAAATTTACAGCCCTCAAATAACTCATGAATATATACATTATAAAAGTATATTTATACATACATATACTCATGCACACACATCCTCTAATCAAGCTGGAAATCATTCCCAGAAAATATGTTTGTCGTATGTTAAAAAACAATGGTAAAATGTCGGAAAAACTGGGTTCTAGTCATACCTCTTAAATACTCTTTCAAATTTTGCACCCTATGACTTCCCTGGCTATTTAAAAACACCAATTGACTTAGTTAAGCAAATAAGAAAATATATCTCTATGGAACAAACCTAAGCATTAATACAAATGAGTTACTTGCAAATAATTTCCGGGACTAAAGAGACCATCAAAGTCATACATGTAAGCTCATAACCAAGCCTTGACCCTCCTCCCTCAACGTCCAAGCCATTTAATTGCCTTTTATTAATTAAATGGCTTGCTTACTTATTTTTCAAAACCTCCAGGAAATGAGAAACTCTAAATTAGAAAAAAAAATGTATCTTTTCTATTTACGGAGGCATATTAACTATGTATGGTATATAATTTACTGAAGAGATCACCTGTGTGCTCTCCATCCAAGAATAAGAAACGGAGCCCTTCACAAGGGGTGCATGTATGCCCTTCCAAATCTCATTCTCTCCTTGTCCCCCACTACACTGCCATTTGTAATAAACATCCTCTTGGGCTCCTTATAGTTATATCATTTTATCACATATTAGTTTTGCCTGTTTGTGAACACTGTATAAATTGAAAGCTTACTGAATATTTTCCTCTATGGCTTGCTCCTTTGTTTTGGAGATTTGTTTGTGCTGTGCATGAAGCTACAGTTCATTTATTTTCACTGCAGTTTCATTGTGTCAATTTGTTTATCTATTAAACTGTCAATGGTTTGAGGCTGTTCCATAAAGTCTTTCCACGAATACCCTTCAATCTGTATCTTCGTGCACTTATTTTCCATCAGGTAGATACTAGAAGTAGAATTTCTGTGTCATGGAGTATTTGCATTTTCAACTTTATTAAGGGAGAAAAAATTATTTCCCAAAGTGGTTCTACAAAGTTCAGCAACAAGAGGAGAGATTCCACATCTTCTGCAAACATTTCATTTAGTCAGACCTTTTGATTTTGCTGATCTTATTATTATAAAGTGGAGTCTCTGTTTTTAATTTATATTTCCTTCATTAATAATTAGGTTGATGCTTTTTAATAAGTTTGTTGATCATATGAATTTATTTCTTGTTTTTTGAAGCAATTGCCATATTTCTACCATTTTTTTAATTGAGTTGCCTTTTTTATTCTCATTATTTGGGAAAGTGAGTAGAACGAAAGAGTTCTTTTTATGGTCTGAACGCTTGCGTTCTGTCATTTATATTAATTGAAAATTTCTTCTTCCCACTGTGTTTTTATATTTTCACGTTCTTTACAGTGTCTTTTGATGAACAAAAGTTCTACTTTAATGTAGCTGGATTTATCAATTTTGGGGTATTTTGTGGATTATTAAAAACTCTTCAAAAATTTTCTCATATTTTTTTCCAAAAGTGTTGTACTTTTGCCTTTTATTTAAAGTTTTAAATCTACACTGAACTGATTTTTATGTATGTGCATCGGGCAGTGGGAAGGAGATAGGAATCCACTTTGCTTTCCTCCCATCTCTTCTCTACTTGGCTAACCAATTGTCTCAGAATAATTTATAGTAAAATCCATCATTTACTTGCAACGTGATTTCATTCATACATCAATTATGTTTTAGTCTACTTCGGGGCTCTGTTTTAATATCCTTCTGTCTATTTATCCACCCCATTGCCAAAATCATATTACCTTAAATATCATAGTATTATAATGAGACTTGATATGTGGGAGAACAAGACTTCTACCTTGTTCTGTTTCAAGAGCATCTTAGCTTTTTTAAACTTTTACTCATCCATATAAATTTTAGAGTCAGGTTTTCAAGTAGTATGCATACACACTTAAAAACACACATACTTAATGGAATTGGCATTTCTATGATGCTGCATTTTCTAATCTATGGACTTAGTACCTTACTCTGTTAGTACCTCTTTTAATCATTCTCAATAATTTTTTGTATATTTTTGCATAGACATATTGCACTTCTTTTATTTCTATGTGTTTGATATTTTTATGCTATGTTCAGTTTTTATTTTCTATTTGATTCTGGCATTTAGAAATACAATTCTTTTTTGTATACTGACCTTCTATTTAGTAACTTTGATAAACTCACCTATGAATAATTTATTATAGGTTATTTTTGACATTCAATTTATGCAATCATGTCTTCCATAAATAATGATAGTTTTGCTCTATCTATTGAGTGGGTCTCATTATTGTTTTCCTTTAGTCTTTAAATATACTAGATTATTTCAATTGATGGTGTGATGTTTCATTGTTTGAATGTGATAATATTTTGTTTGGCTGTAGCATCTATTTGCATGAGTGGATTGGTCTGCAATTTTCATTTCTTTTGCTATCCTTGATAGGTTTTGATATTAATGTTATACTTGCCTGATAAAATGAATTGTGTTCTTTCTTTTTACTAGATAAATTTATGTAAGATTGTAACTGTACTTAATTTTTGTTTTTTGAAGCAATTGCCAAATTTTACCATTTTTTAAATTGAGTTGTCTTTTTTATTCTCATTATTTGGGAAAGAGGGTAGAAGGAAGGAGTTCTTTATGTGATCTGAACACTTGTCATCTATAAGTTATATTAATTGAAAATATCTTCTTCCCACTCTGTCTTATATTTTCAGATTGTTGTAATTTTTTTCACAACTTATAGAAAAATGATATAAACTTACTTATAGCTTACTCTGTGGGCAGATTTTTAATTACTGTTCCAATTTTTTCTAATTATTAAAGGAATAATCAGGTTTTCTAATTTTTAAACTTTTAGTTTTCTGGGAATTTTCACTTACCTGAATTTTCAGATTTATTCAAATCAATTTACTGATTTCTTATATGATTTTTAATCTGCCTTTAAAAATTTTGTCTCCTTAGAGTTTTGTCAACTTAGTTTATAGTTTCAGAAAAATCAACTTTCATCTTTGCTCTTGTTTTATGTTTGTAGTTTTTAAAAATTATTTTCTGCTTTTTCCTGTTACGTACTTTATTTTACGTTTCATTTATTTTGCTGTTTCTCTTCTAACTTTTTAAGGATTATTTATATAATTAACTCATTCTTCAGCCTCTTTCCTTCTGTAATATATACATTTAAGGCTATACATTTTCATTAAGTGCTGCTTCCAAACTAAGTAAGCTTTAATTTTAAAAGATGTTATATAGTATTTTCATTTCTAAATGTTTTCTAATTTTCTGCATGATTATTTCCTTGAGGCAAAAGTTATTAGAAGAGTGTTCCTCAAGTTCTGAACCTATAGAGCTCTTCTGATTATCTTAGTATTATTCATTTCTAGCCTAATTGCATTGCTGTCCAAGAATAAGGGTGATATATACCAATTCTTAACAATTTTACACTCTTACTTTATTATCCAGTAAGCAATCACTTGTTTATAAATGTTCATCATGTACTTGGAAATAATGTATAATTGTTTTATAATTCTGAACTATGTTTTTAATACAAGTTTATTAATTGTATTGTTGAAATCACCTATATCCATACTGTTTTTTTTCTCCTGCTATTCTCTCATTCTCTGAGAGAGCTACATTTAAATTTCCCACTATTTTTATGTATTGTTAAGTGTATGCAAATATAAAATTGTATATTTCTGGTTTTATTTTTATATGAAGTTATCCTCTTTATTTCTAGTAATGCATTTTGCCAAATAGAGTAGTTTGTCTCATCTTAATATAACTCTAAAAATTCTCGTTTTATTGCTATTGGTCTGATTTTTCCTTTTCATTCTTTTACTTTCAACATTTCTGTTTTCTTCTAATTTTAGCTATCTCTTAAAAACAAAATAGAGTTCAGTTTTATAATTTAGTTTAACAGTACTTGTTTTTTAATTTAGTTCAGTTACAGTCAGTATAAAATTATTGACATATTTGACTTTAAAGCTATTATTTGTTTTTCTGCTTTATTTTTCCTGACATTTTGTTTATTTTTGTTCTGTTTCTTCTTTTCTTTTAGCTTGAATAAGTATCCATAAATATTTTTTGTTTCCTCTACTAATTCAAAAGTATACATTAAGTATACATTATATTTTTCTTCTTTAAGTGCTTACCCTTACAATTACAACATAATCAAACAATAAAAGAAATAAGTAACTACTCTTCTTAAACCTTAAAACATATTTACCACATTTTATAAATTGTATGCTATCAACATGTACATTGAGGCTTTGTTTTTACAAAGACATTATGTTTATTATTTATAAGGTTAATATTTGTTTATATTTATTCACATAGCTACTATATTTTTTTCTTCATTTTTGCATTTCATTGTTTCATCTGGGCTGACTTTCTTCAGTAGAATTTTTTTTTAGTGAGGTTCCACTGGTAGAATATTTTTGGATTTTGTTTGCCTGAAAAATACCTTCATTTCACTCTCATTTTTGAAATATATTTTCACTGGTCAGAATTATAGTATGACATTGATTTATCTCAGTATATAGGGTATATCATAACACTTTTCTGTCTTTCATTGTTGCTGTAGAGAAGTCAACTCAGTCTCACTACTGCCTCTTTGAAGCTAATCTCTCTTTTCTATATGTCTATCAATATTTTTTCTCATTAAAGATTTACAATTTGCTGTGTGTGGATTTATTTTTATTAATCCTTCATGATAAATGAAGGATAAATTCTTGAATCTGCCTGTAGTAGGCAAAATTCTAAGATGGTCTGCAAGATTCCTACCCTCTGGTGTATATAATCCTCCCCTCTTGAGTTTGGAAGCAACTTGTCAATCTGGTGGGATTTTATTCCTGTGATGAGGTGACAAAGAAGTTTATATGACAAAGATGAGGGATTTTGAAAATGTAATTAAAATGTCTAATCAGTTGACTTTGAGCAAGCACTTTAAAAATGAGCGGATCCAGGCCTTCCTTGAGACAAAAATTTGGAATAAGAGAAATTTTCCTGCTTGTTTTGAAGAAACAAACAACCATGCATGAACTTCCAGTGGAGGGGTATGTGGCAAGGACCTGAGTGTGGATTCTAGTAGCAAAAAGAAACATATATATATGTTTATATATATATATATATATATATATATATATATATATGTCTCTCTCTCTCTCATATATATATATATGAGATATATAGGTATATAGATATAGATATATGGCAGATATGGCAACCTCTCCTGGGGTTTCCTTCTTCCTGGCTACTATTATAGTTGATTGTTTTTCAGTTATGTTCACTTTTCATTTACAGCTTGATTTAATGAAATCTTAAAAAGGGTAGTTAGTTTTCTAATGCAAATATCTACATATAGATATATATGGAGAGAGAGAGAGAGAGAGGAGGGAGGGAGGAAGGGAGGAAGAGCATGTTAGTCTTATACTGCAAAGAAAGAAATTCTGTGCACACTACTGAACTTGGAAGAAGACCCTGAGCCTTGGATAAGACCGAAGCCCTGGCCAGCACCTTGACTGGAGCCACCTTGTGAGACCCGGAGCAAAGAACTTAAGTAAGTTGTGTACAGATTCCTTACCCACAGCAACTGTGGGATAACAAATTTGTGGTGTTTTAAGCTGATAAATTTTTGGAAATTGTTTACATAGTAATAGGAAACTAACATGGTAGGTCAGTAGTTTTCATCCCTTCTAGAAAACTCTCAGCTATTTTCTTTTCAAATATTGGCTCTGCCCTCACTGTTTTTTTCTTTCAGAAATTTTAGTTAAACTAATATTAGACGTTTTTCACTCTATTCTCTATGTCTCAAAACAGATGTTATCTTCTATCTCTTGGTCTTTGTGTAATGTACTCTGGATAATATCTTAGGGTGCCCCTTCTAGTTCACTAATTCTCCATGTGTGTCTGTTCTTCTGTTAACCTGTCAGTCAGTCTTTAATTTTAATGATTGCTTTTTCATGTCTAGAAGTTCTAGTTGTTTTTTTTCAAAACTGCTTGTTCATATTCAGGTAAAAATATTTCTAAAGTGTTTTCTATATTTTCCTGCTTTCATTAGAGGTGCAGATATGAGGCATAAAGGAACCATTTTTTAGCTTATTAATATATAATATTTCCTCTGGTTTCCCAATAGAAATAGCATTGACTATACCCCCCAACACACACACACACACACACACACACACACACGCACACACGCACACACACACCATGCACATACATACAAAATTAGTAACTATTTTCTACAGTGAAAGTCACCATTATCAGAAATTTAGTTATATCTCTGTTAGATCATTGGACATAACTAGTGATCATAACTCTGTTACAGATTCCTCATTCTGATGAAAATCTGGGGAATGTCAACCATAAAAAAGGAAGAACCATGAAGAGCCATATGTTTGTGTAAAATTCCAGGTCATGAAAACTGTGTGCGCTAGCACCCCCTAAGGCTGCTACCTCTTACATATATGGGGTGGAAGTTTAGGTTTGGACAGAACAGTGCTAGGTGGCTGGGCTAGGACTCTCTTTTGTGCATGTCCTTGTTTCATTCTCCTTCTAGCTTTTACAGTGTATTTCTCTAGCTTCCCCCCCACCGCCCCCCACTGAGACAGAGTCTTGCTCTGTTGCCCATAGCTGGAATGCAATGGCACAATCTCGGCTCACTGCAACCTCCGCCTCCCAGGTTCAAGCAATTCTCCTGCCTAGCTTCCCAAGTAGCTGGGATTACAGGTGCGCGCCACCATGCCCGGCTAATTTTTGTATTTTTAGTAGAGGCGGGGTTTCACCATATTGGCCAGGCTGGTCTTGAACTCCTAACCTCGTGATCCGACCACCTCGGCCGCCCAAAGTGCTGGGACTATGGGCGTGAGCCACCACACCCAACTTTCTCTAGTCTTTATGAGCTCATTCATGAATAAGCTTCATAGCATTTCATATATAGAGAAGAACTGGAAGAAATTACTTCTAACAAAGTCAATGTTTTCATAGTGATAAAATCAACTGGGATATTGTATTTATAGAAACTTATATTGACCTGACTGCTAAAAAACATAATGCCTGAGTCTATGGGTAAAGTCACCTATTTATCTTTTATATACACCCTCACCCCAGTTTGGAGTTCTTTATGGTAGACGTTGCCTTTTCCTTTCATCAGGACAAAGCTCAGCCAGGCTGATCAGAATAAGAGAGGAAAGGGTAAAGTGTGGAAAGGGCACCAGTCAGGAAATCCAGTCACCATGGCACCACTGACTCAGAGATGTTTGCTGGTCTCACCCCTACTCTATTCCTAGTTTCTTTATCTGAAAAAATTTAAATAATTTGAGCAGTCTAAATTCTATGGTTTTAGACATAGCTGAGAAATTTCAACAGCTATAGAAAAGGAAATTATTTTTTAATTTCCTTCATCTCTGCTATTTTTTTCCCTTCCTCTTTGCCTTACGAATATTTTTAATTATGTTTTAAATTATGGGGGAAGAAATCTCTTATACATTTCAATGGATTTTTCCTGGTTTTATTTGTTTTTCTGCTCGTGCCAACCAGTGTAATTATTTAATACTTATTGCATAACCATGGGCATAGCTGGTAAGCTTTTTGTTACTATTTTTATTTGGCATTGCCAAGAG
This sequence comes from Pan troglodytes, assembly GCF_028858775.2. Classification (NCBI taxonomy): domain Eukaryota; kingdom Metazoa; phylum Chordata; class Mammalia; order Primates; family Hominidae; genus Pan; species Pan troglodytes. Next base: position 36,394,129 of record NC_072413.2, read on the forward strand.
ACATTTGAACCACATACAAAAAACAGTACATTTCAATTTAGGATTTTACAAACACAGACTTATTTCTTTTCCAAGTTTTAAAATTTATTTTTAAGAAAATATTTCCATGTTAATGATAATATTTCCTTGTTACCAGTAAAATATAATCAACTATTTCCTCCATTTTAGAACAAAACAAACCATACCTATCTCAGGTCAAATTCTGTTAAAGGGAGGAACAAAAATATCATATATAATGACTCCTCTAGGCAGACAGGATATCATTAAATAAATTGTTGCTCTAGCTTTGGAAATGTCACCTTATTGACCTGAAAGAATTCCCATAATTCTGGAAGAACAACAATTTATTCCACACACAGGAATAAGAAGAAAATAGGGCAAATGTAAGTTCACCTGAGCATGATTGAATGTCATCACAAACTTGAGTCCTAGTTCTTACCTTCAATTTCTCACTCATGTGTAAGCATAGAAAATAAGTGGATAAGTGCTTCCCAAACAACTTAAACAAAGGGACCTGAGGGCATGAGCTCGCCTAAATTCTAGGTCGCAAGAATGCTGACCTAGTCACCTGTCACCAACTTTCTACAAAAAAAGTCTCATTGTAATTTTCTAATGACTCCTTACTGACTTTAAAATGTTAATGTAACTTCCCAACACTGACCTTCTCCTAGAGACTGATAATCAGATTCAGTAAGTCTAATATTTCTTTCTGTATGAGCACATGAAGCTTATCTTTTTATGAGCCATACAAAGAAACCAAAGTAGTCAAATTCTCCTAAACAATTAAAAGTATACTGCACCAACTCCTCATGTCAAGGCTAAATGTCAACAAAGACTGTAGTAGTTAGTAAATGTTTTCATTATAAAATTAAATTTTATTGATCTCTTTTGCATAATCCATTTAATTTTAAAATTTCTAAACTGAATCTTCATTTTGCAGTACCAAGAATGAAAGTAATTATCTGCTTGCTATTGCCATATTAAAAAAAAAAAAGAAATATAGGGAAATGTTTGCTTTAAATGTATAAATCCTATTTATTTCCTATTGGCTATTGGCATGTAAAGAGTTGAATTATTTGACCAAAAAAAAAAAAATTTTTTTTATTTGGCAACCTCTCCTGGGGTTTCCCTCTTCCTTGCTACTATTATAGTGGATTATTTTTCAGTTTTGTTCACTTTTCATTTACAGCTTGATTTAATGAAATCTTAAAAAGGGTAGTTAGTTTTCTAATGCAATCCAGATGAAAATAGTAGTGTAATTATTACCACCTTCAAATTCATTCTGGCTTCACCTTTTTTTGTCTTTATAATTTGGTACTTTCAAATAACATTTTAATTATGCATAAAATTAATAAAGGGTGATTTATATTACCATTGTGACTGCTTGTCTGGTAATAAATGGAAGACTGAATCCTTGACGGAATTTTTATAACAGGAAAAATAATTAAATGGCCATATCATTATTATCAAGGAGGAGTTATTAAAGTACAGTGTATTGCCTCTTACACAAAAGCATTTGGTTCAGCAATTTGAAAATGAAAATGGAAAGAGTAGTACATGGGGAATTGGCTTTATGCATTAAGATATACAGTCACAGCATCTGTATAGGTATATGATTTAAAATATAATGGGCAAAGTATTGTGCAAGAAAAAATAAGTAACAGTTCCCTCCCACAAGAGGCTGTGCTTGAATGCTGAAGTAACATCAACACACACATGTAAAGGAGAAGCCTGTGAGACTGGATTAGGCAAAAGAAAAAAAATATGTCCTTTTCTCTAGGAATTTCAGACTAATGAAAAAAATGGACGTTGTTCAAAGGAATATGAGTTGGTGAGCTGCAACATCACCATATCTGTAGTAGTGTCAATATTTCCATTTTATTCAAATACAACGGGCACTACTTTTTTCTTTTATTTCTTGTCATTGTTCTCTTATGCATAGAATAAAGAATTTTAAAACCACAAATTTAAAGGATATATTTCAATTTTTAAACATCATGTCATCTGTGTAATCATATATTACCTATTCTGTTTTAACCTTTTAAAAGAAAGGGGTAATATGAAAAACTCCGTGGTAAATCAGACTTCTATCACTTGTTTTAAATTTTGGTATCTAGTCCATGGTGTCATTCATTTATTCATTCATGCACTAAATGTATGTTGAGCACTTACTAAATATAAGGAACACTTAATAGGTTTAGATTGATTTACTTCACTTGATTTACATAGCAATCAGCCAGCTACTTAGTAACTTGTGTTTGAGCAGTAACAGGGCGTAGAAAATCTTAGCCTATCTGTGGTAGCTTAAAAACTTGAAAGCACAGTTGGCATTTACTTTTTACTTGGAGGAGAGCACTAGAGAGTTCAGAAGATCCCCCCTTCATCCAGTTTTTAAAATATGCCAAAGAAAGAACACATAAATGGAAAAGTACTACAATATTTATGGAGGGGGATAAAGTGAAAGTATTTGGTAAAAAAGTGTTCTTTGACAGATAGGAGTCTGCTATGAAACTTATTTTTTTAAGAATTTCTCCAAGTCGTTAATTCTAAGGTTTCTGCCTCTGCTAGATCCTTTTTATTCTGTGTCTATTCACACCCCTGATTGATCATCCCAGGCCCCTTTGGTAGGGCTGCAGGAAAAGCACCTAAGCTGTGAGGCGACTGGTGGAGGAGAAAGAACTGGGTCCTCCAATTCCCGCTAGAGTAGACCCGAGACTCTCACTCAGGCAATCCTCCTCTAACCCTTCTGTCAATCATCTCCACTTTGACCGCCTCTCAATCCAACGAAGGTGGTCTCAGCCTAGTCTGCTTCCGCATACAGCGTCTGAGGCTAGAATTCCAGGCCATTCTGGAAACTGTTGTTCGCCTAATTTTACATGAAAGAAGATGTTGGTGGGGTAGGAAAGAAGATGTCTTTCTCACACATTTTCCCAGAAAGTTCTGTCTTTCTCTCCATCCCCAGCAGGGAGAGGAAAGGGAACTGTGCACACATCACAGGAAGGGTGCCAGTTATACTTCATTTATTTTGTTCTGCTTGGTTTTGTTTAAGCTTTTCTGGCCTAGACAAAAAGTTAGCTAATTTTGCTTCACTAAGCCAGTGTATGGTATAGGGGACATTTGGGCCTCCATGTTTATTTAGAGCTCTTCATTTTGGATGTGAGGCCTGAACTTACTGAGTTCATGCTTGTAGATCCATTGCCAATAATTAATTAGAGAATCTTAAAAAAAAAAAGCCAGAGAACACACACACACACACACACACACACACACACACACACACACACACACACAGAGGCATACACCATCAGGTGGGTTAGGTACAATAAAATAACAAAGAAAACAATTCAAAGAAAGCAAGAAATTCCAGGAAAGAGAAAAAACATATTTCATGGGTATGGAAGTTGAGATCAGCTCTGTGCTTGAGAGCTGAAGTGGAGTACGAATAAACGTTTGGGGAAAAGCAGAGACTGAGAAGCATACACCTATTATTGGTGAGTTCTTTATCAACAATCTGTTATGAATTAGTTGTATATCCTTGGGGAAAATATTGCTCTGCTTTTAATTTTCTTGTTTTTTAAAAAGATGAGATGACCTTTCAGATTTTTCCTAGCCTTACTAATAGTGATAGTAACAATAATTTCTAATAGTAGCTATTATTTATTGAGAACCTACTATATTATCTGAAATAATTCTCTCAAGCAGTAGTCATCATCCTAACAGAAGAAAAGATGGCTCAGAGCTGTCCAGTGCTTATACATAGTCCTACGTTTTACCTACAGAATATTTTTATGAGATGCAAAAAGTTAAGAGAAATGGATAACAGCTATTAATTAACAATACATGAATAATTTCCACATTTACAATTCATTGCCTAATCTTATAATAAATGTTTATTTATGGGCCTATTGTATAGCAAACGATAAAGTAGTATACCATAAAACACTAGGCTGGGAACAAGGGACCTGTCCGGGGATGCGGAGCTGGTCATTACACCCCTGTGGGTCGTTTTCACCATCTCTGAACTAGACCTGTGTTTCTGAATACAGATGACAAGTTTGGGGGTCTGTGAAACTCCTGATATTGTATGTAAAATTATAAGATTTGTATACTTATGTGGATATATCCAACATTGTGGGGATAGGGCCCCAAACTTTCACTAATGTCTAGAACAATGATTTTTAATCACTAAAATTTTAGCATCGTGATTCTGGATGATATTGAAGTAATTTTCAAGCTCTGGCTTGCATGGCTAGATATACAAAGTGAGTGTCTCCTTGCTCTGCGCTTTGCTTTCTATTTGTGAGGTTCATTCTGAGAGGCATATCTCTTTCACCCCTCTTTGCATGAGTGGTCCACCTGAGCACCTAAATCCTTCCATAGAAACTCTTTAAAAGGCCCCCTGAACTCTCTTAAAAGGACCTCAGATCAAAAATGTAAACAAACAAACAAACAAATTAAAATATGCATTCTACAAGGAAGAGTACATCAAAATAAAACAGCCTAGCTCTTGCTTTATAATGAGAAAATGAACCAGAAACACAGTTTTAAGAAACTGGTTATACGAATCATAATGAACCATAGTACGTACTTAACATTTTCTATTCTTTTTCTTTATTATTATTATTATTTTTTGAGACGGAGTCTCGCTCTGTTGCCCAGGCTGGAGTGCAGTGGCCCAATCTTAGCTCACTGTAGCCTCCATCTCCTGGGTTCAAAAGATTCTTGTACTCCAGCCTCCTGAGAAGCTGGTATTACAGGCGAGCACCAACACATCCAGCTAATTTTTTATATTTTTAGTAGAGATGGGTGTCTTACCACGTTGCCCAGGTTGGTCGTGAACTCCTGAACTCAGGCAATCTGCCCACCTCAGCCTCCCAAAGTGCTAGGATTCCAGGCATGAGCCACGGTACCTGGCCCTACTTCCATTTTCTAAAAAGACTTACTGGCTGGGTGCGGTGGCTCATGCCTGTAATCCCAGCAATTTGGGAGGCTGAGGTGGCCAGATCATCTGAGGTCAGGAGTTCAAGACAAGCCTGGCCAACATCGTGAAACCCCGTCTCTACTAAAACTACAAAAAGTAGCTGGGCTTGGTGGTGGGGGCCTGTAATCCTAGCTACTTGGGAGGCTGAGGCAGGAGAATCGCTTGAACCCAGGAGGCAGAGGTTACAGTGAGCTAAGATGGCACCACTGTACTCTAGGCTGGGCAACAGAGCGAGACTCTACTCAAAAAAAAAAAAAAAAAAAAGAGACTTATTGATGAGTGCAACCTCCAAAATGGAAAAGTAGCATATCTGGCATATTTGAAAACCACAGTGAATCATTTTTAAACAAACCCTGCTCTGTATGGCAAAGAGATTTCAGTAAGAATTATGAAACAAATATTAACAATAATGGCCAGAAAAAAGTTATCTATAACAGCAAAAAGTAATTAATTAAATACTAAGTCCTAAAAACAAAAAGGTGTTGGATTAACACTGCTTTATTATGTTAATGTCTTTTTTGAAAGAAAAGAGGGAGGCACAAAAAAAAATACTTTCAAAGGAGTGAAATCCTCAAGGATCAGATAATAATTTGCATGTAAAATGACAGAATTGAAGAAAGGCACATTCTGTTGTTTCAGCTTTATAATCCCTGTGACATTATTGATCATTTCCAATCTACTGTTTAAATGCAGAAATAAGTAGCAGCACAGGGGTTGGAAATATGAACTAAATCTGAAGCAAGTTTGAGTAATTAGATCCCTGTCAAACTTACTCTTGAATTAGAGATGTAGCTGAGTCTTGGAGGAATAGTGTATTAATTAGGAGTCTTCTAAACTAACTACTATATAGAATACGGTTTTTATTAAATGATAAGTAATAAAGTGTGCTCATTTGAACTTTGCAGATATATTAGAATACTCAATTTTAACTATAACAATTGTTTGAACATAAACCAAAAAATTATTTTTCCACTGCAGTTATTTTATCACTGACAATGCTTAGCATTGATGATACATGGTGAACATTAAAAAACAGACCCATTTTTAGTTGGCTTTATTATTGTTTTAAAATTCACTAGAGTCAATGCCTATCCTCTGTTAGTGTCTATACCAAGTATGGACCACTATCTGACCTTGATATGCCATTGGGGTAGGAGGAATAAATCACTTTTAATTCTTCAAAATAAATTACATTTTCCCTTAAAAAAAAAAAAAAAAAAAGAACATATGATCAATTCTGTTACCAGACCACCTTTTTGCTGTCCAGGATGCTGGCTTTAGGAAGACTTTTCCAAAAGCACGATCTATGAAAAGCATTTTACTTGTTTCCAATGACTATATGGTGAATAACCTCTAAGATGTTAAACTGGATGATTTTTGTAGCAGATAAAAACTTCTTTCTGTTTGGGAAGGTATCAGATGTAAGTCAAGCTATGCCAATCACTATCCCTGCAGTTTCTCTAAGCTACAACATCTCTAGCGGTAGGAAGTAAATTATGCTTCTTGTCATTACCTTTTGGGAGTAAAGTTAAAGTAAAAAATGTGTCCGGTGCTGAACACTCTCTTTTGTTCCACTGAGTTGGCTCAGTACAGAAGATTAGGTGAGAAGATGAGGGAGAGGAAACAATCCAGGCAGTAGAGTTTAGAGGCAGCAGAGAACAGCTTCTTTAATGGAAACTGTACAACCTGACATTAGTTATGTTTTCGTTAAGTTTGTGTTTAGTAATTTAGTATTGCTCCAGCACTTAAATCAAAATATATTACCATGATTTGTGCTAAGATAGTTTTGCCTCTGCCCACACCAATCTCTCTTACAAAACTAGAATTTCTACCACGGCATTAGACACTGGAACATAGCTCTTATTCTGATACTTTGAAAAAAGATCTTTTCAAGCTTTTCTTTGAAGTAGGTTCATAACTGAAGAAATTTGTAGGTTTGAAAAGTCTGCGGTATTCAGCTGCTTGCTCATTTTTGTAATGGTCACCTAGCAAAAACATACCCTAAAATATTTGGAATGTTTTAATAGTTTCAATTAATTAGACTCTGTATAATCAAGAGGGGAGTAATGCAAACAATTGACATGTGTGAATTTAAAACATAGAATGCCCCAAGCTTTCTTTGTGTGAGAAATTTTACTGTAAGATGGTCTATTTTGTCTGCAGAAAATATGAGTTACATGCAGAAAGTTTTCCAAGAGCAAAGAGTTTAGGGATTATTGAGTTTTTTAAGGCTAGCAGATTTTTTTTCCCCATCTAGTGCTACTCAAAGCCTTCAATATGCTAATCACAGCCAGGAGGGGGATATGGTATGGTGACATGTTTCCAAATTTACTACAGAATTCTTCTTTTCAGGGGGTGTCTTCTGGAACTTAGCATTCCATAGAACCTACTTAAGAAACTTTTCTATGTCTTTACTATGTCTCAGATGGAACCCATGGGAAAATTGCATGTTTCCACCCCTAAGATCTCTGTTTCCCTTCACCGAATTCCGCGTCTTGTGCTTAGAAACTTGTGTCCCACATTTTCCTGCTACCAGCAAAGGAAACAACCATAATCTTCCCAGTTGCGATGAATTGGAGAGTCTCTAAAGTGTTCTCTAAGGAAATGTGATGCTATGGGAAGTACATGAACCTGAAATAACGTTTAAATGCCTTAAATGGTGCTTACCACATTGTAGATACACAGTAAATGTCGATTTGTTCCCTTCTCCAATTATCTTTGAAAAATGAAGATTTCTTGTTAAATTTGCTTCAGAGTAGATATTGAGTACAAGCCTACAATCTCACTAAATGCTATTTGTTATTTAGTGACTGTGATATAGTGAGCATGTGATACGGAGTCCACCTTAGATGAAAAACTGTTAAAATAATTTAGTAATAAGACACTCTTATCTACAAGACAAAAATAATCAGTGGACATATGTTAGCCAGTAAGACCCAGGGGATCTGTCAGCCCTAGCTAAAGAGAGTGACTTACAAGAGAGACTTTGAAATAATAATAACATTTGATTTAGATGTCAATCTCTTGCATTATATAATTATACAAAGTCATTTGGAAGCTAAGACATTATGAGAAAATCATGTTATTTAAAAATTACGAGTGACTTACCTGATTTGGTGCAAGAGCATTGTGTCTTTAGCTTCTACTTACAATCTAAGCTAAGTAGTTTGATGCACGTGGCCTTTGAATTTGTTCCAAATTGTAAGATGTATGCCATTTAATTTTAGGATAGGACAGAAGTGGGAACTGTTGGGAGGGAAGGAAGTTACATTCATTTCCTATATATGAAGAGTAGATGCGCTCTCTTGTTTAATCCTAACATCAATGCTATGGAGGGCTTATTAATATCTCACTTATACAAATAAATCTGGGCGCACAGATCAGAAGTAAAATGCCCAGGGTTACGTAGTTATTAAGTCTGGACAGAGTCGGGATTGTGAACCCAGATTTATTGGGTTCCAAAGTTTACATCTTTTCCATCACTAGTGGTGTTGCAGCAACATTAGGATTTTGTTTATAGGATATTTTTAATAATATTTAAAAAATTTAATAGTAAGTTTTCAAGTGAATTTAAAACAAATCAGTTAGCAAAAATGTAATTTTCCATGTGATCCTGAAGTAACACTATTTATACTAAACAAGAGACTCATGCATCCTTCTTACTTGTGATGGTTATTTTATGTGTCAACTTGACTAGGCCACTGGGTGCCCAGACATTTGATCAAACATTATCCTGAGTGTGTCTGTGAGCACGTTTCTGGATGTGAGTTAACCCTTGAATCAGTAGATTGAGTAAAGCCGATCGTTCTTCCTAATGTTGGTGGCCCTCACCCAATTAACCAAAGACCTGACAGAACAAAAGCCTTGAGTAAGAAAAAATTCCTCCTGCCTCTGACCACTTTGAGCTAAGGCATCCGTCTTTTGCTGCCTTTGAACTCAAACGAAGATACTGGCTCTTTTGAGTCTTGAGCCTGCCTGCTTTTGAACTGGAACATATACCATTGTCTCTTCTGGTTCTCATGTCTTTGGACTTAGACAGGAACTACAATATCAGCTTTCCTGGTCTCCAGCTTGCCAGCTGCAGATCTTGGAACTTCTCTGCCTCCATAATCACATGAGCCAATTCCTTGTCATACATCCCTTCATATATGTATATACACACACACACACACACACATATATAAAGTATATACACATACACATCTGACTATATATATATGTATAGACACATATATATATATATCCTACCGGATCTGTTTCTTTGGAGAACTCTGGATAATCTGGAGAATACATTAGGTAAGGTAATTTCTGTGGGAAATAAAAATAAAAAGTATTATTTATTGTTGCCAGCAGCTTAGTATTATCACTGTGTGACTATTTAAATTGTTTCCATTATAATCTGTCTTATAGAGAAGTTTCATATTTTGTGATTTTTATTTGCTTTCCTGTCAGGGAAAATGCTTGTTTCTGGAGTGTATCCAAGCCCTGTCACTTTTTCAGATATATGGGAGCACAGAGTTCACTAAAATTTGCTTTCCCTGAAAAGGCACATCTGTCCTGTACTGGGAACTTGAAGTATCTTTAGAGTAATGGTTCTAAACTTGGGAAATCTCAGTCTTTGTTGGCACCTCTGGAACCTCTTACCACGAACACACACACACACACACACACACACGGATGCACATGTGTACACTCATAAGTTTGTATCAACTTTAGTTTTAAAATCCTTTTTCTGCTATCCCTATCAAAGTCTCTAATGTTTTCTCTGGGAAACAACTGAAAAGAATTACAGGAGTCAGAGAAAAGTGGACTCAGAAATGAGTGCTTGTGGATGACAGATTAGAAAACAAAAGAGAAAAGAATGAAGACCAAGGGAAGACCTGAGATCTGCTGGGGGGGGCGGGGCGAACAGTTTCTATTAGGCACTTATTTCATTCAACACACTTATGAAACACTAAATATGTATAAGACACTTTGGAATGCATGGAGATAAATCAAACATAAAATTTGCCCTCATGATTTTACAGTCAACAAGAGAAAACATTACTTGTACATATGAATCTAAAAACTGGTAGGTGTTATAACAGAGGTTTGAGTACAATGATATAGGGCTGAGAGAGGATATTATCATCTGGGGTGATCCGGAAAGGCTTCCTGGAAGTGGTAGCATTGGAAGATGATGTTGAAGGATGAGTAGACCTTGGCAATTGGAGATGTGCATTATGCTCCAGGCAGAAAGAATAGGATAAACAAAGTCATGGAGGAAAGACATGTAAGGCTATGTGTGACAGCATGGCTGGACTAGAGATCAGGCATGGGGTCATTGTAGGTATTGTGGGAAGCTTTGGTAAAAATAAGAAGGGTTTTTCCCTTTCATTAGTCATCTTGAACCTTAGAAAGATTTAGAGCAAAGTTACCTGAAGAGACATGTCCTTTTGAAAGAGTGATCTGACAATGGTGTAGTCTGGATTGAAGCAATGACAGACTGGAATAGTGAAAAACCTGCAGGGAAGTTAACTTGATAACTCAAATGGAATAAAAGAGAAACAAAAGGAATGCATTGCAAAGGTTTATTTTTTCCATAATACTCTTCTAAGGCTGTTTTGAAATGAACTTGGGCTAACATTTTGATGGCAAAACCACCACTGAGGCAGGTTTGCAACAGCATTGCCAGTTCATGGGGTGGATAAGGATTACGGGGATTTCTCAGTCACTAACACCTGAAGTTGTGAAAACACACAAGATGTCCAAGTAGAAATAATGAAGTTTAGAGACATAAAACAAATTTGGACACAGAAACCCTGTCAATACTCTTTAATCAGAGGAGCTCTGGATCAGAGACTTGTAGTCTTGGGGTTAAAGGAACCAAGTATCAACTAACCATCAGAAGTGAGATATACACACTGTATATTGTGTGGCCAGAGGTTTTAGATAATAGAATTGGGCCGCCTGTGTTCTTGTTGATTCCCTCACATTTTGAGAATGAACACATATTTTGAAAAACCAATCCACAAACACTGCCCACAGTGACTTTATTTAAGTATCCTTCCCTCTGGCTGATGTGTGATTTCATTATCTCACGTATTTTATGTTTTCTGATTGAAGGTGAGCAAAGTACAAGCTATTTTGTAGCTTGTTATATAAAATGCTTGTTAATGAAAAAGCACAGCAGATTTAAATTTACTTAATGTTCATTCTCACTTTTTTTTGCCTTCACATAGCATTTCCCTTCCTTTTATCATATTTTTGAATCTCAGAAAAGTATTTTTCTCTGAATTTAAGAACCTATTTCCAGTGATCTGAAAGTTTTATTATACAAAATAAAAAGGAGAGACAAAAATTATGTGCAAGATCCAAAAAGAATGTTTGTTTAGTGAATCAGAAACTAATTGAGGTAAATAGAAAGCATGTAAAATAAAATCAGCAGTATTTTATAGCATGTACAATGCTGTACATATTTCTGTCACTTTGAAAAATGGCTTTTAAAATTTGCTAATAGTGTTTCCAAATTGCTAAATCGACTGTAATTTAATAGGCAGATTTTAAAAAAACATTTTCTTTGCTCATTTTGCAATGCTTACTTGAAAAAGAAGTGAAAAGTTATGCAGATTAAAGTCTTCCCAGCATTAGGGGAATGGCCAAGAAAAGAACATATCATGTCTACTCTACCAGCCTGACTTGAAAAAAAAAATTGGTTTACAATTTATTTGAGTAAAAACTAAAGCATGTACTCTCCTATTTATACAGAAATGCTAAGTTAAACATTTATATGTGAAGTCAGGAAATAATATAATTTTAGAGAAGAAAATATACTGTATGATTGAATTAAAATGGGAATACAATTCTAATAGATTTCCTTTATTCTAGCTATAAGTTTTCCATATTTAAGCATGTCTGCAGTCAAGGTTAAATATCAAAAATGTCTGAAAATGTCAGATATTGGGCTAATTTTTTACTTTTCTATGGTACTAAGGGACTAAAATTGGACAAATACATAACCTAGGCAAATAATGCAGATTCTTCATTTCAGTCAAGATTTTCAGCTCTCTCCTGCAAAATATTTCACCACAGCTAGTCAGTGGTAGCAAATTTAAGAGATGTCAGTTCTATTTTCTGCACATGTGCTTCTTCTCTGGTGAAAGTACCATTGTTTTTGAAGCTTTTCATTCCTGAAATTGTTTGTCTTCACTCTCTTGACCCACCCAAGGATCAGCTTAGACAGGATTACATCTTCAAGATCCAACTCAAGGGCTTACATAACCACTCATCTGTGACCATTAAGGACTTGGGCACTCGGCCAAGTCTTCCTCTTTGCCCCACTCACCTACACTTTTAGTGACCACGTGGATGAATCACTCTATAACCTTGCCAATGATTTTTGCTCGTACTCAGCTCCAGTCACCCAAAACCATGCTGTAGATATTCCTGTTTCTAAGTCTTTTCCACGTTTCAAGAGACACCTGTATTCCTAAGCACCAACATTCTTCTCTCAGTCGATATCCTTGAACCCTTCCATTTCTTTCACGTTCTTACTCACACTGAACCTATTTTTTTACTTCATTGACACTTCCTGCCTTTTCACTACTTCTTTTCCTCCCAGTTAATCATTTCCCTACCAGCTTCACTTATTGATTTTAAATAAAAAGACTTCATCATCCATAAACTTAGTATTTTATTTACTGCATTCTCAAATACCTTATTCCTTGTTCTTTCATTTGGTCATACTATAACCCTGGTTCAACTCAACTTTCTACTTTTTCTACTCTGATACCTAGATAGATGACTCGTAGAAAACAAGTTATACAAGAAGGTGGATTGATTTCATTAAAAATCTATAGGTTCCAACCTTAGACTGATACATAAACCTTCTTCATAACTGTGCCCCCAACCTGACTGGTTGGACTTGCAACAGCTGTGCTTAGCCTCGGACTCTCTCCTTGTGCTTGTGTCCCACCACTTCTCTTTTGATTTCAGCAGAACCTATTGTTTCCAGTTTCACATACGAAATAGTAGGCATCAATAAGCCACTGAGAGTTTGGCACTCCACTGACGAATATATACCTCCCTTCTTCTGATCTACAGATCTATATATCAACCCATCTACTAGACAGCTCTTTTGGAATGTCCTGAAAGTACTTCTTTGCTCAAAATGAAACATACAACCATCTCTGTATTGATTATTTTAATATTTCCTATAACCAGGTAACTAGCTACCTGATTGACTGGATTAATGAAATCCTGTTTCTTATAGGAAATCTAGTTTACTAGAAAACTAGAGCCTACATTTCTCTCCAGTCTCTAAACTCTTTTCATACTTAGTGTCAAAATTCTTCAATTTACAGTGACTACCATTCGATCCAAGTTTAATCATTTATTGCCCCATGTTTTCCAAATGCTTCAGATATTTAAATTCCAACTCTCCATTAAAGCACCCACCTCCTCAAATTTAGTAACAATATCTGAAATTAATTTTATTTTCTGTAGAAACCGCTGTTTAGTAAGTGCTTAATAAGTGCTTTCTTATAAGATATAAAATGATGTAGTCATGACTCAAAGAAGACAAACAATAAACTAGGATGAAGCTAATAAATCTGTTCCTTGAACTAAAAGTCTGCCATTGAGATACCGTTTTGTAGTATATGAACCAAAGTTCACTTATTCCTTCGTTAATTTTTGTTTATTAAATAAAACAAAACAACATAACTTCAGAGCTCCATAAGTAAGTTTTTTGAAGATGTAAAGACAAGCTCCAAAAGATTTTGGTTTACCAGAGTCCCCTCAGTGAGTGGTCATGACAAGCCAAGCCTCTTCCCTCTGGTCACATATTCTTTCCACAATACCATAAAACCAAGACAAAAGAATGTTGGTCTCGACTGCAATATACATGGATGACAAGAGAAAGAGGGAGTCAATCAATTGCTAATTTCTTATATTTGGGGTTTAAAAAAAAATGTGTACCAGCTACTTTTCCCACTATGTTCAGGAGAGAAGTTCTGTTTCCTACATCCATTTTCTTCCAGATGTTACTACAAAACTATTGTTTGATAATTTGGTAGTAAAAGAATGTAACCTACTGTGAAACACTTAAACAACAAAACTGTGGCTTCAATTTACCTTGACTGGGATGAGTATAAGGAAGATATTAGGAATATTTAATCCAACTATTAATGGGGTTGGATATAAACAACTATCTCTCCTATAATTTAAAAACTTGATATTCTTTATTATGCTCTCTTTTAATTGTGGCAAAATCTTTATTAATTTAGATATTGCTCCAAAATATTTTTCCATTAGAAATTGTCTTGTTGCACTAACTTTTTGGTATTGTTTTTATTTCATAACAATTACACTTCAGCCTTTTTAGCTGCACTGAGTCATTCCTTAAAGCACAAAAGTAGCATTTTCAAGACCTCAGAGTAATGAGTAGAATTTGGAGAAATGGTTTGAAAGAAATAATAAATTAAGATCTAAATAATTAAGGTCTAAAATAGTTATGACAGTCATAGATTATGATTTATCACAACACCACAATCATCCTTACAAGATGCCTTATTATTTTATTGGTAATAAAAAATCTTAATGATTTACTCTAAATGTTACATATTTGTAGTAGCAATAAGTGCTTAATCATAATCACTTGTAGATTATAAACTCTTTGAAGATAAAGGTTGCTTTATTTACATTTATTTTTACTATAGTACCTACTCTCAATTCTGTACTCCTCCAGCATTGAGTGTTTGGCTCTTAGATCACTTATTATAATCTTCCTTTTGATGGCTAATTGGTTAATGGTCAATCTCTTCTAGATTATAAGCAGGAATTGGTCAGTCACTTCCAGCTAAGCAGAAAGAGCTGAGCTGATGAAGAAAACAACACAGCCATGAAAAAATTGTGTAGCCAGAGTAGTGAGGCACTTTGGAGAAAATGATCAGTATCTAGATAGGACTTCTGTAAATGAGACCCTTTAGCATACTGTGTAAACTTCCTGGGTATAAGAATAGCTAATAGAAAGACACATTTTGATTAGGAGCTTCTGCAGTACAATATATCTATGGAGACCCAAGACTAATGAAGGCTGTGTATACTTGCCTGTTTACACGCCCGTATTTCCTCCAGACTGTAAGCTCCTTCTAGGTAGTAACTGTGTCTTTTCATCTATACAACCTCCATACCTACTCCAAGTTTCTGGCACCCTGTGCCTTTTCAAAAGTGTTATTTGAGACTGAGTAAATTCTTAGAATGCCTGGCCATTTACATGGAATATTTCTCCATAAAAGCTAGGTCATATATTCATAGCTATGCTGATATGAGCATGTTCATGTGTGAGCAAGTACAACAATCTAAAAACTTCTACTGAAATGCCAAAAATGTAGACAAGCCTCTAAACTTACTAGAAACTACAGTTCCTTGATTCTCCTACCTGCTCACTCTCCTTCACCCTCTTCATGGCCTTTGTCCCTCCTTTCCCCGATTCCATGGTCAATCATTAAAATCGCATTCTTTCAAACCTCCTGAATTCCATTGCCTCCTCTTTGTTTTACTTGCTTGACTAAACCACAAGTCTGGTTAAATTCATCTCCCTGCCCACTCCATGTCTCTGCCTATACCATTAAATATAATTGGAGTAAAACACAGAATTACGAAAATTAATTTATTTTAAAATTCCTAATTGTTCATTTAATGGGGTCATTCACAGTCCCAGGCATCCATATTCTACTTGCCCATGGCATTCACTTTCACCACTCTCCTTTTCTTCTTTCCTCTAAAACTTCAAACAACTCCCCCCAGTCCTTGCTCACAACTGAAGGCTATATTATCAACTCCCTGAAAAAAACTAAAGCATTCAAGAAAGAACTTTCACAAATTCCTACACATTTATCCTCATTCACCATCTGTGACCATTTACTCTTCCTCCTTTTACAGTGGATAAACTATTAATTCCCCTTGCTAAAACCCAGATTTTGCTCATTCCTTTATCACTTATTCAAAAATTTTCTCTATCCTTTATTCTCTCATTTCCTTCTTAAAGATCATTCACATCAGCATGCAAATAAGCTGTTATTTTTCTCATTTAAAAAACAACCTCTTGATTCTACTTCCTCCAGCTATTCCCCATTTCTCTGCTCTATTTTACAAAGAAAACTTCTAGAAATATTAGTGTAAACTTGATGCCTCCAATTTAACTCTTTTCCTAGTCTCCTCAACCACACCAATCAGGTTTTTGCCTTTAACACTCCACTGCAAATAATCTTGTCAATGTCCCAGCTGACCTCCACGATATGGGTGAATTCTTAGTTTCTGTTTTTATTTGATTAATTAGCAGCATTAGACTTGAAACACATTTTTCACTTGGCTTCCAAGAACCCACACTTTCTTGGTCTTCTTCCTATGACACTAGCTACTCCTTTTGTCTCATCTTTTCTGGTTCTGCCTCATTTCTGACTCTTAACATTACTCAGTACCTTGGTGATCTTATCCAGTTTCATGGCTTTAAATATGCTGCTGACACCCAAATTCGTATCTCCAGCTCCTGCCTCTCTCCTCTGAACACCAAATGCCTATACCGATGCTCTTCAATTTATGATAGGGTTATGTCCCAATAAGCCCATCATAATTTAAAATATTCTAAGTGGAAAAAGCATTGAAACTATCTTAAGTTGTTACATCTAGCCCATGGAACATCATAGCTTAGCCTAGCCTACCTTAAACACGCTCAGAACACTTACATTTGCCCACAGTTGGGAAAAAAAAAATCTACTGAATTCAGTGTCTATCTTATAATAAAGCACTGAATATCTCAAATAATTTCTTGAGTACTGTACTGAAAGCAAAAAACAAAATGATTATATGAGTACTTGAAGTATGGTCCCTACTGAATGTGTAGCACTTTCACACTGTTGTTGAGTTGAAAAATTCTAAGTTGAACCATAAGTAAGTCAGGGACCATCTGTGTACAATTCCTACTGACATCTAAATTTGTCTAATAAACATCACAAAACAACCTGTCCAACATAATTTATGATTCTCCCTCTAACCAAAACTACACAACCTGCAGCCTTTTCCATGTCATGCAACAGAGACCGTTTTTTCCAATTTCTCTGGCACAAGATGTTGAAATAATTCCAACTCTTCTCTTTTTGTCATATTGTGTTTCCAATTTGTCAGCAAATTCTGTCAACTATGCCTTCAAAACATATCCAGAAAATGACCACTTTTTGCTATCTCCCCTCCTACCACTGTGGTCCAAACAGCCATAATGATGGATTGCTTGGATTATGGAAATAGCCTAACTATTCTTTCTGCTGCCATTCATTCTCTTCTTCAGAAAATTTTCAGCACAGCAGCCAAAATGATTCTTTAAAATGTTGTGGCTTCTGATGCCCCGGAATGAATGCCACAGCCGTTATAATGGCCTACAGGGCTCTATACCATCTACTCCATTTCTTACCCCTAATAGACCTCATCTACTACCTTCTTTCATGTTCACATCACTCCAGCCACAGTAACCTCCGTGCTCTTCCTAGGACACAACAGACTTTTCTGTCTCAGGACCTACACTCGTGGAGTTCCTACTTCTAAGAATTTTCTTCTCCATGTAGCTCTGCACAGCTTAGTCTTTCATTCCTTTCAGGTCTTCTTCTCATTGAGATCTTACCTGGCTTCCTTAGATGAATTGCAATCTCCATTCTCTCTACTCCTCTTCCCTCTATATTATTTATCACCATCTAGTAAATATTTCACATAATTTTCTTATTCATTTTGTTTTTGTCTCTTCTATCCTAAAATATAAGCTTCATGAGGGCAAGAGATTGTGTGTCTTGAACAGTGACAGGCTTCTAGTAGGTGATTAGCAGATATCTGTTGCAAAAAAATGAAAAAGATGGCAAGCAACAGAAATGACAGAGAAAAACTGACTGATTTTCTAAATACTGAAAAATATAATAACAGCGTGAAAAGGAAAAAAAACTTGCAGATAATTAATTTTAACCAGCAGGAAGTTCATTTTGGTTGGAGAAGTAAAAAGCACTCCATGTATAATTTTGCCCCTTAGAGGAAAAGTTTCAGTAAATGTCGTTAATATAAGACTAGAACTGTCCCCATAGGGCAGATCCTCATCTCTTTTACCAGTCTTTATAACTGACTTAAAGAAAGCAAAGTGACCCATATCTAGCTCATTTAGTAGATCCTCAATAGATGTTCATAGACTGAGCAAAAAGTAATGACTTATCAGTGAAAGAGTTTATTTGATATTACTTCCTGGATTCAGGGAGAAATACAGTGAGTAACTAAGATACATGTTTTACACACTGGCAAACTTCGTTTTGTTTGTTTGTTTGTTTGTTTGTTTTTGAGACAGAGTCTTGCTCTGTTGCCCAGGCTGGAGGGCAGTGGCGTGATCTGAGCTCACTCCAACCTCTGCCTCCAGGGTTCAGGCAATTCTCCTGTCTCAGCCTCCCGAGTAGCTGGGATTGTAGGCATGCGCCACCACGCCTGGCTAATTTTTGTATTTTTAGTAGAGATGGGATTTCACCACATTGGTCAGGCTGGTCTCGAACTCCTGACCTCATCTGCCTTGGCCTCCCAAAGTGCTGGGATTACAGGCATGAGACATTGCACCCAGCCTACACTGGCAAACTTCTAAGCACAACTCTACATTCTTTGGTTTTTAGATTTCCTTTTAAAAACAATAAAAACACAATCACAAATAGCAGATTTTAGGGGTGGCCTCTTCTCTCCCATAGTCCTACCCTCAGACTTCGTAAGAGAAATCTTTCTTTTCTTTTATTTGTATTTCAACTCTCAGCCTGGAACAAAGCTGTGACAAAAACAAAAACGTATTCTGAAAGCATCCATTATAAGGTTTATAAAAGTAAAATTTCAACAAAACTCAAATATTCACTGTAATGTTTCACACTAGATCAATGGACATGTTATCAAGGCCTCAGTATCCTCTGATTACATAAAAGCAGAATGACTTCACAACTCATCTCAGTTCAACAACTAATATGTATGTATTAGTGAAAGATTTTCCCCTGGGTCTCCTCCTTTATGAACAAAAATTTCCCTTTAAGCATGATCTATTCGTCGAAGTATTCTAGCTTTAGCAGTTTTCATGAGGTCTGTGTAAAATTGTTGCTATATATGAATAAAAGGTGATATATTAGATATTGGGTATTTGGGGCATTGGGCAGACTTTTATTTAAACAATTAAATTTTTATGTTTTATCCATAAATGGTGATAATATAAAAACTTAGCCTAAGAACTCTTGAAATGGTGGTGAGGTTTCACTTTTAATTGAATCCTGTATGATATTTATTCTCTTAAGATCAATGCATGTTAACCCCGATATCATACTCTATATCTAGCAAGGGAGAATAGAGGTTTTTAGAGAGCTTAGCAATAGAAAATTCAGTCCTATCAAAGAACTTCAGTTCAATTTAATATAATATATTCTATTCATATTCACTGAGCAATGATCATATGTTGAATATATTACCAACACTCTATGGCATGGTCTCCAATGTTTTGGAACTTACAGTCTTTCTTGACCTATGTCTGCATGCATAAAAGAAAATCAGAATTCTGCCTCAGATCATGATAAGTGAATGGTACCAAATTTGCCTCCTGCCGAAAGGAACTGTAAAACTGGACATAAATATATGAGACAACTGTTTTCTGGTATTAGGCACAGACAGCTCAGAACCGCAATCATTGAGGGGAAAAGAAAAGCACAAGGTGGTCACCATTTTTGACTAGCTTCCTGTTTGGGGGCATTTTTCAGACTACTTCTAAGGGAAGTGAAGCCCAAGGAGAGGCCAGTGGTATCACTAAGCAAAGGAGAGAAATACAAGAGTTTGGAACTACAAAAGCACCAAGAAATTCTGGGATAGAGAACTTGAGATGAGGAAAATGTGCAGAAATGGAGCCCAAAAACTCTACCCAGGAGGTTCTTGGCTGAAAGATTGGCAGCAGATATGTAGAAAGAGATACCACAAGGTCTAACAGAGGGTGGAGGTTGAGGGGCTCAGAGCTGTCCCACAAGAGAGATGCAATGGGTCTTCCAATGCTGAGAGATGTTTGGCCACTATTCCACCCTCACTGTGTACTTCAGTCATTTAGTTTGGACTCCAGAAAGGACATGTCTAAGGAATAAGAACCACTTTAAAGTAGGAATATGCCGTAAGACTAAGGAAAAAATAGAGCAGCTCTAAAATAACAACAACAACAACAACAACAAAACCAAGCATGAAATAAACAAAAGGATTTACTACTAACAACCTAACAAAATTAAATATCTTTTTTAGTAAAAAATAGACTACATAATGAAGACAAAATAATCACCACAATGTCCAGCATAAGATTTGAAAAAATATAAATTTGTGAGCCGCTGGAAAATGTGTACTAAAATTGAGAAAAATGCTGCCAATAGAAACAGAATTCCAAATGATTTGCAGTTTGGAATTAGCAGACAAGAACTTTGAAGGGCTATAAAAATGTACAAAGACACATCAAAAAATGTGGGCCTAAAGAACAAACAGATAAGAAATGTCTCCAGAGAAATGGAAACTCTAAAGTATTCAATTTCTAGAACGTGTTAAGCATATATCTCTGATATGGTTTGCGTGTGTCCCCACCCAAATCTCGACTTCAATTATATCTCCCAGAATTCCCATGTGTTGTGGGAGGGACCCAGGGGGAGGTAATTGAATCATAGAGGCTGGTCTTTCCCGTGCTATTCTCATGATAGTGAATAAGTCTCATGAGATTTGATGGGTTTATCAGGGGTTTCCGCTTTTGTTTCTTCCCCATTTTTCTCTTGCCACCACCATGTAAGAAGTGCCTTTTGCCTCTCGCCATGATTCTGAGGCCTCCCCAGCCAGGTGGAACTATAAGTCCAATTAAACCTCCTTTATTCCCAGTTTCAGGTATGTCTTTATCAACAGCAAGCAAATGAACTAATACAATCTCAAATAAAAAATGTATTGATTGGCTTAAGAGCAGATTGGAGACTGTAACAGATAGGCCAATGAACTTGATGACAGATCAATAAAAAATTATCCAGTCTGAAAAACAGCAAAAGATAATAATAATAAATAAAATAAAAATCTTACTAGAGTCTTAGGGACTTGTAGGAGCAATAGCAAGCTATCTGACCAATTTGCAACAGGAGGTCCATAAGAAAAAGGATAAAGTTAATGAAGCAGAAAAAAAAAAAATGAACAACAACCATCTGTTTCTAAAATCTAGTGAAAACATTAAGCTATAGATCCAAAAAATACAGGAAACTTCAAGCAGGATAAACATAAGGCTAACTACACCTAGGAACAACATAATCAAATTGCAGATAACAAAAGATAAAGAGAAAACATACATAAGTAGTCATTAAAAATACACATTACATACAAAGGTACAAGTAATGGCTGAATTCTCATCAGAAAAATGCAGGCCAATATAGTTAGATAGAAAGCATAAGTTCTAGTGTTTGACAGTATAGTAGAGAAATTATAGTTAACAATTATTTATTGTATATTTCAAAATAACTAGAAGAGAAAAATTATAATGTTCCCAACAAAAAGAAAAGATAAATGTTTGAGGTGATGGATATCCCAATTACCCTGATTTAATCATTGCACAATGTATACAGGTATTGGAATATCACATGTACCCCAAAATATGTATAGCATATATACCAATTAAAAAAATCTAAAAAATAAATTCAGAATCTAATTCAAAAATAGAAGAAAAATGCAGGCCCGAAGAATATGAAATGATGTCTTCAAAGAGCTAAAAGGAAAGAGAAAGCATTTTCCAGAATTTTATACACAGTGAAAAATATCCTCCACAATGAAGGTAAATTAAAGACATCTGCAGATTAGAGAAAACAGAAAATCCATCTCCAGCACACCTGCACAACAAGAAATACTAAGGCTAATGGAAATGATTCCATGTGGAACCATGAATCAACAAGAAGAAATGAAAAGCACCAAAAATGGTAAATATGTGGATGAATATAAATGATTATCTCTTTCCTCTTAATTTCTTTAAAAGATTACTAACTGCTTAAAATAAAAATGAAATCTTTTATTTGGTCAGATTTATAATGTATGAAGTAACAAAACCAATGGTAACAACTGCATTAGGAATCGTGGAGTAAATAGAATTGCACCCTGGTAAGAGTCTCACATATTACACCAGGTGGGACAATAGTAGTTCTACGAACACAATAATGAATTAAGAATGCATAGCTCCTAGAGAAATGACTAAAAATCAATAATACTAGTGCTTCAGTAAGGATCACATCTCAGACCTAACAAAACCACCTCAAGATTGTCTTGAAGACACACTCTGGCAGGTTAAGTGAGATGGCTTCACTGAATGATCAAGTTGAAACAAATGCCATCATTGTAGTACTTTTTCAAGAAATAGTTGATGTGGGTTTCTGGCCGCAAATTGTGTGGCCTACTCCCACTAAAAAAAAAGAATGTTGCAGTATTCTTAATTATCTCCACTAATTGCCCTTCTGTTTGCTTCCTGAGAGTTAAAACCATGTCCAAAACAACTTAGAATGAGAGCCAAATGAGCCTTTTCTTTGGAGAAAAAAAAAAAAAAAACATTGACAAACTATTTGTTTCATCTTTATACCAAGGTCTCAGGGACGAAGACTAAAACAATGACTTTATATAGACTGAGTAATAGACTGAATAGTATGTTGTAGGTGGCCATATAGATTTAACACTATTTTTAGAGGAATTAGGGTAAGGGTGAGCATTTCTCCTTCAATAATGTTTTTTTCTAAAAGCTTGAAATATTGCATACTTTGGTTGCATAATGGTTATATTCTTTAGTTATTTTTCTTTTCTTTTCTTTTTTTTTTTTGAGTCAGAGTCTCGCTCTGTTGCTCAGGCTGGAGTGCAGTGGCACAATCTCAGCTCACTGCAACCTCCGCCTCCTGGGTTCAAGCAATTCTCCTGCCTCAGCCTCCCGAGTAGCTGGGATTACAGGCACATGCCACTATGCCTGGATATTTTTTGTATTTTTAGTAAAGACGAGGATTCACCATGCTAGCCAGGATGGTCTCGATCTCCTGACCTCGTGATCTGCTTGCCTCAGCCTCCCAAAGTGCTGTGATTACAGACATGAGCCACCACGCCTGGCCCTATTCTTTAGCTATTTTTAATAACAGCAAGATTCACCTTCTGAAGTGCTTTGCTTATTGACATAATTCAAGCCTGGGGACTTGTAACATCAAAAGAAGTTCTGATATTTCTATTTAATTCTGGCCTTTTATTCACATTCTTTCATGTTTCCATTTTCAGCTAGTCTCTCATTTTTGCAGTGGTAATGAGAGAGATGAGTAGTTAGAGTAAGTCTGTTGGTCAGACAAATAAGATGGCATTTGCCTTTGAGAGCACTTTTAATTTTCCTTTGTGCTGAGGTAAATCAGAAGCCTGTTAAGCCATGAAATGTTTTACAGTTCAATATATATAACGATATACATTGTTTTAGGCAAGAAGCCCTCGCTTTAGAGACCTGTGTCTTTCTGCAGTCCAATAAACCCTCAAATGCATTTGTCACCTGTGTGAGTCCATTTTGCATTGCTATAAAGGAATGCCCAAGACTGGGTAATTTATAAAGAAATGAAGTTTATTTGGCTTGCAGTTCTGCAGGCTGTACAAGCACAGCAGCAACATCTGCTCAGCTTTTGGAGATGCCTCAGGAAGCTTACAGTCATTGTAGAAGGTGACAGCAGAGCAGGCATGTCACATGTTGAGAAAGGAAGCAAGAGAGAGAGGAGGAGGTGCCAGGCTGCTCTAAACAACCAGCTGTTTCATAAATTAACAGAGCAAGAGCTCACTCATTACCATTGGGAAGACATCAAGCCATTCTTGAGGGATCTGCCCCCATGACCCAAACACATCCCACCAACCTGCACCTCCAACACTGGGCATCACATTTCAACATGAGATTTGGAGGAGACAAAACATCCAAACTATATCATTACACAAGGCATTGAAGAGGAATTCTTCAGAGCAATATTTTTCTAGGAACTTTCCCACTGATAAAATAAAAACCTTTGCTTATTGTAGAAACAATAGAAGTTGAGAGACTCATTTATGTTCCTCAAGAAAGAACAAGTAAAGCCCCATTTCCCAGACCAAGGCTTTTGAAGCTACTATATTGTGCAAAACCACACCAAGCAGATTCATTTACCATTTTGCCCATCCAGTATGCAGACATTGCATGTTGCATGGACTCTGACCTCAAGGATCTCACCATCACTGTAGGAGATGCACACATGAACAGATACTTACAATGCAATGTGAAAAGTCAATCATCATTACAATCCCCTATGTACTAAAAAATGTAGCCTTGCCTAAGGAAAGAGAGAGCTGGCTTTTGCCCTTGGCTTCTGGAGGCAGTCTGTAAACCCTTGGAATGTCATGCCTGATAGGGTTGTCTTTGTTTGCCTGCTGGCCTTGGATAAGATAGATAAATAACCATGTGATTTAGAGAGGGGGTTTTGGGTCACATAGTGTAAGCTAGATCTCTTGAGGGGCTGGAAATGGAGATCTAACATGTGGGCAATCAATTGTGCTTACATGATGGAACTCCAACGAAAACTCTGAACACCAAGACACCCATGAGCTTCCTGGCTGGCAATACTCAGCATATCACCAGACATCAATCCTGGGAAAGTAATGCTGTTCATGATTCAATAGGTGAAGGACAACTAGAAGCTCTGGGTTTGGCACTTTCCTAGACTTTGCCCTGGGTACTTCTTTTCTTGGCTAATTTTAATCTGTATTCTTTTGCTAGAATACAAACTAGAGTAACAAACAATGACTGTGATTATACAGCTTTTAGTAAGTTCTATGTATACTTCTAGTGAATTATTGAAACTGAGTGTGTTTGGGGGACCTCCCCAAACTTGCATTTGGTTTCAGAAGTGAGAATGGTCTTGTGGACTGTGCTCCCTCATACATCACATCACCTGTATCTTCAATGTCTTCTAACTATGACTTAATCCTGGCTTTTTCCTAAAAACACTTCTTCCCTGGGAGCCCTCTCAAATAGTGACTGTTTCTTTCCCACATTCCTCAGGCCTCTGGATGCAGAGGTGGGATAGGTGTTCTCCATTTTCCTCATTTCCATTCTGGACCATTCTCTTAGCTGTTTTAAGAAAATCTTCCATTTCTAATCTCATGCTATCACTTTCCACCACCCACTACCTTTCATTGTTGCAATCATCTGCGTCCCCAAGCTCTAGATCACCTTCACTCCTCAAAGTTACCACCTGGCCTGGTAACTAATTGCCTTACCTGTCTCATGGATATGTAACTTTTGTTAGAAAAGTGCCATCCTGAAGAAAAGCCCAGAACTCAATCTGCACCAATCTAGACCCCTATCCAATCCAGGATCCCTCTGTCCTGAGCTGATCCTTCTATAGCCCTAAAGCCTATTTTCTCTAATAATATTTTTATGGAATTCTTTAAGGTTACTTGACTGCATAACACACCAAAGTTTCAGTTTTATTCCCTGCATTATTTTTGGCTTCTTAATCAGTTTGTGGGATATATCCAGGGTCATAGGACCTCTCCTGGGAAAACTTTTGTGATCCATTCATTTTGATGGTTATATTTTAACATAGTTTCAAATTAAACCCTGCTATGTGCACAGAGAGGTGCTTGTTGCTTGGAATTCAAAGATAGAAAGACATCATTCCTATCCTCAGATCACTGTCCAATTGGGGGATGGAACAGAAACTTAAGTATGTGTTGGAGCACAATATGATACAAACTAGACCAAGGCTATGAAGGCACAAAGGACGAAGTATTGATGGAACCTTTCATTGATGTCTGGCAGTGGAACACACAAAATCCTGCAAGAAGTCACTAAGACAAATGGAGGAAAGATAAGTGTGTGACCTTCAGCTTTAACACAATATTTAGTCCCACTAATTGGAGCACAGCCAGAGGAGAGGAACCTGAAAGTGAAGGAAATAAATGAAATCATGTTAGCCAAAGGAAATGAAGCCTTAAGTCTGAGAAGAAGAAGACATGGATGGACATGATAGCTGGATTCAAGTGTGAGAATTGGTATCATTTAAGAAGACAAATGTAGTTCTTAGTGGCCTCAGATTGCAGCATTCAGAAGTTATCAAAAGTACTGGATTTCAAGTCAGCTGTAGAATTTTCCTCTCAAGTAGAGTACCTAAAATGCAATGTCTGCTTCAGGAGGTAATGAGTCCTTTGTCACTAGAGAGGCTCAGGGAGAGTTTGGACACATATTTCCAGGGATGTTGTAGAGAAGATCAAATAATCATTTGGTGACGGGACTAAATGGTTTAAAACAGCTCTCTTTCTAAGGTTCTATACTTCTGTGCCTCTCCTGGTTCCCTGTCATTTGGCAAAGCCCAGAAAATAAATGAGCCTGAGAAATACTGCCTTTCCAGAGGTGACACACTTGGTTTGTTTGGCCTTTCCTGTTTATCTTTCCTCTGTGACATTTCTTCTCTAATCTACACAGAGCATATGCAATCAGTGAATTTAAGATGTAGAGTTATTTTAGTACAGTGGAAGAAAATGTCAGCATAAGTAAGATAGAGTAGGTAGATTTTAAGCTCATAGTCTAACATTATTTAATTAGCATGGCAAGAATTTAAAGAATTAAACAGCCTCTTGCAGACTCTCCCTTCTCACCCTCCCCTATTCACTTGGTACCTTTTCTGTATTGCCAGTCTGAGTGTGGACAACAGAATACACTCTGGCTAGTCTAAGGAGAAAGTGGATTTTTTAAAAATGGCATAAGCAGGTATTTTATATAAAATAGAGAAAAATGCAATTTTTAAAAAAACAAACAAAACAAAAAACCTCACCCTCATCACAAGGATGCAATATGTTTGCAGAATGTTCTTACTTGTATTCATTTCCTATGACTGCTATAAAAAAAATACCACAAGCAACATGGTTAAAAACCACAGAAATTTCTTCATTCACAGTCTGGAAGCCAGAAGTCTGAGCTCAAGGTGTTTCAGGGCCATTCTCTTTCTGAAGGCTTCTTTGCCTCTTCCAGTCTCTGCTGGGTGGCTCCTGGTAGCCCTTGATTTGTGACAGTGTAATTCCAATCTCTGCCCCTATCTTCACATGGTCTTCTGGGCTGCATGTCTCCCTGTGTCCTCTCCTTTTCCTCTGAGTATACTAGTCATTGGACTTAGAGTCCTCCCTAAATTCTGGTGGATTTTGTCTTGAGATCCTTAGCTAATTAAATCTCCAAAGACCATATTTTCAAATAAGGTCACATTCTGAGGTTCTGGATATACATGAATTTCTGGGGGACACTGTTCATCCCATTCCCCTTGTCATAACTGAAATGTGGCTCCATGCTGAGGACGCTGCATCTCTCTCAAGCACATCTCATTCTTTCAGGGCTCCTCCAGCTGCTACTCTTACCTCTTTATTCCTCCATCTTTATGGGAAAACACATCCTCTTTTAAGATTTTTATCCTCGATATCTCATCTTCTCCTCTTCCTCATATGATAAAAGACAAAGATTTCCAGACTAGATTTAAAATACCAATGACAAAATTCACTACATGTTATTTATGAGAGGGTGGTGGTTTCATACTGTGTCAATTTAATAAGCCGGGACACTTTCTGTATGTTCTCAGGCTAAAGTGTGTGGAAGTGAAGTAGCAGCCATTATTTTCTGAAGATTCTGGCGGCTAGACACAGGGAGAAATGAGGCAAGAGCTGTCCCTACACATTTCTACCAGCTCTCCTTACATTCCCACTCTGGCAGCTGGATAGGCTATTTTAGGAGGCTTGCTTTTTACTTTTCTCTGAAACTCCAGCTTCCTCTTTCTGACCTGGATATTCTCAGCTTCTCCCACAATTGTGTAATGTATTATTCCTGCAATAAGTTTTTTGTCCATTGTATTTATAGAGGTTCTATTTCTCTAACGAAACCCTGACTAATAGAAATAGACAACATTTCCCACTAGAATGTAAATTCCATAAGGCAGATTTTTTTTTTTTTTTGGTCTTTTTCATTCACTGCTTTGATCCTAGAACACTGTCTGATATATACTAAATAATCAATAGTAATTGAATAAATTAATAGTTAATAAGAAGATGATTTGAGAAGAATATGGTGATGCCGTCTTCAAAATGTTGAATTGGGGTTAATTTACATCATCTAAGTGTAGGCATCCTGTATGCAGCTGGCACTCAGGAGAGGCCTGGGACAGGAACATGAGTCATCAGCCTAAAGGTAGAGCCGCACCTATGATAATGCATGAGATTTCACCTGGAGAGGGGCCAAAGTGAGGGTTGACCTCTGGGGCATCAACACTGAGGGGTAAGAGGAAAATTAGGTAAGAGAATGTCAAGGAAACAACAGTAGATAAGATCATTAAGAAGGAGAGAGAGAGTGTTTCAACATTTAAAATGATAATTAAAAGTAGATAACATAAGTTCTGAAATGCTTTCACCATATGTGGCAACAAAGGGAACAGAATGCCCTTAGCAAGAGTAGTTTTATGATTAAAAAGTGAGATAGTAAGTGTTAACTGATCTTTCCAGACAATTGGCCCTGAATGGAAAGAAGGAAATATAGTGGTAAATAAAGAACACATAGGATCAATAAAGAGTTTTTAAAAAAGATGAAAAGGAAAACATTGAAAAAGTCATACACACACACACACACTTGAGTGTGTTAGTATGTAATTGTACATTGCACCTAATGAAACCTAGACAAGTGAACTGAAATCTGGCATTTACTAGCTGTGAGATCTTGGTCAAGTTAACAACAACAACAACAACAACAACAACAACAACAACAAATCTTTCTATAATTGTTTCTTTGTCTGCCAAATGGGTATAGTAGTGGTTCTGCATCATATTCTTTTAAAAAGTAAAGAAGATGATATAAAGTTCTCACTATTGTGCCAAATAGATAAGATCAGTAACTGAAAACTCATGAGTTACTTGCTGTTGCTAAGAAGAGAGAATGAGTGGAAAGGGAAAGTCAGGCCATCGCAGCAGCTCACGCCTGTATTCCTAGCACTTTGGGAGGCTGAGGCAGGCAGATCACTAGAGGTCAGGAGTTTGACACCAGCCTGGCAAACATGGTGAAACACTGTTTCTACTAAAAATTAAAAAAATTAGCTGGGCATAGTGGTGCACACCTGTAATCCCAGCTACTTGGGAGGCTGAGGTAGGAGAATCACTTGTACCCGGGAGGCAGAGTTTGCATTGAGCCAAGATGGTGCCACTGCACTCCAGCCTGGGTGACAGAGCGAGAGTCTGTCTTAAAAAAAAAAAAAAAGAAAAAGAAAATAGGAAAAAAAAAAAAAAGGAAAGGGAAAGTCAATTGCAGAGAAAGTAAAAGGAAGGGCCTTTGGGAACAAAGTCCCCTGAGAAGTTTGGAAGTTAACAGATTCAAGGCAAAGTATGAGACAATTCACCTTAAAAAGGAATAGTTTTCTATAAAGATGAGAGGGAAGATGGGAAAGAGAGTTAGGATCCTAAAAAATTTAAGGAGTACAGGGAATCAAAATGAGGAAATTTCTGCTTCATCAATGAACTCTTTTTTCTGTGAAGCAAGATCAGATGCCTGACCACTGTGAGTTAAGGAAAGAGCTGGAATGAAGTAGGGTACTTGAAAAGAGTAGCACTCATTTGAAGTAGCAGTTGTGGGGAATAAAGATAACTGTGTAGGGACAGATCAAAGGCTGGTCAGGCAAGGTCATGGACCCAATTTAAGATGAGGAACAATGACTTGCGGTAGCAGCAATCCCATGCAGTTGTGAACTTTCTCTAGCTGCCAGTCAGCAGCTTGGGTTTACAAATGGAGAATGTGGTGGTAGATTGGTTTGTTATGGGGATTTTGCTGGACAAGGAAGTGAGGAAGCTGAGGGCACTAGCAAGAAAGTATCCGAAGCCATGAATCCTAGGCATAGTCAGCAGAGGGAATGCTGAAGTCATGAAGGGGCTGAGGTTTGAGAATCCTGGGGCCAGAAGAACAAGTGTGGTAGAATATGGAGCTTTTTGGAAGAACTGATGCTTGCATTGAAGGTATGAATTTTCTGAAGTTAGGGAGAAATTCTCTCCTAGGGCTCCATTTTCTCCAGAGTTGTTTTCTCCAATCTTCAAGGGTATTTATTTCTTACCCAGTACCAAAGTGTCTAGAGACTCTTCTGGACATTGGTTATTTGTCTGCATTTATTACAGCTGTATCATCTATATGACAGCTGTCATGGACCGCCTCTCTGCTGGTTTCCACCAAGAGACTGGGTACTCTCAGCCTAAAATCAAGGCTCCCTGGCCATTAATTTCAATATTCTTCCATATTCTAAGAGTTCTGGCAGGGAAAAAATGCACAGATGCCCTCTCTCCTTGGGACCCCCCAACTTCTCCCTTGCCCCAATCCCATAATATCTCCAGGGATTTCTTTTCATTCTGAGTTAAATATTTCTTCTCAAACCATACTCTCTCAGTGGGCTTAGGCTTATAACCCAAAAATAAAATTTTAAGGTCCCCCAATCATCTGCATGGACCCCTTCTCTCAGCCAAGAGCATTCCAAAGTTAACCTGAAAAACTAGTTCAGGACATGATGTGAAGTGGAGAGTTGAACATGCCTCATTATACCTTTCGCCCTTTTGGAATTCTGGAAGAACTAACCAACATTAACATAAATACAGGCCTTAAGTCTGATAAGAAACATTTACAATCCATTCTCTGGGAAGCCTGCTACCTGGGGGTTTCATCTACATAATAAAACCATGGTATCAACAGCCCCTTTATTGTAACTCAGACATTCCTTTCTATTGATAACAACCCTTTCAACCAATTGCCAATCAGAAATTTTTTAAATCTACCTATGACCTGGGAGCCCCCTGCTTCAAGTTGTCCCACTCTTCCAGACTGAACCAATGTAAATGTTACATGTATTGATTGATGTATTATGTCTTCCTAAAATGTATAAAAGAAAGCTGTACCCTGACTACAACCTTGGACATATGTTGCCAGGACCTCCTGAGGCTGTCTTGGGCAAAATAAACTTTCTAAGTTAACTGAGATCTGTCTCAGATACTTTTGGGTTCACAGCCTATACACAAAAAAAGCCAGGAAGTCAACCGCACACCTCACAGAGGCAAGGAATAATCAGTTGTCTACATGAGCAAGGGAGGAAGAAAAGGGAAAATAAAAGATGGAAAAATTAGTTTGAATCTCAAAAGAAAACTGTCAGGCCTCTGAGCCCAAGCCAAGCCATCGCATCCCCTGTGACTTGCACGTATATGCCCAGATGGCCTGAAGTAACTGAAGAATCACAAAGGAAGTGAATATGCCCTGCCCCACCTTAACTGATGACATTCCACCACAAAAGAAGTGTAAATGGCCGGTCCTTGCCTTAAGTGATGACATTACCTTGTGAAAATCCTTTTCCTGGCTCATCCTGGCTCAAAAAGCACCCCCACTGAGCACCTTGTGACCCCCACTCCTGCCTGCCAGAGAACAAACCCCCTTTGACTGTAATTTTCCTTTACCTACCCAAATCCTATAAAACGGCCCCACCCTTATCTCCCTTCACTGACACTTTTGGGACTCAGCCCTCCTGCACCCCGGTGATTAAAAGCTTTATTGCTCACACAAAGCCTGTTTGGTGGTCTCTTCACAGGGACGCGCATGAAATTTGGTGCCGTGACTCGGATCGGGGGACCTCCCTTGGGAGATCAATCCCCTGTCCTCCTGTTCTTTGCTCCGTGAGAAAGAGCCACCTACGACCTCAGGTCCTCAGACCAACCAGCCCAAGAAACATCTCACCAATTTCAAATCCGGTAAGCGGCCTCTTTTTATTCTCTTCTCCAACCTCCCTCACTATCCCTCAACCTCTTTCTCCTTTCAATCTTGGCGCCACACTTCAATCTCTCCCTTCTCTTAATTTCAATTCCTTTCATTTTCTGGTAGAGACAAAGGAGACACGTTTTATCCGTGGACCCAAAACTCCGGCGCCCGTCATGGACTGGGAAGGCAGCCTTCCCTTGGTGTTTAATCCTTACAGGGATGCCTTTCTGATTATTCACCCATGTTTCAAAGGTGTCAGACCACGCAGGGACGCCTGCCTTTGTCCTTCACCCTTAGCGGCAAGTCCCACTTTTCTGGGGAAGGCGCAAGTACCCCAACCCCTTCTCTCCCTCTTCTCTGCTTTTCTGGGGAAGGGGCAAGTACCCCTCAACCCCTTCTCCTTCACCCTGAGTGGCAAGTCCCGCTTTTCTACAGGGCAAGAACCCCCAATCCCTTATTTCCACGCCCCAACCTCTTATCTCTGTGCCCAATCCCTTATTTCCGTGTCCCAACCTCTTATCTCTGCACCCCAATCCCTTATTTCCACACCCCAACCTTGTATCTCTGTGCCCCAATCCCTTATTTCCACGCCCCAACCTCTTATATCTCTGCACCCTAATCCCTTATTTCCATGCCCTGACCTGTTATTTCTGCGCCCCATCCCTTATTTCTGCACCCTGACCTCTTATCTCTGTGCCCCAACCCCTTTTCCCACTTTTCTGGAAGGTAAGAACCCCTGAACCCCTTCCCTCCATTTCTCTACTCTTTCTTTTCTCTAGGCTTGCTTCCTTCACTATGGGCAATCTTCCACCCTCCATTCCTCCTTCTACTCCCTTGGCCTGTGTTCTCAAAAACTTAAAACCTCTTCAACTCACACCTGTCCTAAAACCTAAATGCCTTATTTTCTTCTGCAATGCCGCTTGACCTCAATACAAACTCGACAGTAGTTCCAAATAGCCAGAAAATGGCACTTTGAATTTTTCCATCCTGCAAGATCTAAATAATTCTTGTCGTAAAATAGGCAAACAGTCTTAGGTGCCTGACGTCCAGGCATTCTTTTATACATCAGTCCCTTCCTAGTCTCTGTGCCCAGTGCAACTCGTCCCAAATCTTCCTTCTTTCCCTCCCACCTGTCCCCTCAGTACCAACCCCAAGCGTTGCTGAGTCTTTCTAATCTTCCTTTTCTACAGACCCATATGACCTCTCCCTTCCTCCCCAGGCTGCTCCTCACCAGGCCGAGCTAGGTCCCAATTCTTCCTCAGCCTCTGCTCCTCCACCCTATAATCTTTTTATCACCTCCCCTCCTCACACCTGGTCCGGCT
Source organism: Pan troglodytes (assembly GCF_028858775.2). Lineage (NCBI taxonomy): Eukaryota > Metazoa > Chordata > Mammalia > Primates > Hominidae > Pan > Pan troglodytes. Next base: position 36,427,280 of record NC_072413.2, read on the forward strand.
TACAGTTTTGTTCCATGACTAGCCCTCCCCCTCCTGCCCAGCAATTTACTCTTAAAAAGGTGGCTGGAGCTAAAGGCATAGTCAAGGTTAATGCTCCTTTTTCTTTATCCCAAATCAGATAGCGTTTTAAGGCTCTTTTTCATCAAATATAAAAATCCAGCCCAGTTCACGACTTGTTTGGCAGCAACCCTGAGACACTTTACAGCCCTAGACCCTAAAAGGTCAAAAGGCCGTCTTATTCTCAAAATACATTTTATTACCCAATCTGCTCCTGATATTGAATAAAACTCCAAAAATTAAATTCCAGCCCTCAAACCCCACAACAGGATTTAATTAACCTCACCTTCAAGGTGTACAATAATAGAAAAAAGTTGCAATTCCTTGACTTCACTGTGAGACAAACCCCAGCCACATCTCCAGCACACAAGAACTTCCAAACGCCTGAATTACAGCGGCCAGGCATTCCTCCAGAACCTCCTCCCACAGGAGCTTGCTACACATGCTGGAAATCTGGCCACTGGGCGAAGGAATGCCCGCAGCCCGGGATTCCTCCTAAGCCACGTCCCATCTGTGTGGGACCCCACTGAAAATCAGACTGTTCAACTCACCTGGCAACCACTCCCAGAGCCCCTGGAACTCTGGCCCAAGGCTCTCTGACTGACTCCTTCCCAGATCTTCTCGGCTTAGCGGCTGAAGACTGACACTGCCCGATCGCCTCGGAAGCCCCCTAGACCATCACAGACGCCGAGCTTCAGGTAACTCTCACAGTGGAAAGTAAGCCCATCCCCTTCTTAATCAATACGGAGGCTCCCCACTCCACATTACCTTCTTTTCAAGGGCCTGTTTCCCTTGCCTCCATAACTGTTGTAGATATTGACGGCCAGGCTTCTAAACCTCTTAAAACTCCCCAACTCTGGTGCCAACTTAGACAATACTCTTTTAAGCACTCCTTTTTAGTTATCCCCACCTGCCAGTTCCCTTATTAGGCTGAGACACTTTAACTAAATTATCTGCTTCCCTGATTATTCCTGGACTACAGCTATATCTCATTGCCACCCTTCTTCCCAATCCAAAGCCTCCTTTGTGTCCTCCTCTTGTATCCCCCCACCTTAACCCACAAGTATAAGATACCTCTACTCCCTCCTTGGCGACCGATCATGCACCCCTTACCATCTCATTAAAGCCTAATCACCCTTACCCCACTCAACGCCAATATCCCATCCCGCAGCACGCTTTAAAAAGATTAAAGCCTGTTATCACTCACCTGCTACAGCATGGCCTTTTAAAGCCTATAAACTCTCCTTACAATTCCCCCATTTTACCTGTCCTAAAACCAGACAAGCCTTACAAGTTAGTTCAGGATCTGCGCCTTATCAACCAAATTGTTTTGCCTATCCACCTCGTGGTGCCAAACCCATATACTCTCCTATCCTCAATACCTGCCTCTACAACCCATTATTCTGTTCTAGATCTCAAACATGCTTTCTTTACTATTCCTTTTTACCCTTAATCCCAGCCTCTCTTCGCTTTCACTTGGCCTGACCCTGACACCCATCAAGCTCAGCAAATTACCTAGGCTGTACTGCCGCAAAGCTTCACAGACAGCCCCCATTACTTCAATCAAGCCCAAATTTCTTCCTCATCTGTTACCTATCTCGGCATAATTCTCATAAAAACACACGTGCTCTCCCTGCCAATCGTGTCCGACTGATCTCTCAAACCCCAACACCTTCTACAAAACAACTCCTTTCCTTCCTAGGCATGGTTAGTGCGGTCAGAATTCTTACACAAGAGCCAGGACCGCACCCTGTAGCCTTTCTGTCCAAACAACTTGACCTTACTGTTTTAGCATAGCCCTCATGTCTGCGTGCAGCAGCTGCCGCTGCTTTAATACTTTTAGAGGCCCTCAAAATCACAAACTATGCTCAACTCACTCTCTACAGTTCTCATAACTTCCAAAATCTATCTTCTTCCTCATACCTGACGCATATACTTTCTGCTTCCCGGCTCCTTCAGCTATACTCACTCTTTGTTGAGTCTCCCACAATTACCGTTGTTCCTGGCCCGGACTTCAGTCCGGCCTCCCACATTATTCCTGATACCACACCTGACCCCCATGACTGTATCCCTCTGATCCACCTGACATTCACACCATTTCCCCAAATTTCCTTCTTTCCTGTTCCTCACCCTGATCACGCTTGATTTATTGATGGCGGTTCCACCAGGCCTAATCGCCACACACCAGCAAAGGCAGGTTATGCTATAGTACAAGACACTAGCCCGCCTCTTAGAACCTCTCATTTCCTTTCCATCGTGGAAATCTATCCTCAAGGAAATAACTTCTCAGTGTTCCATCTGCTATTCTACTACTCCTCAGGGATTATTCAGGCCCCTTCCCTTCCCTACACATCAAGCTCGAGGATTTGCCCCACCCAGGACTGGCAAATTAGCTTTACTCAACATGCCCTAAGTCAGATAACTAAAATACCTCTTAGTCTAGGTAGATACTTTCACTGGATAGGTAGAGGCCTTTCCTACAGGGTCTGAGAAGGCCACCGCAGTCATTTCTTCCCTTCTGTCAGACATAATTCCTCAGTTTAGCCTTCCCACCTCAATACAGTCTGATAACAGACGAGCTTTTATTAGTCAAATGAGCCAAGCAGTTTTTCAGGCTCTTAGTATTCAGTGAAATCTTTATATCCCTTACGGTCCTCCGTCTTCAAGAAAAGTAGAATGGACTAAAGGTCTTTTAAAAACACACCTCACCAAGCTCAGCCACCAACTTAAAAAGGACTGGACAATACTTTTACTACTTTCCCTTCTCAGAATCCAGGCCTGTCCTCGGAATGCTACAGGGTACAGCCCATTTAAGCTCCTGTATAGACACTCCTTTTTATTAGGCCCCAGTCTCATTCCAGACACCAGACCAACTTAGACTGTGCCCCCAAAAAACTTGTCATCCCTGCTATCTTCTGTCTAGTCATACTCCTATTCACCGTTCTCAACTACTCATACATGCCCTGCTCTTGTTTACACTGCCGGTTTACACTGTTTTTCCAAGCCATCACAGCTGATATCTCCTGGTGCTATCCCCAAACTGCCACTCTTAACTCTTGAAATAAATAAATAATCTTTGCTGGCAGGACTATGCTGAATCTCCTTAGGCACTCTCTAATCAGATATCCTGAGTCGTCCCAATTCTTAGACCTTTTATACCTGTTTTTCTCCTTTTGTTATTCCATTTAGTTTCCCAATTCATCCAAAAGTGTATGCAGTCCATCACCAATCATTCTATACGACAAATGTTTCTTATAATATCCCCACAATATCACCCCTTACCACAAGACCTCCCTTCAGCTTAATCTCTCCCACTCTAGGTTCCCACGCCGCCCCTAATCCCGCTTGAAGCAGCCCTAAGAAACATTGCCCATTCTCTCTCCATACCACCCCCCAAAAATTTTCGCCGCCCCAACACTTCAACGCTATTTTGTTTTATTTTTCTTATTAATATAAGAAGGCAGGAATGTCAGGCCTCTGAGCCCAAGCCAAGCCATCGCATCCCCTGTGACTTGCACGTATATGCCCAGATGGACTGAAGTAACTGAAGAATCACAAAAGAAGTGAATATGCCCTGCCCCACCTTAACTGATGACATTCCACCACAAAAGAAGTGTAAATGGCCGGTCCTTGCCTTAAGTGATGACATTACCTTGTGAAAGTCCTTTTCCTGGCTCATCCTGGCTCAAAAAGCACCCCCACTGAGCACCTTGCGACCGCCACTCCAGCCCACCAGAGAACAAACCCCCTTTGACTGTAATTTTCCTTTACCTACCCAAATCCTATAAAATGGCCCCACCCTTATCTCCCTTCGCTAACTCTCTTTTCGGACTCAGCCCGCCTGCACCCAGGTGATTAAAAGCTTTTTTGCTCACGCAAAGCCTGTTTGGTGGTCTCTTCACACGGACGCGCATTAAAAAAACATCCTTACATAATATGTTAAAGGATACTATACAATATGGGGAAAATGATATAAGTATATGACCCAAGAGGATGAAAAAATTCACTTATTGGCAGAAAGGACAACATCATTTGTATGTAGAAAATCACCTCTCAAAATAGTAAGTTGCTGAAAGGGGAGTGGTTGCGCTAGAATCAGCACCAATGACTCTTTTATCCTATTTCTCAGTTTTAGGGGAAAAGACTCTACAAAACTACAGGTGTTTTGCTGACAGTAGAAAAAAACCTTCCCTTGTTAACATGTTAGTCAAGCTTTGGAAAAGACATCACATGTCAAATCCTAACACAGGATGCTTTATAGAGATTATCTATTTTAAATTTTATTGGAATTTCGATGACATCAAGTTGTTATTGCTTGGACCACAGTGGTGGTGGTTATCTGAAGATTTCTGAAAAAGTGCCATGCCTCCTCAAATAAGGCAAGTCATCTAAAAAATATCCCTTATATATATTTTTCATTTCTTTCATCATGTTACAGAGAATTTCAGTGGTATTCTAAGACTCAAAGCCTCCCCAAGGAACCAAATCAAGCTTTTATGCATCAGTGGAAACCAGAAATTACTAACAGTGTACACAGTGGCAATGGCCAGAGATTACTCTTTCATCTGGTTCAACCCCTAGAGACACAAGGTCTCATCCTGTTCACACCCAAATCCCCCTCCTTCCCCAAACACACAGCCTCCACATGCATTCTCTGACAAGCCTGAGTAATATTTCATCAGTTCTCCCTAGCCACTCAGTCCAGGTTTTAATATAGCTGGAATATCTTGGGTAGCTTTATCAAGATGTAAACCTTATAATCAAGGCTTAGTTCAAAATTTAAGTTGTTCCAGCTGTCAACTGACATACAACTGTATAAAATCTGAAACTTTCCCTATCAAAGTTCTCAATGTTAAAATCTCCCCCTGGTGGATTTTCAGAGCATGTGTTTTCACAAGTAAAACTGAATAGAATTTTCCAAAAAAAAAAAAAAAATGCTAAAAATTTCATATGTGTGAAAAATAAGACCTATTAATCTCAAAGTTCAGAGGGGAAAAAATGCAATTTCATTTAAAAGCTTGCCATCAAAAAGATTCTAAAACTAAAGTAGAATAGTTTTGGTTTACTCTAGTCTTATGTGCAGGTGTGAATATTGAGTTTTACAAGTTTTTCTTGTGTGTCTTTATCCTCTATTAAGTTAAGGCATTTTAATGGACTAAACATGCTAATTTCTTACTTAATTGTTTAGTGAAGAGAGGCATAATGTTTCAATTAGGAAAGAATGTTCCCCCACATGAGTGAATCTGCCATCTGTGTATTCTCATCTGTTAAAACTGTCAGTCAAATCAACAAAAGTCCAAGTGCAAAGTCCCTAAACCAGTTGAAATGTGCACACACTTGCTCTAGGGAAGGGGAAATTTTATTTTAATTGATTTTGTTTCAGCAGCAATCCCTCTTCCTTTCCTGGGAATACATTTTGGCTGGGATTTTGTGGCATCAATACAAATCACTTCAAAGCAGCTATTGCTCGTTTATCCTCTACCTAGCGGCTCTGCTGACCCACCACTTGGATACCCATTTTCCTGAGGTGGGGCAAAGATGAGGCATGACAAGACCACAGGAATGGTGTAGGAAAAAACTACAGAGAAATACTCATGCAGAAGATAGCACAAAGCTGCCTGCAGTACTGATCGTCACATGTTTGGAATTGGGAAATGGTGGTCAGTTGTTAACAGAAAATGCATTTTCTTTGGTACCAAAATACCAATGGCTCATCAATCTTAATACTTTTATAATAACATTTTTTTAAGGTTAAATTTTTTCAAAACATGTCACTCCAAATTTCTGATGAGGTCTAGTTACTTTTAAATAATTAGGCAACATGAATAGAGGAGAAGACTGAGGCAATTATTGGATTCACTGAGGAATGCATAAAACATAAAAATGACTTAAATTTGCTATTTATGTAATTTTGTGGTCTCAAAACCACACTTTAATTGAATTGAGTTTAGTAAGAGATAAGACCACAGCAGTGTGGCATGATGTTTAAGAGCACAGGCCTTAGGGTAGATTGTTAGAGTCAAATTCGAGCTCTGACTGTGTGACTTTGAGCCAGTTATTTAACCTCTCTGTGCCTTGGTTTCTTCATCTGCAAAATGAGAGTAGTAAATAGAAACTTCCTCATAGTGTAGTTGGAAGGGTTAAATATGCTGAAACCGTAAATGGAAAGTACTTAGTACACACAGATCCCACAGCTTTTTTTGTTCACTTTCAGACATTAACAGTCTTATTTTCAGACATTATTTTAAAAATCCTTTTTAAATTGAAATTTTCATTTCTCATTGAACTTAAATCTCTTTGTCCCTGTACCAGCTCCAGCACGACCTATGCTTGGATCCTGCAGTAGGGAAGAGGGAAGTGGTTAATTCTTTGTCATGTCTTTGCAGTATTTTTTTACTCTACCTCCCTCACCCCTTTCTCTGTCTTTGGTTCCTGCAGGGGAGAGGGAAAATCATTTGGGGACAGCCAACATCTTCCTTGAGCGGTGCAGTTATAATCATGCATTGTGCCCTCTGTGAGTGCTTCTTTCTCTTTTGAAATTCTTCAGTGGGTTCTTCAGCATCGCCCACTCTGTTGCTGGAGACCACCCATTGTGCCCTTCGATGGCGTGCCCAATATCCTTGGGCAGCTGGCTGCATTCCCCACTCAGCTACTGATTGTTGTGCTTCACGAACTTCCCGCTGAGCGTCCTCTCATCCTGGGGTGGAGAGCAGGCCCATCACGGGGCTCCCACCTGCCTGCCTGCCATACTGTCCATGCCAGTGCCTGAGAAACACCACCTCTGCTCCACTTTCAGTGGGAACCAGCGTTTTGCACCCCCCTCCATAGCCTTTTCTCTTCACTCTACCACCTGAAGCAATTCCCACTGGGCCGCTTGTTCACCTTTAAGTTTTCCAGGTAAGAATCAGACATCAGTCTCTGTGTCTTGTCAAATGTTCAGGGATACTACCAAGCTCTTTAAGTGGTCTTATAGAAGCCTCCACAGTTTACTGATGGGGTAAGCACCCACTTTCCATCTTTTGTGGGAAGAAAAATGCACAGCACTGTGAGAACTGTCTCTAAGGAATTAATCACTATCAACTTCCTTTCTACTCTCATATATGGAGGTAGGCAATGGGCTAAGGGGGTGGACTAGCACCTCTCTTTAGAAAGTGGATACATTTCCCAATTGCAGTCATCAGGTTGGGAGCCTGGAGCCTCACTGGAAATTGAGACAAAATAAAAGTTAAGTTCAACTTAGACTGTGCATATGTAACATTCAAACATTTGGGTTATTTGAGTCAATGAGTTCAGTGATTAGTATGAATCCTCACCATGTGGTAGACTAGATTGACTTCAGTATGACCTAGATAGGTGTGATTAATAACTTAGAGTTATTTTAGCTGAGGGTGTGTCATGTACCAAAAACTGGTGAATGGAACATAGTTCACAGTGTTGGAATTATGGGACTCAACTGGATAGGCAGGAGGAAAAAGAAAGGGTAAGTATCATGCACATAGAAACTGTCAGTATTTTTTAGACTGCAGAAGTGAATGTCAGACCTACTGTATTAAGCTCTTAAACAAGGGACAAAAATGGATTTTTCAAGTCTTGGGGCTAATTCAAAAAACAGTGTTACATTGTAACCCATACCTCAGAAATTATTTTATAATAGCTAAATATTTACATAGTGCTTACTATATGCCAGACACTGTTTTAAACACTTTTAATGTATTTAATCCTTTTAACAATTTTACAAGATAGATGCACTGTTACTTCCTTTTACAAATCAGGAAAATGAAGCACAGAGGGATCAAACAACCAGCACAAGGTTAAAGTCATGGAAAATATGAGATGTAAGCCCTGATGTTTGGTATTAGACTACACTTTGCTTTCGCAAACATTATCTTGTGATTTATGTCACAAATAAATCACATTATATAGCAATGATAAAGCAATTCCAAAAGATAGGCATATCAGACTCAAGCATACTCAATGAATCACTTAGCTATGGGATGATAGGGGCTGCCTAGAAAATAATAGACTGCTGTAGCTCCTGTTCCAGTTCCTTCTACCACCTTCTGACAGGTATGTTTTGTTTGCCATTTAATTTACATCACAACATGTTAATTTCAAGAATAAATTTATTAGTGTTTTTCTAAAAGTAAAAATAATTGAGGAGAAAATAAATCAGCAAATGTTATATTAAATAGAACAGACACTTATGGCCTGGAGTCTTTTCATTTTTAAGGTATAAAAAGCTTTTATTGCTTTTATCTTACTTAAAAGCAATGCATGCTTATGACTGAAGAATTAGAAAATCTCTGCAAAAGGGAGAAGAAAGCATTCACAACCCAACTACCTGATGATAACCACTGTTAATATCTTAGTAACTGTCCTTTCAAGCCTATGCATATATATGTTCATTTAATGTGTGTGTATGTATTTACATCATTATTTATATAACATTTTTATTTTTGACTGGGGGAAGAGCAAAATTTTATTTTGGAATGAAAAAGACCAAGGGGATAGTCAGAAAAGAATAAAGTGAGTGGTGTGGCATCCTCTCTCCATCTTCTTGATGGCTTGGGTTATACATCTGTGCTTCAAGTTCTTCCAAAGGCCCAACTGTTTTGTTTGGTGTGCATGTTTGCTTACCTTGAAAGTTATCAATCAAGCTCAGAGTCCGTTAAATAAAATATAGCCTATCATCTCTCTTCATTATGACCTGGAAAGACAGAGTCCAATTTAGACTCCTAGCCCTCTTCACAAGCTCTACCCTGGAACTTGCCCCCACCAGTAGCCTGTCCTACTTCAACTTCCATTCCTGGCTTTGTCCTGCCCAGTGAATAGGCTCATGTACATTAGGACAGATACCTGAACCCCTATGGCCAAGCTCATTCCTCATCTGCCACATCCTCTCCTAGTCAGCTCTGAGCCTCTTCTTGGCCATGTATTTGGCTCACACTTCCCTGGAAGTGGGTTTGGAGCCTCTGGGCAGGGAGTCATGGAGTCTAGAAGATTGTGATCTAGCATATGGGCTAGATGTGGCTTGCAGGCTCAGACTGGGCAGTTGTTGGCTGCAGGAACTCTTTCCCTTGCCGGGAAGGATGTGGCTAGAAGCGGGAAAGAACAGGATCTTCATGTATTCTCTATATGAGGTGCTGATCAAAATAAATAATTAATTATTTACACCTAGAGATGTTCTCTAAATTATGACTGTAGAAAGTAAGTTAAAATTGGGAATGTGTAGCTTTAGCATGCCAACACCTACATCTGCAGAATCCCCATGGTTTATGTGCGCTGTTGCCTTTGACTGGAACAACCTTCATCAGACATGTGCCCTTTTACTTTCACCTTATTCATAACTGCTCAAACATCTTCTTTCCTTCCCTTTCCATCTAATCTATACCAAGTGCACCCACCCCTCCAGCACTCTGTATCCTCTCACCCCCACTTATCTTCTTAGAACTTATCACGAAATGAGATTACAGTACCTGTACTTGTTTACTGTCTTTCTGCCCTACTAGAATTCCACAGAAAATTAATCTAATTTGTCATTGTATCTATTGTGCCTAGAACAGTGCCTGCCACCCAGTGGGCATTCCCTAAGTATTTGCTAAATTAATAAGTAAATTACTAAGTTACAATTAAAAACACACATTACTCATACATAGTGGAATTCTGATATTAATTTCCACTTCCTTTTAACTAAGAAATGGGGCAAATAGCTGGAAATAAATCTTTTCTACTGCAGTCTGAATTTTACTTCCATAAAATAAAACACATACAAATAATTTTTTAAAATTAGGATATAATATCAGAAACCACTGCATTGGCTAATGGCATAAGCAGCGAAATCTTGGCTCAACCAAACAGTCAACAAAGAAGGAGTGTAGGCCAGGTGTCCCCACCTGGGCTATGCTATCTTCTTACTTCCTTCTTCTGGCAGGAAAGGAGATGTCAGGTTGTAGGAAAGGAGTAGCACAGGCTACTTCCTCAAGGACTAAGTAAAGTATCATTCCATACTGTGGGCAAAAGGAGACAGGGGCAGGGCCAGGTGCTGGTGAGGAGAGGCAGTCCACTCTCAAGAGGGGAGAGTGAGCTGAGGATCCAGGACCTCTTTCTGGACCACTCCTGGTAGTTCTGAGTTCCAGTCTGACAGCTCACAGACACAGCCCCCCATTTTGCCTCCAGCAGGAGAAGACAAGGAGATGGAGAGACTGTCAACCTAGAACCAGTAATGACCAGTTCCAACTTAATTGCAGAAAGGGAGAAAAGATCAATCATTTAAGTTGCTTCATCGTCTAAATAAAAGTGTTTTGGCTGGTGAAACATGAACCTAGACTCCTGCCTCAACATATTTAAAATGAGAACAAAGTGGCAGTATCATGGTGGTGGGCGTTTAGATGCCTACATTGTTTTCATCTACAAAACAGGCTTTCCTTTCACACCCTAGCTCTTTGCTGGGCTGGTGGAGCTGATTGACAGATATAGCCCGCTCCAAAGGAACAGCCCTTTCTCAAGGAATGAATGATTTGCTATAAGTATTTAAATCCTCTGCTCAAAATCAAACATAAATTGAAGTATCAAAATAAACAAAAATATGGTTTGTGGTTTTGAAAGCATTTCTTTGTGATTTTTGCTAAAAAAGAGAAATGCCAAAAAAAATTTTTAAAGATTTTGAGACAATTGTCTGGCGCAGTGGCTCACGCCTGTAATCCCAGCACTTTGGGAGGCTGAGGCAGGCAGATCATGAGGTCAGGAGATCAAGACCATCCTGGCCAACATGTTGAAACCCCATCTCTACTAAAAATATAAAAATTAGCTGGGCATGATGGGCGCCTGTAATCCCAGCTACTCAGGAGGCAGAGGCAAGATAATCACTTGAATCCAGGAGGTGGGGGTTGCAATGAGCCAAGATCATGCCACTGCACTCCAGCCTGGGCAACAGAGTAAGACTCGTTCTCAAAAAAAAAAAAAAAAAAAAGAGAGATTTTGAGACAATAGTTTTAAACTAATGCATCCATCTTAAAATCCTTAACTAACAGACTTTATTACAGAAAAATGTATTACTGATAAGGAGTATTCAAAATAATACAGATAACATGAATGTGCTCCTGTTCTGCTTTTATGTTTCCATTGTTTGTAATGAATACTTTCCTGTATGTGCTGAATTCTTGTTTTTAGAAATATTATTTTGTAGTAGAGAAAACATAGGGAAGAATAGGAGTTGTTACACCATATGGGTCTTTGCTAAAAGCACAAAAAAAGACTCTGTCATGCTGTTCACAGAAGAGGCAATAGGAAAATCAGTGGGCCAGGGTGAGTTTGCTGAGGTTGGTGATGAACTAAACCACAGGCTACCATGGCTGCTGTGATTGGGTATTCCTGAGAAATGAAGTCCAGGATTGTTTCTTAGCCCTATAGCCACATTTGTGCTCTGGTAACTTTCTTGTTAGACTGACATCATGTTAACTGCTTAGTGGCAGATGGTCCTTAAGTGACACAACCTTTGCTGTAGGCCATATTGCTGAGTGGTGTTAGCCCCTTATACTCAGTTTGGTCCCATCTGTCCAGACAGGTGTTTGTAAACCTGACACTGATTCTGCTGCTGCAGACAATGTTCCAGGAAGTGCACCCTTTAATCCCTGGCTCCAGCCAGCCCTTTATCATTGGTATGAAGTAGAGGTGCTCATTTAAGGATCAACACAGGCGCTGATTGGAAAAACCACATTAGTAATGATTTTGACATAAGCAGAAGTTGAGGTGCTGATAATTACTATTCCACCAAACGAACTGAGGCTCAAAACTGCTATTAAAAAGAAATGATCGTCCATGTATGATGACTTTCACACTGCATGACACTATTAAATAACCATCATTAGCTACTAACGCATGTACTACCCATTTTCCAGAGCCCTTTCTCTGCTGAGAAATTTAAGACCAAGAATGATCAATGAATGAGTCATCAGTATGACAATTGTTGATATAGGACATGCAAATTGAAATTATTTAGAATAATTTAAGTGTATAAGGAATTATTACACATGATGATATTCCTCAGCTAGTAAAGCACTACTTGTAAGGAGCTCACAGTTTATTTCTTTGCATCTACATTTTATAATCTAGAAAAGAGGAAAGTACTATCCATGGGATGCCTTGACAAAATAAAACAAGGTGATTTGGGGCCATTTTGTAGGTACTGCACTAGATGCTGGGGATAGAAAAATGAATAAAATGCAAGCCCCTGGTCTCCACAAGCTTACAAATTTATAAGAGGGTACAGACAAGTACACAAAAAGCCACAGTACAGTGTGATAAATATAATAATCAAAGTGTGCACCTGGTACATGATAGCACAGGAGAGTATAGCTTGTAGGAGAAAGTTACAATGAGAGAAGAAAATCAGTCTGCTTAAGAATCTGCAACTTCCTAAATTGGAACATTTCATTTTCCCCTTTCTGGAAAACATCTCCTTCTTTTCTATCTATAAATGTTCATATCACAGAGGCGTAGGAAAGATGGTAACCAAAGAGGGCTGGAGGACAGGTAACTTGTAGGGAGAAAACAAGCTCTTCCTAATATTTTCAAGGTTTTAGACATGTGAACTTAAAAAGTTTTTAACAAGACAAGAAGATTGTTGAGTCCTGACTATTCATTGGCTGCGTTTTTTTGCAAATTAAAGTGATCTCATGCCTATATCAGTTTTCCTTTTTCTTTGGAAATATTTACATTAAATTGAGATCTGAGGGGAAGATAGCGCTCTAACTGGGCTCCTGCTTTTAATATAATTTGAAAATAGCTGCAACCCCAATCCACCTTCCTGGTGGCCCAGAAATGCCACGCTTTTTGTTTGTTTGTTTGTTTTTCTTGTTCATAGATTAGTTCACAAATACAATAATTAGAAATACATAACTGGGCTGAGCACGGTGGCTCACACGGGTAATACCAGCACTTTGTGAGGCTGAGACAGGAAAATTGCTTGAGCTAGGAATTCCACACCAGTCTGTGCAAGATAGGAAGACCCCATCTCTACAAAAACCTTAAAAATTAGCCAGGCATCGTGGGGCACACCTGTAGTCCCCAGCTACTCCAGAGGCTAAGGTGGGAGGATCACTTGAGCCTGAGACATCAAGGCTACAGTGAGCTATGATTGTGCCACTACACTCCAGCCTGGGTGATAGAGCAAAACCCTGTCTCAAAATAATAATAATAATAATAATAATAATAATAATAATAATAATAATAATTTAAAAATAAATACATAACTGAAAAGATTTAATAATGCTGCATAGCTTATATCCATCTCAATCCCTCTCTTTGCCTTTCTCTCATGCTTTTTAAAATTGAACTAAAACTCCCATAATATAAAATTTATAATTTTAATCATTTTTGAAGTGTACAATTCAGGGATTTTTAGCATATTCACAATGTTATGCAATCATCACCACTATCTAATTCCAGAACATTTTCACCACTCAAAAAAGAAAGCTCATACCCATTAAGCAGTCCTTCCTCATTCCCCTCTGCCCCCAGCCCCTGGCAACCACTAATGTACCTTGTCTGTATGTATTTGCCTGTCCTGGGCATGTCATATAAATGGAATCATGCCACACGTGGCCTTTTGTGTCTGGCTTCTTTCCCTTTGCATAGTGTTTTCAAGCTTCATCTATGCTGAAGCAGGTATTAGTACTTCATTTCTTTTTATGGTTGAATACTATTCCATTGTATGGATATACCACAATTTATTAATTCAGCAATTGATGGATATTTGGATTGTTTCTAATTTTTGGCTATTATGAATAGTGCTGTTATGAATGTTCATGCACAAGTTTTTGATTAAACACCTGTTTTCAATTTTGAGGAGTAAATAGAAGTGGAATTGCTGGCTCATATGGTCATTCTTTTAAACTTTTAAACGTTTAAGCAATTGCCAAAATTTTTTTCTGAAGTTGCTGCATCATTTTTTATTCCCACCAGCAATGTATGAGTGTTCTAATTTCTCCACATTCTCACTAACGTTTATTTTTTGTTTTTAAAAATGTTTTTATAGCCATCCTAGTGGGTGAAAAGTGGCATCTCAAAAAAATAAAAATAAAAAGCATTCTCACGTCAGGTCTTAAGTTTTCTTCTTTTGTATATGAGGCCACAAAATTGAGAGAAATTTTCCCTAAGATGAGCTGAAAGTGAATTTAATGAAATTCTGAACAACAGAGCTGTTTTTCACTGACTCCCATCACCCACTTCCCAAAGAGCAACCATGATCAAAGCCAAGGCATCTAAATAATGACTGTTGAAATCCAAGCTCCCAGAGGTACAGATAGTCAGGTGTCTTTAGTCAGTGATTGGCAGAGGCATCTAAGCCATTATATGAGGCTTGGCTAGTAAAATGCTCTTCTGGGATTCTGGGACAATACCCACTCTCTTTTCTTTTAACTTAATGAACATTTATTTTCTCTCCATATGTGCTGTATTTGTAAAGGAAGAATAAATATAACTAAACACCAATTGTACATTCCACTTTAAAGAAGGCAATTTGTTCAGGTAAAACAATGGGTTAAAACAGTTTCAGCCTTATGAAATTTCAAATTCCATCCTAGCACATTCCTCATTAATAATTGCACACATTCCTATGAAAGTCTGTCATTTATTTTAGTCTTTGATTGCTATCATCAACACACTACAGAAGTTATTCTTTCCTGTTCAAGACAATTAGTTTTGGGAACTAAAACACATGCAGTATATGTAAGTGATTACCTGGATAAAGCAACAGGGCATTAGGAAATATACTTTTTTGTTTTTAATTTCTGCATCCATTTCTTCATTCTGGACCGGTACAGATAGCCTCCATGAGGAGTTTAGCCTCTCCTTGGAGTAAACTCTACTGAGAGGAGGAAAGCTGAGACTTACAGTACAGCGGGCACAGCCTGGTTGAGGAGAAGGAGAAACTAAGGAAAAACTGGAGACAGCAAAGCTTGAAGGAGGCAGAGCACTAAGCTGCTGCGGGTCACTCTTCCTGTGAACAGGCTAGTTTCAAATAAAGGCTTGCAGGGATCTTACCGAGCAAAGCAACGTTTATGAAAACGAACAGGGAAGTTGCATGGAGTGTGATTCTTCCTTCCACAGGAACAGTTGGAAAGCCAAAGAGACCCTAGAGTAAGAATGGTGGTAAGTCCCAGGGTTCGTTTAAAATCCTGATAACGGAACATACATTCTTTCTTACGGGAAAACCGTTTTGATTCTTAAATGAAGTCAGCGAGCTTCAGGCTTGCCTACATTGATATCTCCTAATGGTTTGGGCACGTGACCCAGAGCCAGGTCACAAATCAAGCCTCAGAAAGAGCTGACATACTAGCTCTTCCCGGAAAAACTCCAATGTCGCCCTGCCGTTCCTGGGGTTGGTGACAGGTCTGGTCATCGCACGACGGCAGCTCCTCACCTGGATTTAGAAGAGCTGGCGTCCCCGCCCGCCCAAGCCTTTAAACTCTCGTCTGCCAGAGCCCGCCAACTCTCCAGGGTACAAAGTACAGCAGGGACGCGGGTGGAGCCCTTCCAAGCGGCTCAGCCTTATCTTTCCCGAGTGAATACCTAGGTGGATTCCCAACACCGCGCCTGGCAGGTTTCTGGAGGGAGTCTCAAGCTCCTCCAGAGCTCCCAGCCGCGCGTCCTCGTTTCTGCAGTCGATATTCCTGTGGGAGACACGGGGGGCTCTGAGCGCTACGAGCTTTATTAAGAGATTTGCAAATGGTTCACTCATGTCCCTGAACACTCCCAATAGCCTAAGCTGCCTGCTGTGTTATAGCGCAGAAGCCCCTAACGCACGGTGGTTGTCCTTTCTTCTCATAACGCTCGCAGCTTAGGGCCAGTTTCCGCGACTCTAAGAGTAATTGCGTGGGCGCCTGTGCTGGGGCCAGGCGCAAAGAAGGGAGTTGGTCTGCGCGAAGATCGTCAACCTGCTAACAGACCGCACATGCACTTTGCACCGGCCATCTACGTCTCAGTCTGGAGGTTGCGCGCTTTGGGTAAGGAGGGCCCGGAGCTTCCCTGGCGGGTCTGAGCTGCAAGGCAAGCGAGGGTGGGAAGAGGGAATTTAGGGTTCTGGACTGCGGGACGGGATAGGAGCTGGGGTCTCCAGAGAAAAGGGCAGCAATGGAGGGAAACTGAGATGAACTCCAGACATCCATGTTCATGGAGCCGTTTGAGTCTTTGCTTTGGGTAGGAGAGGAGTGGAATGAGACAGAATCTATACCTTTGGTTCCCACCCGCCCTCCAGTAAGGCCGAGGAACTCTCTTGGTTCCTCTGAGAGCGAGAGGCAGATGGTGCTGCGAGGGAACCCCGGAAGGAGCCACTAAAGTTGAGCAGAGTGCAGGACTGGGAAGGAAAAAAATGGGGGGCGGGGGGGAAAAGCCACCTATGTGCTCTCCTCCCTTTCTTCACCCCACCCCCTTTTTTCGTAGCTGCTGACGCGCTGGTGGTGCCTATTAATCATTTACCAGCCCAGAGCCGCGCCAGTTAATGGCTGTGCCGTGCGGGGCTCCCGCATCCTGGCCTCTCCTCTCCACGGTCGCGTGTGCCCGGGCACCCCGGAGCTGCAAACTGCAGAGCCCAGGCAACCGCTGGGCTGTGCGCCCCGCCGGCGCCGGTAGGAGCCGCGCTCCCCGCAGCGGTTGCGCTGTACCCGGAGGCGCTGGGCGGCTGTGGGCTGCAGGCAAGCGGTCGGGTGGGGAGGGAGGGCGCAGGCGGCGGGTGCGCGAGGAGAGAGCCCCAGTCCCGGCAGCCCCACTGGCCCCCCTCAGCTGGGATGTTCCCCAATGGCACCGCCTCCTCTCCTTCCTCCTCTCCTAGCCCCAGCCCGGGCAGCTGCGGCGAAGGCGGCGGCAGCAGGGGCCCCGGGGCCGGCGCTGCGGACGGCATGGAGGAGCCAGGGCGAAATGCGTCCCAGAACGGGACCTTGAGCGAGGGCCAGGGCAGCGCCATCCTGATCTCTTTCATCTACTCCGTGGTGTGCCTGGTGGGGCTGTGTGGGAACTCTATGGTCATCTACGTGATCCTGCGCTATGCCAAGATGAAGACGGCCACCAACATCTACATCCTAAATCTGGCCATTGCTGATGAGCTGCTCATGCTCAGCGTGCCCTTCCTGGTCACCTCCACGTTGTTGCGCCACTGGCCCTTCGGTGCGCTGCTCTGCCGCCTCGTGCTCAGCGTGGACGCGGTCAACATGTTCACCAGCATCTACTGTCTGACTGTGCTCAGCGTGGACCGCTACGTGGCCGTGGTGCATCCCATCAAGGCGGCCCGCTACCGCCGGCCCACCGTGGCCAAGGTAGTAAACCTGGGCGTGTGGGTGCTATCGCTGCTCGTCATCCTGCCCATCGTGGTCTTCTCTCGCACCGCGGCCAACAGCGACGGCACGGTGGCTTGCAACATGCTCATGCCAGAGCCCGCTCAACGCTGGCTGGTGGGCTTCGTGCTGTACACATTTCTCATGGGCTTCCTGCTGCCCGTCGGGGCTATCTGCCTGTGCTACGTGCTCATCATTGCTAAGATGCGCATGGTGGCCCTCAAGGCCGGCTGGCAGCAGCGCAAGCGCTCGGAGCGCAAGATCACCTTAATGGTGATGATGGTGGTGATGGTGTTTGTCATCTGCTGGATGCCTTTCTACGTGGTGCAGCTGGTCAACGTGTTTGCTGAGCAGGACGACGCCACGGTGAGCCAGCTGTCGGTCATCCTCGGCTATGCCAACAGCTGCGCCAACCCCATCCTCTATGGCTTTCTCTCAGACAACTTCAAGCGCTCTTTCCAACGCATCCTATGCCTCAGCTGGATGGACAACGCCGCGGAGGAGCCGGTTGACTATTACGCCACCGCGCTCAAAAGCCGTGCCTACAGTGTGGAAGACTTCCAACCTGAGAACCTGGAGTCCGGCGGCGTCTTCCGTAATGGCACCTGCACGTCCCGGATCACGACGCTCTGAGCCCGGGCCACGCAGGGGCCCTGAGCCAAAAGAGGGGGAGAATGAGGAGAAGGGAAGGCCGGGTGCGAAAGGGACGGTATCCAGGGCGCCAGGGTGCTGTCGGGATAACGTGGGGCTAGGACACTGACAGCCTCTGATGGAGGGACCCAAGAAAGGCGCGCGACAATGGTAGAAGTGAGAGCTTTCCTTATAAACTGGGAAGGCTTTCGGGCTACCTTTTTCTGGGTCTCCCACTTTCTGTTCCTTCCTCCACTGCGCTTACTCCTCTGACCCTCCTTCTATTTTCCCTACCCTGCAACTTCGATACTTTCTTCCGCACCGTCCCGCCAGTGGAGATCACGAACTCATTAACAACTCATTCTGATCCTCAGCCCCTCCAGTCGTTATTGCTGTTTGTTTAAGCTGAGCCACGGATACCGCCACGGGTTTCCCTCGGGGTTAGTCCCTAGCCGCGCGGGGCCGCTGTCCAGGTTCTGTCTGGTGCCCCTACTGGAGTCCCGGGAATGACCGCTCTCCTTAAGGAAAGTCGGACTTGAGAAAGATCTAAGCAGCTGGTCTTTTCTCCTACTCTTGGGTGAAGGTGCATCTTTCCCTGCCCTCCCCCGTCCCCCCCTCGCCGCCCGCCCGCCACCACCACTCTCACTCCACCCAGAGTAGAGCCAGGTGCTTAGTAAAATAGGTCCCGCGCTTCGAACTCCAGGCTTTCTGGAGTCCCCACCCAAGCCCTCCTTTGGAGCAAAAAGGAGCTGAGAACAAGCCGAATGAGGAGTTTTTATAAGATTGCGGGGTCGGAGTGTGGGCGCGTAATAGGAATCACCCTCCTACTGGGCGTTTTCAAAGACCAAGCGCTGGGCGCTCCCGGGCCGCGCGTCTGCGTTAGGCAGGGCAGGGTAGTGCAGGGCACACCTTCCCCGGGGTTCGGGGTTCGGGGTTCGGTTGCAGGGCTGCAGCCCGCCTTGGCCTTCTCCCTCACCCAAGTTTCCGGAGGAGCCGACTTAAAAGTAACAAGAGATAAGGTTTCCTGCTCCAGTGTATCTCAAAAGACCGGGCGCCGGGGGCGGGGGACCTAGGGCGACGTCTTCAGAGTCCACCAGTGTTGGCGGTGTCGCCGCAACCTGCAGGCTCCCGAGTGGGGCCTGCCTGGTCTCTAGAGGGTTGCTGCCTTTCAAGCGGTGCCTAAGAAGTTATTTTCTTGTTTAACATATATATTTATTAATTTATTTGTCGTGTTGGAAAATGTGTCTCTGCTTTCCTTTTCTCTGCTTGCCTAGCCCCAGGTCTTTTCTTTGGGACCCTGGGGGCGGGCATGGAAGTGGAAGTAGGGGCAAGCTCTTGCCCCACTCCCTGGCCATCTCAACGCCTCTCCTCAATGCTGGGCCCTCTTATCTTATCCTTTCCTCTAGCTTTTCTATTTTTGATTGTGTTGAGTGAAGTTTGGAGATTTTTCATACTTTTCTTACTATAGTCTCTTGTTTGTCTTATTAGGATAATACATAAATGGTAATGTGGGTTATCCTCCTCTCCATGCACAGTGGAAAGTCCTGAACTCCTGGCTTTCCAGGAGACATATATAGGGGAACATCACCCTATATACAATTTGAGTGTATATATATATATATGATGTGGACATATGTATACTTATCTTGCTCCATTGTCATGAGTCCATGAGTCTAAGTATAGCCACTGATGGTGACAGGTGTGAGTCTGGCTGGAACACTTTCAGTTTCAGGAGTGCAAGCAGCACTCAAACCTGGAGCTGAGGAATCTAATTCAGACAGAGACTTTAATCACTGCTGAAGATGCCCCTGCTCCTTCCGGGTTCCAGCAGAGGTGATTCTTACATATGATCCAGTTAACATCATCACTTTTTTTGAGGACATTGAAAGTGAAATAATTTGTGTCTGTGTTTAATATTACCAACTACATTGGAAGCCTGAGCAGGGTGAGGACCAATAATTTTAATTATTTATATTTCCTGTATTGCTTTAGTATGCTGGCTTGTACATAGTAGGCACTAAATACATGTTTGTTGGTTGATTGTTTAAGCCAGAGTGTGTTACAACAATCTGGAGATACTAAATCTGGGGTTCTCAGGTTCACTCATTGACATGATATACAATGGTTAAAATCACTATTGAAAAATACGTTTTGTGTATATTTGCTTCAACAACTT
This sequence comes from Pan troglodytes, assembly GCF_028858775.2. Lineage (NCBI taxonomy): Eukaryota > Metazoa > Chordata > Mammalia > Primates > Hominidae > Pan > Pan troglodytes. Next base: position 36,447,470 of record NC_072413.2, read on the forward strand.
TGTGCTTTCCTGAAAGCAGTAACCAAGAGTTAAGATATCCCTAATGTTTTGCTTAAACTAATGAACAAATATGCTTTGGGTCATAAATCAGAAAGTTTAGATCTGTCCCTTAATAAAAATATATATTATTACTCCTTTGGAAAATAGATTTTTAATGGTTAAGAACTGTGAAATTTACAAATCAAAATCTTAATCATTATCCTTCTAAGAGGATACAAATTTAGTGCTCTTAACCTGTTACCATTGTAATATTAACTAAATAAACAGATGTATTATGCTGTTGCAAGTTGTTTTTGCTATTTGAATTTTATTGTTTCAATGGATTACTTGGTAACACATACACACACACACACACACACACACACACACTAGCTTAGTTGACTTACATGTCACTTAGGTTTTAAGAAGAATGTTTTCAGATTACTTTTGGGAATTTTACCAAGTTTGTGGTTATACCCTGAATTATTTTGTTAAAAAGAAAAGTCGGCTAGTTCAGAAAGGGAGAGAGGGTAGAGAGAGAGAAAGAAGAAAAAGTTGAGCCAGGATGAACAGGAAGCAATGCACTCAGTTGCACTCTGTTGTTACCAAACTAAGTGGATGATATCTTAATCTCTCGCAGATAAAATTACTGTCTACCCCCATTTATAACCTCAGACTTTTTTTGGGAACTAAGTAATTGCTGATTTACATCCTGAGGAAAGACAACGGAAGGGGAAAACTATCTCCTAAAGATGTCCCAGAAGACAGTGGCAAAATAAATAGAAAAATCAGATTTTGACATAGGAGATGGATGTATTTTCTGCCTTGTTCAGTGATGGCCATATCAATCTCTGGAGAATGTAAGAAATCATTAGGGAAGTTTGTTTGTTTTTAACAGACTTGATCTTTTTAGAGCAGTTTTATTTTCATATCAAAATGAGCAAAAAGGACTATTTTCCAAGCAGGTAATAGCAGTGATTCCAGAAGCAGAGTTGGGGATGGAGAGTTCAAATGCCTTCAAATGCCCTGTGACTCTATGCTTTATATGGTTCTATACATCATCACAATATGATTAAGGATAACTGGACTTTCATCATTTCTATTATTTTTTTCTCTCACTATGCAAGTCTCTTTTATTATTTTTAAAAGCTGCAGCAAGGTGGCAAATTAAACTCATAACTTAGACATGCAGAGAAAACCTATTTTGTCATTTGGTTTCAACTAATCTGAACAAAATTCCAAGCTCCTTCCAATACATTAGCTGGGGAAAAAATTAAACAAATAGTCAAACATCCAGTTGAGCTGATAATTTAAATAGCCATTAAAAAATTAAAAATTTCATTTGAATAAGTTTGGACAGCCTCTCAGCTGGCCTCCTCTTTCTCTTTTGACATCCCTAAAATGGCTTTAGAATGAATATGAGGAGGAGGTTTTATGCATGCTACTGGAGGAAGGGATAAGGTCAAGTCCTTGGGATAGGGGCCCTCTCTTCCTTTTGCTCTCTGGGGCCAGGTCCTTTGTGTACCTTTCTGCTTCCCGGCTGAAGTTTGTTGAAGTCTGCAGCTGTCAGAGCCTGTGAATCAACCTCTCAGCTTGGGGAGGCCTGCACTTCAGTTCCTGTGGGCTGCAGCTTTCTCTGAGTCTTCTATGGCCCCAGTATAGTCCACTAGCCCAGTGGTCTCCCCCAGCCTCTGCTGAGAAGTGATCTCACCCTGCCACAGAGGCCACATGGTAAAACTCTTGGCTCAGTGAATACAGGGGACCTCAGTGGCTGTAGACTGGCAACCCTTAGAATCTGCTTGACCTGATTATGCCTGTCTTCTTTTCTGTGGCTCTCAGGTCTTCTTTATCCCTCTTTACTTTTGTCAATATTACTTATTAAAACATTCCACTCTCCCCACCTCACCTTTACACTAGAGGAAAAAGATAGTAGTTGAGTCCTTTAGTCTTACCCCTTGATGTGCTGTAGCAGGAAAAGTATTCAGTAATCTCTCCTGCCCCTCCCCTAAACACACACCTACCTGATTTCCAAGCATGTTTGCATTATCTATAAAGAAGGTGGAGTCAAGCCCTCTCCTTTCCTAATGTAATGAGCCTGTCCTCAGGGAGAGAGACTAAAATGAAACATGATTTATAGAAATTAAAACATATTAGTTTAATGTCTGTGAATTATTATCTTTTTTATAAGTGACCTTTGTGTTCCCAGAGTAGCATTTCCCAGGTCATCTTCTTACACAGTACCCACAGAAAAGGATCACACTTGAAAACCTTTGACTCCTCATCCATTTTAATCCCGACCATTGTACAAAAATGTTGAATGTGTAATTTTGGCCTGAGAAAAAAGGCAATAATTTCACCTGGAGAATAGTAGGGATGATTCATTTTTAAAATGGCAATATATTTCCAGTCTATTTTAAACAAATAATAGAGATGTCATATTTGTATTGATCTGAAAAAACACTTTAACAATGGGATTCTGTTTTGAAAATCTTGTTCATTCCCTTTTTTATTCCAACGTACAACATCAGAGTGTACTATTAAACTGAAATAATTAATAGATGTTCATATAACTTTGCCTGTAGCACACATAACTGTGGTGGGTACTTACAAAATACAGTATTGCAAAGTCTATGTTTCTCTCTCGTTGCACCACACAACTTTGAGCTAAGGAGAACCTCTTACACATATGCAGATGGATATCTTGCTTTTTATTCAATAAATTTCAGTTTGTTGGCTTTAAAAGAAGACAGACAGTTTCCACATTGTTGAAATGACATGGTTTCCCAAGGAGAAGGCAGGTACAGAGATAATGTTGTGAGTGATCACTTATTATTTTGCTAAATATCTGGAGACAAGGTATTAGAGTGAGCATACTTGTAAAACGACTGTGTTAGGAATGATCAAATACAGCCCAGCTTCTGATATCAACTAGAAAAGAAGGAGTTCTGCAAGTATGACAAAGTTGAGGAGGCCTATGAACTGAATAAGCCAGTTAAAATTAAAATATCAAAATGCCTCCTTGTCATACTGTTGGGGAGAGAGGAGCATCATCTAAAGAAAAAGATATAATTTTAAATAAAATTATTAAAACTTTGGTAGAATGTTCACTTTTATAATAAACATAATTATTGTCAAAACATACCTTAAAATTGATTGGATTAGCCAAAAACTAGAAATATTATACCCATTTAAGACCTAGACTACAGGCATGTTACCAGAACTCTTAGGAGTAATGAGGAACTTAAAACTTTAAAAATAAATGCCTCTTTAAGCCAGGTTGATATAAGTCTTCAATTTTGAGTGGACAAGAAGTATGAAAGAAAATGAGAAGTGGGAAATGCTATCAGTTAGCATATTAACTCGTCACTGAATAACTCTAGCCCACCCTCAGTGCCTACATGCTTGGAAATGTTAACAAGAAGACTTCAAGTATTCCCAGCTTTAAGAATTTAAGAATACAAAAACTATATGCTAGATTCCACTTAAAGGAAGACATGTTATACAGAGGAGGTCACAGTAGAATATTATGTACAAAAACAGTTCTGACTTTCAACAAATAATACCTATCTCAAAAGGCAACTGATACTTCCCATAAATTTAAAGAGAGAGAGAGACAAAAAACAAACCAAGACATGACAGGCAAGCAAGATGATATTTTACAATAGCACACATGACTTCCATAACTATTCTGTGAAAGAATGTCCAAATATTGATGAATAATAACTCTCGCTCTGTTCTTTCTGTCTCTACAACACTTGAACAACTATTAATCTAGCTAATCTTATTAACAGTGGCAAAATGTCTATTCAAAGTCAATAATTAAGTTAAACATTCTCCTTTATGTCCAATGAGCCACTGTAACTAGCAAACCAAAATGTCTGTATGTCTTTTTCAAAAGATTTTCAAGTCTTCCTATGTATAAACTCTGGCACCTGAAATTAACACACACACACATTCACACACACACACATACACAATTATTAATTAAACAAAAAGGAACTTCTTAGGCAATAATTGGTGAAATTGAACTTCAAGACTGTCTTTTTTCCCTTTTTAGCTCCCATTTCTACCCCTCCTTCCCCCAGCTCAGGACCTCATGTTTTCTGATTTTCCCCACTTCTCCCAATAAAGTTCTTCTCAGAAAAGGATTTACATTGATTTATAATTTACATAACTGACAAAGCTTCAAGTATTATTCCTCCAGAAGCAGGACTTTTTAATAAGGGCACAGTATCAGAAAATCAGGCAGCAGAATCCCTAAAATCGCATGTTCCTGTAAGGCAAATGTTTCTCAACAAGTGATCCATAATTCCAGCATCAGAATCACCTGAGAACTTATAAAAAATTCGTGGCCTCTATGTCTTACCCACAGATATTTTGATTAATTAGTTCTGGGGTAGATTTCAATTCTCAATGATTCTTTAGAACAATAAAGTTTGAGTACTAATAATTTAAGTGTTAAGAGCATGGAGTTTGCCATCAGCAGATGTGGCTCTGCTTTATTTGTTGTGTAATACTGGGCAACTTAATCTTTGTGAATCACATTTCACTCGTCTATAAGGTCAAGATAATGACATCTCTTCCATAGGGCTGTTGTGGTGAGACAAGGCATGTCAAATGCCAAATCAGTCAACTTTTTTAGTATGAAAACTCAATTAGCTCACATGTGTGAAAAGTCTTGAGAAGATCTGGCTTCAGGGTGCACTTGACCCAAAACTCACTAGAATCTTTTTTCAGTCTCCATTTCTCATCCCTGATTTGTGCCATGTTGGCTTCATACTCAGCCTGGCTATTCTTTTGTGGTAAGACAGATGCAGAAAGTAAAACATGTCTTCTTTCCAGGTTCAAATTTCAAACGAAAGAGAAAATGTTATTTTCTCTTTTGGGTTGTCTGAGAACATTTATCTGTTGGGAGGCACTCCTCTCTTGGTTTCTTATACATTTTGCTGAGTATGCCAAGAATGTGAGGCCCTGACTGCTGACTATTCTGTACCTGGATTATTTCTCAAGGTTGTGTTTGCAGCAAGCAATCTTGAGCAATCAGCTAACGTCTCTTTCAAGGTCAGAAAGAAGGCTTGGTTCCTGCTTGCTATAAAGTGGTGGTTTATCCAAGATCAGTGTCCTTTAAATGTGACAAAAACCCACTGCTACACAGCATCCATCTGGGCTCATAGTGCATCACCCATATGAGAATGGGAGGCAAAGAGAACTAATGCAAATCATGCTTGCTGGCTGTGCCATAAGCAATAAAGTCCTCTGCCTGACCCAGGAATCTTGTATCTTCTGCCAACCTCTATGAAACAGCAACAGACTAACTTATTAGCTTGTAAGGAAGGTGAGTAAAATTGCAGAATGTGACAGCATCTGCCACTGAATTCATTAGCAAAGTCTGAGGAATATGGCTGGCTGGCCTGGATGATATAATCTACCCTTGGAGATAGCAGTGTCAACTTTACCCAGAAATGGGAGGGTAGCAGGGTCGATTTCAAGAGGAATAAATTGAGATAAAATTACCCAAAGTATGTAATGAATGGTAGTTGCATGGCAACAAACAAACAGCAACAACAACAAAATCAAGCACCATCTACAACTGCCAGGCATATTAAGAGCTCAGTAAATTGAAGATACTATTATTATTATTATTAATCATTATTGGTGTTCTACAAGAGAAAGTGGAGAATTGAGGTGATTCAGGTTTTAAAATGCTTCTACATGATCTAGCCATATAAAATTACTTAGACAGTGTTAGATTTACTTTAAACAAACAAAACTTTGCTTCATTTCTTTGCATGTAAGTACCACTGAAAGCTGAGCGAAATATATTTGTATTTATGCATTTTTTCCTATGATAAAGGAAACTAGTGATGTTATTTATTTGGGAAATTCAAAATATCTCATAAATGTTAAAAGGATTTTGATCTAGAAATTAACAGATTCCATATGGCCACAAGAAAATTAATCAGTCTTTGCATTAGATTCTACAGCTTTAAAATCAGATTAGATATTAATCCAGGTTAGTAACATTTTGTTACATTTTCATAAGATTAATAATATTATTTAAATATGTTTAAAAATAATGATAAAATCATTTTAATGTTACACATAGCATAATGTTAAGCATATTGAAGATGGCACTGAAGTTAGCAGCATATAGGAATAAAACACAAAGTAATATGCAAAGGTTTGGCAGGGCTAGATATGAAACTACACTTTATCATCAACAATTGTGGGAAAGTTTGCTTTAAACATAATTTTAAGTAATATAAATAAGGTAGCCCACCACAACCAGAGATGGGTACCAATGATTAGTAAAATAGTATCCAAATAAGCTTCCTTCATTTTTCCTGTGGCTTACACATATAGCTATGCCATACATTTGGGACCCTAAAACACCATTGTGAAGATAACCAGTTCCCATGAATTAGACTGACAGTTCAGTTCCCTTCAGATTTCATAGCAGTTACATAAAACTGTCAGTAACCAGAGTTTAAAATATAGCAGCAGGGCAGGCAGAGAAGGAAAGAGAAGGCACATTTACTCAGTATCTACTTTGTAAGTGACACATTTTGCTAAGTGCTTTACATTTTATCCCATTTAGTTTTCCCCAAGATTCCTGTGAATTAGAAATCTCCATTTCTTATACAAGGAAGGTTGTGTGTGTGTGTGTGTGTGTGTGTGTGTGTGTGTGTGTGTGAGAGAGAGAGAGAGAGAACTTGCCCAGCACATAAAAGCTGATAGGTGATAGAAACAGAACCAGGAGTACTGGAAACCAGATCAATTTGACTCCAAGAACAATGATCCTCTATCAATTGAAGTCCTTTTAAGTGGCACATAAATGTCATTCTGCAAACTATCTAAAATTGGGAAAATTTTGACTATTGTTTCAGGATTCCCCCATTACAGTGACCAACAACAAAATGTACCACCCTACTCATGATCTCTACCTAAAGTATAATAAGCTAAATAATCGGTAAATACTAAAACAGCTATATTTCCCACAGAAATGAGTCAGATTGCTTAGGAGAAAAAACTAGTTTCACTGCTAAGTCAAATGTGCCCATTTCAAGAACTCCATATGATACACATAAGGCCACACCATACATGCCCCTCCCTCTAATTAGGGAAGCAGTGCCACAGTGCAGTGATTAAGTAGGTGGGATCAAGAATCAGAATGCATTGTTTAGAATCTTGGCTTTGGAAAATCACTGGTTATTGTTTACAGAAAAATCTTAGACAAATTATGTTTAACAGAGTTTAATTGAGCACAGAATGATTCACAAATTGGGCAGCCCCCAAATGACAATAGGTTCAGAGAGATTCCAGTGTAGCCACATGGTGAAAAATTTATGGACAGAGAAAGAAAGCAGGCTACAGAAAATGGAAGTGAGGTACAGATTGGCTACAGCCCAGTGTTTGCCTTATTTGAACATGGTTTGAATGGTTGACTACCTTTGATTAGCCAAAACTCAGTGACTGGCACAACAGTAGGTTACAGTCTGTTTGCACATCCACTAAGGTTACAGTTCACTATGTACAGAGAAACTTTGAGGCCAAACTTAGAATATATAAGGAGGCAGCTTTGGGCTAAACAATTCCTCCCTTTTGGTCATCACTCAATATTGAGAGATCGACCAAAACTTTAGGCATCAATGTCACTCTGTCACCATTTAAAAGTGTACTTATTTGGTCTTAAATTTTACTGGAAAATAGTAGGAAAGTAGGTTTGTAAGATGGAAACAAGGACTTCGGGTTATTTTTTCTTTAGCAATTTCCCTCTTTCAGTCAGTTTCTCACTTAGGTGAGAGTGTGACCAAAACATAGTACCTTCGTGCCACACTCAGTTACCATCCTTTTGAGTTTCCAGTCTCACCACATCATTCATAAGTTATGGTGCCCACATTTTTCTTCTGAGCTTTTATCACTACAGTTGAAGAGAGCATTTGACATCCTTGAGATGGCTGCATGCAAACATTTAAAACTTTTGAGAGAATACAGTGCACCAGGGAGACTATTATGTCTATCAGGAGGATAATACCAAGAGTTTAGGGTGTGCTCCTTAGCCAGGTCCCAGTGAACCAAACCAACTAAAATAAATAGATCAAAGAATGGGCTAGATAAAACATCTACCATTTTCAACCAAGCAGCCTGCTCATTAATCTTCTATTACCGAATCTCCGTAACACCCTATGTATGCCTCTATGTGCAACTACAAGTATCAGCAACAGCAAAGACACTTCTCTGTTTAGCCAGTAAGTCATCTAGAGCAATTCTGTTATTTAGCATAACTTTAACAAGAGAATTTTAAATCTGTTGTGAAACCATAGCCTTTGCAGTAGAATCTGTTAAAGAGCCCAGCGTGAGGGATAAATTTCTAACTATTGCCTCATTTATTCCAAACCATGGGAAAAGAGACCTAACAAATGATGCCCAAAGAGCAAACGCCTCCTGGCAATGTACCCTTTAACTTATGCAGACAATGTTCTCTTTAATCTATGACGTAGTTTAAAGAGTGGACCGATGTTTTGTTTCTAATCAGTTATGAAGCAACAAAGGTGCCATTGATTCTGCCTTGTAGCCTCTGGTCTAGGTGTTGAGAACATATCTCTAGGCCTCACCATGACCATCTATCCAGACCCCTGAATCTAGAGGCTCAAAACCAAAAACATACATAAACTCACAGTCACATCAAGCAATTATTGAATTATATTTCACCAACAATTTTGAAGCCATTCCTATTTTACCAACAACTTAAAAACTAGCTTTATTTACCAAACATTATCATCAACAAATAACACATACAGACATAGAGACATAGAGACACATAGACAGAAGCAGATTTACAGCTTTCATAAAGTGTTCTCATTTGCTGGCTTTCAGATTTTTTCCCCCCATTCAGACTATCACTCTTTCAATTGCCCTGTTTCATTGCCCTAAGCAATTGTTAGCTAGGCAACTATAAATTTGCATTTCTAAAGGGACAGCTCAAGTGAAACAAGAAACTGTATATTTCAAAAGCACATAGCTAAGATTTTAGGCCTAAATATAATAGCATCATTTGTTCAAACCAAGGAAAACCTGATGAAAGGATTCCCTATTTAATAAATGCTGCTGGGAAAACTGGCTAGCCATATGCAGAAAGCTGAAACTGGATCCCTTCCTTACACCTTATACAAAAATTAATTCAAGATGGATTAAAGACTTAAATGTTAGACCTAAAACCATAAAAACCCTAGAAGAAAACCTAGGCATTACCATTCAGGACATAGGCATGGGCAAGGACTTCATGTCTAAAACACCAAAAGCAATGGCAACAAAAGCCAAAATTGACAAATGGGATCTAATTAAACTAAAGAGCTTCTGCACAGTAAATGAAAGTTCAATTAAGAGGAAATGGCCAGAAAAGCACCTTAAAGAAAGTATGACTTGTTATGTAAATTTAAAACAATAGCAAGCATTTCTAATGAACACAGACAGATACCCTTATATATGGAGGTTTCCTTTATAGATGTAAATTTCTTTTACCAAAAGGTTTCAAGATAGCCAGTTAAATACCAGAAAAGTGCATTTTGGAGATCAATTTAGTTCAATAGGTAGCCTTTTAAGCTACTATTTCTTAGATAAAAATTACTGAGTTCAAGGTGTAGCCCATTAAAAAAAATAGGGCAAAGACAGCTTTTTGGGTTTTTTTTTTTTTTAGTCAGAGTCTCACTGTGTTGCCCAGGCTGGAGTGCAATGGCACGATATCAGCTCACTGCAACCTCCACCTCCCGGGTTCAAGCAATTCACCTGCCTCAGCCTCCCAAGTAGCTGAAATTACAGGCGCCCGCCATCACGCCTGGCTAATTTTTGTATTTTTAGTAGAGACGAGGTTTCACCACATTGGCCAGGCTGGTCTCTTGGTCAGGCTGGTCGTGAACTCCTGACCTCATGATCCGCCCGCCTTGGCCTCCCAAAGTGCTGGGATTACAGGTGTGAGCCACCGCGTTGGGCCCAGCATTTTCTATACCTCGAGTTAGCATGAATAGATCTGAAAAAGAGAAGACACAAGCCTACTTTGCCTGAAGGCCTACTTTTTTTTTTTTTTTTTTTGACATTTACATGGTGTGGGGAAGGCTGGTTGGCCCACCTTAATCTTTTTATTTTTTATTTATTTTTATACTTTAATTTCTGGGGTACATGTGTGGAACGTGCAGTTTTGTTACATAGGTATACACGTGCTGTGGTGGTTTGCTGCACCTATCAACCCCTCACCTACATTAGGTATTTCTCCTAATGTTATCCCTCCCCTAGTCCCCGAGCCCCCAACAGGCCCCAGTGTGTGATGTTCCCCTCCCTATGTCCATGTGTTCTCATTGTTCAGTTCCTACTTATGAGTGAGAACATGCGGTGTGTGGTTTTCTGTTCTTGTGTTAGTTTGCTGAGAATTATGGTTTCCCGCTTCATCCATGTCCCTGCAAAGGACATAAACTTATCCTTTTTTATAGCTGCATAGTATTTCATGGTGTATATGTGCCACATTTTCTTTATCTAGTCTATTATTGATAGACATTTGGGTTGGTTCTAAGTCTTTGCTATTGTGAATAGTGCCACAATAAACATACGTGTGCATGTGTCTTTATGGTAGAATGATTTATAATCCTTTGGGTATATACCCAGTAATGGGATTGCTGGGTCAAATGGTATTTCTAGTTCTAGATCCTTGAGGAATTGCCACACTGTCTTCCACAATAGTTGAACTAATTTGCACTCCCAACAGCCTAAAAGTGTTCCTATTTCTCCACATCCTCTCCAGCATCAAAACCACAATGAGATACAGTCTCACAACAGTTAGAAGGGCGATCATTAAAAGGCTTACCTTTTATAAACACTTTATTCAAGATAGCTTTCTTTTCAACTTCGGGGTGGGATAGTAACTAAGCCAAAAGGTCAGCAGACTTAATTTTTCTTATCAATTAGTTGCTTACATTTTTTTATTGATCTTTTATAGTCTTTTTTTAAAAGCAATAAAAATACTGAAATCTTCTTAGAAGCTTTTGCACATCAAGAGACATCCCTAGATGAGACTAATTAGGAAGCCCTCATTTTCAAATGCACTCTTCAAGTGCAGTGTTGTTCATTTGGAACATTCCACTGTAATTTTAAATTATCTTTAGTAAGATTTTGCCATTTCTATAAGCATTTGCTGCTTCTGGGGCCTAGTACTTATACCTAAAAATGTGGGCATAGCTGGAAGGTAGAGAACTCAGTTCTTTAGAAATTAAGGATCTCGCCTGTAATCCCAGCACTTTGGGAGGCCGAGGCGGGTGGATCACTAGGTCAGGAGATTGAGACCATCCTGGCTAACACGGTGAAACCCTGTCTCTACTAAAAATACAAAAAATTAGCCAGGCGTGGTGGCAGGCGCCTGTAGTCCCAGCTACTCGGGAGGCTGAGGCAGGAGAATGGCGTGAACCCGGGAGGCGGAGCTTGCAGTGAGCCGAGATTGCGCCACTGCACTCCAGCCTGGGCGACAGAGCGAGACTCCGTCTCAAAAAAAAAAAAAAAAATTAAGAATCTCATTTTTACCTTGAATACTGGCTTTGTCTCTCAGATCTCCTTGATCAAATTAGCCAATGATCTTTCCCTACCTAAGCACACAAGTAAAAGAAACAAGGGGGACAGACACAAAAGTCTCTGCAAATTTCTGAAAGCTGCAGTTTGCACACTCTGCATTATTACCATTTACTATCAGTTTCTGTCTGACTCAGTCAGACATCTGAGGCCTCTAACTGGATCCAAACCAGTTAATTATTGGATCCAATTCAATTCTGGGCTTGATTCAGTTTCTCTTGTGATTTCCAAACCCAATTTGGATCAGAAATGTGCTCAAACAAACTCGGATAGCTCAAAACACCAATTTGTGGAGCTTCAGAATCTGAGAGAGAGAATTTAACCATGATCCCAATCCCTAGTTGCAAAACGATAGACACAGTGGGCCTGGTGGGTACCTGGCTTGGTCATTCAGCACTCCTGGGAGTTACTTGAAGTGCTACTTCAAATCCCATTTCTGATACCATATGTTAAAAGAAAACCCTTAGACAAATTAATTTAACTAAGTTTAATTGAGCAAAGAACAATTTGCAAATTGGGAAGCCCTAAAACCAGAAAAGGTTCAGAGAGACTCCAGCATAGCCACATGGCAGAAGACTTATGAACAGCAAAAGAAGTGATGTACAGAAAAATGAAGTGAGGTACAGAAGCAGCCAAATTGGTCACAGCCCACTGTTTGCCTGATTTGAACAGTTTGAACAGTTAGCCGCTACCTTTGATTAGCCAAAACTTGGTAATTGGCACAAGAGTAGGTTACAATCTGTTTACACATCCAGTTAGGTTCATTAAGGACAGAGAAACCTTTAAGCCAAACTTAGAATATGTAAGGAGGCGGCTTTACGCTTAACTTAATTTAACACTATGTACCATGGGCAGGTTATTTGTTCACTCATGCCTCATACCGCTTAACTGAAAAATGAGAATAAAAATAATTTCTGTCCCACAATATTAGCAAAGTTATGTTTAAATTCTTTCAGCATTTTTACTTTAATAACCATTCTCATTTACATAACTGTCATAGAGATACCAATAGTTCAAGAACACCAAAAACCCATAAACATTTTTGTTTTTACTTATAAAGATACAGTGAATATGTTCTAATTAATAGGAATTAAGTAATTAAGAAACATTAAAATAATTATTAAGCCTTTGTTGGCTATTAGAATAGGACAAATCCCTGGTGTTTAAAAAAGCTAAATTCTAGATGAGTAACATTAGTTCAGTCCCATAAGCTACTATAAACAGATTTTAGGACATTAGTAATGAGTAAGGATTTTTTTTCCCCTCTATTTAAACTAGTTAATTCTGCTATAGTAGTAATGTATGGTAATTGAAAAGCATTAAACAAAATCTTTTTATCAGGCACTTTTCCCAATTAAGAGGTCATACTATTTATCAGAATACCAATTAAGTAGAATTCACTGAATTATTCAAGTGAATAGAGTCTGGTTAAGGAAAGAGGAGAAACTCAGAAAAAAAAATACTTCTCAAATATTGAAAACTGATATTACGAAACTGTAAAACAACTTATTTTCTTGTAAATTTTTCTTATAAATTATCTAATTGAATCCACAAGCAGAAGAGTGAACATGCAAAACAAAGAGGTAAATAGGCAAAATAAAATTTCAAACAGCTGTGGAGACTTTAAAGCTGGGGTCTACCAAACATTCCTCTCAAATGAGTGCTGTCTCACCTGCAGCTGCATCTTGTCTCATTTGCAAACCTAGGATGGATCCATAAGAATAAAATTGATGACTACATCAATTTCTCTGAGTTTTAATCCTTTCCTTATTATAGCATCTTCCCCAAAGTGAGAATCTCTAGAATCATCACAACCAACATCTGGTTACATTCCTGTTCAAGATAAAATAAAACTGACTCCACTCTTAATTGAACATACATTTAAATTTTCCTTTCATTTTTCTGACAAAAGCACGGGAAGGAACAAGGAGAAGAACATGGCAAACCAAGTGAAGGGTTCTTGCAAAAATAACCAGCCATGAGGAAGATGGAAGGTCAACCAGGATTTGCTTGGGCAAGACACAGTTTTTGTTCTCATTTTCAAAAACACAGATGGAAGAAACTTGATTATCTAGTTGTTTTCTATTGGCCTATACATTCCTCAGGGGACATTTCCTCAACGTCTAACCATCCACATACCACAACTAAAGGGCAACAGTACACACTAGTTAGGAACAGCAACTGTGGCACTCAGCTGCTTAACAGCTGCGTGACCTCAGGTCAATAACATCATTTCGTCATCTTAGATTTAGTTTTCTCATCTATAAAGTGGAGCAAATGATGGTACTTACATCATAGGATTGTTGTGAAGATTAAATAAGTTAATATTTGCAAAGTTCTTAGACAAAACTTGACACATGGTCAGTTTTTAAGCACTCAACAAAATATCCTTATATTGAATTGGTGGGTTTATTAGGAAAAGGCAAAACTTTGAAGTCATTGATGCTGGTATTGGGAACGATTGCCTATTTCTTGAGAGTCTCTCTCCCTGCTTTTGGTCTTCTAGAGTCTTCCTCACATAAGCATGTTAAGGCAGACTAAATATGATCTGAGAAGGACTCTGTACTTGTATATTTGAGTCCTGGTGGATGAACTGTAACCTAGCTTAATAGTCAGACAAAATTGAAAACCTAACAGGAGTATGTGCCTGTAACAATAACTGAGTCTTGGCCAATCCCAGTGGCCACACTTCAACCACTCATAGACTGCTAAGTGTTCAAACCATGTTCAAATAAGGTAAACACCAACCTGTAACCCATCCAGCTGCTTCTCTACCTCACGGCCAATTTCTGAACATCATTTCCCTTTTTTTTTGTCTATAAGTCTTCTTCCACCACGTGGCTGCACTGGAGTCTCTGTGAATCTGCTGTGATTCTGGGGGCTGCCCGATTCACAAATTGTTCATTGCTCAATTAAATTCCTTTAAATTTAATTTGGCTGAAGTTTTTCTTTTATCCAACACCTCACACTCACATGCCAACTAATTTTTCTAAAGTACAAGTTATTGATGACTTAAATTATTAATTCCTTTATTCTTAGTGTGTTGGCTTTTTAAGGGAAATAACAATGGTTTTCTAACTTTGCTGCACATCAAATATACCTGGGAATCTTTAAAAAGTTTGAAGTCCCAATGCCCAGCTTTAGAAACTTCCGAAAACTAGGCCCAGGCATTCATATTTAAACAAGGTTTCCTTCGGACTCTGACACTGGCAGTGTCAGTAACTGGTATTTGGGAAACTTCAAGTATTGAAAATTTGCAAGGCTTCACAGAGGAAAGTACTGCATTTTAGTGAAGGAATTTGGAGTGCTGTGGTTAGTCTATTGGTGGTAGAGGAAGTATTTTTTTTGCAGTATGGAAACCTCTTTTGGCTGTTAAAATTGCATTATGCCATCATTAAAGTTGCTTGGTAACCCTAGTCATTTTTCAGAAGCCTTCCTGTAAACTTACCAAGTACAGGAGTGTTGCTGCCAACCCCTTTTTTACTGGTATCATTTTCAAGGGTAATAGAAAATATTTATTCTGATATTCCTCTTTAATATTCTTCCCACAAATACTTCTCTTCAAGGGAATCAGATTTATTAAATGAGTACATTTCCATAGCTTTCCTTTCTACATCCTTCAATACTCCCTTGGGTCTTGGTTCATGTTCCATCAGTTACTTAAAATTAAATAATGAGTAAAAAAATATGCTTAACCTTCTGCATCTTTTTCTAGTCATCTCATGTAATTATCATATGCAATATAAAAATCCAGTTTACAAAGTACTTTGAGATCCCTGAGCAAAAAGGGGACTTTGTTTCTTGGGTGTTTTAGTTCATTAACTGCTGTAAGGAATAGAGAATATACTGAGGCCTGAGAAAGTTGTGGTTGTGACTAGTGGGATTAATATGGTGATGATGAGAATGGCTATTATTAACTCCATCATTCTTATTATGACCTCCTGGCTGGGCAACTGTAGTTAGCAGCTTCAAAGTAGTGGCTTATTAGCTTTTAGATGAGAAACTGTAGGGTTTCCCTGAATATTTAAGGCCACGATAAAAAGAATGAAATAGAGAATTAATGACTTGGAAAAAAATCAAAATGACAGATATGGCTCTGAAAGGAGAATATAGGATCTATCTTTAATATATCAGGACAATATTTAGCCTAGGTATAAAAGTATAGTGGATCAAACATCAAAAAATAGCTCAAATAAATGTAGTGTTTCATTTGTTTCCCATAAGCTACATAAAACTAGAAAAATAAACTTTGACTGATAATGTGGAATAAAAGACATTTTGCAAAGAACTTTTCAGCAGTAGGAAAACCCTTTTTTTATTTGGTCAAAAGTGTTAGAGAAGGAAAACCAATGCTTATGAGACCAAATGCACTTAATGTATTTCTTACAGTCTTTAGTAATAAATAATAAAATATTTTTAGTACTGGGAACAACTTCTTCTTTACAAAAGTTATACCTCTTCATTACTATTTACTATCATGTTTTGTTATGACTTAAAGGTTACTTCCAAGTTAGAAAACGTGTATTTTAATATTATATTCAGTAGTTTAAAAATTCATACAATATTCTTAGAAATCAAGAATTTGTGATAATATGACTACAAATACCTTGACTTGGCATCCTTGTTTTAATTATTGCTCCCCAACAATGTTTTATTTCTTTCAGAAACATTGTAAATTTTAGATAGCAAATTTGCAATTATAGATTCTTAAATTAATATTCTTGTTGTATTTATTTTATTTCATTGCTGAAATAATATACTATTTGTGGATTAACATCCCTAGGCAAGTAATATTGGTTAAGGATACTTTTCACAACACAAGCATTATAACAAAAAGCTCCTTAAAAAATGTGCTTTTCTATTACCTTGGGATTTGCTTTTTTATGAATTCAGAATACCCTTGTATGAGCCATCATTCATATTGGCCAAGAAAGTCCCATCTTGGTTGTTAGGAATTGAATATTATCTGTCTTTGTTTATAGTCTAAATAAACAATCTCAGAAATTTTTAGTATGAAAATGAGAAGACATTGAGAAATATTAATTTATTTCACATATTTAGAGAGGTATTTGGTAGCACTGAGTGTTGATATATTTATTAAACAAATTCCTTACAGAATTTGATTTTTGTTAGAGCACATGAGTCTTCAGGTTATCATGAAAATTACCCTATATCTTATAAATTGGATAGCTAATGATTGACAGATTTCTTAGTTGATTTATGTGTTGGTTGAAAAATAATTAAATTAAAAATCTACATAATGTTTCCAGATTCCCATTTCCAGAATTTATTTTATACCTCAGTGTCCAAAGTTAAATAAAAAGATTCATCAAAGTTATAAATAAAAGGAAGTACTAGCATAAGTTAGGGGAGAATATAATTCTTTTTGCACTAAACAGTGCTGTAAGGAAGTAATCTAGAATTGCATTTAAATAAGTCAACATATTTAAGTTTAAATCTTAACATCTAAGTGTAAATCTGAAGTAGACACAATTATTCTTGCTGCATATTTATCAACAATGTGATTAGAAACTCCCCCCCCCCTTTTTTTTTTTTTGAGACGGAGTCTGTCTCTGTCGCCAGGCTGGAGTGCAGTGGCGCAATCTCAACTCACTGCAACCTCCACCTCCCAGGTTCAAGCAATTCTCCTGCCTCAGCCTCCCAAGTAGCTTGGAATACAGGTGCATACCACCATGCCCAGCTAATTTTTGTATTTTTAGGAGAGACGGGGCTTCACCATTTTGGCCAGGATGTTCTCGATCTCCTGACCTCATTATCCACCCACCTCGGCCTCCCAAAGTGTTGGGATTACAGGCGTGAGCCACCGTGCTGGGCCTGAAACTCCCCCTTTTTAAAATTAACTATTGTCACTGCCTTTGAAAGAGGCTTTGTTTCTTTTCAGGGTAGTTTTGGACCCACAAAGGATAGATAAGTACTACAGTTTCTAGGTTAGTATTTGAAATAACAGATCAAAGTAAATGTAATGGTTTCTAAAACTTTGTTAAATTTTAGATCCTCTTTGAGTACAAAATCCTTTTTAAAAATTCCATTTTGGGTGGGCACGGTGGCTGACACCTGTAATCCCATCACTTTGGAAGGCTGAGGTGAGTAGATCACCTGAGGTCAGGAGTTCGAAACCAGCCTGGCAACATGGTGAAACCCTGTCTCTACTAAAAATACAAAAATTAGCTGGGCATGGTGGTGTGCGCCTATAATCCCAGCTACTTGGGAGGCTGAGGCAAGAGAATTGCTTGAACTCAGGAGGCGGAGTTTGCAGTGAGTCAAGATTTCACCATTGCACTCCAGCGTGGGCAACAGAGCTAGACGCCATCTCAAAAAAAAAAAACAAAACAAAAAACAACCTCCCATTTTGTAGAAAGGTGGAGAAATTTTTATCCATATGGCATTAAATATTCTGACAAATATGGAAATGCAATAAAGATACAGTCGTTAGTGAACAAATAATGCTTGTCATTGTGTTCTCATTCACACAAGAAACACTTCAAATTATTTACAACCTAGAACAAGACAGACAAGTTCCTACTTTTATGGGATTTATATTGTAATGAGGCAAGACAGACAGTGAACAGATACAGTAAATAGAAACATGTTAAGAGCTATGATAAAGATAAAACAAGGTGATATGAACTAGCATTTCTGGGACACTAAGATTGAGTGGTGAGAAAATGCCCTTCTGAGTGGATGATATTTAAGGCAGGTATTGAATGACATGGAGGAGATTGTCCTGGGAAGGTCAGAGGGAAAGGACACTCCCAGCTGAGGACCTAATATGTGAAAGATATATTCCAGAGACAAACTGGAGATTGAGCAGAGGAGGGTGAGCCAGGAAAGGAGACGTAGCCAGCAAGGAAGGAGGAAAATTAGCAGAGGAAACTGTTCTATAAAAAGGAGTGGTGAACAGTGTGAAATGCCTATGAGAAATTTAGTGAGATAAGGACGATCAAGTGACCATTAAATTTGACAGAATGTAGGTTGTTACTGATCTAATATTGCACAGTTTCAGAAGAATAGAGAGTGGTCCAAGGAAAGAATGTAAGGGAGAGAAAATGGTTATAGCAACATAGTCAACACTTTTTGAAAGGTTTTTCTCCAAAAGGGAACGGAGAAATACAGTAGAAGGTGGAAGACAAAATCAAACAAACCTGCTTATGCTAGTTGGAATAAATCAGTACAGAGGGATAAATCGGTAAACAAAAGGATTTTTCAGAATGTGAGTCCTGAATTAGGAGAGGCGTGTGTTCGAGAGCATGCATGCAGGGCCTGGTTTTGGGAGAAGCAGGGAGCATCGCCTCTGGTAGTGGAAAACATGAGAAAGTGGGTGCACAGAGGGTGATTTGCATCATAGGATGGAGGTTGGAAGACTGAGGAGATATGAAAATTGTGACACAATCTTACTTTGGAGAGTGGGAAGTGAGCACTGATTAAAGTATAAGGATAACAAATCAGTATGGAATACCCAGTAAGGATCTGTGGTCCTGAGTTTAAATTGAAATCAGTCAGGAGAAATTCATGCTTTTCTCCAGGCCTGTTCAGCTGCCTGTATGGAATAAAAGATAACCAGAGTTAGAGGTTTTTTATGGAAAATAAAATGGTGGAAAAGAAGAGCAAGAGAGTTAAATGTATTTTTTGAATGTTGCTATAATGATGTAATATGAAATATCAGGTGAATAAAGAGGAAAAAATGAGAGATCACAAATAACAAGCAAGAATAAAGATCAGTGATTTGGAGAACTTGTTAAGATCAAAGCATAGCTGGAGTGGGAATGAGACAGAAAGATGGGCAGGAAGTTTGAAGAATTAGATACAGAAAATTGAGGGAGCAGTACAATTATCAGTGATTTAAAAGGTCACGGGTACAACCGTGGGAGTGGGTAGCTGCTGTATGATAGGGGAAAAGGACACTGAAAATGGGGTGGAGGCGGCCAAAGAACTGAGGCTAGGGTTTTGGAGGAGTTTTTCATGAGCATATTGAAGTCACCAATAAAAATGGCAGATATAGGAGTGGAGAACATGACAGATTCACATAATGAAATCTTCCGTGGATAAGAGAAAGGAGCCAGGAGGTTGGTAGATGCCAGCTGTAAGAAAGGTGGTCTAATACGAGCTTCAAAGAAGTCTTCATGTTTCAAGTGGGGAGAAGTGACATGGCAGCACAAAGAAAACAGACACCAACTTCATTATTAAACCCCAAAGGTTATCTGCATTAGTGACCAAATTACTATATTTACATCCAAATAATCCACATTGTATGGACAACACAAAATCTATTCCATCAATTGTCATAGCTAAAAAGGGATAGTATTTCACTTGAGTTTAACTCTCTTGTCTCTTTTTTATTCCACTGCATAAAGATTTTTGACCTTACTCACAGAGGTACTCTAGAGAATAATTAGCTATCAGTATTTGAAATTATTATACATTCAACTCTATATTCATTTTAAGATTTGCCTTATATGAAATAAACGTTGAAATCTTAGGGTATTACACTGGCAGAATAGAGAATTGTGATATAATGACCAGAAAAGATAAGACTAGGAAGGCACTTTATTCTCATAGGTAATAAGAATGCATGCTCATCCTTTCCTTTCCTCTTTGAAACTGCAAACATAACAATTTAACACTAAAGAGCTGATCTTCCCTTGGCTGAGTGAAGCTAATAATGCAAAATAATCAGCATATCTGGGGTACAATGTACAGGAACAACTTATAATACACAGGTCTTCCAGTTCTTTTGACAAATGCCTTTGCTCTGACACCCTATGATAGATCCATTTCTATCTGTCTTCTTTTATAGTGTATCTCAGAAGGAGGGTAAGCAGAATTCGTAGTCTACAACACCACAGTTTGTTTTTTCATTTCACATTTCACATTCATGATTACTCAAGTCACAAATGACATATGATGCAAACCAGTAATATGTGTTTGCGCCTGACAGAGGACATTTTTCATCTTGCAAGTTTAGGTTACAGCTTCGGCAGCAGGTGTTGTGAATCTCAGTGAAGTGAAACGAGCTTCTAAAGGTCCGACACACTTCAGAGTGTTTCTCAGGTCCGACACACTTCAGAGTGTTTCATGCGACCAGAAATAAAAGGTGCAGTCTGGCTTTTCTATTGTCTAAAATTTCTCTACATCATGAAAGTCTTCAGCTTCCTTCTAGGCTCTATAAACTAGACTAAATCATTTTGCTGTGGTGGTTTTTCTTTCTTCAGATTAGAGCCCAATTACCTAGAACCCACCTTTCCTGTCCTTTGCCACACCTCTTTCCTCTGCACACTTTGATATTGTTGGATCACAGCAGTGTGGGAGCAATTCCTGTACACCAAATAATTATTCATACATCTAGAAAAAGTACTGACTGATAAGACCTGGGCCACAGGAGGCACTTGATAAATACAATCAATTCTCTATATCCGTGGGTTCTACATCCGTGACTTCCACCAAATGTAGATTGAATATTTTTTTTAAATGGATGGTTACACTTGTACTAAACATGTACAGACTTTTTTCTTGTCATTATTCCTAAACTGATACAGTATAACAACTATTTACATAGCATTTACATTGTATTAGGTATTATAAGTAATCTAGAGATGATTTAAAGTCTACAGGAGGATGTACGTAGGTTATATGCAAATACTACATCATTTTATATCAGGATCTTGAGCATCCCAGGATTTTGGCATCTGTAGGGGTCTTGGAACAAATCCCTGATGGTTACTGAGGGATGGCTTTACTGGCTGAACAACTTGAGTGACTGCAGCAACAGGTTACTTGTGAGTGGACTGTGAATAGCTGGGGGTAACTCTCCTACCTGCAGCCTTCTAGAGCCTGCCTCCAAGTGATTTCCAGTCATTCAGGAGTGCTCTGCCCTAGCACTGTGGCTTTCCTTGCAGGAGAGCTACTTGAGCAGTCAGCACAGGTCCTTATTTCTGTTTGCTTCTTTGTTTTTTCTATTTTACAAGCACTTTTTGCCATTAATGACTTGGTAGTAACTTGGGGAGGTAAAAGGGAGTGTTATTTCCAGCTGATGCTTACAGAAGTAATGAATATGTGAAATATATAATCAGGATGAAAATCATCTCTCCAGCCACTTCCTTCTGCCTTCTTTTACCAACACAAAAGGACTTTGATTTTTTTAGAAGACTTTAACTGTCCAAGCACATCAACACTTCTGACTGCCAATTTGGTCTAATTTGCCCAATAACCACAGCTCTCAGATTCCTTCTAATCTAAGCAGACTTGTATAAAAAGACAGGAAGAGAACATATTTTAGGGGCCTCAGATACCAAGGCCTATGAAACACTTTTATGGTAGGGAGGACATGGATATTGTCATCATCATTATGTAACAGCCCCTGCCTGGGATAAAAACTCACCAAGAGACTTCATGTGCTTACCATCATAGTGAACACAAATTAGGTCACTTATAGCCTATCAAGGCATTCTAGATTCTGAAGGGAATGAACTAGAGTAAAGCTGCCTGGCAAAATTTGACTTGAGAATCTAGACTTCAAACGTATTCTTTTGAGGGCTGGAAGAGGTTGGAACATAAAGAATGTAATTTTGATGAAACAAGTACAAATATCCATTTGGAATAGTTGTATTTGGGGGATTGTTGGGCAAAAATTCGCTTCTCCTATTCCCCTGAACTAAGCAGAAATACTACTAATATTAATAAATAAAATGGCAGGTTAATGTCATCCCACTCAATCATCAGTTATTTAACCAACTTGTTTCTAATGACCCACTTAGGCATCAGAAGCTCTGGGGCCACATTCCAGAGGCCAAAGGACTCTTCCCCTCCTTCCTTTGCTTACGTGGCTTACATTACCTCATGGAGGTATTTAATCCTCCATGCCCCAAACTCATTATCCATATAGCTGAGTAATTTTTTAGCACCATAAATTTGAGCACGTATTTCCCTAGCTTAAAACTCTTCACTGGACTTTCACTTAGAAAAAAATCCAAAAATTAAAAATAAAAGTATTATATGATCCAACAATCCTATTTCTTATCCAAATAAATTGTATTTATCCAAAAGAATTGAAATCAGGATCTCAAAGAAATGTCAGCACTCCTATGTTCATTGCAGCACTATTCACAATAGCCAAGATGTTGAAACAACCTAAATAGATAAAGACAAAAAGATAAAGAAAATGTGATATATATATATATATATATGTATATATATATATATATATATATATGCAATGGAATACTCTTCAGCCTTAAAAAGGAAATTCTGCAATATGTGACAAAATGCATGAACCTTGAGGACATTACATTAAGTGAAATAAACCAGTTACTGAAGGACAAACATTGCATGAGACTGCTTACACGAGGTATCTAAAATAGTCACATTCATAGTATCAAAGAGTGAAATGGTGGTTGCCTGGGGCTGGGGAGAGGGGAATATAAAGAGTTAATAATCAAATAAAGTTTCAGTAAGAAAGATGAATGAGTTCTAGAGATCTGCTATATGACATTTCACCTATAATCAACAATAATGTATTGTACACTAAAAAATATGTTCAGAGGATAGATCTCATATTATGTGTTCTTACCAGAGTAAAAAAATTAAAAAAAAAATAAAACTCCCCAGCACAGGCTATAATGTCCTGGCCCCTCTATAGTCAGCTCATATTACTCTTGCCCTCCTTTACTAAACCCTAGCCAGTCTTCTTTTGAAGCCTCAATTCCATGTTCATTTCCGCCTCAGGGCCTTTGCACGTGCTGCCCCTCTGCCTGGAAGGCTGTTCCCTTTTCCCCCATGTAACTACCCTCCCCCTCCACAGACACTTTATCTTGCTCTAAAGCTCTCATTGCAATTGGTAATTGCACATAGGTGTGCTTGCTTGTCAAATGTTTTTCCTCTCTGGAGTGCAAGTTCTAAAAAGAAAAGTGGGGAACTGATGTGTTTTGTTTACCACTCTTTTCCCTGGTACATAGAAGATACTCATTAAATATTTGTTGAAATATGATAGAATAAAATTATGAGGATGGCATAGATGGCCACTGGGCTCACACACCTTCCCCAATTCCCATTGAGTGTTAAGTGACCCCCAAGTAGCAACATCCCCTCTTCATCAGTCCTGGACACTGATCTGACCCAGAGAGCCTTTTGACAAATAATAAATAGTAGGACTAAATGGTACATTGGAGATATTAGTTTCCAAATGGGAAAATCTGAGACTTATAAAGCTGAAGTGACTTATCTTGGGAGGGATTGATTCTTCTCCACTCCCTGAGGTTCCCTGATGAGGGATCTTTCGTAAACACTCCAGGCCTCTTATTCTACTTCTACTCACCTCTTGGAGGTGGAGTGAATTAGATGTGTAATGGGTCTGGGAGAGGAACTTGGGATGTGGGTTCCACCTCTCAGCCCCACTTTCTCTTCGGGATCTACCACAGGACACAGATATTCTGCACTGCTCCTCCTTGCTTTAGGGTTAGGCTCTTCTCCAAGGCATGATGTGCAGGTGTCTGATTCTGCATCTCTCTGGGGTGATGAGACAGACTTTGAAATTCTAGGTTCAGTATTTTCAGGGCCTGCATACATAAGCTGTGTTCTCAAACCTAGCTTTTATCAGTTTAAAAGGAAATAATTTTCTACTTCCTCTGTCTTAGTTCATTCATTACTGGGTGAATTTATTCCCCTTACATCCCGACACCAAAGCCCAAAATTCATCACTGTCAGAGTAAGGGATTAGAATTCATCTTCCCAAGCTCCAGCTCTGATTTCCAATGTGTGATCCTCATAGCTCAGCCAGTTCCCTGACAACTACCTTCTTAGCCATGCCCTAAACTGTCACCACTACAGTCAACACCCCCACTGACCCAGCACACAGGGGCAAGACCATCCTCCAATCCATAATTTTCCCAATCATTATAAATACATTCCAAGACATATTTATAATGATTTCACATGAACATGTTTTCAGGCTAGTGAAATAAATGAAGTAAATGAAAAAAATTGAGTAATGATTAGATTAATGAGATAAATACCTCATCATAAATTAGGTTGTTAATACATATTTTAACATCAACATGTTTTTTTTACTTTTTCCTAATTATTTTGTCAATAATTTTCCAAAAGACAATTTTGTTTTATTTTGAATTGTCTTATGTAGCCTCTTTAGAGCTGGACATTTATCTGGACATATAATCACAATATTAATCCTCTTCTGGTTGATGCATATTTCAGTTAGTAAATGGCGAAGTAAAGAATTGTATTCTGGTCTGTTATTGCTGTAACTGAATGACTATAATATTGCTAATGGGCCAACAGGTGGGCCTTGTCTATGTCTATGCCTATGTTCAAGTAGAATATAAAAATTATTGGGTATGATTATGACCTTTCTTGTTAAAACAAATACCTTCCATGGTCATGGAGGAAGAGAAAATTACTTGCAATGAAAAAGTAAAAGAAACACATTTCTTTATCAAAAATGTTAACCATTATTATCTCTTAGCCAAAAAGAAAAAGAACTATAATAAAAATATGTAAATAAAATAAACTTTCAGAGCAAACAAATAAAAACATCTCCCATGTAGTCATGTTCTTTAGACTGAGGTAGCAGTGTTGAAAAGGGTAAAGCTATTTTAAGTCATGCATTTGGAGGAGCAATGAATCAATGGATGTTTTAACATTTTCCATTAGGAGACTGACATTGTAAACTTTTTTCTGTGTCAAGGTGGTATATGTCCTCTTAGTTTGGAGGCTGTGTGTTATTTCAAAGATTCTTGTGTTTTGGGTATAGCTGGATATAGTTTTGATTTCTCATATTTTTGTTTTTTCTTAGCATTAGTCAGCCAACAACTATCTGCAAAGAACCCCCCTCTAGATGTAGAAATGTGCTAGATCTTGAAGAGATCAGAAAAAGATTATTTCTGTTTTAGCTCCTACTATCTTGAAGCTTATCATTGGTTGGAGACAAACAGATGTGTGTGTGTGTGTGTGTGTATATATATATATATATATATTTTTTTTTTTTGAGACAGCGTCTCACTCTGTCACCCAAGCTGGAGCGCAGGGGTGCAATCTCTGCTCACTGCAACTTCTGTCCCGCACCACCCCCTCCCCCACTTCAGCCTCCTAAGTAGCTGGGAATACAGATGCAGGCCACCACACCTGGCTATGTTTTGTATTCTTGGTAAAGATGGGGTTTCACCATGTTGCCCAGGGTCTCAAACTCCTGAGCTCAAATGATTTGCCTGTCTTGGCCTCCCAAAGCACTGGGATTACAGGCATGAGTCACTGTGACTGGCCACAGATGTGTCTTGACATTCTGTTTGTGTATTGTATGCCTTAACAATACTCCCTTACACAAAAAATATCTCCAGTCAAGATCGTTGTCTCTCTTGATTTTTCTTCTCTTAGATGGGGTATAGGCTAAGCTACTGAAAGAAAGAGACCTGGAGACACAGGGGCTTGAACCTGAGAGAAGTGTATTTCCCTCACACACAACAGTCCAGAAGAAAGAGTTCTAGGCTGCAGTAGTGGCTCTGTTCCACAAAATCATTTGGGGTTAAGTTCTTTTCATCTTGCGCTTTTACTGTCCTCTTGAGTGTTTTTATTGTTATGACCAAAGACTGGTTGATGTTACATGTGTTCTTTCAGCCTTCAGAAAGTAGAGATTAAGCCTATGATATGTAATTTCATTTTATATAAGTGTGTGATTGACATAACAATATTTACCAATATCCAGTTATTTTCTATTTATGGCCACACAGAGGATTACACTTACACATTCTTTGTAGTTAGGCATGGTCACACGGCTAATTTTGGGACAATGGGGCATGAGTCACTGCCTTGCTGAAGTTTTAATTCTAGTGCTTCACTCTCCAGCCACAAAAACCTATGTTGATGTGGAGGTGATACAAGATAGAAACCTGCAGGAATCCTGAGTCAACACATGGAAGATGGCTGCCCAAGAGAGTCCTCTGGGCTTGCAACAAATTTCTGTAAGTAAGAAAAAAAACTTTTGTTGTTTATTCCGAAATATAACCTATCCTAATCTGGCTATTACAACAGATGATGTGAAAATTGTACACATAATTTCTGCCCATGTTTTATTGCTGAGAACACAGTCACATGGATACACCTGGTTCAAGGGCTAGCTAGGCTGTTTATACTGCATTACTATGGAAACAGAGGACATCAGATGGTGGGGGTGTTGGGGGCATTAGTAGTCTGCCTTATTTCCTTGTTCAGTGTTACACTTGCTTGCAATAGCCTCCACCCACTTCTCAGTCTGTGCACATCCCACTCATCCACCAAAGCAAAGCCTTCTGCAGACTTTCTTCTTAGAGAAATTGACTCTTTAATTTCTCTAAGTTCTGATTGCTCAATATTCATAATATTTTGTTATGGGATTCATTCAAAAAGGTTATGGAATACCTACTCATCTTCAGGCATTGTGTGACACTGGGTATATGATGGCGACATAATTCCTAACTTCCAGAGTTTGCATCTTTCAACTTGCCTAGCACAAGTCCCTATCCAAATTACACAGTAAATAAATACTCCTTAATTGAACTATAAATAAGTCAGTAATGTATCAGCAGGTAATTAAACATTAAGGGACAGAACCCTACTGGCAGATAAGAGAAGGGAGAAAATCCTGTAGTAGATTATAGGAGGCATGAGGGCAGTGATCCTGTCTGTCTCAGATCCTGTCTTAAGTCCAGTGCTGATCATTGGATCTGGCACAAAGTGGGAGCTTAATACATCTTTTTTTTGGCTGAGGAAGGTCAGATTAGCTGAGAAAGGCCTCATGAAGGATTTGAATGGGCAGGACAGGAAGGAGGATTTTCTAGCATGGAGAACTGTGAGGCAGGGGGGCCTGATGGGTGATGGTGGGTCTTGAAGAATCTTAGGACGTAAGGTTTGACAAGCATGTAGGGTGGGACCAGATATCAGGAAGACACTCATGGATTTTTGCATCTTCATGTGCTACAAAATGGAAGCATAACATTTAAAATTTTTTTAATGAGCTCTAGAAAGACTAAATTGTTTTGTTAAATGGATTTGAATATAAATATTAATATTAGAGTCAAAAGAGGACTAAGGGAACACTATAACAATGAAAGCTTAGACTGGGATGGTGATAGAGTACCTGGATGGAAAAGGGCAAATCTCATGGACATTTCAAAGGAAGGATAAATAGGAATTGGCTACATAGAATATAAGGATTAAGGAGAAAAGATGGTTTGAAAAGAGCAATTGTGGATTTCAGCCTGGAATTCCGGAATGAGAGTTACACCAATAAGGAGATAAATGTATTTTACAGCAGGAACATGCAATGAGTTTAATCTGAAACATGTATTTGCTATGGCAGGGGGATATCTTTGGGGATGTTGAGCAGGCAACTGAGGCCTGGAGAGCAGGTGTCAGTAATGAGGATGTCTTGGAAGCCACATTCCGTGGGCATGCAGACCTAAACAGACCTTGGCTCGGCTTTAATGTTTTCCGGCACATGTGAAGGTAAACATGACCAATCCTCAGTACAACTGTCAACTGCCTTGCCCTCTCATGGACTCTCCCCTTATTGGTGGAGTTCCTGGCCCATATGTACATGCCAGGGAAGAGGAAGATGCCAGATCATCTGGAGGAAGGGTAGAGTGGATGATGGCTGGAGAGAGGGAGAATGGTAGAAGGAATGCATCCCAGAAAAAAATGTCATGCCTAGGAAGCGCAGAGTCCTAGAGCAGAAGCACACAGGCAACTTCTGTAGAGCTACAGAGGTGAAAGATGTACATATATGTGTGTACATCTGTGTAGGCACAGTCAAATGCATATGTATTTATAAAAGAGCAGCAAATGTGTCTCCCTCACCAACGCTGTCCCTCAGCTATGTTTCAAACCACCTACCTATTCCTTCATTCATTCAATAAGGACTTACTGAGTTCCATTTATGTGCCAGACAGTGGGAATGTGGAAAAGGCGCACACAGACATAGTCTCTGCCTTCACAATACCTATATACTAAAGAACCCATATGTAGGTGATGAATACATACAAACTAATTTGCTAAAACTGTGGTTAAGTGTGAAGGAGAGAACTATGTGCTCTTGGTTTTATCAATCTTGCCTCCTCAAGGTAAGAGTTTAAGTAGAGTTTTGTGGAAGCAACATGTATTTTGGGTCAGTTGATACTTTGAAAACTGGTCATTTAAGAAAATACTAAACTGACGGCTTGGAGAGGAGGGCCTGACCTTGGGTGCTTAAAGCTATTCCCACTCCATCCACCACCCACAATCCCGGCACCTCATTCAAAATGCAGTCTCAATGAGAGTAGAGGCTTACCTGCAGCTTCAGAGGCCTAGAAATATCTGTACAGACTTCTTCTCAATTACTTCCAATTGTAATGGATTAGTCTGTCTCTGAGTTCAAGAAATAAGGGAAGTAAGGCTCGTGGAAAAATAATACAAATGGGATGTCCAGAAGATAATGGTAATAGTGGAGGTTTGGGGTGAGGTTAAAGGATGATTGATGTGTAAATTATTTTAAATTTAATTTGTATTTCCTTTTTTTTTTTTTAACCCATTGGGTCACAGATTCATTGGGTAGTAGAGTCAGGATTTTTGTCATTGGCTGGAACCACTAGAATTTTAGTTCCACAGACCTTGAGTAGAGAAGCCAGTATTCCAGGGAACCTCTGACCTCCTCAAGTTACAGCTGTAGAGCTGTTGGATAGGTTCTACTAGAATACAGCTTTGTCCATGAGGACACAGACCATTGCCATCTGTCCTTCAGCTCCCTGCTAGACTTAGATTTGCCCCCATGAGTACTCCCCCAAACAATGGCACCTCAGCTAACTCAAATTTTCATTCCAGAATTCCTGCGGCTTTGAGCCATCAGGACATCTGACACTGGTCTTCAGAGGGGAGGACGTGTAGCAGCGTGGGTGGAAGAGGTGGTGTTAGAAGATATTGGGAGAAACAGATTCCATCTGCATGTCTTATTTATGGATGCCTTTGTAAGAAAAGAGATGGTCTGGGGAGAAAAAGTGTCTCAGTTCTTAACCATGTGGGAGGGTAGATGTGGGTGAGCGGAAAGTTAGACTTTCAGGAATACAGATCAGAAAACTTTGTTTCATAATTTTCTGAGTTAATATGTATATACCATAAAGTGAAAAACTATATAATGTGGCTATGATACCTTTTAGTAATAATGCATAATACAGTTACTGAATTATGTTTAAGGATTTGAAATTGTTGAAACTTGGATTTTCAGTAAAAAATTAATAGCCACTTAAACTATTTGTTGTCTATATAACTTATTTAGGAAACATCTGTTGATAGCTTGCAATATGGAAGCAATTTGTTTTTCACAAAATGTGTAAGGCATAGCCCTTGACTTAAACAACATGGCATGTGGTAGAGAGATTCAAATAAAGTGATAAGGGATTTCCGAGGATTGGTTTGGGTTTACGGTAACTGGGGAAGATATCTTGGAAGAGGTAGCATTTAAACTGAGATATGCAGCATGGACACATTTTAGCATTCCAGCTGGTAATGACTGGCATCCCAGGTAGAAAGAATGTGGATTAAAATCATGAAGCTACAATAAAGCAAAGGAGAGGGTAATTTAGTCTGGCAAAAGCACAGGGTGTAATATGAGAGAAGTGTGGACTAACCTGATAAGGTCTTGAAGGGCCTTGAGCCAGCCTAAAGAGCATGAACATCATGTAATGAGGAGGCCTGGGAACCTTTTGAGGAGCAGAGCTGAATGGTAGAGTGGTATATTAGGAAGGTAAATCTCATAGCAGGCTGGGGTAGATCACCGGAAGAGATGAAGTGCAAATGGAAAAAGCAAGGTAATGAGATTTCTCTTTGTGCTGGTGTTTTGGCATAACAGACTTAATGGATGTATAACTCAAAGGAAAGATCAGTGCAAAGATAAAAACCGAAGGTAAAAATAAGACTAAATTATTTTTAAGGAATTAAAACTGTTGAAACTTTAGTCTCGAACAATGGAGGGAAGTGTCAAGACCATAAATGGAAGCGTTAGCCAACCCTCCCACACCTACTCTAAGACCTGAAATAGAAGAAAAAGAAACAAATTAAAGTATACTTCAAAATTACTCAAAGAGTATATTTAAACATTCCCAACATTCTCATCGCAAAAAAATAAGTAGGTGAGGGGTATGTTAATTGGCTTGATTTAATCTTTCTGCAACATACATATATCAAAATATCACATTGTACCCCATAAATATATACAATTATTTTTGGTCAATTAAAAATAAAATTAGTTAACCAATTAATTTTTTAAAAGGTGTCATGGGAGGTTCTAATGAAGGTGCTAAGGTCTGAGATAGAGAATTTCCTAGCACAGGCCTGTATCTCCTTATTCACCTGCCAAATATAACCGAAGCATAAATAAAAAGTTTTAATTCTGACTTGGCTTTCACAGAAACCTGAAAAGTTCAGTCAAATGTGACTCAGCTTCAAGAACATAGAAATTTTACTCCCTATAGAACTCTTTGGTTTCCTACCGTTTCAAGGAGGAGGACTTCTTGTTAAAATGAGGAACCTTACTGATCTGCCTATGATGACAATCTCAATAATTCTGTAGGACCCATCTTGAGAACTGCTGTAGATACTGCCGCTATTCCTCCCCCAGTTTCACAGGGATTTTGTGAGGCTAAATAAAGCAAGATAGCAAACGGAAAATATTTTCTCTATAAAAAGTTGTTATGCAGATATTATAGGCCTATAAAAAAGTGCAATGTGGTTATTGCAACATATCAGAATAATCTGTGATTGTTTTCTCTTCTTTATTATTTATATTCAACCATCTTAGAAAAAGAATTTAAAGCAGTTTTATTGGCTTATCATTTTTAGGAGTGTCCTATATATGCTGATGAGGAGATTAGTGGGGAAAAAAATACTTTAAGCCAAGCAGGGTGTATGGGTAATAATGGTATCTGCCAAAATGACACCCTTAACATTGTTGATATATAAACAATTACAGCACTGGAGAGTAGACCATCTGGCGCTTCTCCAGGGAATAAACTATAGTTACTGCCTTCTACGGCACAGTAATTCCAGGAGAATTTACCTATTGAGCTGGATCATTCTGAGGACATACTCATACTCTGGGCTGTAAGAAGGAAGCTTTCTGGCCACATGTAAGTATCCATTTAGTACCCTTTAGTTCAATACTATATGGACCCAGTTCTGTCATTGGAAAGAGGGGGAAATGTGGGAATTGAGTAGAGATCTCTTTTCCAAATAATAATGAGAATCACTGCCAGCTCCCATCCATCTCATATCACATAACTGGTTAGTTAGTAACTAACTAACCAAAAGTATGTGTTGGTTAGGAACATTGCCTGCCATCCCTGGATACATTTAAAGGCTTTTCACTTTTTCAGAGTTGCGGACCAGTAGACTTGTTTTCTCATTCTCAGGACTCTTAAATTGTGTTCACTAGTTTATAATGACATTAATAAGATTTCCTAAAACCTCGAGTGGGTGTGGTCTGAGTGATTTGTAAATATTATGATACAGGCATTTCATAGTTTTTATCTTCAATCTGCTACTAAGATTGTTGATAAGTGCTTACACTACTCCAGGATACTGTAATAAGTCTCTATATTCATTTTTTCATAATATTCTTATGAGGCAGTTAACATTACCTCTATTGTACAGACAAAATATATGTGATATTTTCTAAACAAACCACTAATAATACCTAAATATATACAAATAGAAATGTCTTTATTCTTCAGTAAGAGAACTCTGTTTTTGAGTTCTATTTCTGATGACAGAAAGCTAATCTTGCCACAAGGTAAACTCAGCTCCTTCTTATTTTTCTTAGTGCTGCCTGGTTGACTGTTCACCATAAAATTCTCTCACTCTTAGTTTTTCTCTTACCCATAGGAATGACCTATGTCTCAGGAAGTTTCCATCTTGCCCTGGCATTGGGGGATAGATGAACTACTAGAAGAAAACACTGGGAAAATGCCATAGGACACGAGTTTGGGCAAAGATTTTTGGGGTAAGACCTCAAAAGCACAGGCAATGAAAGCAAAAATTGACAAATGGGATTATATCAAGCTAAAAAGCTTCTGCACAGCAAAGGCAACAATTAATATAGTGAAGAGACAACTTGCAGAATGGGAGAAAATATCTGCAAACTTTCCATCTGACAGGAGATTAATATGTTAAATATTGTTCCAAAATGTATAAGAAACCCAAACAGCTCAATAGCAAAAAACAACAAATAATCTAATTTAAAAATGGGCAAAACACCTGAATAGACATTTCTCAAAAGAAGGCATACAAATGACTAACAGGTATATAATAAAATGTTCAACATCACTAATAATCAGTGAAAGGTAATTCAAAACCACAGTGCAATATCATACCACCCTAGTTAGACTGGCTGTTATCACAATGACAAAAAATAACAAATGCTGGTAAAGGGGTGGAGAAAAGGGAACATTTATACATTGTTGGCAGGAATGGAAATTGGTACAGCCACTATGGAAAACAGTATAGAGTTTCTTTTAAACTCTAAAAATAGAACTACCATGTAATCCAGCAATCCCACTGCTGGGTATGCATCCAAAAGAAAGAAAATTAGTACATTGAAGAGATATCTGCATTTTCATGTTTATTGCAGCACTATTCATAACAGCCTAGATATGAAATCACTTATACTTGATATAAGTGGAATTATACAGCATTTGTTCTTTTGTTACTGGCTTATTTCCCTTAGCATAATCTCAAAATGATGATAGGTGTCTATCAATGGATGAATGGATAAAGAAAATGTGGTACAAATTCACAATGGAATAGAATTCAGGCATAGAAAGAATGCAATGCTGTCATTTGCAGCAACATGGATGAGACTGGAGGTCATTATGTTAAGTGAAGTAAGCCAGGCGCAGAAACACAAATATCACATGTTCTCACTCATATGTGAGGGCTAAAAAAAAGTGTATCTCATGAAGGTAGAGAGTGGAATGGTGCTTACCAGAGGCTAAGAAGGGAAAGGAGAAGAGTGGGATGAAGAGAAGTTGATTAATGGGTACCAAAATGTAGATAGAAGGAATGAGTTCTAGTATTTGATATTATAGTAGGGAAATTATAGTTAATAATAATAATTTATCATATATTTCAAAATTGCTAGAAGAATTGTAATGTTCCCAACACAAATAAAAGATAAATGTTTGAGGTGATGAATATCCCAGTTACCCCGATTTAATAACTACACATAGCATACATGTATCAAAATATTACATATACCCTTAAAGTATGTACAACTCTGATGATTTTCTAATCATGCATTAATAATCACTCAGTTTGGCTGAGGAGACATGCCAGTAATTTCCTATAAAATATTTAACACTAAGCAGCATAACCTTACAAGGTGTCCTCCAATGTAAATGAGCTGCTAAATAGATCTCTAGGTAACTAAAAGAACTTGACCTATAAGTGAAGATATTTCATCAAATCAGTTATATTTTTGCAAATATCTGCCAAAACGAGATTTTATTTTTAACTTAATATTGATGATTTTTTCCTTTTTGGCAATAAATTGGTATTGGAATCAATTAATTTTTAGAAACCTCTAAATAGTTAACCTATATAGTAAGACACATTCTTTCTATTGCATTTAAGGTGGCATAAGAACCTGTATTCAATCCTTCTAAATAATCATTAGAAATCTGAGATATAGGTTAAGAAGCAGGGTGATTAGAACACACACACACACATACACAAAACCTCCTACATGCCAGACACTGAGGTGATACGATGTGTGACCATTAGATCCTATCCTAGAGTCAGGACTTCGGAAACACCTTTCGGGTAAAATGATATTCAATCTTATACCTGAAAAATAATGGCGGTTTTCCAGATGAAGTGAAGGGAACAGGTTGTTTTAGATAGTTTTTTTTTTAAGACAGTTTTTAAAAAGTACATGGATATGTGTAGATGGGTAAGCATAAATTGTGATAAGAATTCAATATCTCTTCATCTTCCCTTCCTTTCCCTTTTGAAACAATTTAGCCAAAACGTCATTAAGTGGGGCTAAGCAGGGTCAGTGTCCATGCCAGTAGAATGGGGAGGCATCGTGCTCAAGTGCAAAATGTTAGAGTCTGAGTGGTATAAAGAGAATGGGCCAGATGGTGGCCCAGTTTAGTGTCCGAGCCCAAGCAGGAAGAAGAGAACTTTCACAAAGGCAGGGCTGCTGGTAACAGGCGGCTGTTTGGGATCAGAACCCAAGTGGCTTGAAGAGGATATCTTCAAGGGATGCCAGCCAAGAGCAGAGTAACAGAGACCAAGTGGGATGAGAAGACCGAACCCTATGGTGTTAGACTGGAATTAGAGATATTGGTGTGAGTTATGGTTTTCAATACAAATGGAAGTATAAATAGATAAGATAGATTTAGGAAAAATGTAGGTATAAACACGTGTATATGTGTGTGTATATTTTAGGTTTATGTATATTTATGCATACACATACACACATAAACACAAACATACATTTCCTAACGCTCTTTTTTGAGAAGACACCTAGTGACAACAATAACTTAAAAGCAATGAGTATATCTGGTACATAGATCATGTTTTCTGATGACCATTTTTCCCTAAAATTAACTGAAGCTTCTTGGACTTGAGCAGAGGAAGTATAAAATGAGTCTGGGCTATTTTCTTGTACCAGAAAGCAAAGAACTATCCAAGAAGGTTGGGAGCCTGTCAGAAGGGCATAGGAGACAACCTGAAGGGGATCACACTGCCTAAATCTGAGATAATTTAAACATCAAAGTAAATGACGATAGTAACTTTTTGAATAAAATAGAAGTTCATAAATATATACTGATATAAATAAGATATTGAAAGTTTCATGAGGAACTGTATATTTACACAGTCTCAAATTACCTCCCCACAAAACACTTATTAATTATGAAGGAAGAATTTATAGTTAAGAAGTCTGGCAAACACCACCTTAATTGAATGATCAAAGTTGACATCACAAATAATGTGACAATTTGAAATCATATACGAACTGCTAAGAATCAAAAGCAAGGGAAACAAAGGATCACTTCTATAATATTCCATCCAAAGATGCACAACCTGGATGAAAAACAAACCCTAATTAAGAACATGCTACAAAGTAAATCTGTCCAATAATCTCAAAAACTGCTGATGTCACTGAAGTCAAGGAATGACTGGGGAATTCTTCGAGACTGAAGAAGACTGCAAAGACATCTAAATGCAACACATGGGTGGTACTTCCAGATGGCAAAGTGAGTTTCTCTGAAAAATCTGCTCCTTCTTAAAAGCAGCGAGGAACGTGGAAAACATTGTCAAAATCATATCCTTTGGTACTCTTAAAATTAACCAAAAATCTGCAATAGCCCAAAAAGTGTTTATTCAAGAAAAATAGCTAAATCTTGGTAAGAATAGTGAGCTTTATGGCATTTTAACTTGGCCTAGTTTCATCTTCCATTGCCCAGCTCTGCAGAAGCCTTAAAAAGCAGCAGCATTGCAAACATAGTAGCTGTGAAGACCATCATCCTAGCAGCCACTAGGAGGGGCAGAACAGGTTTGGAGCTTTAATAGAGCCCCATCCACACAGAATTATCACTATTTGACCTGTCACTCAGCTTCATGGAAAAGCCCCATTCACAGGAATTATTATTTGACATGATTCAGAGTTCACTCAGTGGGAAAAGTCCTATTTCTAGAGTAGTTGTTCAAAACATTAAGTGGCAATTAATTAACATAGCAGCTTCTCAAAGGAGGAAAAACATAGGACTATAGCTTGAGATAGAAGATATGGATTTGAGAAGCACAATATAAGAAGAAAAATACTATGGAATGCTTGTTGTGGATTGCACTGTGTCCTCCAGAAACACGTTTACATTAGCCCCTGGTACCTGTGAATGTGACCTTATTTGAAAATAAGGTCTTTGCAGATATAATCAAATTAAAATAGTATTACTGGCTTAAAGTAGGCCTTAAATCCAGTTACTGGTGTCCTTATAAGGAAAGGGAAATTTGGACATAGACACACAGAAGAGACACACACAGAGAAGTAAGAAGGCTATGTGACAACAGAGGTAGAGATTGGAGTGATGCAGCCACAAGCCGGGGAACACCAAGGATTGCTGTCAATCACGAGATGCTAGGAAGAAGCAATGATTCTTTCTTAGAGACATGACAGGAAACATGGTCTTGTCAACACCTTGAGTTCAAATTGCTAACCTCCAGAGCTGTGAAAGAATAAATTTCTATTATTTGAAGCAGAATTAAAGCAACAGTATGTGGCACTTTGTTAGAGCAGCCATAGGAAACTAATAGAAGTTGTGATGCCAATTATGGCAAACAAGAAGCTGGACAAAAACTGAAAAGGAAGATACGGAGAAAGAGTTGTCTATAAGGGCCTTTATAAAGCTCCAACGTATTCCTGGGAATCTAGGAAAGTATATGATTGTGTAAGGCTGTGTACTACCCAGGAAAGATCTGAGAAGGCTCTTAATTTCTTCCCTCTGAGTGACACTGAGGCCCTGCAAAAGCACTAAGTGAAGTCCAAGGCAGAACTGTAAACTGAGAACTGAAGGCCTGCTCTGACACCAAGCAGTGCCCTTCCACAAACGAATGAAAATTTATTGGCCTGATCGTTAAAAAAAACTATTTCATCCAGGCGCAGTGGCTCACACCTGTAATCCCAGCACTTTGGGAGGCCGAGGCTGGTAGATCACGAGATCAGGAGATCGAGACCATCCTGACCAACATGGTGAAACACCATCTCTACTAAAATACAAAAAATTAGCACGCAGCCTGTAGTCCTTGCTACTTGGGAGGCTAAGGCAGGGGAACTTCTTGAACCCAAGGTGGAGGTTGCAGTGAGCCGAGATCGCACCATTACACTCCAGCCTGGGTGACAGAATGAGACTCTGGCTCAAAAGAAAAAAAAGTCTATTTCATTTGCTGAACACTAAGCTAACTGAACAGGGTTAGAAGTTAGCTCAGTGGCCACATATGCCAGAGAATATAGACTTTTTAGAACCAATCAAGGAAAGTAACTGAATGAACAGCAGCAACAACAACAAACTGTGTTGTGGCTGTCAGAAAATAGACTGAGAGAGCTGCCACATTATATTATTTAAAACATCTAGTTTTCAATGAAAAGTTATGAGTCACACAAAGAAAGAGAAAAGCAGTCACAGAAAAGAAGCTTAAATAGCAAGTGGAAAAACAATTCAAGATGTAAAGGCGATCCTTAATAAAATGAACAGCTGACTTCTATCAGAAACTATGAAGTTCAGGAGGCAGTAAAATGACATAAGCAAAGTGTTAAAAGGAAAAGACTCTTAACCCAAAATTCTACATCTAGCCAAATTATTCTTTAAAAAATAGAAGAAGAATTTAGGGCATTCTCAGTTAAACAAAATCAGATAATTTGTCACTAGCAGATATACCCTACAAAAGAAAACATTAAAGGGAGTCCTTCGTGATAATATGAAAGGACACTAACCAATAACAAATCCACACAAAGAAATAGAGCACTGGTAAAGGTAACTACAAAATACAGTATAAATTTAGTTTTTGCTTGCAACTTTTTTCTTCTCTTACCTAATTTAAAAGGTAACTGCAGGGCAGGCAAAGTGGCTCATGCCTGCAATCCCAACACTTTGGGAACCCAAGGTGGGAGGATCGCCTGAGGCCAGGAGTTTGAGACTAGCCTGGGCAACAAAGTGAGACTCCAGCTCTACAAAAATACAAAAATATTATCTGGGTGTGGTGGCATGCACCTAGAATCTCAACTACTTGGAAGGCTGAGAGGATCACTTGAGCTCAGAAGTTTGAGATTACAATTAGCTATCATTGTGCCACTTCACTCCAGCCTGGGTGACAGAATGAGACCCTGTCTCTTAAAAAAACTGCATGAAGCAATAATTATAAAATTGTTACAGTGTAAAGATATAATCTGACTAACAGGAATAGCACAAAGGAGGAGGAAAAGAATATAGCCACATTGGAGCAAAATTTTGTAAACTATTAAAATTAAGTTGATCTTCATCCTAATTATATAGTTTTTAAGTTAAGATATTAATTGTAATCCTCAGGGTAATTACTTGGAAAAGAACTTTACAAAAGGAAAAGAGACAATATGAGAATTAAAATGGTAATTTTAAAAATATTTACTTGATACAAAATAAAACAATAATAAAGAAATAAAAGAACAAAAAAGACATAAGACATGTGGAAAACAAATAGAAAACAGTAGGTGTAAATCCTCTCTTAGTGGTAATTATATTAAACACACATGTATGAAACACTTCAATCAGAAGGCAGAGACTGAACAATGGATTATTAAAAAATGGTCAAAATATGAGCTGCCTAAAAGAGACACAATTTAGATTCAAAAGCTTAAGTGGTTGAAAGTTAAAGGATGTAAAAAGCCCATACCAAGCATAAAGACAGCCATAAGATAACTAATACCACACAAAATAGACTTTAAACAAGATCTCTCACTAAAGATAAAGACAGACATTTTATAATGATAAAAGGGCTCGTCTGTCTGGAAATATAATAAACGTACAAGCACATGACAACAGAGCCCCCAAAATACATGAAACAAAACCTGGCAGAATTGACAGGAGAAATAGTTAATAATAACAGAGACTTCAATAGGCCCCTTAAATAATGAAGTCTAAAAAGTAAAAAAAAAAAAAAATTTCAAAAAATGTTTATAAAATAAGAATATAAAGAAAGAAAATATTTTTGTACAGCTGTACAATGTGTTTGTGTTTCAAGCTAAGTGTTATTACATAAGAGTCAAAAAGTGTAAAAATTAAAACGTTTTTAAAGTAAAAAAAGTTACAGTAAGCTAAGGTTAGTTTATTACTGAAGGTAAAATTTTTAAAATAATTTTAGTGTAGCCTAAGTGTATAGCGTTTATAAAGTGTCCCAGGCCTTCACATTCACATTCACTCACCGCTTCCTCACTGAATCACCCAGAGCAACTTCCAGTCCTTTAAAAGGCTCCATTCATGGTAAGTACCCTATACAATAAAGTGTATCATTTTCTATCTTTTATACTGTAATTTAATTGTACCTTTTCTATGTTTAGATCTGTTTAGATACAGAGATACTTACCACTGTGTTAAAATTGCCTACAGTATTCAGTGCTGTAACATGCTATACAGGTTTGTAGCCTAGGGGTGTAATAGGTTATACCACCTAGGTTTTTGTAAGTATGTGCTATGGTGTTGACACAATGACAAAATTGCCTAAAAACACATTTTTCAGAATGTATTCCTATTGTAAAGCAATGCATGACTATGTATACACACACACACACACACACACACACACACACACAAACAGTTCAGCTCACTTATAGATAAAGCTATTTTTCAAATTACAAAAGAAAGCATCATATATTCTACTCAAATTTTTACCTTCTCTACTGAGAGATCATGTGAAGAGGAAAGCTAAAACACCAAGATTGAGATGAACTGAGATATACTCTGACAAGTCAGGTTGGGGAACATGGGCAAGCCATTTACTGTACTTACCTGATTTTTAATTTCACTTGTAAAATAATATTTAAAATTCCCCTGAATGTTGTTAATTCTAATTTTTCTGTAATTTTATTTAAGTGTAACTATTTAGAAACATATTTAGTATATGAGGCAAATTACCTATTGTTTCAATCTTTTAATGTTATAATACTAAATATATATATTTATATTTAGGAAATGAATTTATGGATTGAGCTGTTTTAATTTTTTAGTAATATTTTATAATTGGTCACTTACTAATTGTAAGTCTATTTTCCATTGTATACATTGTACACTCAAAAACATTAAAATAATTCTGTGAAAATAAAGTGTAAGCTTCTGTTTTCATTCCTCCCTGTTACTAAGCTTGTTTCTCTGCCTCTCTGCATGCACCAACCCCCACACTCTTAGTTTTAAAGTCTCAGCGTACTAATAAAAGTGGGATATCTTCTAGGGACTTTGATTCCACGAGACAGTGATTTTTATTATGTCTTAATTATTTTTCATAGGAGTGCTTCATTTAGATTACTTTCTAATACCCCCCCAGTTATAACAAGATGATAGATTTTTTAAAATTTGTCACTTATTTCTTATACTATTGTTTCTTATGGTAAACTGTTTACCATGCCTTTGCCCATGTAAACACTTGTAAGATTATAATCACTCCAAAATGAGCAAGTATTGTTATTGCACACGTTCTTATCAAGAGAAAAAGAAAACGGCTTGGTGTTCAAGTTTTTCCATGGGTTTAAAAATGCACAAGAACTTAGCAACTTTGGAGGAAAACCAACTTACTTTTTCTTTGATGCAACCAGAAGATTGCAAATCAATACTTAGCATTAAGGATTTAATTGAGAATTAACATCACCATAATTGAAGATGAGGATGAGCATCTTGATGTTTAGGAGAGGGCTATTTGCTTGGGGAGGTCATTACATTGAAGAGCACAAACACTGGAAAGGGAAAACGCAAATTATGTGTTTCCTTGGGCAAGGACATAAAGTAAACACTTGAATTGGTGGTCAACTATAATTTTCTTCCAGAGCCAGCAATTCTGGCAACACTACACTTTCGATTTATAGCAAAGCACACAAGTAGCAGTGACTTTGAAAAGAAAGGATAAAAGAATCAATGCAAAAGTTACTAGTTCTTACAGATCTGTGTCTCATTCGAGGAACTTAAGGACCTCTCCCTCAATCCAAAAGCAGAATGCACTCTTGCTGCTTACTCCCAGCATGCCCTCAGCTGTTCCTACTTACTCCTGGAGGAAGCCAATGATATTTGAGTCTGGGTTATCAACAATCCTTTAATTTTTTATTTTTATTTTTTTTCCCTGGGATTTCGAACCAATATACTCCTAGCCTGAACAACATAGAAGATTTCCTTTCCATTTTGGTAGAAATTATTTTTTAATGTAAATTATATTGTGTTCTATTTGTTTCCAATGTCTTGAAAAGTTCAATCACTTCTCCAAATTCTCCGGAATAAACATAAGAAAATATCTCTCCCCAGCACTACCCGGTCCCCCAATATCACCATCCTAAAGGCACTTCCACTTCCTCTATCTTCAGGGAAGGAGTGTGCAGTTCTGATTTAGCTCCTCAGTGGAGTAAAGGGAATTTAGAGGAAGGGGGATTTCTGCAGAAATTGTCAGTTACACAAGTAAGTTCCTCTTGGTTCCCCGTTTCATCAAAAGTGAAAAACTGTTCACAGGAGTGCCCATGTCCCCTGTTTCCCTATGCATCACTAGAGCCAAGAGGGGACTCCGCCAGCAAGGCACCCTCTGCTCTGTCCCGCAGATCACAGTCCCCGACTTTCACCCCATTGTTTGTGCAATGTGCAGAACTGGAGCTCAAAGCAGTGGGCTCAGGATCACTCTCCAGGCCCGGCGGGCCCATAGACTCCTTCCTTGGCTGGGAAGAGGGGCTTTCGTGAAAGCAGAGCTTGACAAGCCCCAGTACTGTCATGGTCAAGATCACCAACACTACTACGGCTGTGCTCACAAATATGAAGACCACGGCAGAGGAGGAGTCGAAAGCCTGAGGAGTGGCAGAGGAAGTCGTAGAATTAAACTTGGAAATCACGCTCCCAGATGGGGTGATAGTGGCCTTTGACTCGGCTTGAAGGGACATTTGAAGGGTAGACATCGTGCTCTGTGATCCCCATCGAGGAATCTCAGGAATAGATGTTACTGAATTGTCTTGTTCAGGGACAAGTGGTATCTCTCCCAGCTTCTCGTCGACCCTGATTGGCCATGTTCTCTGCGGCACGGGGCTGGTTGCAGTGGCCGGCGGGCGCCTGGTGGGCACCCTGGTCCCCCCAAGGGTCGGCTGTCCTTCCCCACTGGTCACACAAGAGCGGCCGTCCTTCCCCAGCTCGAAGCCCGTAGCACATTCGCAGGCAAAGCCTCCCAAGTCGTCTAAGCAGTTAGGGAGCTCTGCGCATTTGCCAGCACGGAGGTACCTCCCGGGGCAGGGACACAACACATCGCCCGAGAGTTTGTCCCAGCGAGCGCCGATTTCGTCCGCGATGCAAGTAACTGAGATCGGGAGCTGTCCCCGGCAGAGCGCACTCACCTCGGTCCCAGGTGGACTGAAGTCCAGAGCGGCGCTGTGCAGCTG
Source organism: Pan troglodytes (assembly GCF_028858775.2). NCBI lineage: Eukaryota > Metazoa > Chordata > Mammalia > Primates > Hominidae > Pan > Pan troglodytes. The sequence goes on from NC_072413.2 coordinate 36,490,233, forward strand.
GAAGGGCGCGCGATAGCTCAAGTTAGAGGCGGCCCCGGGGCGCGGCGCAGGACACAAGACCTCAAACTGGTACTTGCACAGGTAGCCGTTGGCGCGCAGGTGGCATCGCATCTCCTTCCAGCCTGCGGGCTCGACCCCACCGGTGGCCTGGAGTACCGCGCATCTCCGCGCGGTGCAGGAGCGTTGGGGCTCCTCCACCCACTGCAGCGTGTCGCTTTCGAGACCGCCGGGGTCGGAGGACAGCCAGGAGAACCCCCGCAAAGGCTCGTTCTCCAGGGTGCAGTGGGAACGCCTGCGCTCCAGTGCGACCCAGAACAGCAGGTCTTTGGAGCCCCCTCCGGGCCCTGGGCCTGCCCGCAGGAGCGCGAGCACAGCGCGCAGCTCGGCGCCCGCACGCACGGTGCTGAGCGCCCCACCTCGCAGGATGCAGGCCTCCTCGGCCGCCTGCCGCTTCATGGTAGCGTGGTGCAGGCTGTAGCAGGCCCCCGAGGCCGAGCAGCCAGCACGGTCGGCAGTGGGGTGTTCGCCGCCGCCCGGCCCGGGCCAGAGCGCCTGCCAGAGGAGGCACAGGGCGAACGCCGGCCTCATTCTCTGAGGCCCCGCACGCAGAGCTGCTCCCAACTTGGATCTGTCCCGCTCGAGGACGCGGAGCTGTGTCTGGAGCGCGGTCACCGCCCTCTACAGCTGGCTTCCCCAACACGGTTCCCCCTCCCTTCCCCTCCGCCCTCGCTCCCGACGGACCCCCCAACTGCCAAGAATCCCCCCGCGGGCCCAGCGGCCAACGGTTTCCCTTAGGCCGCGACAGGAAATGTGTGCGGAGCGCTGCCAGGCCCCGTGCAGCCCTGAGTTATTCTGGGGTCAGGAACACAGCTGGCGCCGGGTACAGGGGACGCAGTCGACTAGAAGGTCAAACACCCTGCTTAGAGCAAGAGGAGAAACTCGCCACTGGGATGAAGTGTGTGGCTTTTCTCCTTTCAGGGAGTTTCATCAGGACCGCAGAACCCATAACACGTAAGCGAACATAGGCAGGAAGGACTTGAGAAAGGAACTGGCTTATGATTATAAGACCACGCCCGTCTATTGTGTTTCTGTCCGGAGCTGTGGAGTTAGCGTCAGAATAATTCGTAGACGGCTCCAGTGTTTGGGGGGCCTGTGCCTGTGGGGGAAAAATATGTTGTGAAACAACTTAGCAACTCCTTTTGCCACCAGAGGCAGCACTATTTAACCGCATATCTCTATATGGGTCTTTGCTTCTCTATTATGTCAAGAGATTTCAGGCGTGCTAACTACTAAATAATTTAGACTTGTTTGGGTATTTTAAATGGGAAATTCTGCTTCTTCCATCAGCACTTGCTTTAGAAATTTATTTTTCACTTCCACGTGTTTCTCTTTGAGATGGACCATATTGATTCATTAAAGAAAGGAAATGTATTTCTAGGACTAAATGAAAAATAATGGCCATAGATCTTAACAGTTAGGTTGTTAGCTTTCCTTGCCACTGTATTGGTTCAAAAATTCTTCAAGTTTATAGGTTATACATAAATGAGTTCGTGGCCTTATAAATATTCGAGAACAACTGCCCTATGTGTGATTTTAGCCTTGAACTATTTTAGTATCATTTTCTCCTATGATTGAGTGGCAGCATTTATAATAGTAAGTTGTAAACATCTCCTTTAAGGAAAATTAGAGTTCCTTAAGAAATTAAAATGTTTATTCCATTATAATGAATATTGTATACTGTCAAAAAATATCTTGTAATTTGAAAGATGGGTGAGCCAATTTCTTTAGAATTCCAATGGGTGTTTTGTTTTAATATAAACATTTCAACTCAGTGGGAAGTGGCAAGGAATTAAAGATGAATAAAGAAAGTAAAGGTTAAAAACTGTACTGTTATGAAAGGATTTCTTGTTAGCAATTTAGACAATTCAGTATCAGTTTAGAAAACATACATTCTATCTTGGTTCATAATGGCCAAATATGTTGCCATCAGAAACACATAAAGAGTTTCAGCTAAGCCCTCTTAGAGATGTCTGACGCTTTTAAATATCTTTAATCAGAATGAAAGTTGCCATTCCATGGATAATGCATATAAGCTCACTTTGTTGTAGTGCATTCAGGTTGATGAGGGTCGGAAGGGAAGGTTTCAGGATCACATCTGTATGCTTCCATCTTATTTTTTACCATAACTCTCATTCTTCTTTCCTCCTGGAAATTCCATGTATCTTAACAAACAACAGTAAGCCTATGAGTCATCATCATACTTACCTTGCTTTTGCTGAGTATGGAGCTTTGCACTAGGATTTCTCTCCTGACCTTTCTATTTCCCAATTTAAAGAACATTCCTTAGTCCTTCTCTTCAGATGTCTGAGAATCACCTTAAACGTGGCTTTGCATTTAAATTAGGTAACTTAGTGTCTTATAAGAAAGAAACATGAAAATCCAGAAATCGAATTGAATGGATTTTAAAAAATACTTAGTCACTTGGGCCAGCTCTCTATAGACCATTGCAATCTTATGACTGTGTTTGTAAATGTGTCCATGTAGTGCAATATTTTTAATAAAATCTTTTTCAAACTTAAGTAGTCAATGGAAATTTCTTAGATAGCTTTAAAAATCGTTTGGGATGAGATGAGGTGTCTACAGTAAGAAAGAATGAATAGCTGGAAAGCTTAAGTAAATACATGATCTCACTCCCTGACATTCTGTCTAGGGGAGTGGGATTATAGCAGAGAACACCTTGGCCGTAACGACTATATGAGAGTACTGACCATGACCATGACCATATCATGGAATGACACAAGAGTTAGAAAAAATTAGCTCAAAGTAGGACGTAAATAGTTTTGTAATTAGTTTGAAATAGACAGTTTATCTGACCAAATTAGAAATGGAGGAAAGTTTCTATTTTTAATAATATTTATTAAGATAATAATATAGAAACATTTTACCCTCACTGGATTCCAAATACCTAAAAATCTTATAATACCAAATGTGAATCTATTGGCTCTTTTACATGTTACAGATTAGAGCAACCACTTTGGAAAAATTTGACACTTTTTTTCACTAAAATTGAATATTTGCAAACTCTAGCACTTCCATGATAAGGTATAAAACTAAGAGAAATTTTGCACATGTACAACAGAAGATATGTAAAAAATGTTTATAGCGACACTATTCATATTAACAAAACCTTGAATCAATCAAAATATCCAAAAACAGTATAAAAATAGACTGTAGTATATTCACTAATTTAATATTATATAGGAGTAAAAATTAGTACAATATAGTGGCAAGTAACAATATGAATTTATTTTAGCAATACAATGTTAATGGACAGAAGTTCCAAAAATGATACAGAGTCTGACATTTTTATACGATTAAAAGAACAGTACTAGATATATGTTTGTGTATTCTTTAGAAAAATAGTTACAATAAAATTAGATAAAAGAAACAATAAACATAAGATTCTTAGTGATGCGCCTTTTGGGTGAGAGGAAAGAGAAGGATGGAATGTTAGGGGAACTAGCAGGCTTGATATGGGCTGTTGATAGAGTCCTAGCTTTTGTTCTGTGCAGTGGCTTTGTGTCACTACCCAAATAATGGAATCTTTATTCCATTATTAAAAATAAATAATTAGTAATGAACAAATAAATCAAAATGGCTATATCTGGATAAATAATAAGTGAATGGACATGAAGCAGGAATTAAAATTAATTTAATTCTGAGTGGTTGAGTTTCAAAATGAAAAGTAAAAATAAAATCAAAATGTTAATTACGTTTAAAATATATTTTCAGTATATTTTCTTTATTTTATTATTATACTTCAAGTTCTGGAGTACATATGCAGAACATACAGGTTTGTTACATAGGTATACACGTGCCAGAGTGGTTTGCTGCACCCATCAACCTGTCATCTACATTAGGTATTTCTCCTAATGCTATCCCTCCCCTAGCCCCCCACCACCTGACAGGCCCTGGTGTGTGATGTTCCCCTCCCTGCGTCCATGTGTTTTCATTGTTCAGCTCCCACTTATGAGTGAGAACATGCGGTGTTTGGTTTTCTGTTCTTGTGTTAGTTTGCTGAGAATGATGGTTTCCAACTTCATCCATGTCCCTGCAAAGGACATGAACTCATCCTTTTTTATGACTGCAAGTATTCCATGCTGTATATGTGCCACATTTTCTTTACCCAGCCTGGGCATTTTGCTCCACCTGAGTGCATTCCTCGTGGCCTGGGAGCATTTCAGATACCCTAGTGCACCTAGAACCCAAGCCCAAGGGTCCAGAGGATGGAGCCATGAGCCGGTCCTGGCTCCCCAGGACTACAGCACATAGTTCTGCGGTGCTGAACCAAGATCACTGGCCAGCACTCAAGTAGGGGAGAAGCCCACATTCTCAGAGCACTAAGAAGGGTAAGATGTGTGATTTCTTGGGCTGGCAAAGGAGCAGGACATACCTCCCTTTGCAGGGACAGTCTGAAAAAGGTATGGTCCATGTCTCTGCCATGGCCTCTGCTAGATGAATCCCTGTGGCTCAGAACACCTAACAAAAGAAATGTAGGCATGGTGTCAGTGATCAGAGGGAGCGCCCCTAAGGCCCAGGAAAAGTCCTAGTAGTGGAGTCACCTCTCTCCCAGCACACCCTGCACTGCAGAGCACTGCTGCAAATGTGAGGAAATACAAAAGAGCTGCACACCTAAGTGCCTATCTACCAACCATTACTCTTAAGTGCTGTCTCCTGAATCACAGCCCAAACTACAATTCCAAAAATATTTTGCTAATATACCACCCACTGAAACCAAGGGCAAGAATTCAGCCACAAATAAAGTCCCTGTAAAGAGCCTTAGCCCTCTGAAAACATACAGAAATGACTACAGTCAGCTTACATCATAGCTAAAGTAACATCCAACCTTCCCAGACAAGAAAGAATCAGCACAAAAACTTCAGTAATTCAAAAAGCCAGAGTGTCCCCTTACCTCCAAAGAAGTCCACTAGCTATCCAGCAATGGTTTTTAACCAGTCCGAAATGACTGAAATGACAGACGTAGAATTCAGAATCTGGATGGCAAAAAGCTCATTGGGATTCACAAAAAGTTGAAACCTAGTCCAAGGAATCCAAGCAATCCAGTAAAATAATTCAAGAGTGGAAAGACAAGATAGCCATTTTAGGAAAGAAACAAACTGAACTTTTATAGCTGAAAAATTCACTATAAGGATTTCATAATACAGTTGGAACTATTAGCAGAATAGAACAAGTTGAGGAAAGAATCTCAGAGTTTGAAGATTGGTTTTTTGAATCAGATAAAAATAAAGAAAAAATTGAAAAAGTTAAGAAAACCTCTGAGAAATATGAGATTATGTAAAGAGACAAAATCAATGACACATTGGCATCTCTGAAAGAGAAGGAGAGAGAATAAGCAACTTGAAAAATATATCTGAGGATATAGTACATGAAAATTTCCCTAATCTCACTAGAGAGGTTTACATACTAACTCATGAAATACAGAGAACCCCATATGGAAACTATACAAGATGACCATCCCCAAGGCACATGGTCATCAGATTCACCATGGTCACTGAAAAAAAATCTTAAAGGCAGCTAGAAAGGAGGGTCAGGTCACATATGGGGGAACCTTGTAAAGCTAGCAGTGGACCCTCTCAGGAGAAACCTTATAAGCAGGAAGAGATTGGGGGCCAATTTTTATCATCCCAAAGAAATTTCAACAAAGAATTTCATATACCACTAAACTAAGCTTCATAGGTGAAGGAGAAATAAAATTGTTCTCAGACAAGCAAAGGCTGATGGAATGCATTTCAACTTGACCAGCCTTAAAATAGGTCTTCAAGGGAGTACTAAACATGGAATTGAAATAACAACACCTGCTACCACAAAACACACTTAAGCACATAGCCCAAAGACACTATAAAGCAAATACACAAGTCTACCTAACACCCAGCTAACAACGTGGTGACAAGATCAAAATCTCAAATACCAATACTAATCCTGAATGTAAATGGGCTAAAAGCCTCACTTAAAAGATATATATAATGCCAAGATGGATAAAGACATGACCCAACTCTCTGCTGTCTCAAAAGACCCATCTCACATGTAATGACACCCATAGGCTCAAAGTAAAGGAGTAAAGAAAGATCTACCATGCAAACAGAAAACAAAAAAGGGCAGGAGTTGCTATTCTTATATCAGATAAAACAGACTTTAAATCAATAACAAGAGGGACAAAGAAGAGCATTACATAATGATAAAGGCTGTGATCCAACAAGAAGACTTAACTATACTAAATATATACACATCCAACATTACAGCACCCAGATTCATAAAACAAGTTCCTCTTAATATATGAAAAGACTTAGCCACACAATAATAGTAGGAGATTGCAACACCCCACTGACAGGACTAAACAGATTATTGAAGCAGAAAACTCACAAAGAAACTCTGGACTTAAACTCAACACTTGATCAACTGGACTAATAGACATCTAGAGAACACCCCACCTAACAATCACAGACTATGAGATCAGAAGATGAGAGGAGATCAGAAGATGAGAACATACTTCTGATCTGTATACAGAATATATTCTAAGATCAACCACATGCTCACTCATAAAGAAAGTCTTAATAAACTCAAAAAAATTGAAATCATACCAAACACACTCTCAGACCACAGTGCAATAAAAATAGAAAGCAATACTAAGAAGATCTCTCAAAACTATACAAATACATGGAAATTAAACAACTTGCTCCTGAATAGCTCCTGGGTGAACACTGAAATTAAGGCAGAAATAAAAAAAATCTTTGAAAATAGGGACACAACTTACTAAAATCTCTGGAATGCAGGTAAAGCAGTGTTAAGAGGAAAGTTTATAGCACTAAACGCCTTCATCAAGAAGTTAAAGATATCATAAATTAACTTTGCACCTAGGAAAAAGAAAAAGAAAAAACCAACTCTAAAGCTAGCAGAAAAAAGAAATAACTAAAATTAGTGAACTGAACAAGATTGAGATACAAAATTCATAAAAAGGTCAATGAAACCAAGAGTTTGTCATTCAAAATAGTAAACAAGATTTACAGACTACTAGCTGGATTAACAAGATATAAAAGAAAATATCCAAATAGGTACAATCAAAAATGACAGATATGACATTACAAGTGATCACACAGAAATACAAAAGATCCTTACAGGCTACTATGAACAACTCTATGCTCACAAATTAGAAAATCTAGTGAAGATGAATAACTTCCTGGAAACATGTAATCTCCAAAGATTGAATCAGAAAGAGATTGAAACCCTGAAGAGAACAATATTGAGCTCTGAAATTAAAACAGAAATAAAAAACTGAGCAACCTAATAAAAGCCCTGGACCAGACAGAGTCACAGCCAAACTCTACCAGATATACAAAGAAGAGCTGGGACCAATCCTACTGAACCTATTCCAAAAAAGTGAGGCAGAGGAGCTCCTCCCTAACACATTCTATGAAACCAGTATCAACCTGATAACAAAATCTGGCAATCACAATGTAAAAGACAAACTTCAGACCAATCCGATAAACATGACACAACAATATTCAACAAAAAACTAGCAAACAGGATCCAGCAGCACATCAAAAATTAATACACCACCACATGAACAGAATTAAAAGCAAAAACCATATGATCTTTTCAATAAATGCAGAAAAAGCATTTCTATGCAGCAATGACATTCAGACTGAGAGTCAATCAAGAACACAATCCCATGTAGAATAGCCAAAAAGGAAGTGAAATATCTAGGAATCCAGCTACATGCCACCACGCCCGGCCAATTTTTGTATTTTTAGTAGAGACAGGGTTTCACCCTGTTGGCCAGGATGGTCTCCATCTCCCAACCTCATGATCTGCCTGCCTTGGCTTCCCAAAGTGTTGGGATTAGAGGCGTGAGCCACTGCATCTGGCCCACATGTGTCTTTATGGTAGAATGATTTATAATCCTTTGGGTATATAGCCAGTAATGAGATTGCTGGATCAAATGGTATTTCTAGTCCTAGAATCTTAAGGAATCGCTACACTGTCTTCCACAATAGTTGAACTAATTTACACTCACACCAACAGTGTAAAAGCATTCCTATTTCTCCACATCCTCTGCAGCACCTATTGTTTCCTGACTTTTTAATGATTGTCATTTTAACTGGCATGAGATGGTATCTCATTGTGGTTTTGATTTGCATTTCTCTAATGACCAGTGCTGATGAGCTTTTTTTCATGTGTTTGTTGGCTGCATAAATGTCTTCTTTTGGAAGTGTCTGTTCATATTCTTCACCCACTTTTTGATGGTTTTTTTTCTTATAAATTTGTTTAAGCTCCTTGTAGATTCTGGCTATTACCCCTTTGTCAGATGGATAGATTGCAAAAGTTTTCTGCCAGTCTGTAGGTTGCCTGTTCACTCTGATGATAGTTTCTTTTGCTGTGCAGAAGCTCTTTAGTTTAATTAGATCCCATTTGTCAATTTTGGCTTTTGTTGCAAATGCTTTTGGTGTTTTAGTCATGAAGTCTTTGCCCATGCCTATGTCCTGAATGGTATAGCCTAGGTTTTCTTCTAGGGTTTTTATGGTTTTAGGTCTTACATTTAAATCTTTAATCCATCTTGAGTTAATTTTTGTATAAAGTGTAAGGAAGGGGTCCAGTTTCAGTTTTCTGCTTATGGCTAGCCAGTTTTCCCAACACCATTTATTAAATAGGGAATCCTTTCCCCATTGCTTGTTTTGTTCACGTTTGTCAAATATCAGATGGTTGTAGATGTGTGGCATTATTTCTGAGGCCTCTGTTCTGTTCTATTGGTCTATATATCTGGTTTTGGTACCAGTATCAAGCTGCTTGGGTTACTGTAGCCTTGTAGTATAGTTTGAAGTCAGGTAGCATGATGCATCCAGCTTTGTTCTTTTTGCTTAGGATTGTCTTGGCTATATGGGCTCCTTTTTGGTTCCATATGAAATTAAAATAGTTCTTTATAATTCCGTGAAGGAATTCAGTGGTAGCTTGATGGGAATAGCATTGAATCTAGAAACTACTTTGGGCAGTATGGCCATTTTCGTGATATTGATTGTTCCTATCCATGAGCATGAAATGTTTTTCCATTTGTTTGTGTCCTCTCTTATTTCCCTGAGCAGTGGTTTGTAATTGTCCTTGAAGAGGTCCTTCACATCCCTTATAAGTTTATTCCTTTGTATTTTATTTCTTTGTATCACTTATGAATGGGAGCTTGCTAGGTATCTTATTCCTTTGTATGAATTATGAATGGGAGCTTGCTCATAATTTGGCTCTCTGTTTGTCTATTATTGGTGTATATGAATGCTTGTAATTTTTGCACATTGATTTTGTATCCTAAGACTTTGCTGAAGTTGCTTATCAGCTTAAGGAGTTTTTGGGCTGAGACGATGGGGTTTTCTAAATATACAATCATGTCATCAGCAAACAAATAATTTGACTTCCTCTCTTACTGTTTAATACCCTTTATTTATTTCTCTGGCCCTTTTTTCCCTGGCCAACATTTCCAATACTATGTTGAAAAGGAGTGGTGAGAGAGGGCATCCTTGTCTTTTGCCAGTTTTCAAAGGGAATGCTTCTGGCTTTTGCCCCTTCAGTATGATATTGGCTGTGAGTTTGTCATCTATAGCTCTTATTATTTTGAGATATGTTCCATCAACATCTAGTTTATTGAGTGTTTTTAGCATGAAAGGGTGTTGAATTTTATCGAAGGCCTTTTCTGCATCTATTGAGATAATCATGTGGTTTTTGTCATTGCTTCTGTTTATGTGATGGATTATGTTTATTGATTTGCATATGTTGAACCAGCCTTGCATCCCAGGGATGAAGCTGACTTGATCGTGGTAGATAAGCTTTTTAATGTGCTGCTGGATTCAGTTTGCCAGTATTTTATTGAGGATTTTCTCACTGATCATCAGGGATATTGGCCTGAATTTTTCTTTTTTTTACGTCTCTGCTAGGTTTTGGTATCAGGATAATGCTGGCCTCATAAAATGAGTCAGTGAGGAGTCCCTCTTTTTCTGTTGTTTGGAATAGTTTCAGAAGGAATGGTACCAGCTCCTCTTTGTAACTCTGGTGGAATTTGGCTGTGAATCTGTTCGGTCCTGGGCTTTTTTTTGGTTTGTAGGCTATTAATTACTGCCTCAATTTCAGAACTTGTTATCGGTCTATTCAGGGATTTAACTTCTTCCTAGTTTAGTCTTGGGAGGATGTATGTGTCCAGAAATGTATCCATTTCCTCTAGATTTTTTAGTTTATTTGCATAGAGGTGTTTATAGTATTCTCTGATGGTAGTTTGTATTTCTGTGGGAGCAGTGGTGATCTCCCCTTTATCATTTTTTACTGTGTCTATTTGATTCTTCTCTCTTTTCTTCTTTATTTGTCTGGCTAGTGGTCTATCTATTTTGTTAGTATTTTCAAAAAAAACCAGCTCCCGGATTTATTGATTTTTTGAAGTTTTTCTTTTGTGTCTCTATCTCCTTCAGTTTCGCTCTGATCTTAGTTGTTTCTTGTCTTTTGCTAGCTTTTGAATTTGTTTGCTCTTGCTTCTCTAGTTCTTTTAATTGTGATGTTAGTGTGGTGATTTTAGACCTTTCCCACCTACTCCTGTGGGCCTTTAGTGCTATAAATTTCCCTCTAAACACTGCTTTAGCTGTGTCCCAGAGATTCTTTTATGTTGTGTCTTTGTTCTCATTGGTTTCAAAAATCTTATTTATTTCTGCCTTAATTTTGTTATTCACCCATTAGTCATTGAGGAGCAGGTTGTTCAGTTTCAATGTAGTTGTATGGTTTTGAGTGAGTTTCTTAATCCTGAGTTCTGGTTTGATTGCACTGTGGCCTGAGATACTGTTTGTTATGATTTCCGTTCTTTTGCATTTGCTGAGGAGTGTTTTACTTCCAATTATGTGGTCAATTTTAGAATAAGTGTGATGTGGTGCTGAGGAGAATATACATTCTGTTGATTTGGAGTGGAGAGTTCTGTAGAGGTCTGTTAGGTCCACTTGGTCCAGAGCTGAGTTCAAGTCCTGAATAGCTTTGTTAATTTTCTGTCTCATTAATATGTCTAAATATAGCCAGTGGGTTGTTAAAGTCTCCCGCTATTATTGTGTGGGAGTCTAAGTCTCTTTGTAGGTCTCTAAGAACTTGCTTTATGAATCTGAGTCCTCCTGTATTGGGTGCATATACATTTAGGATAGATAGCTCTTCTTGTTGCATTGATCCCTTTACCATTATGTAATGCCCTCCTTTGTCTTTTTTGATCTTTGTTGGTTTCAAGTCTGTTTTATCAAGACTAGGATTACAATCCCTATTTTTTTTTCCTTTCCATTTCCTTGGTAAATTATTCTCCATCCCTTTATTTTGAGCCTATGTGTGTCTTTGCATGTGAGATGGGTCTCCTGAATACAGCACACTGATGGGTCTTGACTCTTTATCCAATCTGCCAGTCTGTGTCTTTTAACTGGGGGATTTAGCCCATTTACATTTAAGGCTAATATTGTTATGAGTGAATTTGATCCTGTCATTATGATGCTAGCAGGTTATTTTGCCCATTAGTTGATGCAGTTTTTTCATAGTGTCAATGGTCTTTGCATTTTGGTTTGTTTTTGCAGTGGTTGGTACCAGTTTTTCCTTTCCATATTTAGTGCTTCCTTCAGCAGCTGTTGTAAGGCAGGCCTGGTGGTGACAAAATCTCTCAGCATTTGCTTGTCTGTAAAGGATTTTATTTCTCCTTCATTTATGAAGCTTAGTTTGGCTGGATATGAAATTCTGGGTTGAAAATTCTTTTCTTTAAGAATGTTGAATATTGGCCCACACTGTCTTCTGGCTTGTTGGGTTTCTGCAGAGACATCTGCTGTTAGTCTAATGGGGTTCCCTTTGTGGGTAACCCGACCTTTCTCTCTGGCTGCCCTTAACATTTTTTCCTTCATTTCAACCTTGGTGAATCTGACAATTATGTGTTGGGGTTGCTTTTCTTGAGGACTACCTTTGTGGTGTTCTCTGTATTTCCTGAATTTGAATGTTGGCCTGTCTTTCTAGGTTGGGGAAGTTCTCCTGGATAATATCCTGAAGAGTGTTTTCCAAATTGGTTTCATTCTCCCTGTCACTTTCAGGTACACCAATCAAATGTAGGTTTGGTGTTTTTACATAGTCCTATGATTCTTGTAGGCTTTGTTTGTTCCTTTTCATTCTTTTTTCTCTAATCTTGCCTTCAAGCTTTATTTCATTAAGTTGGTCTTCAATCTCTGATATCCTTTCTTCTACTTGATTGATTCGGCTATTGATACTTGTATATGCTTCACGAAGTTCTCATGCTGTGTTTTTCAGCTTCATCATGTCATTTATGTTCTTCTCTAAACTGGTTATTCTAGTTAGCAATTCCTCTAACCTTTTATCAAAGTTCTTAGCTTTCTTGCATTGGGTTAGAACATGCTCCTTTAGCTCAGAGAGGTTTGTTATTAGCCACCTCCTGAAGCCTACTTCTGTCAATTCTTTAAACTCATTCTCCATCCAGTTTTGTTCTCTTGCTGGTGAGGAGCTGCCATCCTTTGGAGCAGAAGAGGCATTCTGTTTTTTGGAGTTTTCAGCCTTTTTGCACTGTTTTTTCCTCATCTTCATGTATTTATCTACCTTTGGTCTTTGCTGTTGGTGACCTTCAGATGAAGTTTTTGAATGATTGTGATGTTTTGTTTTTTGTTGATGTTGATCCTATTTCTTTCTGTTTGTTAGTTTTTCCCCTAACAGTCAGGCCCATCTTCTGCAGGTCTGCTGGAGTTTGCTGGGGTCCACTCCAGACCCTGTTTGCCTGGGTATCACTAGCGGAAGCTGCAGAACCTCCAAGATTGCTGCCTGCTCCTTCCTCTGAAAGCTTCATCCCAAAAAGGCACCTGCCAGATGCCAGCTATAGCTCTCCTGTATGAGGTGTCTGTCGACCCATGCTAGGAGGTGTCTCCAAGTCAGGATGCATGGGGGTTAGGGAACAACTTGAGGAGGCAGTCTGTTCCTTAGCAGAGCTCAAGCACTGTGCTGGGAGATCAGCTGCTCTCTTCAGAGCTGGCAGGCAGGAATGTTTAAGTCTGCTGTAACTGTGCCCACAGCTGCCCCTTCCCCCAGGTGCTCTTTTCCAGGTAGATGGGAGTTTTATCTGTAAGCCCCTGACTGGGGCTGCTGCCTTTCCTTCAGAGATGCCCTGCCCAGAAAGGAGGAGTCTAGAGAGAGGCAGTCTGGCTACAGTGGCTTTGCTGAGCTGTGGAGGGCTCTGTCCATTGGAACTTCCCTCTGGCTTTGATTACACTGTGAGGGGAAAACCGCCTACTCAAGCCTCAGTAATGGCAGACGCCCCTCCCCCCACCAAGCTCAAGCATCCCAGGTTGACTTCAGACTGCTGTGCTGGCAGCAAGAATTTCAAACCAGTGGATTTTAGCTTGCTGGGCTCTGTGGAGGTGGGATCCGCTGAAGAAGACCACTTGGCTCCCTGGCTTCTTCCCCCTTTCCAGGGGGAGTGAATGTTTCTGTCTCACTGGCATTCCAGGTGCCACTGGGGTAAAAAACAAAAAACAAAAACAAAAAACTCCTGCAGCTAGCTCGGTGTTTGCCCAAATGGCCGCCCAGTTTTGTGCTTGAAACCCAGGGCCCTTGTGGTGTAGGCACCTGAGGGAATCTCCTGGTCTGTGGGTTGCAAAGACCACGGGAAAAGCATAGTATCTGGGCCTCATAGCTCCATCCCTCATGGCACAATCCCTCACAGCTTCCCTTGGACAGGGGAGGGAGTTCCCCAACCCCTTGCCCTTCCTGGGTGAGGCGACACCCCACCCTGCTTCTGCTCACTCTCTGTGGGCTGCACCCACTGTCTAACCAGTCCCAATGAGATAAACTGGGTACCTCAGTTGGAAATGCAGAAATCACCCGCCTTCTGCATTGGTCTCACTGGGAGCTGCAAACTGGAGCTGTTCTTTTCAGCCATCTTGCTTCAATCCTGTGTCCTTATTTCTGAGTTATTTATTGTGTTTTTTTGTTTTGTTTTGTTTTGTCTGTGTGACTGTTTTTGTACCAGTACCATGCTGTTTTTGGTACTGTAACCTTATAGTGTAGTTTGAAGTCAAGTAATGTGATGCCTCCAACTTTGTTCTTTTTGCTTCAGACTGCTTTTGCTATTTTGCCTCTTTCTTGGTTCCACATGAACTTTAGAATAGCTTTTTCAAATTCTGTGAAAAATGGCATTGGTAGTTTGATAGGAATAGCATTGAATCTGTACATTGCTTTGGGCAGTATGGCCACTTTAACAATACTGATTCTTCAAATCCATCAGCATGGAATGTTTTTCTATTTGTTTGTGTCATCGCTGATTTCTTTTAGCAATGTTTTATAATGGATCTCCTTGAAGAGATCTTTCACCTCCTTGGTTAGCTGTATTCCTAGGTATTTCACTTTCTTGGTGGCTATTCTAAATAAGTGGTGGATTGGACAAAGAAAAATGTACATATACACCATGGAATACTACACAGCCACAAAAAAGAATGAAATCATGTCCTTTAAAGCAACATGGATTGAGCTGGAGGCCATAATCCTAAGCAAATTAATGCAGGAACAGAAAACTAAATACTGCATGTTCTCACTTAAAGTGGGAGCTAAATATTGAGCACACAAGGACATAAATATGGGAACAATAGACATTGGGAATTACTAGAGTGGGGAGGGAGGAAGAGAAGTGAGGATTGAAAAACTACCTATTGGGTAATATGCTCACTACCTGGGTGGTGGGATCCATATCCCAAACTTCAGCATCCTGCAATATAGCCATGTAACAAATCTGCACATGTACCCTTTATCTAAAATAAAAAGTCCAATTAAAAAAATAATAAACTTCTCAAAAAATTAGTCTTATTTACTTAAAGTTATACAGTTACACACAGACACACACACACACACACACACCTCTCACCCAGCATTTATTTTTGTTCTTTTGACGGATGATAATGAAGGTGAAATTTGTGGCATTAATTAACATCATTCAGCAAAGAACAGAACAGACTACTGCTGTATGGGTTTTGACAAGTAAATGGGTTGCAGATGTTCTTCTTGGTTCAAGTTTGGTGTTTTAAAAATGATATCAGGTCCATAGTTCATGGAATTCTTCAGGACTTAGTCCTGGGTCCCCTTCTGCTTCCACTGAATAGTCTCTCCCCCAGCTAATCTCATCTCATGCCATCCTGTGGTTTTGGATATCATGTCTAGGCCAGTGATGCCCAAACTTACATACCCAGTCCACTCTTCTTGACTGAGCTCTAAATTGATATATTCATCATCTACTTAATGTTTCCACTTTGATATCTCATGGGTATTTTAAACTCTTATTTGCCAAACAACTTTGGTTCTTCCCTGTCCAACTGGCTTCTCATCTTTTTCAGTATTTCAGTAAATGCGACTTCTATCCCCCAAGTGGCTCACCTCCACCTCCCTCACCTCTTATACTGGTCAGGTTTTTTCACTTGTAATTGGCAGAAACCAAACTCAAACTAGCTAAATAGAAAAGAGCATTGTATGAGTCATATAACTGGGTAAAATTCTGGGGTAGTTCTTGTAGTCAAATGGAATACTGTCAAAACCACAGCAACCAGGAGACTCTAACACTTGGGATTTTTCTCAATTTCTCTCCCTTTCTCTTCTCTCTGCATGGCTACCTCCTCGCCTACTTCTTGTGGGCCTTCTCCAAACACCCTCATACAAGACTGGCAGTTCTCAAGTCGCAGCCTTAAAACATTCTACAGAAGAAGGAATCTTCTGCTGTAGCTTCATAAGGAAAACCCCAAAAAAGGATTCTGACTGACCCAGCTTAGATCATTTGCCAATCATTGGTACAATCACTGTAGCCAAAAAGAAAGGATTAGTCAAACTTAGGGGACACAGTTTGTTCCACAAGTATTTGTAAGGAGTGTTTAATTCTGAGCCTACCATATAATTTGAATAGATCCAGTTTTGTGTATCAACTTCAAACATACTGGCCATCATATGTCTTCTCACTGGCCTGCCTCCACCATTTTGGGACCCATCAAATCCATTCTTAACAGTCATCAGCATGATCTTAAAAAACCTTAGACTGGTTATGTCTCTCTTCCATGTAAACACTTTAATGGCTTTCCATTGCTCCAAAAATAAAGCTCAAAATTCTTAGTGAGGAACCTACAAAGCCTTGTTCCTATGCCCCTGCCCAGCTGTATCTTCTCTTCCTTCTGGTCTCAGTTCAATTGCCAACACCTTGGCAAGATCTTTCCAAGCAATCCAGTCTCAACTACCCACCCACCAAATATTTATCCCAGTCTCTGTGACATCAACTTATTTTTTTCTGCATAGCAGTTATTAATCTCTGAATTTATCTTGTTAACTTATTTGTTTGATTGTTTTTTGTCTGTCTCCCACTCAATGTAAGCTCCATAAAAAACGTAGTACTTGTCACAAATGAGTGAATGAATGTATGAATGCATCTTCCACCATCCTCTGTTGCTCATTTTACTCCACCCAGAATGACTTCTTCTCTGTTCCTCCAAAACACCTAGCTTCTTACTTATTTCTCTTCACTTAAAATACTCTAGTGTCTGTTATATTTTTAAAATTACATTTTTAAAAATTATAAAATACAATGCGTATACAAAAAAAGTGACTGAAACACTTATGTACAGTTTCCCAAACAACAATGCAGCCACCATCCAAGTCAGGAAATACAATAGAGCCAGCTTATAGTTACAACTTCTTTGGGATATTTCCTCCCTGCTCTGCTCAATCCCAACACAATTTCCCTTAAAGTTTACTAGGATTAGAAGGTACAGTTTCTGTTTTACCTCGACATTAAGGATGCAGTTCATTTGATTGGTAGGAGGATCTTATTTGGTGAGATTGGGTTTAGACACTTGTTCCCTTCTCCCTGGGAGGTCATTAAAACAGAAGTTCAAGATCATCAGGGTTGGCAAATGCCCAAGAGCAAAGGTAATCTCATTGTTCACTTTAGGTTCCTGTGTTCTTTCTCCCCCTTATATTTCCACCTGGTTTTGTGCGTGTGTGCATGTGTATCTATACATACACTTATACACATATCTACATATACCCTTAGGCACACATATGCACATATACAGTGTATATTTTGGCCTTGTTAGTCATGCTCTCTGAGAGGGTTGATTTCTTAAGTTGAATTCCCTCAAAAGCAAACCCTGAGACAAGGATTTGGGAGCAAGTAATTTATTTGGAGATGAGCCCAGAAGTCACGGGCAAGGAAAAGGGATATGAGACAGGGAAAAGAGGAGTACTGAAGTTAATATAAGTATTACAGCTGTGGGCAACTAGAGCCCAATCCTGCTGTGAGCCCTCTGAGAGCCTATGAAACCCAACTCAGCATGTCCCACTAAGGGTTGATGAAGCTGAGATATTTATTTACAAATTCTGCCCTTCAACCAGGTAGCTCCAGGTAATTTGGTCTTACGCACTTCCAGCACCCCCTGAGCACAGGCCAGGCGCACTCTGGTGTATGGAAAACTGTAGTCAGAGAGACACCAAGGGTATGTATAGGAGTAACTATAGTTGGTTCCAATAACTTAGCCTGCCATATTCCCACCATCCTTCAGCTTTTGGCCTCCCAGCCCTGAAGTACTGTGGATTGTGTCCCCCACTTTATTTTATCTCATGGTCCCCTGTATTATTTTATTTATAGCACGATCACAAATGTAAGCATATAGTTATTTGTGTGATTTAACACCTGTTTTGTCTAGTACCTTGCTACTCAAATGCCAGCAACATTGACAGTAAAGGGAGTATATTAGAAATGCAGACTCAGCCCTACTCCAGACACACTGAACCAGAATTTGGATATTAACAGACTCTTCTTGTTTTCTGTACACACATTAGACATTTGAGAAACTCTGCTTCACTAAACTGTACTTTCTTGAGGGTGGCGTTGTGTCTGCCTTCTTCAGCATTTATCCTAGGTTCCTAATAATGTAGCTGTTATATAGTCAGCACCCAGAAAATAAGTTGACGAAACACACACACACACACACACACACACACACACACACTACACACAATATGATAAAGTGCCAGTGATTTAGAAAAATATTGTACGTTAGTCATTGAACACAGAGAATTTTGTAACTTTTTGTTAATAGATTACTGTTCCATGAGACCAGCAGTGTTCTAGGCCCATTGGCTAGTGTGCCTTCTGATAAATTGATCTGATGTACTGCTTTGGGACCTGTTGTTGAGAAACTCTTATTATAACAAAGTGAGCAGTATTTTATTTAGATTTTTGGACAGCTTATGATGTCCAATCGAGCTGTAGCTCCATGCTACGATCTGGTCTGGGAGGATTTGCATAGTAAGTGTGCTTGCCCATCAGGGCGTGCCTTAAGTCTGAAAGTGTGCCTTTTCTGTTGGTACTTGCAGAATTTCCAATTCACAGAGCTGGAAGAGGGAGGGAAAAAAATCACAGCTACTTAAATTCAAATCCTATTAGGCTTATCTGTGATCACTTTGTAAGTACTAGGGATAATCAGCAGTTACTTAGCATTTACCTTGTAGAGGCAGTAGAACTCTGCAATTATTATTATCTAGGCTTAATATCTGGCTCATTTTAAGGCCTATGTATCTGACAAATCCACACACCCCTGCACAACAGATTCTATTTTGGCTTGTCTATTCCAGATATGTGATTTATTCTTACAATTATAAAGTGTTTCAAATCTGATACATTCAGAGGATTTTTGTTTGACCTTTAGATTTAGCATCAAATGTTTCTGTTTTAAAACAGCAGTGATTTAGGTAAATCTATTCAATAAAATTGGATGCCATCTATCTTTTTGGTATGTTATCCCTTTGTTTTGTATGGATGACACATAATATGTGATTTACCACAGTAGGAAGAGATGGAAAAATGCTGCTTTCTAAATATACACTAGTTGCAGCATACCCACATCTATCTATGAAAAACTGAAGTTCATTATTATTATATTTTTGCTAAATTACACCTTTTTTGAATGTTCTTATTGTGGGTTTGGCTTTGGAGTTTATTAAGATTGGGATAATTTGGACCAAATTTCTTTCAATAACTCATATTTAGAATAGGAATTAATCATCTTATACACATTTATGAATATGTCATTGTTTAATAGATGCTAATTGGAAATTTGACTGGGAATCCTCTTGAGCATTGTAGTTTTCCTGTTCTTCTATTTAAAAGGGTCACTCTTCTATTTAAAAAGAGTCACAGGAGATGGAGGTGGAGAACAAAGAGGGAGTTTAGAAATACATTGTTCTTTACAATTTGGTGCCTTGAATGACTGCAGTGTTCCCAGAATGATATTTAAATGTGCATTCGGGATGAGGTGGGGGAGATACCGTGGCTTCTTATGTACTTTAAGTCTTCTACCCTTTGGCATCAACACTCTCAGCTAAGGAAAGGGCTGTGTAAATCCCTGCTCACTCATTCCCAGAGCCTCTTTGAGGCATAGTAGGAGAGTGGAGAGAATTCAGAAAATGTTTTGCTGGGTCCCCTTTGCTAAAGGACAGACACACTGATTTTGCTGCATCTGGGAATCACAACCCAGCGGTGAGGGGCAACTCCCCTGATCCTCCCGACTCTTTCATGTTGCAGATAAACTCTGTCTTTTGAGATTATAAAGAATAGGAATAAGAGCTCAATGTGCTGGCTGCTTGAATAAACAACCTCTACCTATGATATTTCTCAGCCTCAGATGGACTTGCCACCAGTCTTTTGTCTCCAAATGTGTTCCACCTGGGAGTAATAGAAATATTTTAATCCATCTGCATGAAAATGCAGGGCAATGATAAAGTTAGAATGGGTTTATTACTCAACCCCCATTTTCTTCCCACTAACTCCTCACTGAAACATTTGGCTTTGGAGATACCAGGATCATCCAAAAACTTCGTCAGCCAGGATGCTTCTGGTATGCTTAGCAGCACCCATTAGGCACCTAATCAGCACTTTACAATTTTTTAAATTGTGTCTAAAAAAACACATAACATAAAATTTACCATCATAACCATTTTTAAGTGTACAGCTCAGTAGTGTTAAGTATATTCACATGTTGTGCACTGTTCGTAGCAATGTAAAATGGTGCAGCTGCTATGGAAAACTGTATAGTGGTTCCTCAAAAATCAAAAATAGAATTACCATATGATTGCGCGTTTGAATCTGAGTACATCTCTAACTTAATTGCCAAGATAGAGCATAACTCTGTGGCCTGTGGTGCAGCAGTCCCCAGGGGCAGAGACTGGAGAAAGTTTATAGTCACCCAGTTCGATGTCACTAATATCTCCCTCCTTCATACCTTATATCTATTTAGCTATTAAATTCAGTTCGATTGTCTCATCAATGTTTTTTCTTTTATCTTTTACTTCTTCTCCAATCACATAAGACTGATTGTCAAATTCTTACTCAAGAAGACAGAGTCTGCAAGGTATCCAAAGCATCAAAAGCAAAGGAACTGAAACAGAGAATTTGCCCATTTATTTAACATATATCATTGAACACATACCATGTCCTTGGCACTAAGCCATATACTGAGAATGCAGTGACAAATAAAAAGAAAATGTCTCCTTGCTTTAAAGGAACTCATAGTCTAATGAAAGGCAATAAATAAATTAACAAATTAATAGTTACGAAGTATAAGTCTATGAAGGAAAGCAACAGGGAGCTACCACAGAGGATTACAGAGAAAATCCAGTTAGACTCCTTGGTCCTGGAAGGACCAGGCTGCATCACTGAAGCAGAGGTCCCAGGATAAGCAGCTGTTCTAAGTGCGGAAACAGGGTCAAATCCTACTGGAGGAGTGAATGAGAACGGTAGCTTCACATCACATCTGTGAATCCCCGAGTGAATGTTGGAGCTGCCTTTTCAGGGGTGCTGGTGGTGAGAACACTCAGGGCCACACCTGCTTTCCACTTGTATACCTGCATTACCTGCAGTCAATTGAGTCCTGAATTCTTTCAGAAGGGTAACCTACAGTCACAGCACTTAATTCCATTTTTTTTTTTTTTTTTTTTTTTGAGACGGAGTCTCTCTCTTGTTGCCCAGGCTGAAGTGCAATGGCACCATCTCAGCTCACGGCAACCTCCATCTCCTGGGTTCAAGCGATTCTCCTGCCTCAGCCTCCAGAGTAGCTGGAACTACAGGCATGTGCCACCACGCCCAGCT
This sequence comes from Pan troglodytes, assembly GCF_028858775.2. Classification (NCBI taxonomy): domain Eukaryota; kingdom Metazoa; phylum Chordata; class Mammalia; order Primates; family Hominidae; genus Pan; species Pan troglodytes. Next base: position 36,511,462 of record NC_072413.2, read on the forward strand.
AATTTTGTATTTTTAGTAGAGACAGGGTTTCACCATGTTGGCCGGGCTGGTCTCAAGCTCCTGACCTCAGGTGATCTGCCCGCCTCAGCCTCCCAAAGGGCTGGGATTACAGGTGTGAACCACCGTGCCCGGCCTTAATTCTATTCTTAACACTAAAAGCATCTTGCCTTCAGACAGGTTTTGTTCCATGCCCAAATGACACAGACTGCCTATTTCAAGTTAAGACTCTGCTTCAAGAGAGAAACCACAGATACCTTCCCATCTTTCTTGTCCCTTCTTCCATGAACAGTTAGCCACTCTATCCTGTGGTGCCACCTCAGATATGCCTTAAAGGCATCCACTGTGCTCTTTCTATTCTCAAAACCTTAGTTCCTAAGTCACATAGATTCTTATAATAGCCTCCAAACCAGGCTTCCAAATCCACTTCTGCAACATCTCTCTACTCCTCCTGCCCCAGTGCACTCTGCTCTCCACACCACCTCCAGCGTTATTATAAATTCACATACACTTAGGTGGCCCTCCTCTCCCCATCCCCTATCCTGTTAAAATATCGCATGGCTTCTTATTTGCCTTTAGTAGAACCAGAAGCCTTTGCAGCATGAACATACTGCTCTGTATCATTTGCTATTGTTTCCTGTGTGTTCACCTTGGCTTCCCACCTACATGTCTTGAAGTCATTAATACTTTGTAATGGGACTATATTTGTACCCTCCAGAGCAACTAGAATAGCAATGAGCACATTGTTTGATTAATATCAATAGCTGTTAAATTAAGCTCATTAAGTGTCCTGTTTTATTGCTAGAGTTTAGTCAGAACCATGATTTAACTTTTCATAATTAAAATAAGTAAACGTCTGCTTTATTTGACCAATTGGTTGCCTGTGGTGTCTACTGTTCTCATTTTGAGACTTTGGTCATGCTATATACTAGTGGTCATTTTTTGTGAGGGTGAATGTTATCCTCACAATGAACCATCCACTCAGTTAATCAGACACTGCTCACAGAGTTCAGCAAACAAATGTGCTCTCCTTTCAAAGCAGTCGGATGGAAAATAGCCTCAAGGTGTAAATCTTTTAGTTCTTTAGGTACAAAGGGGACACATTAAATGTGATCTCGAGTTTAAACTGTGTATGCTGTCAAAGAAATTCAAATGGGGGCACCTCTTATTATATTGGACCCAAGGTGAGTGTGAAAAATATACCTTCCATTGACATGATGAGAGAGAATTACTTTCTTTCTTCTTTCCACTAACGTGCTCCAAGGGATTAATTCTGTGCCAGCAAAGCTCTTGGCAAATTTTCATGTTGTATCCTGAATAGTCATCAGGGGTTATATTGCACTCATACCTTTTATTAATTTCAAATATTCTGCAGTCTTAAGCCAAAATAAATAAATCAATAAATAAATACTAGAAACTGCTGAACTTGGCAACTGTCTCCACTTGAGACCCATTAGAAAAACAACCAAGATACTCTTTAGTAAAAATTTGATTTGGTTTGGATTTCACCATCAGAGAATTCTCTTTGATTTGTAGATGTACAGCCTCATCCCAGGAAATTGCTTCAGTTTCTTCCCATCCTGAATACAAGGGAAGTAATATTTTTTTCTTTGCATTATGTTTCAATCTTGTCTCTCTTAACTGTTATTTAATTTGCCTAAAATTATAATTACCAGGGGACCTAATGCATTGGATAATGAGAAAAAAATAAGTTATTATAGGTTGAAAATTATAGTCATCTAGTATTTTAAAAATTCACTCAGAACAACTTTTAATAAGATAAATTTTTCAGTTCCTTCCCAATTATAGTGAAACCACTCACTAATCTTCACTACTGGAAAACTAGACTTGTCACAAAAGAGAGTTGTCCTCTCCCATGTAGTTGCTCTATGTCAAGTCCCTTGCTACCTATTGCGATATCAGTTTTCCTGATATATATCCATCACCTCTCTTCCACCTACTCACGTTATTTCTCCAAAAGGAATTACTTCATTGATTTTTGGCTGTAATATTTACTCACTTTTAATAGAAAATGTCAGGATGGTTGGAAGGACTTGTTTGATATTTATAATTTTTATAAGAATCTGTTAGTCATTTTCTCTGAATTAAAAAAAAACATTCCTTTGAAATTTCAGAATGCATCTGTTACTCAACACAGAGTGTGCCTAAATCAGTACATATATTCTTACATATCATATTTATGTTCTCATAAGGCTAGATTTTTTAAAAAATGACTTCTAGTTTCTGTGCTCCCACAAATTGTATTTGTCTCCTTTGTCCACATATACAAGTGTGTCTTTATTGCCTTAAATGAGTCAATTGAGATCCCAGTAAAGTTACAATACAAAAGGAGGTCTACTGGTTTGGAAAAATGAAAACTCCCTATTACACTTATGTACGCTGATTTTTAATGGCACGTAATCAAAATTTCTAAGAGTTTTATTCTGAAAAGTTCTTATAAGAGCATAGTCTAAATCTTTCTTAGCTATATTCTTATTAAACTTAGAGTGTTATTATATCCATGTAAGTTCTGGTTAAATTATGTTTTGATTATGACTAATAGTCACAAGTATGGTAAAGGGTATCCATAGGTGGAGAAAGAGGGTACTAGGAAGCTGAGAGGTGGAAAGAGTGGGAGTAATGAGGGGCAGGTCTGCTTTTCATGTTTATCTCCCTATAGGATAGAGAGGGGTCACAGGGTCAGGCTTCTTCCTTATTGCCATTCCCATTTCTTCACAACTGGGGAGACTCAACTGCAAACATGGCTTATTAAGGAATCACCAGGAGAAGTTAGCCATGAAAAGGAAGAATATGGCTGCTGTTGACATGTGATATCTCAGTGCTGGGCATGAAGTAGGTTTTCCTTCATCATCCACCTGGAAATGTGTGGTGTATGCACAGCATGTTTATTACTTTGGCTTAGATTGCGGGAATAATGATAGGTTTGGTGGGGAGGCTATTAAAGAGAAGTAAATTCTCCTTCTTTCTTCTTGTTCTGAAACAGTTTAATAAGTCATTTTTGCCTGGGGAATAAAAATAAAAGATGGAAAATTCTTTTTAGCAAATAATATGTTACAATTCATTTCATGTTTCTATTATAAAACAAGAAGCAATTTGACTAAACAAAATCTGGAACTGAAGTAGTTTATGATGGTGCCTTTTTTTCACCTTTTATTGACAGAAAGCTATTTTGGAAACATTGAGAATTTGAATAGTGTATTTGTCTGAATTAACAAATTATTGTTTAAATGTTTAAAACAGCATTTTATTACAATTATGAATGCCTCAAACAGGTAGGGAATTTCACAAATGAATAGGGAAACAAAAGAATGTTACATGGACCATTTATTTTCTAATAGTTGTAGCTGAGAAATGAAATTTGTCTGTTGACTGTGGGTGGTGAATGTTGCCATAGCAACCTATTCCTTAGGCAAAACTGGAGGGTAATCATTGTGACGAGGGTAAAAGTCAGAAAGCTGACTTGTGAAGATATATTTTTGGGCAATGTGAGATCATGAATATTTTTTTCTAAGATATGTGTGGGAGAGCAGCTCTGGAAGAGTTAAAGGTCTTAGGTGAGAGGTGCTGGGTATGCTTTGGCTTAAGCATTTTATCATTATGGGGACCGATCATTTTGGTTCATACAGTGATAAGTCTTGCATTTGCTAGCTGCAGCACCAGACAAAGGGAGAAATAATTGAGACTATTTTCTCATACGTAATAATAACAGCAGGAACTCATACCTATTTCACCAGGTGCTCTTCTGAGTACCTTACACGTATTATTTATTGTAATCTTCACAAGGAACTCCAAAGTAATATTGTTAATTACATTTTATAGATAATGAAACTGAGGCACAGGAAAGTTCATTAACTATCTTAAGGTCATTCAGTTGATAAGTGACCAATAGAAATGGAACCCAGACCATGATCTCTGAGTCAGTGCTGCCCTAGCTCTTATGTTTTGCTGCCATGCAATGTGATTAAAAAGCATGATGTGAATGATGGGAATACATCAGTTTTTGAGAGGAGGTTCTACTTGTTATTTCCTCAGAAGTTAATAATTACCTTAAATGAAGAGAGGATCCTAGCAGTAAATCCTTGAGTGAAATAAACCATAGAGGCTTTCTCCCTGTTGGGAATTTTTAAAAGAAATCGTGTGTGGGAAGGACAAGTTGGGGACTATTGGATTGAAGCTATGGTTTATTTCACTCAAGGATGACAGCTCTTAAGAACTGTCAGTAGAACCTGCTCTGCAAGTGTTGGGTAGAAGGTCTATGGCCATGAATGTAATTCCCTGAATTCATGACCCTCCTCTAGGAGACCAAGGCAAGCCATTTTAACCCTTCTCCTTCAAAAATGAAAAATAATAGTTTACATTCCCACCAGTAGGGTAGAAGTGTTCCCTTTTCACCACATTCACGCCAACATCTATTATTTTTTTATTATGGCCATTCTTACAGGAGTGAGGTAGTTTCACACTGGAGTTTTGATTTGCATTTTCCTGATCATTTAGTGATGTTAAGCCTTTCTTCATATGTTTGTTGGCCATTTGTATATCTTCTTTTAAGAATTGTCTATTCATGTCCTTTTTGATGGGATTGTTTGTTTTGTTCTAGGTAATTTGAGTTCTTTGTAGATTCTGGATGTTAGTCCTTTGTCGGATGTACAGATTGTGAATATTTTCTCCCACTCTGGGAGGTAAATGTCCATTTACCCTGCTGACTGTTCCTTTTGCTAGTACAATCACTGTGGAAAACAGTGTGGAGATTCCTTAAAGAACTAAAAGTAGAACTACCATTTGATCCAGCAATCCCACTACTGGGTTTCTACTCAGAGGAAAATAAGTCATTACACGAAAAAGATTCTTGTACATGCATGTTGATAGCAGAATTGCAAAAATATGGAACCAGCCTAAATGCCCATCAATCAACCAGTAGATAAAAAATTGTGAGATATATATATATGATGGAATACTACTCAGTCATAAAAAGAAACAAATTAATGGCATTCGCAGCAACCTGGATGGAACTGGAGACTATTATTTTAAGCGAAGTAGCTCAGGAATGGAAAACCAAATATTGTATGTTCTCACTCATAAGTGGGAGCTAAGCTATGAGTATGCAAAGACATAAGAATGATACAATGGACTTTGGAGACTCAGAGGAAATGGTTGGGGGCGGTGAGGAGCTAAAGACTACAAATTTTGTTCAGTGTATACTGCTTGGGTGATGGGTGCACCAAAATCTCACAAATCATAACTAAAGAACTTACCCATGTAACCAAATACTACCTGTTCCCCAAAAACCTATGGAAATAAAAAATAATAAAATAAAATAAAATCACTGAACTATCTGCAAAAAAAAAAAAAGGAAAAGAATGGCTGGATTTGTTGCAGAGGTATTACAAAAATCAAATGATGCAATGAAAATGATTCGTAAACTCAACAGAACAGAGCAAACACAAAGAGAGTATTATTAGAGCTAATGACCTTCAGCATTATTTTCAGATTTTCCAGGCTTTGATAATAAGTGTGTATGTATTTGCTTATCTAGGGAGGATGCGAGACTGGAATCTGGTTTTAAATGGCAAACCATTCTTTCTGGAAGGTTATTCAGAGTATAGAGAAGGAAATCTATTTAAAATGAATTCTGGGGACTGTTGTGGGGTGGGGGGAGGGGGGAGGGATAGCTTTAGGAGATATACCTAATGCTAAATGACGAGTTAATGGGTGCAGCACACCAGCATGGCACAGGTATACATATGTAACTAACCTGCACATTGTGCACATGTACCCTAAAACTTAAAGTATAATAATAACAACAACAAAAAGAAGAAAATGATTCGTAAACTCAACAGAACAGAGCAAACACAAAGAGAGTATTATTAGAACTAATGACCTTCAGCATTATTTACAGATTTTCCAGGCTTTGATAATAAGTGTGTATGTATTTGCTTATCTAGGGAGGATGCGAGACTGGAATCTGGTTTTAAACGGCAAACCATTCTTTCTGGAAGGTTATTCAGAGTATAGAGAAGGAAATCTATTTAAAATGAATTCGTAGGACCATGCTAAGAGCTAACATGTATTGATGGCTTACCACAGGCAAGGCACTGTTCTTAGCACTTTTGTCTGCTTTAATTCATATATTCTCTACAATAATTCCATGTGCTAGGTACCATTTCTATTTTCCCAACATTTATAGATGAGGACCTGGAGAAGATAGATATAAAGTAAACTTACCCAAGGTCATGGAGCTACAAATTTCAAATCCAGGTCTCAAAACCTGGTGCTTGACTCTGGAGTCAATCCTTGTAACTGCTATACTGTATTACACCCTTTATTATGTATTATTATTTCATAAAAAATTGGTGTAAATGTGATGCATCAGCCTGTGTGTGTGTGTGTAAATTTTTGTTTATTTTTAGTTAAAAAAACTCTTCTAAACTGTTTGGGCAATACATATGTTTAACTACTAAGATAACAGGGAACATTAACTCAATAAAATGTGTAATTTAAAAAATATTAGTTATTTCAAAGATGGACAGTTTTGTGAAAGTGTCATAAGAAAAGAGTAGTAAAATCCTGGCTAAGAAGCCTAGGTTATGCCATCATCCATTTAATGTATTTATGCAGCAGATCTGAATGCCAAATATTCCTGGGAGGAAAGGATACATTTGTCATTATGTTTGTTTTCTGGGAGCTTTCAGTCCAGATGTGGAAATAGGATGTGTACATGGTAGGAAAAGGTAGCAAACAAGAAGTTCATGTAAAATGCTAAAAGCCTTCAAAGGGATATAAGTACTTCTGGTGGGATTGGGGGTGAGACATGAGCATGGCTTGTTTTTCTCCCTTTTGTCTATAAGTAACATTATTATTTGCTCCATTATATACTCCATTAACTTTATTGTTAACATGTATTACAGGTTACTAACTTACTATCTTATGGATTCTGCCTATGTCTCATAAGCTATTTGTTTACTCATTATACTTAAGTATTATACACCATGACTTTTACTTACATTTCTGATGTGGTCTGAATGTTTCTGCCCCTCACCCCTGCTCCCAAATTCATGTGCTGAAACCCAATTACCAATGTGATGGTATTAGAAGGTGGGGCCTTTGGGATGTGATTAAGTCAGGAGGGCAGAGTGACCTTATAAAAGAGGCCCAGAGAGCTGCCTTGATCCTTCCACCACCTGAGGACACAGCAATAAGGTACCATTTATGAAGCAGGAAATGAGCCTTCACCAGATACCAAATCTGCCAGCACCTTGCTCTTGGACCTCCTAGCCCACAGAACAGTGAGCAATACCCAGTTTATGGTATTTTGTTGCTGTAGAATAAAGACAAGGTCATAGGCTATCAACTTTATCTATACTTAACACTTCTTTTGCATTTCACCATCTTGTTTGTTTTATAGTCTTTTATCACAAAATTGAATATTCTCAAATAATACAGCAAACTTATATTAGAAGGTTTGATGTGACATGATCTGTCTTCAGTGCTTATGTAAAGTTTACCTGGGAAGCCACACAATATAAAGACTGAAGAGAAGGAAGCTAAGGATAGAACTTATGGGAATGTCCACATACAGCAAAAGGGGAAGGAAGGTGAGCCAAAATTCCAATGTCATTTTCTTTGTAGATGTGTAAAAAACAATCTAAAATTTGTATAGAACCAGAAAAATCCCAAACTGACAAAGCAATCTTGAGCAAAAAGAACAAATCTGCAAGCATCACATTCCTTATTTCAAAATATATTATCAAGTGATTATAATCAAAACAGCATGGTGCTGTCATAATAACAGATACCAACCAATAACAGAAACCAATGGAACAGGATAGAAAGCCTAGAAATAAACCCAAGTCTTTATGGTAAATTTATTTTCACTAAAAGTGCCAAGAACACACAATGGGAAAAGGACAGTCTCTTTAGTAAATGGTGCTGGGAAAACTGGATATTCACATGCAGAAGAATGAAATTGGACCCTTATCTCACACCATTTACAAAAATCAACTCAAAATGGATGAAAGACAACATGGAAGACCTAAGAGTGTAAAGCTGCTGGAAGAAAACATGAGAATAGGAGAGACAACATTGGTATGGGAAATGATTTCTTGGATAGGACTCCAAAAGCACAGGCTACAAAAGCAAAAATACACAAATGAGATTACATCAAAATAAAACTTTTCTGCAAAGAAATAAAAATTAACAGAGTAAAAACACATTCCATGGATTGGAAGAATATATCTGTAAACTGTACATCTGATAAGAGACTGATATAAAAAATAGGAACTGAAACAACTTAATAGCAAGAAAGGAATAATCTGATTTTAAAATGGGCAAAGGATCTGAATAGACATTTCTCAAAATAAGAGTTAAGAAGGGCCAACAGATAAATGAAAAACTGCTCAACATCTCTAATCATTAGGGAATTACAAATCTAAACCACAATGAGTTATCATCTCACACCTGTTAGAATGGCTATTATCAAAAAGACAAATGAGAAGTGTTGATATAGGAGAATCTTGTACACTGTTGGTGGGGATGTAAATTAGCATAATCATTTTGGAAAACAGTATAGGGGTTCCTCAGAAAACTTAAAGCAGAATTACCATGAGCAATGCCACTTCTAGGTATATATCCAAAGGAATTGAAATTGGTATGTTGAAGTGATATCTGCACTCCTATGTTCATTTCAGCATTTTTACAAGAGTCAAAATATGAAAACGAGCTGAGTGTCCAACCTAAGAATGCATAACAAAAATGTGGTATATATACACAATGCAATACTATGCAGCTCCCCCATAAAGAAGGGACTTCTGTCATTCAAGACTATGTGAATGGAACTGGAGGGCATTATGTTAAGTGAAGTTAGGCAGGCACCAAAAGACAAATACTATATGATCTCACTTGTGTCTGAAATATAAAAAAAGTTGATCTCATAGAACAGAGAGTATAAATTGGTTACCAGAGGATGAGGGGCAGGGTAGTAAGGAGGCAGAGAGATGGGGACAGGGAAGATTTTCGTCAAATAGTACAAAGTTTCAGTTAGACTGAAGGAATAAGTTTTAGTGATCTATTGTACTGCATGGTGACACCAGTTAATGATGCATATTTCAAAATTACTAAAATAATAGATTTTTAACATTCTTATGAAGAGGGTAACTTGGTGAAGTGATGGATATGTTAATTATCTTGATACATAGATGCATCAAAATGTATACATAGATCAAAAGATCACATTGTACCCCATAAATATACACAATTATTATTTGTTAATCCAAAAGGAAGGAAGGGGGGAAGAGAGGAGAGAGGAAAGAAAGAAAAAGAGAAAGAAAATAAAAAAGAAAGAAAGAAAAAGAAAAAAAGAGAGAAGAGAGAGAAAGGAAGGGAGGGAGGGAAGGTAGGTCAGAGAAGCAGGAGAGCCAAGTTTTGTTTTTGTTTTTTAAGGATCATGAAAACCAAGGGAAGATGTTTAAATTTAGGATATGCTGAAACTGTGAGATTAGGGAATCAAACCAAAAGAGTCCCTGAAGATGCTGGTAGAGGAGAAGCCTTTCCCAGAAGATAGAATCTCTGTGGAAGCTTTGACCATATCCTGGCTGTCAGAGAACAATGGCAATAAGCAATGAGTGGTATAAGTGAGGAGTATGGACTTGGATGATGTATAACACGGAGGTCAAATGCACAGGTGTTGACATCTATTGGATAAAGTCCCAGCTGGCAGTTTGACGTTGGACAATTTAACCTCTAAAAAGACTCAACTTCCTTAATTGTAATAACATAATAATAGTATTTGTAGGGCTGTTGTAAAGCACATAAAAGTAAGAACCTAATACATTATAGCTATTATTTTTATTTCTATTTTAATAGATATTAGTGAAAAAATGTTAAGAATATAGAAAATTCATTCATAACTAAAGAAGAGGATTTATTTCACAGGACACAGCAAAGAGGTTAATAGAGTGTAAAATACAAATACAGAGGGAAAGATCTAGGCTAAATGTGGGGAAAGGCAGTGGCCAAAGAGTTGATAGTCTGATTATCCAAAGCTAGATCTCAGGGTGGGCTGGTCCTACCTGTTTCCCAGTTCTTACATAATTTCATTAATGTGTATGCCTGGAAAAAGATGACTAAATAAAATACCAATAACTCTATTTTTGGGTCAGTGCCAGTAGGGAGAGGCACAATCATTTGGGCATAATTTTATCAGTGGGAGGTCTGAGAATGAGTTCAGATGCAGTCCTTTTCAGGTATTGTGAAATTTCTTAGTAAGGAGAAAAAATTTAAAACATAAACTAATTCATGAAATCCTCTTATTAACTGTTACTGTGATAAAAATCTATGTTACAAAATTATACACAAGGTTAAAATCATAGACCATTCATTTGTGCTTAAAAAATGTTTAAGAGCACAAATCCATTGATTCCTTTGGAAACGCAAAATAAAATTTAACCTTGACTTAAAATTTATTTCCATTCCCTTCTACCGTGTTTCTTTCCATCCACTACAATTCAGTCTTGCTGGTTTAGTTATGAGAGGAGGAGGGGTAACAGCAGGATAGCAAGGCAGATGCAGTGTGGTATGAATTGAAGGATAAAGTTATGTCTGAGATAATGCAAGAACAATACGAGGACAGAGTTACTGAAACACATTTGAATCAATGTAAAAAATTAGCATATTATTACTGGACCCATTGAATAGCTCAAGGAACCTATTGAAGTAGAGAAATGCCACTTAAACAAGAACATCTTGTTTTCTGGTAGAAAAGAGACAAAGATTCAACACGGTATGCCAATCAGAGAAAATGTGCAATTTATATAGATGAGAACTTGATTCTTTCTAGACGCATGATAGGTAAGAAAATTTGGGCCGGGCGCAGTGGCTCACGCCTATAATCCCAGCACTTCGGGAGGCTGAGGCGGGCAGATCACCTGACAGGAGTTTGAGACCAGCCTGGCTAACAGGGTGAGACCCTGTCTCTACTAAAAATACAAAAATTAGCCAGGCATGGTGGCACGTGCCTGTAATCCCAGCTAGTCTACTCGGGAGGCTGAGGCAGGAGAATCACTGGAACCCGGGAGGCAGAGCTTGCAGTAAGCCGAGATCGCGCCACTGCACTCCAGCCTGGGTGACAGAGCAAGACTCCGTCTCAAAAAAAAAAAAAAAAAAAAAAAAAGAAAGAAAGAAAGAAAAAGAAAATTTGAAGATGAGTAAGATCTTTCTCACGATATGTTCTGCTATTAACTAGGGAGAAATGGGAAAAATAGACCCCCACTTTCACCGGTATGCGAAAATTTAATTATAGTCAAAGAAAATTTGGTATACGTGCACAATGAAATACTATTCAACCATTAAAAAGAATGAAATCCTGTCATTTGTGCCCACATGGATAGAACTGAAGGACATTGTGTTAAATGAAATAAGCCAGGAACACAAAGTTAAACACCACAAGCTATCACTCATATGTGGAAGCTAAAAAAGTTGACGTCATAGAAGTAAAAAGCAGAACAGAGGGTACTAGAGGCTGGGCAGGGTAGGGGGAAGGGAGGGCTAGGGAGAGATTTGTTAAAGAATGCAAAATTACAGCTAGATAGGAGGAATAAAGTATAGTGTTCTCTACCACTGTAGGATGATTTTAATTAGCAATAATATATAGTTTCAAATAGCAGATGGAGGATATTGAATGTTCCCAACACAAAGAAATGATAAATGTTTGAGATTATGGATGTGCTAATAACCTGGATCTGAGCACTATACATTATACGCATTAAAATGTCACTATGTACCCATGAATACGTATAATTATCATTTGTCAAATAAAAAAATAAATTAGTCAATAACCACACAATGGAGGCTCTTATGGTAAACATTACCCATTTTTAAGTATTTTTCTAATAATTATATTCAAAAGTATTTTAAAAAGTATAAACACAAGTTACATCCTGTATCCTAGAATATCTGGTTAAATATACATTAAAACTCCTTTAATTTGCACTTTGTCTTGCTTTTGCAAAATGGGAGGCAGTGTAACATGCCTTTGTGAAAAAAGGAAGTAAATATTTGATGTGAAAAGAAAACAATTTTTAACCTAATAATAAAGAATAATAAATATTTTTAGATATAATTTTGGTAGGGTCATGTATATTCAAAGTATAAATATGTAAATCACATAGACTGTTACTAATAGTATACTCTTTCCTAGAGTCACTGAATTGATCAAACCAAATAATTTCTGAAAGCATCATTGATATGGTTTGATAAGGTAATATGGGGTGGGTAGGTAGGGCAATGGGAAGTGTTATTTGGTATTAAAATTTCAAATAACTGAAAATCTGGATGATATATGAGAACCACATCTTTTCCCTTTAAATTTGTTTTCTATTTCATCAGGTTGTACAGGCACAGACTTAAAGTCAAAAACTGTAACTAGGCTTGTTACTAAACCGGTACTCCCCAACTTGCTCTCCAGTTACATCTTTGTATTTCCATATTGACTTCTACATCTTTAAGTAACATGTTTACATTTTAATCTCTTGATTTTCCAATTTTAGACTTAGAAAAATGAAGACTTAACTCCTCTTCAGTTACCACCTACTACATACATGCACCACCTCCCTGACTCTTGTGTCCCAGTAGAGTTCTACTTTTGATTTTAGAATCATTTCAGATTTTCAGAAAACTTGCAAGGATGGTACAGAGAAGTCATATGTACCTTGCACCCAGTTTTCCACATGTTAAACCTCCCCTTAGCTCATTAGGTATACTGGTGTTCTGTTCTTTCCTTCTCAGAAAGGCCTCTTAAAGCCTCATAATCTGCTCCAATATAGATGGATTAATCTCAGAGCCTACTAGAGCTCTGTAGTCTTGGAACCTTCATTCATATTTGTGTTCTCTTGCTTCCTGGACACACACACATACACACACTCTCTCTCTTTCCCTCTTTGTTTACTCCCTCATTTTCATGGAGCACATCCTCTAGAAAGACCTTGCATGTCTTAAAATGACTTCATTCTACTCTCATATTTAGTTGATATTTGTTTGGGTATGAAATTTCAGGAAAAAAAAAAAACACAAATGTCCTCAGTATTTTGAGGCATTATTCAGTTGATTCTAACCTTCATTTGTTGTCCTCCTGATATCCAAGCCATTCTTAATTCTTCTTACAACCTACTTTTTCTTCCTTGATACTTTTAGAATCTTCTTTGTGTCCAACTTTATCTTCCAACTATTTATTGAGTCTTTTAAAAATTCTTATCTTATTTTTCATTTCTAATGCCTCTATTCTTTGAATGCTATAGGAAGTTTGTCAGCAAACTTTAGAAAATTAAAAGCAATGAACTAAACAGTTTATTGAAAGCTCTGTGTGTGCAAGCATGTGGCTTATTGTCTAAGGGCTTTTCTGTAGAGTGGCCTGTATGATAGAAACTCCACTGTCAGTCAGTAATTTTTGCTCTTTTCTCTTGACTAGTGAGACTAGTTAGAGTCCTCAGTGAATGTGCTTCTAATCTCCTACCTGGGGGACAAAAGCCTGGCTGCTCACCCACTATGTTACTGTATAGTCTTTCAGTATAGAGACAGTGTATTTTATATTCTGGAGATGTTAAAACTCCCAGGGCAAGGAAGGAACTGTTGTCTAGCTGCACAAGAAAGTAGAGAGAATCTGAAAACCAAACTCTTTTTTAAAAAGACTTTCGGCTGTAATTTAATTTTTAGCCTGTATCTCTCCTGCTCCCATCTGCAGGGGTTACTGGTATCATTAATGCGGATCCTTTTTGAGTTCTTTGGTATAAAATTAAGTTGCTTTTCAGATGCTCACTGCTAATTTAGTATTCAGCTTTCTAGTCCATCTGCTTTCCAGTTTCCAAAAATTTATCATGATTGTGTTCTCTCCTATTATCTTTGTCCTTGCTATGCTATCTAAAAAAATCCTTTTATTGTTGTGTTACTGGGGTTTAAATGAGGAATGGAAGCTAATGCATATGTTCAACCTACCATTTTAACAAATGTAACCCTGTTATTATTAATCCAATTATAGCCGATATGTTAGATAGGGAAAAAATTCATATCTTCATAGCCATTTCCTCTCATTTGAAGGGAGATCAGGGCAAAAATTAGAATATATGCATAATATTTAATAATTTTAGGTTTGTCTAAGACCCCAAACCGGATAATTCTAAGTCCATAAATCTTTCCTAACTGTTTAAATTCCAGTTTATTTCAGCATCATGAGTCATTAAAGCAGAGAGTTCGTGAGAGAGGAAAGCAGTTGGCTCATGTTCCAAAACAACTCTGAGTGTTTACTGGACTTCAGGAAGCTTATCTTGGTACACTCAGATCAAAGCTATTCACACAATGACTGAATAAACACACTGGCTAATGATGATGGCAAAGATTCTGATATGATACTAAGGAAAATACAAATACTAGGACAAGAAAACTTTGAAAAGCATTAAGAATTTAATTGAGAAGTAAACCTTTTCACTTCATGGGAACGAGTGTGCTAAGTCATCAGTCTAAGCATGTGCTGGTGTGAATTGCATAACTGCAACTCTTATTAGACAATTATTATTTGAATACTTATTCTGGTATATTCTCCTAGGCTATCATATCACTTTTAAATAATACATTCAAAATTATTGCAGTCAATATATATTTATGACACAAGATTGTAATTGACATTGGCATTAAGTTAGGCAGTGTCTAGATTGTTTCTTTAGATTCTTTATATCAAAACAATGTGTTAACAATGGGATGAAAGAAAGTAGCTTCCAGTTTCTGAATTGGAGATTTTTCTTTGCAGGATTTTTAATGCTATTGTTCTTTTTTAAAAAGTGGAAGTATGTCTCATCTTAGAATAATTATGCTGTGCTCTAGATGCTTGTCCCTGGGAAAACTGAACTTACAGGTAGGGATTAAAATAGAAGCAACTTCCTAGAAGGGCAATTTTTAAAGTGCTTCCAAAGAGTTAATATCCTCCAATTTTTTATTTCAAGACCTTTTTTCTTGCCTCAGATGAGAACCTTTCTAAATGCATCCTACAAAAGATATTATACTTTTTGGTATAGGAATCTAACATCAGAAAACTCCCAAATGAAGCTGTACTTCCCTTCACAATTTTTGAAGTGCAGATCTGCACTTTGATATTTTTCTGCCGATGAGAAACAAAAAAGTGGGGGTGGGCACATTGAAGATAGCTTTTATGTCAAATGTTAGGTGGAAGGTCTCTTGGAAATCATGAGTCAGATAACTGATTCAGGGGGAGAAATCAGGACTCTCTGTGCCCTTGCAGATCACACTGATGTTAGTAACTTTGAGTCCATTATCTTGGAATCTGCTCTGATACCTTCTGCAAATGGCCACTGAAGTATTTTGATAAATGGGATTTTTCTTGTCTATTTTTAAGTGGTGGTGAAGAGAAATGTTAAATTGCCATAGAGACTGGCTATGGGGTGGAGCCCCAGATATAATGCATGTAGCTGCCAAATTTGGAGGTATCTTTTATTAAAGGAAATTATTTGAAGAAACATTCAGATGATTCTAGCCATACTGAGTCACCCTAATCACTGAATCTTCCTAGCTGAGGCCTCAGACATTGTAGAAGGGAGACAAGGATTTCTGGAAAAAAAAAATCATCACTGTTTAAGCCACTAAAATTGAAGTAATTTGTTGCACAGCAGTAGCAACTGGAGTAACTGCTTATATTATTTTTCCTTCTAGTAGCTCTGTCACTGTCTTCCCCAAACAAGGCTGAAGCTGTGCTGCATACTCTTACCTAGCCTAGGATGTCATGAAACATCACTCTGCTGCATTCTGTTGGATACTGATGAGTCAAAACTTGCCATTTTCAAAGGAAAAGAATGCAGACACCTCTTAAAAGAGCAGGTGAGATGGGAAATGCATTGTGGCTATCTTTGGAAAATACAATCTGTCACCTGAATCATTAACTAGATCATGGCACATCCAAATGTTGGAATATAAGAAACTGAGGAAACCTGCTTAAAAAGTACTTAATGATAAGGGTTGTTTCTGTTGCAATTTTAAGTAACATGGGATATAAATATAACAGTGTTTTAAAGGTGGAATTAAATGGAATAAGAGAAGATAAAGATCCAGTACTATTCCTCAGTAAATATGAATATTCACAAAAATCATAAGTGAATAAATGTCTGCAATAGTATAATATGCCAAATGAGCATGAGAATAAAATATGAAAGCTGAATAGATTAGTACTAATTAAAAACATTTAAATAATATTTAAAGATTTTGCCAAAACCTAAAATATAATAAATGAAAAGATATGCTTAACCAAGCCAGTTAAAAAAATTATTTCTATTTCAATAGTTTTTGGAGTACAGGTGGTTTTTGGTTACATGGGTAAGTTCTTCAGTGGTGATATCTGAGATTTTGGTGCACCTGTCACCTGAACAGTGTATACTGTACCCAATATGTAATCTATTATCCCTCACCTCTATCCCCATCTCCATCAATGAGTCCCAAAAGTCCATTATATCATTCTTATGCCTTTGCATCTACATAGCTTAGCTCTTGCTTATAAGTGAGAACATATGATATTTGGTTTTTCATTCTGAGTTACTTCATTTAGAATAATGGCCTCCACCTCCATCCAAGTTGCTGCAAAAGACATTATATCATTCCTTTTTGTGGCTGAGTAGTATTCCATGGTGTATACATATCACATATTCTTTATCCACTCATTGATTGATGGGCACATAGGTTGCTTCCATATCTTTGCAATTGTGAATTGTGCTGCTACAAATGTATGTGCATGTATCTTTTTCATGTAATAACTTATTTTCCTTTGGGAAGATACTTAGTAATGGGATTGCTGGATTGAATGGTAGTTCTACCGTTAGTTCTCTAAGGAATCTCCATACTATTTTCCATAGTGGTTGTTCTAATTTACATTCCCACCAGCAGTGTAAAAGTGTTCCTTTTTCACCACATCCATGCTGACATCTATTGTTTTTTGACTTTTTAATTATGGCCACTCTTGGAAGAATGAGGTGGTATCTCATTGTGGTTTTAATTTGCATTTTCTTGATGATTAGTGATGTTGAGCATTTTTTCATAGGTTTGTTGGCTGTTTGTATATCTTCTTTTGAGAAATGTCTATTCATGTCCTTTGCCTACTTTTTGATGGGATTATTTGTTTTTTTCTTGATATTTGTTTGAGTTCCCTGTAGATTCTGGACACTAGTCCTTTGTTGGATGTATAGTTTGTGAATGTTTTCTTCAACTCTGTGGCTTGTCTGTTTACTTTGCTGATTATTTCTTTTGTTGTGTAGAAGCTTTTTAGTTTAATTAGGTCCCATCTATTTATTTTTGTTTTTGTTGTGTTTGTTTTGGTGTCTTAGTCATAAATTATTTGCCTAAGCCAATGTCCAGGAGAGTTTTTCTGATGTTATCTTCTCCAATTTTTATGGTTTCATGTCTTAGATTTAAGTCTTTGATCCATCTTGAGTTGATTTTTGTATAAAGGGAGAGATGGGGATACAATTTTATTCTTCTACATGTGGTCTGCCAGTTTTCCCAGCACAATTTATTGAATTTTCTCCAATTTATGTTTTTGTATGCTTTGTTGAAGATCAGTTGGCTGTAAGTATTTGGCTTTATTTCTGGGTTCTCTTTTCTGTTCCATTGGTCTACATGCCTTTTTCTTTTTATACCAGTACCATGCTCTTTTGGTAACTATAGCCTTGTAGTACAATTTGAAGTCAGGTAATGTGATGCCTCCAGCTTTGCTCTTTTTGCTTAGTATTGCTCTGGTTATGTGGGCTGTGTTTTGGTTTCATATGAATTTTAGGATTTTTTTTCTAGTTCTGTGAAGGATGATGATGGTATTTTGATGGGAATTTCATTGAATCTGTAAATTGCTTTGGGCAGTATGGTCATTTTTACAATACTGATTCTTCCTACTCAAGAGCATAGAATGTGTTTCCATTTGTTTGTGTCATCTATGATTTCTTTCAAAAGTGTTTTGCAGTTTTCCTTGCAGAGATCTTTCACCTCTTTTATAACCAAGAAACTTTTACAGGCGATTTCCATCAAACACTCCAGGAACAGATAATCCCTGTATTTTACAGTTGCTTCAAATTTTTTAAAAAAAGCTATTCAAGCATTTTATGAGGCCAGTATAACTTTGACTTTCAAACTAGATGAGGATAGTACAAAAAGAAAAATAAATCCAGATGCCTAATTCATTAACACACTGAAAAATTCTAAATAATTAGTTAACTGAATGTAACAGAATTTTTAAAATACACAATATAATTATTAGGGATTATTTCAGGAATGCAAGGGTGATTCAAAATTAAGAAAATTTATCAGTGTCACTTATCAAATATATATCAATCAATGCAGAAAAGGCCTTTGATGTAGTTTAATATTTCACTGACACAAAAATTCAAAATCAAGGAATTGAGTTAAACTTCCTTAACTCAATAAAACCTCTACACCAAGCCTACAACAAATTTTACAACTAACAATAAAAAATAGACACATTTCTTCTAAGTTAGAGAACAAGACAAGGGTGTCTGCCGTCTTCACAAAGCTTCAACATGGTATAGTCAGGACATCCAGGTTAATTCAGCAGGAGAACAAAGAAGGAAGACATAAAAATTTGAAAGAAAATGACAAAACCATCATCATTTGCAAATATTTAATTATCCACATAGAAAACCAACAAAATCAATATATAGAGTTAATAAGAGTTTAGCAAGTTTACTAACAAAATATTTTCTTATTAAAATCTACCATATTTCTATCAATAATAACCAACTGCAAATTAAAATAGAAAATAAAAATAATATTCACAGCAGCAACAAACACTATAAAGATTTTAGAGAGTAACATGAAGAATACATAAGACCTTTATGGAGAACATTTTAAAACTTTATTAAAGAATACACAAAACAAAATGTGAATAAGTGGAGAGGTAAATTATGCTTATGAATAAGATAACTTATTTTAAAGATAAGCCTGTAATTTCAATGCAATTTTAATTAACATTTCATAAGGATTGTTGGAGAATCCTGAAAAGTTATAAAATATATTTATAAGAATAAACATTGGGCCGGGCGTGGTGACTCACGCCTGTAATCCCAGCACTTTGGGAGGCCTAAGCGGGTGGATCACGAGGTCAGGAGTTAAAGACCAGCCTGGCCAAGATGGTTTAACCTCGTCTCTACTGAAAAACTACAAAAATTAGCTGGGCGTGGTGGCAGGTGCCTGTAATCCCAGCTATTCTGGAGGCTGAGGCAGGAGAATTGCTTGAATCCAGGCAGCAGAGGTTGCAGTGAGCCGAGATCGCCCACTGCACTCCAGCCTGGGCAACAGAGTGAGACTCCATCTCAAATAAATAAATAAATAACGAATAACTAACAAAACATTTTTAATTAAAAAGCAAAGAGGAAGGTAAAATTGCTACATAATTAGAGAAATAAAATAATGTGCTACTGGCTAAAAAATAAGCAAATAAAATAGCAGAAATAAATAAAAGAAGGGACCTGCACAGGTATGTCACTCTACTCTGCTATAGTTTGGAGAGTACAATTAACTCTGTGTATCTGAAATACAGGAAAATAAAAAGAAAAAGAAATTACACAATGTACAAAACATCTTACACATATGAATACCAAAAGAAAAATGTGGATAAAAGATAAAAGAAAAAATATTTGCTGTTTTTCATTGAAAAGAAAACATGAGGCAGGGTGAACAGGTACAAAGGCATGGCTGGGTGAAAGAGTGTGGTATGTTTGGGGAAGTGCTAGTGATTTAGACTGGCTGGAGCTTGGGATGCATACCTGGGTAGGTGGTGGAGATGAGGCAGATGAAGTCTAGAGAGCTCAGATCGAGAATACCTTGTGTTTTAAAGTAAGGAGTTAAAAAATGTAGGGAGGCCATTGAAATCTATGAATAGGAAGAATGACAGACTGCATTTGACATACTCAGTACCATAGAGATTGGATTGGAAAGGCTGAAGCAAGGAAGACAGGAGACTACTGCAAGGTGTTTAATTTGATGTGGTAGCCAAGGGAGCAAAAGAAGTCAAAAATGTGACTTTGAGATTCTGAGTGAAGTACACAGTGATTTCATTAAACAAGATAGAGAAGATGGTGGTGCAGACAAGATTCCCCAGATCCCAAGAGTCAGTGTGTAAAATCATGCTTTATGGATAAGACCAGTTAGATATACGCTAAATGTAATATACAATCATCTTTGCTTAACCATGAGAATATGGTCTGAGGAATGTGTCAGGTGATTTCATGGCTGTACAAACATTGTGACTGTGCAAACTTACACAAACCTAGATGGTACAGCTTGTTTCACACCTAGGCTATGTGCTATAGCCTATTGTTCCTAGGCTACCAACCTGTACAGCATGTTACTGTAATGAACACTGTAGGCAACTGTAACACAATGAGAAGTATTTGTATATGTCAACATTTCTAAACCTAGAAAAGGTACAGTAAAAATACCGTATTATAATCTTATGGGACTACTGCCATATATGTGGTCCGTCATTGACTGAAACATCCTTAAGGGGTGCATGACTATATTCTGAAACAAAGGTGAGAAGTATAAAATCAGGCTATATTAGCATATATATAACTGCTATGGCTATATATATAGCATATATATATGCTATATATATGTATGTATGTATATATGTATATATACATATATGCTATATATATGCTATACATAGCTATATATATATAGCTATGTATAGCTATATATATGCTATACATAGCTATATATATATAGCTATACATAGCTATATATATATAGCTATGTATAGCTATATATATAGCTATACATAGCTATATATATAGCTATACATAGCTATATATATATGCTATACATAGCTATACATAAATATATATATGCTATATATAAATATATATGCTATACATAGCTATATATAAATATATATGCTATACATAGCTATATATAAATATATATATGCTATACATAGCTATATATAAATATATATATGCTATACATAGCTATATATATATATATGCTATACATAGCTATATATAAATATATATATGCTATACATAGCTATATATAAATATATATATGCTATACATAGCTATATATAAATATATATGCTATACATAGCTATATATAAATATATATATGCTATACATAGCTATATATAAATATATATAGCTATACATAGCTATATATAAATATATATATGCTATACATAGCTATATATAAATATATATATGCTATACATAGCTATATATAAATATATATATGCTATACATAGCTATATATAAATATATATATGCTATACATAGCTATATATAAATATATATATGCTATACATAGCTATATATAAATATATATATGCTATACATAGCTATATATAAATATATATATGCTATACATAGCTATATATAAATATATATATGCTATACATAGCTATATATAAATATATATATGCTATACATAGCTATATATAAATATATATATGCTATACATAGCTATATATAAATATATATATGCTATACATAGCTATATATAAATATATATATGCTATACATAGCTATATATAAATATATATGCTATACATAGCTATATATAAATATATATATGCTATACATAGCTATATATAAATATATATATGCTATACATAGCTATATATAAATATATATATGCTATACATAGCTATATATAAATATATATATGCTATACATAGCTATATATAAATATATATATGCTATACATAGCTATATATAAATATATATATGCTATACATAGCTATATATAAATATATATATGCTATACATAGCTATATATAAATATATATATGCTATACATAGCTATATATAAATATATATATGCTATACATAGCTATATATAAATATATATATGCTATACATAGCTATATATAAATATATATATGCTATACATAGCTATATATAAATATATATATGCTATACATAGCTATATATAAATATATATAGCTATACATAGCTATATATAAATATATATATGCTATACATAGCTATATATAAATATATATGCTATACATAGCTATATATAAATATATATATGCTATACATAGCTATATATAAATATATATATATATGCTATACATAGCTATATATAAATATATATATATATATATAGCCATAGCAGTTATAGCATATATAGCATAGCATATATAGCATGGTTATATATAGCATATATATATAACAAATAACTCCTTGTTTCTATCTGAAACATGATAAACTCAGATAACTTGTCAGAAAGTAGAGGTTGTAGCATGTATTCAGTACTTTTCATTGATAAAAGAGATAAAATAGGTCAACAGCAATTAGTATGTTAATAAGGAAGAAGCCCCTCGAGTGGGGGAAGATGTTTATGATTTCTCCTTGGTCTGGGTATAATATTTCTGTGAGGTCAGAGCCCTGCTTGAATAGCTACCACTTTGTTCTACTTCTGCTTATCATATAGCTTCTCTTATCGATTGCTTCGGGGTGAGTGCAGAGACACAGAGATAATTGGCTTTGCAGATATATTGATGTGTGTAAAAAATTTTGTATATTTTCTGTAAAATAGAAAACTGGCAATTTAATTAATGTCTCTTGTAAACATATTAGGGTCATTAGGTTTCCCTGTATATAGTTGACTTTGGAGCACTGGACAAGATCAGGTTCATGGATGTAAAAAGCTAAGGCCTGGTCCCACATCATGATACATTCACCAAATCTCCCAGGGAGATTTCTAGGCAGCCAGCCATTTGGCTTTTCTCCAGCCAGTTGAGATGTATGTGAGACAGTTAAATGGAAATGTTTAAAAATGTTGGAATTGGAGTGAATCTGGGCTGACGAAAGAGAACTTGAAGAACTGATGTTAGATGCTGTTTTAGGAGGGAGTGAGATTTCCCCAGAAGGAGCATGCAAATTAAAAAGAAAAGCAGGTTATTACTTGAACTAGCACAACCCTTACATAAAAGGATAAGGGGAGTCAAAGCAATCAGACAATTTTCCTTTTCCAAAATACTTATCAGGAAGTCAACAACTGAGGCAAAGATTTTAAGTGTTTAGGATTTAAGTGAGGCTGTTGTTAGCAACAAGAAAGGAAAAGACAAGATGACAGTGAGACAGATTGGAAAAAAGAAACAAAAATATTATCTGATGCAACGTGGAATAACCAGGAAGAGGACGGCAACAGAGTTATAGCTGAGATTTCTGAACTGAGACACTGGCAATTCAAATGAGACAGTAAAAGAACATTACAGAATATTTAGTTTTGATAGAAGAGCAAGAATTTGTTTGGAGGAATATCAAATATAACCCTAATAAGACATCAAGGTGAGGTTTTGGGCAGCCATATTATTTTAGTACCTTTGTATTTATTCGTTGTTTATTCCCTTACAGGTAGTTAGAATGCAACACTGGAAGAATGTGAGTTTGAGACTAGAAAGAAAAATTGAGGTAGCATTCATATGGCAACTTCATATGACTTGATGTGAGTAAAAGAGATTTCTGCTGGGGGATGGGGAAGTGGTCTGCATGAGACAAAAGCTAAAATTATAACTTTGGGGAACTTTTGGAGGCTGAGGTCAGAGAAATCTAAGGAGTTTCTACTGCAGAGTCCTAGAAATAAAAGGTGAAGAGATTTTTGGTGCCTGATCCCTCGTGTAAGAAACATAAAAGTCTTCACTACATCCTAACAGTAAGTAAAAAGCTGAACAAACTGAAACATCAGCAACTCTTCTTAGATTCATCAGAGAAG
Organism: Pan troglodytes; assembly: GCF_028858775.2. Lineage (NCBI taxonomy): Eukaryota > Metazoa > Chordata > Mammalia > Primates > Hominidae > Pan > Pan troglodytes. Next base: position 36,535,246 of record NC_072413.2, read on the forward strand.
TGAGGTCACAGGGCAAACCACTGCACCCCAAAATTGGAGAGACAGACAGGTGAATACTGAGACTCACAACTTAAGGGAGCAGAAATCCATGAGCAAAATCCTCTGTGGGAACTAGTGCCAGGGAAGGCAAACCCAAATTGTAATTGATGACTTGCCGATTGCTGTACGCTCAGTGTGGACAAGCCTAAGAGATGAAAACTCCAGGGGGACCCAGCTTGGGGTAGAGAGGACTCATACTTTTGTGAACTTTATCTCCAGGGGCTATACCAGGTTCTAAAAATGCATATCAGAGAAAACTACCCTCCAGGAGAGGATAGATAGGGAATTGGGGGAAAGTGATCATTTTCTTTTTCTTTTTTCTTTCTTTTTTTTTGAGACGGAGTCTCGCTCTGTCGCCCAGGCTGGAGGGCAGTGGTGCCATCTCGGCTCACTGCAAGCTCCGCCTCCTGGGTTCGCGCCATTCTCCTGCTTCAGCCTCCCGAGTAGCTGGAACTACAGGCGCCCGCGCCTACACCCAGCTAATTTTTTGTATTTTTAGTAGAGACGGGGTTTCACCGTATTAGCCAGGATGGTCTCGATCTCCTGACCTCGTGATCGCCCGCCTCGGCCTCCCAAAGTGCTGGGATTGCAGGCGTGAGCCACCGCGCCCAGCCCAAAAGTGACCATTTTCAAATATACCAGAGCATTCTGTTCTTAACAAGACCTGACCTCAAGATGATTTTTTTTTTTTATCCTAACTGACTTGGGGGGAAGAAAAATAGCCAACTCCCATCCCTTCTATCCTGAACTACCTACGGTGCTGAAAAAAAAAACACCAATCTGAGAAGCACTTGTGAAGCTCACAATTCAGTAGCACAAGCTCTGTAAATAACTGAAACCTAATCATGTAACCATACAACACTTCTCTTCCTTCTACATCTCGCCACCACGTTACTAAAAGTCTATTTACCAGAGTTCCTTCTACACAGTACATCTTGTCCACCTTTCAACAGCACCAAAAAAATGCAAGGCACACTAAAAGGCAAAAAGCACAGTTTGAGCGTCATTGCGAGCATCAGAACGAGACCCAGATACAGCAGGGATGTTGGAATCATCAGAGCATAAATTTTAAAAATAATTATGATTAATAAGCTAAGGGCTGTAATGAGAAAAGTAGACAACGTGCAAGAACAGATGAATAATATAAATAGAAAAATAGAACTTCTTAGATGGAAGCAAAAATAAATGCTAGAGATAAAAAACACTGTAATTGAAGAGAACTTTGATGGGCTTATTAGTAGATTGGACATGGCTGAGAAAAGAATCTCTGAGCTCGAGGATATGACGATAGAAACTTCTAAAACTGAAAATTAAAAAAAAAATTGAAAAAAGTAGAACACGTATCCAAGAACTGTAAAACAACTACAAAAGATGTAATATCCATGTAATGGGAAAACCAGAAGGAAAAGAAATAAAAGGAAACAGAAGAAATATTTGAAGCAATAATGACTGAGAATTTCCTCCTGAAATGACACCAAACTACAGATCTAGGAAACTCAGAGAACATCAGGCAGAATAAATGCCCAAAACACTACACATAGGAATATTATATTCAAACTACAAAAAAATCAAAGATAGTGAAAAAATCCTAAGAGAAGTTAGAAGAATACGAAACCTTAGTTATAGAAGAGCAAAGATAAGAATTACATCTGATTGCTCCTTAAAAACCATGCAAATAGGAAGAAAGTGGAGTAAAATATTTAAGATTTTGGGAGAAAATAAGCACCAACCTAGAATTCTAAGGTTTGCAAAATTATTCTTCAAAAGTAAAGGGAAAAGTCCACCTCAGACAGAAGGAATATGTTGCCAGTAAAGCTGTCTTGCAAGAAATCTTAAAATAAGTTTTCTAAAAGAAGGAAACTGATATTGTTCAAAAACTAGAACTGTGTAAGGAAAGGAAAAACATCAGACAATGAATAAGTAGAGGCAAAACTAAAACTTATACTTTTCTCATTCTTAATTGATGTAATGGATAACAGTTTGTTCTAAATAATAGCAATAATGCATTTGATAATTACATTGTATATATAAGTGAAATGAATGACATCAATGATGTAAAAGACATGAGGAGGAATTAGGGATATTTTGTTTTAATAAAGTACTTGCACTGCCTGTGAAGTGGTATAGTGTTATTTGACAGCAGACTTTTGTTAGCTGTAAAGGTGTGTTGCAAACTCTAGGACAACCGCTAAAAAAATGTAACAAAAGAAATATTATTGATGTGCTAAGAAAGAAGAGAAAATGGAATCATATAAAATGTTCAGTTTAAATCACAAAAGGCAGAAGAAGAGTAGAACATAAAAAAAGGGGGAAAAGGACAAAGACAATAACTAGAAAATGATAGCAAATATGGTAGATATTAATCCAGCTATAACAATTATAGTAGTCTAAATACACTAATCAAGACAGGAGAGAGAGCCAAGATGGCTGACTAGACACAGCCAGAAGGAACAACTCTTACCAAAAGACCAGGACATCAGGACGACTGGCACACTTTGAGCAGATCTTCAGAGGGAAAACACTGAGAGTGGACCAAGGGAGGACACAGACATTGGACTGATGGGAGAGGAAGCTGGGAACCCTGGGGCTGCAAAGCACTGGGACCTACTGCAGGCCTCCAGTGACTCCTGGGGAAGGAGTGAGTTGAACAGGTGAGGAGTGGCTCACTCTCACCACAGACCTCTGGAATCCTAGCTGCAGAAAGCCCACCATCCACATGGACACTGGAGCTGGCAGGGAGAGCTGTTTAGAGAGATGGCAGGGGCAGGACTCCAGCCTGTGTGGAACCTATAGGGTTTGGTGCAGGAAGGTCTGCAATGGAGCATGGCCAAGAATGCTCAACCCCCAACGCTCTCCAAGCTCCTCTAGGTGTCCCTAGCCTTTGAGTGACTGTTGAACCTGGACAGAGCAAGAACATCTTGTCTATGAAATGGGGTTCCCTGTTTCCTAGCCTCTCCTGGAGAACCAGCCTACCCACCCCCAATTGCAGCACTGCCTTGGATGCACAACCAGGGTGATTCTCAGGGGCCCTCATCATAGCTCCTTTGCTGGTACCATTCCTGACCATTGGAGAGCTCCAGCTTCTCTGACTCATACACGTCCTGCCCCCACTACAGCCTCCCCTTGGGTCTTTGCCACATGCACTCACCCATGGTCTTCTCCCACTGCTTTGCAAGTGCATTCATGGAACCAAACCTCACTATCACACCCCCAATGGTATGCATGTGTGTGCACACCTCACCACTTCACCAACCGTCAGAGCAAGTTCATCCTGCCACCCCACCCACCCTTGCTGGCAGTCCACCCCTACTGAGGTGTGGGCAGCCCACTGCACTGCTGCCACTGCTGCTGCTGGAGTAAGTGCTTGCACAGGTGCTGGAAACTCACCCCTGCTAGCACCCTGCCCAACTGACACCCTACCCCCTGCCAGTGCCCCAGAGTTAGAGCACACAGCTGAACAGCGCTGAGTTAAGCCTTGGTCTCCCGAAATCTTCCAGAATTGAAGACAGTCTACTAAACCCACCTGATATCACAGTCAAACTCTCAAGGGCACTAAAAATAAAGGTTAAAAAAAAAATCCAAAGGACAGCAACTTCAAAGATAAAAGGACCATCAGCCCACACAGATCAGAAAGGTCAGCACAAGAACTCTGGCAACTCAAAAAGCTAGGGTGTTTTCTTGAGTCCAAATGATTTCACTAGCTCCCCAGCAATAGTTCTTAACCAGGCTAAGATGATAGACATAGAATTTAGAATATGGATAGAAACAAAGATCATCAAGATTCAGGAGAAAGTTGAAACTGAATCCAAGAAATCTAAGGAATAAATAAAACAATATTTGAAGATATTGTCCACAAAAATTTCCCCAACCTCAAGAGAGCAGCCAATGTTCAAATTCAGGAAATGCAGAGAACCCCTGCAAGATGCTATACAAGGTGACCATCCCCAAGAAACAAAGCCCTCAGATTCTCCAATGTTCATATGAAAGAATAAATATTAAAGACAACTAGAGAGAAAGGGCAAGTCACCTACACAGGGAACTCCATCAGGCTAACAGCAGACCTTCCAGCAGAAAACTTACAAGTGAGAAGAGATTGGGGTCCATATTCAGCACTCTTAAAGAAAACAAACTCCAATGAAGAATTTCATATCTGGCCAAACTAAGCTTCATAAGCAAAGAAGAAATAAGATCCTTTTCAGGCAAGCAAATGCTAGGGTAATGTGTTACCACAAGATCTGCCTTACAAGAGGTCATTAAGGGAGTGCTAAATATGGAAACAAAAAACCATCACTAGCAACCACAAAAACACACTTAAATACATAGATCATTGACAATATAAAGCAACTACACAATTAAGTCTGCGTCGTAACCAGTAACACCACAATAACATGATCAAATCCACATGTATCAATATTAACCTTCAATGTAAATGGGCTAAGTGCCCTAATTAAAAGGCACAGAGTGACAAGTTCGATAAAGAAGCAAGACCCAACTGTATGCTGTCTTCAAGAGATTAATCTTACATTCAATGACACTCATAGGGTTAAAGTAAAGAAATGGAGAAAAATCTACCAAGCAAACAGACAACAACAAAAATCAGGGGTTGCTATTCTAATTTCAGACAAAACGAGACTTTAAACCAACAATGATCAAAAAGATAAGAGCATTACAGAATGGCAAAGGGTTCAACTCAACAGGAAGTCTTAACTATCCTAAATATATATACACCCAACACAGGAGCATCCAGATTTATAAAACAAGTTCTTAGAGATTTAAAAGAGCCTTAGATAACCACATGATAATAGTGGGAGACTTCAACAGCCCCATGGCAGTATTAGATAGATCACTGAGGCAGAGAAACAACAAAGACATTTGGGACCTAAACTTGACACTTGACCAAATGGACCTAAAAGACATCTACAGAACTCTCCAACCAAAACCAACAGAATATATATTATTCTCATCTGCACATGGCACATACTGTAAAATCAACCACACAATTGGCCATAAAACTATTTTCTGCAAATTAAAAAAAAATGAAATTATACCAACAACACTCTTAGATCACAGTGTAATAAAAATAGAAACCAATACTAAGAACACCACCCAAAGCCATACAATAACATGGAAATTAAACAACCTGTTCCTGAATGACTTCTGGGTAAATAATGAAATTAAGGCAGAAATCAAGAAATTCTCTGAAACTAATGAGAACAAAGATACAACATACCAGAATCTGTGGGACACAGCTAAAGTAGTGTTAAGAGGAAAGTTTATAGCATTAAATGCCCACATCAAAAAAGTAGAAAGATCTCAAATTAACAGCCTAACACCACACCTTGCCTTACAAGAGGTCTTTAAGGGAGTGCTAAATATGAAAAAAAAAACCATCACTAGCAACCACAAAAACACACTTAAGTACATAGATCATTGAAGAAATCAAGAAAAACAAGAGCAAACTAACCCCAAAGCTAGCAGAAGACAAAAAATAACAAAAATCAGAACTTAACTAAATGAAATTAAGATGTGAAAAGCCATACAAAAGATCAATGAAACCATAAGTTGGTTATTGAAAGAAAAAATTACATTTATAGACTGCTAGCTAGACTAAAAAGAAAAAAGAGAGAAGACCCAAATAAATGCAATCAGAAATGAAAAAGGCGACATTACTACTGACCCCACAAAAATACAAGAAACCTCAGAAGCTGTTACAAACACCTCTATACACAGAAACTAGAAAACCTACAAGAAATTGATAAATTCCTAGAAATATACAGCCTTCCAAGATTGAACCAAGAAGAAATTGAAACCTGAACACACCAATAAAGAGTTCCAAGATCGAATCAGTAATAAAAATCCTACCAACCAGAAAAAGCCCAGGATCTGACAGTTTCCAGCCAAATTCTACCAGACATATAAAGAAGAGCTGCCACAGTTCCTGCTGAAACTATTCCCAAAAATTGAGGTAGAGAGCCTCCTTCTCAACTCATCCTATGAGGCCAGCATTATTCTGACACCCAATAGTGGCAGAGACACAACAAAGAAAGAAATCTTCAAGCCAATATCCTTAATGAACATAGATGCAAAAATCCTCAATATGAAAATCAATAACTGTGATTCATCACATAAACAGAAAGAAAAGCAAAAACCATATGATCATCTCAATTGACGAACAAAAGTCTTTAATAAAATTCAACATCTCTTCATGTTAAAAAGCCTCAACATACTAGAACTGAAGGAATATAGCTCAAAATAAGAGCCATCTATAACGAACCTACAGCCAACATCATACTGAATGGGAAAAAGCTGAAAGCATTTCCCTTGATAACCAGAACAAGACAAGGATGCCCACTCTCACCACTCCTATTTAACATAACACTGGAAGTTCTAGCCAGAGCAATCAGCCAAGAGAAAGAAATAAAAGGCATCCAAATAGGAAGAGAGGGAGTCCAACTCTCTCTGTTTGCAGACTATATGATTTTTTTATCTAGAAAACCCCATACGCTCTGCCCAAAAGCTTCTAGAGCTGATACACAACTTCAGTAAAGTTTCAGCATACAAAATCAATGTACAAACATCAGTAGCATTTCTATAGGCCAACAACATCCAAGCTGAGTGCCAAATCAAGAAAGCAATTCCATTCACAATAGTCATAAAAGTAAATACCTCAGAATATAGCTAACCAGGGAGTTGAACAATCTCTGCAACGAGAATTACAAAACACTGCTGAATGAAATCAGGCATGATACAAACAAATGGAAAAACATTCCATGCTCATGGATAGGAAGCAAGATGTTGTTAAAATGGCCATACTGCCCAAAGCAATTTGTAGATTCAATGCTATTCCTATCAAACTTCCAATGACATTCTTCACGGAAATAGAAAAAAACTACTCTAAAATTCACGTGGAACCAAAAAAGATCCTGAATAGCCAAATCGATGCTAAGCAAAAATAACAATGCTTAAGGCACACCACCTTACCCAGCTTCAAACTATACTACAAGGCTACAGTAACCAAAACAGCATGGCACAGGTATAAAAACAGACACATACGCCAATAGAATAGAACAGAGAGCCCAGACATAAAGCCCCACACCTAGAACCATCTGATCTTCAACAAAGCTGACAGAGCAAGCAATGGGGAAACGAATCCCTACTTAGTAAATGGTGCTGGAATAACTGGCTAGTGACATATGGAAGATTAAAACTGGACTCCTTCCTTTTACGATACTAACAAATCAGCTAAAGATGGATTAAAGACTAAAATGTAACACCTAAAACTATAGAAACCCTTGAAGAAAACCTAAGGAACACTATTCTGGACATAGGCCCTGGCTAAGATTTCATGATGAAGATGCCAAAAGCAATGAAACAAAAACAAAAATTTACAAATGGGATCTAACTAAGCTAAAGAGCTTCTGCATAGCGAAAGAAAATATCAACAGAGTGAACAGACAACCCACAGAAAGGGAGAAAATATATGCAAACTATGCATCTGACAAAGGTTTAATATCCAGATTTATAAGAAACTTAAACAAATTAATAATAAAAAACCCCATTAAAAAGTAGGCAAAGGACATGAACAGACACTTCTCGAAAGAAGACATATACATGGTCCAGAAGCATATGAAAAAATGCTCAACATCACTAATCATTAGAGAAATGAAAATCAAAACCACAATGAGCATCTCACACCAGTCAGAATGGTTATTATTACAAGTCAAAAAATAACAGATGCTGGCAAGGTTGAAGAGAAAAGGGAACACTTACACACTCCTGGTGGGAATGTAAATTAGTTCATCCACTGTGGAAAGCAGTTTGGAGATTTCTCAAAGAACTTACAACTACCATTCAATCCAGCAATCCCATTACTGGGTGTATACCCAAAGGAATATAAATCATTCTACCACAGAGACACATGCACACATATGTTATTGCAGCACTATTCACAATAGCAAAGATATGGAATCAACCTAAATTCCCATCAATGGTAGACTGAATAAAGAAAACATGGTACATATACACCATGGAATGCTATTGCAGTCATTAAAAATATGAGATCATGTCCTTCACAGCAACATGAATGAAGCTGGAGGCTGTTATCCTAAGCAAACTAACACAGGAACAGAAAACGAAATAGTGCACGTTCTCACTTATAAGTGGGAGCTAAACATTGTGTACACGTGGACACAAAGAAGAGGGTAATCAACACTGGGGCCTACTTCAGGGTGAAGGGAGGGAGGAGGGTAAGGACTGAAAAACTATGAATTGCGTACTATGCTTATTACCTTGATGATGAAACAATCTATACATCAAACCGCTGCAAAATGCAATTTACCTGTATAACAAACCTGCACATGTACCCCTGAACCTAAAATAAAATTAATTAAAAAAAGACAAGATTGTCAGTGTGGATCAGAAAACAAGACCCAACTCTATGTTGTTTACGAGAAATCCACTTTAAATATAAAGACATATATGGATTAAAAGTAAATGAATAAAGATATGTCATACTAACACTAATCAAAAGAAGAAAACAGGAGTAGTTATATTAATTTCAGACAGAGAAGACTTATGAGCAAGGAAATTATCAGAGATAAAAGGCATTACATAATAATAAGCGGTCAGTTTTCCAAGAAGACAACACTCCTTAAAGTGTATATACCTAACAACAGACTGTCAAAATATGTGAGGCAAAAACTGATAGAATTGCAGGGAAAAATAGATGAATGCACTCTTATATCAGAAATGGACAGACCCAGGAGGCAGAAAAATCCCTAAGGACATAGTTGAAATCAACAGCATCATGAATCTGCTGGACATCTATAAACTCCTTAATATATCAACAGCAGAATACACATTCTTCTCAAGCTTACATGGAACATCCACCAAGATAGTCCATATTCTGGGTCATGAAACATACTTTAAGAAATTTAAAAGAATAGAAATTATATAATGTATTATCTCAGGCTACAGTAAAATATATACTAGAAATCAATAACAGAAAGATAAGGAAAATTGCAAAGTATTTGGAGGGTAAACAAAACACTCCTAAATAACACGTAGACCAAAGAAGAATCGAAATTTAAAAATACTTTTAACTAAATTGAAATGAAAATACAATTTATCAAAATTTGTGGGATGTAGCATTGAGTGCAGATATTACAAAAGGAGAAGAATCTAGAGATAATAATATAAGCCTCTGCCTTAGGAAGCGAGAAAGAACAAATGACACCAATGTAAACAGAAGAAAATATGTGATTAAAAAATAGAGCAGAAATCAATGAAATTGAAAACAGTAAATCAATCGACCAAATCAACAAAACTAAAAGCTGGCTTTGGGAAAGATACATAAAATGAATAAGCCCCTAACCAAGCTAAGAAAAAGAGAGGCTGTGTTATGTTACCTTTCATATCTAAGTGTATGATACATTTCAAAGCAATTTAGCATATATGCTAAGGTAGAGTTCAAGGTTAGTTTTCTCTATACAGATATTCCAATTTATTCAGTATACTTACTGAAAAGACTATCATTTCCTCCACTGAATTTCGCTGTTGTCTTTGTCATAAATCAAAAGGTTCTATATGTTTGGCTCTGTTTCTGGACTCTACTCTGTTCCATGGACCCATTTGTCTATTGTTGCACCTACATTCTGTCCTGGTTACTGTAGCGTTATGGCACCTGGCACAATATCTGGTACTATAAGTATCCAACTTTGTTATTCCTTAAGATTATTATAGTTATTCTACTTCATTTGTATTATATATTTTAGAATCAGCTAGCCAATTTTTACAAAAACACCTTCTTATAAATTTATTAATAAATTAAAATCTTAATAAACAAAAAAATCAAAAATTTATTAAGCAGATGATTTTCTATGAGACAAGGGGCAGAATGTTTCACGTGTGAAAGTAATCATTTACATATTTTGTCATTCACTCAGCAAGCATTATTGAACAGCAATGACTGGGGAAAGAGTAGTTGAAGGAATTATTTTTCCCAGCCCCTAGCAAGAGAGAAAAATAAAACAAAAATTCTATCGTTCAGGATCTGATATAGTAATTTGACTTGTGTCTTTTTAGTAAGTAGAGGAAATACAGCCCAGTCCTTTTTCAACTGTACAACAATTTTACACTTGCAAGATAAAATAGCACTGGACTTTTATTTTGCCTAATGGGAGCTCAATCTCTAGGTTAAACTTCAAAAGCACCAATTTCAAAATGTCTAAGACATATTGAAGTATAATTTCATGCTTTAGTAATGTTCAAAAATTTCTAACTTGCCTTAACCCAATATTTTTATAATAAAACAAAAATAAACCATTTGCTTAAAATTTTCAGTAATTTTAATATTTTGACCCTGAAATCATGTTGAAAATAGTTCCCAAGGCTAGAAAAGGAAATTTTATTTTAAAAAATTATCTTCGTTGACCCTCTTTTGACCAAGAGTTGTCGATTTGGGGGAAGGCTAGGAGACAAATATGTTTCTGAACCACGTAAGACCGATGAGCTCCCCAGCGTGTTTCTTTCTGCATTCTGCATCTCCTCCATCCTTCTATGCATTTAATTTTGTGTTTCATCTGTTGCCTCATAGCCCTTCCTGCTGCTTCTCTTACTAGAATACTTTCTGCCACACATGGAGGAAATATTTTTCCTTAAGAACTTACCCTTCCTGGGTGCGGTGGCTCATGCCTGTAATCACAGCACTTTGGGGGGCCAAGGCCAGCAGATTGCTTGAGCCCAGGAGTTAGAGACCGGCCTAGGCAACATAGTGAGAACCCATCTCTAACAAGAAAAAAAGTAAGCCAGGCATGGTGGGCTCTCTGCCTGTAGTCCCAGCTACTCAGAAGGCTGAGGTGGGAGGATGGCTTGAGCCCAGGAAGCCAAGGTTGCATTCCACTTCCCGCCAGCCTGGTGACAGAGAGAAACCCTGGATGACAGAGCAAAACCCTTCACACTAGCCTGGATGACAAAGCAAAACAAACAAACAAACAAACAAACAAACAAAAAACCTACACTCTCTCCCACCCCACAGAGCCAAGAACTTAGGAAGCCAGTGTCATTGTGTGGGCGGGCTAAGCAATGTGGTTTTGAACAGCAAGAAGTTATGATCTCTAACCAATATCACAGCAGTATCACAGTCCCATATATCTAATCTCTGCTTTGTGAGTATGTGGAGAAGGTTTCTGAGGAAATGAGAGGCAGAGTTGGGAATGAGGGAGAGCTGAGGATGGAGAGGAAGAAAGAAAATGAGCAGTGCTATCCTGGGCTTAGCTGCATGGCATCTTGAAGTGTGTCTAGCCTGGTTAAAATGCAAGAAATACACTTTTTGAAACCTAGCAGCAAAATAAATAGTGCTGTTTCTCTTAATGTGAAGTGTTAGTGATGCAGAAAAATTATAATTCTCAAAGCCTTCAGATGATAAAATGCAAAAGTCATTCAGTGATCCAAAGACCACAGAGCATTAGCAAGTAGCCAGATACCCAGTCTTGAAGAATAATAAAGCATTGTAAAATGGCTTGATAACTCAAGTTCTCAAGTTGCTGTGTTGTTCAAAATCCTTAATTGGGTATTAAAACTCAGTTTTACTTTCCTTGAATTGAAGCTGAATTTTATCTTCAGGAAATAACCTGGAAGACCATTCTTCTTCATTTCCTCCTTTGAATAGATCAAGTTTCAAATCAGGGAAATGAAAAGAGAAGAAAAAAATGATGTATGAAGTCAAATGGAAGACTGAACTAAAAATAACTCTTCTAAAATACAAAACAAAATATGCTAAAATCAGCTAGAATGGGCTGAAAAATTAGACAAGGAGCAAAATCAAAGCACGAGTTTCATTGTTATGTTCTTTAAGAATGCAAAGTGCTTCTCAAGCACTGGGTATGAAAATGGGCAGATCTTAGTGCTCTCTAGTTAGAACTCTAAGAATAATGCCTTTTAATAATAATGCCTTGTCATAATATTGCTATACCACAGTATGGTTTTCCCATTTCCATTAGACATTAAATATAAGGCTCATTTTGGTATACAGTTGGGAATATTATTAAGGCAAAAATGTTAGAAGCAAGTGTTAAACACTTGAACTCAGAAACTGCCTACTGCATGTCAAACATCACTTTGGGTTACCTCCTTTACAAACAAGGCTGTTTCATGAACACTGAATAAGACAGCAAAGCAAATAGGATAAGGAGAAGAAATGAGGATTTCTTACACAAAACAAAAGGGCACATTGTTGAATAAATTAAATGGAACTAAAAAAAGATAAAGATATCAGTGTTTTTAAAGCATAATGCTAAAAGGCATAAGTAAACAGAACAGAGTAATGCTGATTCGATGGGAATTTACATTCCTTACACTAGCTTGTCATTTATATTCAATTTAAAAATGGGTCATCATGTCAGAGCCTGCAATTTATGCCATTAAGGATATTTGAGTACTGACAAAAAAACACTCCTTTTCTCAGGAACTGAGGTCATCTTATACTTTAAAAGGTGTATCATAGTTGTTGTTTTTAAAATGATATATTACAAATGATTTGCCGTTTTAAATAAAAATTGAGGGAATAGAATTATTACCAAGTTCTCCCTAACAACTAGTGCTTTAGGACTGCTCAACTAATAGGAAAGAAAAACAAAAACATCACTAGTGGCACTTCACAGAAAGAAAATATAGACATTTTTGTTTTTTAATTCAAATTGCTCTCAAAACCATAACTGCTTCAATGCAAGAATACCTTCTTTTTTTTTTTTTTTTGCCTCAGTTGCTATCAGATAACCTTTCAGTATTTGGTGCAATGTCTACTTTAGGTAAATGCCTTTTTTTCCCTCCCACACAGGACGTGAGATTCAACTGTTCTCCTTAGTGTGTTCTCTCTGCAATTCCAGACCCCATGAAATAAATCTCTGAAGCTTGCTTGTCTCCCAAACACTGTGTAAACCCACTGAAAACTTAAGTAATGGAGTAAACAGCTTTCTGCGGCTTCCTGCTTTTACTGCTTCAGTATTCAAATTCTTTCCTTTGCCAAGATAAATAACACTAACACAATCATAAATGGAGAAAATTTCATGAACATATTAAAATAATCTCATGTATTATAAATGTTTTATTTCTAAATTCAGCTCAATTTCCCTGATGCTAATTATCCCCGGAATATTTCCGAATTTGTTTTTTAATTCACTTTTTGGAGCAATGGACTATAACTATATTCTAATTGCTTAGAATATTCTGCTTATATATCTCCGATTGTGTGTTTCTAGTTCTTTCAACCTTGATGGTTGTGGTCTTTTTATAATCAGTGCAGTAGAAGGAGACAAAAAATATCTGGACTCTGTACGTACAGAATTTGAAGTACAATTGTTTTTCATAAGAAAGCTTTATAGGTTTTTTGGACCTACTCCACATAAAGAAAATGGGGTTCAGGGAAATTTTATTATTTTTCACATGCTTTTAGCAGTACGTGTGTAAATGGTGTTCAGTACCACAAATGTCTTCGAGGAAAGCCTTTACTGAGGATTTCATTTTTTCATCCATTGGCAGATAGTCTACCTCCCTTGGATTTCAACCATTTCACAAATATTTATGGAAAGTTACCAATTTTTCAGTTATTGTTTCAGCTTGTGGGACCATGAGCAAATTAAACATAATCCAATCCTCAGGGAGCTTACATTCTAGAAGGAGAGATAGATGATAAACAACCAATACGCTACACAGTATCAGCAATGATGAATGCTGGGAAAAAAAAAACAAAATAGGATAAGGAGCTAGATAATGACTACAAAAGGGCTATTTTAGATGGAGTGGTGAAAAAAGGCTTTTTTTTTTTTTTTTTTAGATACAGGGAGCATATGTACAGGTTTGTTACATGGGTATATTGCACTCAGGTAGTGAGCATAATCCTCAATATGTAGTTTTCAACCCAGGACCCCCTCCCTTTCTCCCCCGTCTAGCAGTCTCCAGGGTCTATTCTTCCCATCTTTGTATTGATGGGTGCTCAATGTTTAGTTCCCACTTAATTTTTTTTTTTTTTTTTTGAGGCAGAGTCTCACTATGTCACCCAGGGTGGAGTGCAGTGGCACAATCTCAGCTCACTGCAACCTCCACCTCCTGGGTTCCAGCCATTCTCATGCCTCAGCCTCCCAAGTAGCTAGGATTACAGGCACCCACCACCTAGCCTGGATAATTTTTGTATTTTTTTTTTTTTTAAGTAGAGAGAGGGTTTTACCATGTTGGCCAGACTGGTCTTGAACTCCTGACCTCAAGCGATCTGCCTGCCTCACCACTTATAATTAATAAGGATTATGATCTCTAGGTCCATCCATGTTGCTGCAAAAGACATGATTTCATTCCTTTTTATGGTTGCGGAGTATATCATGTTGTATATATACCACATTTTTTCATCCAATTCACCACTTATTCCACGTCTGACTCCATGTCTTTGTTATAGTGAATAGCACAGCAATTAACATGAGTGCATGTGTCTTTTTGGTAGAATGATTTATTTTCCTTTGTCTATATACCCAATAATGGGATTGCTGGGTCAAATTGTAGCTCTGAGTTTTTTGAGAAACCTCCAAACTGCTTTCAAAAGTGGCTGAACTAAATTACATTTCCACCAACACTGTATAAGAATTCCTTTTTCTCCACAACTTGGCCAGTATCTGTTATTTTCTGACTTATATAATTTGGTTATCTCATTGTGGCTTTGATTTGCATTCTCTGATGATTAGTGATGATGAGTATTTTTTCATGTTTTTTTGACTGCTTGTATGTCTTCTTTTGACATATCTATTCATGTCCTTAGCCCCCATTTTTAAAAGGGGTTGTTTTGTGCTTGTTGATTTAAATTACTTATAGATTCTGGATATTAGACTTCTCAGATGCCTAGTTTTTTGACTATTTTATGTCATTCTGTAGCTTATCTATTTGGCTTCTTGAAGAAGGTGGCATTTGTGCAGTGAGGCCAGTTTATACTTCAATTGATCTGTGGCTCCTTCTGGAATGACTCACTAAATCCTACAGCTCTTATTTGTTAGCTGATGTTCTTGAGCCCTGCTAATGGCCCCTGCACCCTGTAGTTTCAACTGAATAGTGAACATAAACCCTCTATCTTTGCAAGAGTCTATCAGACTGCTTACTAAAAAGGCTTTCTATTACTGAGACCCTATCAGGTTTGCCGCACTACAGGTGAATTGAGAAAGCAACATTAGGTTCCATAATAATTATTAATATAAGATTATATAATGATTATGACAGTGATATATAATAAAAGTCACCCTTAAAATAAAGTTTTAAAATCTATGTGTACAATTTGTTCTTGTTTTAGTTATTTTAATGGGCCCTAAATCTCTACATATTTTCTTGTTATTGTTTCTATAAAAGTAAATATTGATTTCCTCAGAGTTGGTAACATGTTGGTTATTACAAAACAAAGTAGACCATTGCTCATTGCCTGTGATAGATGTAGTAGAAAATGTTAAAGTTGAGTCATTTTAGTACAACCTTACTGCTTTTTAATAAATTTATCTTTCTTTACTGGTTCCTTTGAAAGTACCGTTTAGATTGCAGGTATTCTTGTATAGGGTAATGACAGTTTTGGCTGCAAGGATAAACTTCTGGGAGTCATCTAGATGTCAATTGTTCTCATATTTATGAATTTCCTCCAAAGACTTCAGTGAGGTAGTGAAGAAAATCTTAGTTTACAAAGAGGTGAGAGGACAAAAGATAAATATATGGCAAACATGGTGACAATATTTTTGTCTTTTACCTCTCATAATGATGGTATTCAAATTACATTTACTTGATTATTTATTACCTTGACTTTATTTTCTGAGCATGATGATTGATTCCTCATATTGAATTTTAGCTTTACCTTTTTGCATGACTGTTTATAATATTTAAATAAACTCAACTAATCAATAAAAGCTTTTTCCCTTTAATTATGGTGATTACTTTGAAGAATCAAGTTGTCTCTTTATAGAAATAGTAATATTAAACCAAATTTGATTATCTATTCTTTGTTATTTTATAAAAGAATGTTTGGATAATACTAACTGCTCATTAAAGTTAATTCTACTATCTTTTTTTGTTAATAAATATCCCTTCTATTTATGGATCTTTAAGAAAATTAACTAGATCCTACTAGTGCCAGTAATATAAGAACTTATTTTTTTTTTTACTGTAAAAATTTGGCTTGTATATCAGATAGAAAAGCAATCCTTAGGAGAATATTTTCTAACATAACTCTTTGGGCAAAAGGTAGCTGATGTTATAATTTATTAATGCCAATTTAACAGTTACCTGGCTGAGAACTTTAGTGAGCACAATCTTTGTCAAGAAAACTGGAGCAGAAAAATCTAGAATCATCAGATTCCTGTTTATAAGCTGAATGAGCCTTTCACCGTGGATGTCTCCAGATTGCCCTTAGTTTCTGAAGAAAATTTCTTTAAGCCCTTTTAATTATGCCAGAAACTATACACTTTTTTTTTTTCCTTTTTCTTTTCTTTTTTTTTTTTTTTTTTTTTTTTGAGCCGGAGTCTCGCTCTGTCTCCCAGGCTGGAGTGCAGTGGCACAATCTCGGCTCACTGCAATCTCTGCCTCCCATGTTCAAGCGATTCTCCTGCCTCAGCCTCCTGAGTAGCTGGGATTACAGGTGCGTGCCACCGCGCCTGGCTAATTTTTTGTATTTTTAGTGGAGACAGGGTTTCACTGTGTTGCCCAGGCTGGTATCGAACTCCTGACCTCAGGGGATCTGCTTGCCTCAGCCTCCCAAAGTGCTGGGATTACAGGCATGAGCCACGGTGCCCAACCCCCAAAACTACACTTTTTAAAAGCTTTACTGTAGATAAATAAGCAGAATTCTCCTGGAACAGAAGAATAAACAGCATATGAATTTTCAATAAGAATTTATCTTTTGAATCTGTGAAATGAGACTGGAAACACAGGAGGTAACATTCTACGGATGGCTGCCAGTTCAACTGGTAGTTAAAAGAACAACTCAGAAGAAGCTGGACCAACAATCTGAAATTGAAACGGAAATTATCAAGGAGTCATAGAGTAATAGGATCTTGACAACTCTAAGTTTAAAAATATACCTTAAAGTCCATGAAATAACCAATTGCTTAATGCTTTAATTTTTATAACAAAATGCTAGCTAAGTTGGCTGTCCAGCCTATGATTGAACACATACAGCAAGCAACTCGCTGCTACACTTCTCTTTTATATTTCTATTAAAAAGTCATTTTAATAAAATTAAATCTGTTGATATTCATCCTAGCTTTATCCTTGGCAGGTTAAATTGAACCATTCTCATCACACAGAGCATATCAACAGCACACTGAAGAGAGAAATGAGCATTGTGGAGCCAAAGGAGGCTATTACACTCCTTTCATTGCAGAATTTAGAAACTATTTCTATTAATGTAGGTTTAGGATG
This sequence comes from Pan troglodytes, assembly GCF_028858775.2. Taxonomy (NCBI): domain Eukaryota; kingdom Metazoa; phylum Chordata; class Mammalia; order Primates; family Hominidae; genus Pan; species Pan troglodytes. The sequence continues at coordinate 36,552,715 of NC_072413.2, forward strand.
ACATTAACTTTTGTGGATGAACATCACACAGTTGACACAAAGTGAACTTAGGGGCAACTGTAACCTCAAATCAGTTTTTAACAATGTTGCTGCCAAGTCATGTATCTCAATACACTACTTTAGAATCTACTTCTTCCTCCTTTTGTTAATAAGTTTTTAGTTTATCCTCTGGATTTCTCAAAATCACATCACCTATGTAAATGTATTGAGTACATGCTTATAATTCGGTCCAAATCATTAACAAACATGTTTAAAAAAGAGATATAAAGACCTAGACATTTGATACACCCATAGAAACTTACATATTTATGTTAACTCTTAATCAGTGTCATCTGTACAGTCATTTACCCAGTTTGTAATCCAGTTAATTAGAGTAGCATTTAGCTATTCCTCCACTTTGGCAAGCAATGTGTCATTGACATGCTTTTCATATGCCAGTTGATATCCAGATATCCTGCTGTTACATATGACTTATCTTTGAAATTAATAATGCCATTAAAGAAAAAGAATTGTTCACTTTTTATTTCTTTATCCCCTTCCTTCCACAATTCAGTCACTAAGTACAGCTGATTTTCTTCTCAACATGTTTATTTAATCATTTCTCTTTTCATTCTCCTTGTTGTACCTTCATCCAAGCATATTGCACCTCAATTTATTGCCTCTTACCATAGGTGGATCCGTGTTTAATGAAACTTGAAGCTGATACCATTTGAGGAATCCTATTTCAGAAAAATAATACAAAATTATGATGTAATTATGCATATTGAAAGGAGTCCATGCAGGGAAGGAGCTTAGGCTTAGCTTCACGGTAAAGCTGCCACTGTGCTTCACTGGTTGATCAGGTGTTTGGAGTAGAGTGGTAACAAGTCTGGCAAGGCTCCTGTTCCCATGGCACTTGAGTTCTAATCATAAGAAATAATTCTACCGCCTTAAGGCTAGCACTGGGTCATGGTCCATGATGCTGATTTAATATGAGCATAACACTGGCACAAATATGGGAAGTTAGACATTAAAACAAACTGGTTGACAACTCATTTTCTTCCTTTCTTCCTTCTTTTTCTGTTTTATTTATTTAATAAACACATAATAATTGTACATATTTATGGGGTACAGTGTGATGTTTCCATATACAAATACATTGTATAATGATCAAATCAGCAGAGTTAGCATATCCACTACTTCAAATATTTACCATTTCTTTGTGGTGATAGAATTCAAAATCCTCTCCTAGCTATTTGGAAATATACAATAAATTATTGCTAACTATAGCCATCCTACTGTACAATAGAACACCAGGACTTACTCCTCCATCTACCCATAACTTTGTACCAATTGGTGAACCACTCCGTATCCCACACACTCTCCTCAGCTTCTGGTCACTACCACTGTACTCTCTGCTTCTGAGATCAACTTTTAAAAATTGCACATATGAGTGAAATTATGCAGTATTTGTCCTTCTGTGCTTAGTTTATTTCAGTTAACATAGTGACCCCCAGCTCAATTCATGTTGCTGCAAATGGCAGGATTTCATTCTTTTCCATGACTAAATAGTATTTCATTGTATACATATGTACCACATTTTTAATCCATTCATCCATTGATGTACACCTAGGTCGATTCCATGTTTTGACTATTGTGAATAGTGCTGTAATAAACATGGGAATGCAGGCATCTCTTTGCCATGCTTATTTCATTTCCTTTGGCTCTATACCAAGTAGTGGGATTGCTGGATCATATGGTAGTTCTATTTTTTATTTTTTGAGGAATGTCAATACTGTTGTCCATAATGGCTGTACTAATTTACATTCCCACCAACTGTGTCTGTGTTCCTTTCTCAACATTTTTGCCAGCATTTGTTATTTTTTGTCGTTTTAAAAATTGATACATGTCATTTATAATAGTCCTCTTTTTCTCTCCTTCTTCTTCTTATTATCTATTTTAGACTCAGATGCAGATTCCTCTTCCTCCCAACCCACACTCTATTCAGATCTGTTCTTCCCAGCGTGACCTTGACTTTCATCTTAATGTTTTAATTGGAAGCATCTGCCCCGGGAAAGCTATTTTCTAAATTTCTGGTTCCCAGTCTGCTGACTTCCTAGTTCCTCCGTCTCAAGGACACCAGAACATAGGATGAGTAGGCAGGTAAAATGTTCAGTTGTAAAAAGCAGGGACTGGAAATTCATGCTTTGTGTTCTTTACCATGGACTTGTTCCTTGCTGTGAATGTCAGGAGAGTCTGTGGGACCATATTTGTAGTTTTGCTCTTTTATAAAATCCAATATGTATTATGATCATAAGTATATGAACATTCATTTATCACCTTAAATTATATGTATAGGAGAACCTTGACATTGCTGTCTACCAAGCTCTTTCTGAATGTCTACTTTTATATTGTGAAATTTACATCCTGAAAAACACTATTGTATGATCTTTTAAAATGTAAACCAGTGAAAATGAACTGCCTGCATTAGGAATAACAGGAAAGCTTTTTAAAGAGCAGATTTCCAAATTTTGTCTCACCACATGTATACAGAACAACAAATGTCTTCATGGAAAATGAAAAAGTCAGTGGTTCACAACTTCTAGCAAGCACCAGAATCACCAAAAGGGCTGGCTACAATGCAGACGGTGGGGCCCCAACCCAGTAGTTTCTGATTAAGTCAGTTTGGAGTGACCCCCAAGAGTTTGCATTTGTAACAAGTTCCCAAGTGGTACTGATGCTACCAGCTCATGGGCTACCCTTTGAGAAGCCCATTGGACTAGGACTTCCCAAAGCCCAGTGTCATGTACAGAGGCATACTTTTACCACAGGTTCACTGTGAATACTATTTAAATCAATGCCTCAGCAAAATTACAAACTACCACATGTCACAGATTTAACAATCACTTGTAAGTGGTCAACTTTAAATCCATAAATGCCAACAGTCTACTGAACTTGATCTGCCTTTTTTACAGTTGAGTACTAAATTGAAGCTTAATCTTTTTTTTTTTTTTTTTCTAAAAAGGGACACACATCTTTTATTCAAGTACCTGGACAATACTGTAATTGAGATTGAAAATCCAATGGCAATGTCCAAATGCAAAGATCAAGCTTTTATTTAAATTTCTAGCTGAATAACTGTTTCTATGTATTAGCACTAAAATAGTCATTTGTTTTAAATCTGTGACAGCGTGGCAAGAATCGTATAGTAGCAACTTTTGCTAGATTGTTTGCTTTAAGAAACACTTCCAAATTCTCACTGGCTTACAACAATAAGATGTATGTCTTATCCATGTTGTAAGTAGCCTGTAGATAGCTCCTGTTCTGCTCTCTCTTCTCATTCTGGGACCCAGGTGACAAGCCATTGTCATGGTAGAGGAAGGGAGAAATGGCTGAAGCTTACTATGGCTCTTATGCTTCTGCCTTGACATGGTGTATGGCATTTCTGCTTACAGTCCATTGTGCAAATAGTTAGTTACATGGCTCAGCCAGATGTCAGTGTATCACATGATCACATGTGTTGCTGTGTAATCCTATAGGTTGGGCATCAAATAATTAGACATAAAAGTACAATATTACATACTAGAAACTAGACTTTATATTTAGCTCTACATAGTCCAGAGAGTATGCTCAGAAGTTGCAGTGACTAATAGAAGACTTCAGAATAAAGAATGGGTTATTTCTTTTCTAAAAAATAAATCTTGTGTATATTTGACGTTTACAACACGATGTCATGGGATACATATAGTAGTAAAATGGTTATTAAAGTGAAGCGGATTAATAAATTTATTATCTCAGTTACTTTTTTGTGTGCAAAAGCAGCTAAAATATTATTTTTAAAAAATCCCTATTACAAAAAAATTTTATTAACTTTAGTCCTCATGTTGCACAGTAGATCTCTAAACTTGTTCATCCTGTGTATCTCCTATTTTATGCCATTTTTTTCTCTCCCTGCACCCCCACCTATGGTAAACAGTTTGTATTAGTCTGCTCTCACAGTGCTATAAAGAATACCCAAGGCAGGGTAATTTATAAAGAAAAGAGGTTTAATTGGCTCATGGCTCCTCAGGCTTCACAGGAACCATAGTAGTTTCTGCTTTTGGGGAGGTCTTAGAAACTTTCCAATCATAACAGAAGGCAAAGGGGGAGCCAGCACTTCACATGGCCAGAGCAGGAGGAAGGTGAGGGAAGGTGCCACATACTTTTAAACAACCCAATCTCATCAGATTCACTATTATGAAAATAGCACCAAGGGGGAAATCCACCTCCATGATTCAATCGGCTTCCATTAGGCCCCACCCCCAACATTGGGATTACAATTCAACATGAGATTTGGATGGGGACACGTATCCAAACTCATTCCAGGCCTGGCCCCTCCAAATCTCATGTCCTTCTCACATTGCAAAACACAATCATGCCTTTCCAATAGTCCCCCAAAATCTTGACTCATTCCAGCATTAACTCAAAAGTTCAAAGTCCAAAGTGTCATCTGAGACAAGGCTAGTCCCTTCTGTCTATGAGCCTATAAAATCAAAAACAAGTGAGTTACTTCCAAGATACAATGGGGCATAGGCATTGGGTAAATACTCCCATTCCAAAAGAAAGAAATTGGCCAAAAGAAAGGGGCTACAGGCCCCATGAAAGTCTGAAACTCAGCAGGGAAGTCATTAAATCGTAAAGCTCCAAAATAATTTTCCTTGATTCCATGTCTCACATCCAGGGCACACTGGTGTCAGGGGTGAGCTCCCAAGGCCTTGGGCAGTTCCACTCCTGTAGCTTTGCAGGGTTCAGTCCCTACAGCTGCTCTCATTGGCTGGTATTGAGTGTCTGCAGCTTTTCCAGGTGCACAGTTCAAGCTGCTGGTGATCTAAAATTCCAGGATCTGGAGGATGGTGGCCCTCTTCTAACAACCCCACTAGACAATGCCCCAGTGGGGACTCTGTGTGTGGGCTCCAATCCCACATTTCCCCACTGCACTGCCCTAGTACAGGTTCTCCATGAGGGCTCCACTCCTGCAGCAGAATTCTGCCTGGCCATCCAGGCTTTTCCATACATCTTCTGAAATCTAGGAGGAAGTTCTCAAGCCTCAACTCTTGCATTCTGTGCACCTGCTGGCTTAACACCACACGGAAGCCACCAAGGCTTATGATTTGCATCCTCTCAAGCAGTGGCCCAAGCTGTACCTGTACCCAAGCTGGGCCCCTTTTAGCCACAGCTAGAACTGGAGCGGCTGGGATGGGAGAGAAGTGTCCTGAGGCTGCACAGGGCAGAAGGGTGCTGGGTCTGGCCCGCAAAACCATTCTTCCCTCCTACTTCTCCAGGCCTGTGTTGGGAGGGGCTGTAGCAAAGGTCTCTGAAATGCCTTCAAGGCCTTTTTCTCCATTGTCTTGGCTATCAGCACTTATTTTCCTTTTAGTTATGCAAATTTCTGCAAGCTGCTTAAATTGCTCCCCTGAAAATAGGAAACTTTTCTATTTTTCTTTTCTACCACATGGCCAGGCTACAAATTTTCCAAACTTTTATGCTGTGGTTCCCTTTTAAATTAGAATTTCCAATTACAGGTCTTTTCTTTGCTCACTCACATAAGCATAGGTTGTTAGAAGTAGCCATGTTACAACTTGAATGCTTTGCTGCTCAGAAATTCCTTTCACCAGATACCCTAAAACATCACTCTGTAAGTTCAAATTTCCACAGATCCCTATAGCAGGGGTACAGTGCAGCCAGGCTCTTTGCTAAAGCATAACAAATGTGATTTTTGTTCCAGTTCCAATAACTTCCTTATCTCCATCTGAGACCTCATCAGCCTGGGCATCTCTGTCCATATCACTGTCAGCATTTCAGTTACAACCATTCAACAAGTCTCTAGGAAGTTCCAGATTTTCCCTTATCTTCTTGTCTTCTTCTGAGTCCTCCTAACTCTTCCAACCTCTGCACATTACACAGTTCCAAAGTTGCTTCCACATTTTCAGGTATCTTTATAGGAATGCACAACTCTCAGTACCAATTTTATGTATTAGTCCATTCTTGCACTACTATAAAAAAAATCTGGGACAGGATAATTATTATAAAGAAAAGAAGTTTTATTGGCTCATGATTCCAGATTCCACAGGCTGTACAGAAAGCATAGCATAGCTTTTACTTTTGGGGAGGCCTCAGGAACATGGCTTCCAATCATGGGGCAGACAAAAGGGGAGCCAGCGCTTCACATGGTGGAGCAGGAGTAAGAGGCAGGGAGGTGCCACACACTTTTAAATGCCTAGATCTTGCGAGAACTTACTTACTATCATGAGAACAGGAACAAGGGGGTATTCCTCCTCCATGATCCAATCACCTCCCACCAGGCCCCACCTCCAACATTGGGGATTACAATTCAACAAGAGATTTTGTTGGTGACACAGATCCAAACATGTCACAGTTTCATTTGCTATCTCTGTGTATTTGAGCACTTTAAAAAAAAATATGTTCTGCACATAAGTGAGATCATGTAATATATTTTTTCTGTGTCTGGATTATTTTACTTAGCCTAATGTCTTCCAAGTCCAGCCATGTTGTGGCATATGGCAGTATCTCCTCCTTTTTTTAAGGTTGAATACAATTCTATTGTATATGTCATATTTTCTTTATCCATTCATCTATCAATGGACATTTAGGTTATTTCCAGATCTTGGCTATTGTGAATAATGCTGTAATAAACATGGGAATATAGGTATATTTACAACGCAGTGATTTCATCTCCTCTGGATATATACCCAGAAGATGGATTGCTGGGTTGTATGGTAGTTATATTTTTAATTTCTTCAGGAATCTACATACTGTTTTCCATAGTGGCTGCACCAATCAACGTTCACCACAACAGTGTACTGGGGTTCCTTTTCTTCATACCCTTGCCAACTTGTGTTATCTCTTGTCTTTTTGATAACAGCCATCTTTATGGGTGTGATGTGCTATATCACAGTGATTTTAAGAATAGCTATTTCTTATCTACACACTATTAGAAAAAAAATACAAGGCCAAGTGATCAACAAACTGAAAAGGAAAGAGCGTTACTATAGTTCTGGCCAGTCCATTCCTGAAAATAGAAAGTATTAGCCAAGTTCTTTGCTTTTCCATCTGTAATGCAGAATTAGAAAACATCCCATAACCCTTTAGGGATATTAAGGATAATATGAGGATTTATTATTTTTCAGAGAGGCTAAGTAATTTCCCTCAAGATATTTTCAAGGTTCTGTGTTGACCCTGGGAAAAAAAAAATGCTCAAAAGTCTAAATGTATTTTTAGTTGTTATTAATGCCATGACATTGTACTTACTCTGGATAGAATACATGAAAACTTAATTTCTGACCTTGTTAAAATAAATTTAAATTGCTTTAAAACTTTTTTTTTTTTACTTTGATAGATTGTGTACTCTCTACTGTTATGTGAATAGGGCCAAGGGCACTTGGTAATAAAATTAACTTTGATCTCCTTTCTAAACTTAATAGAATTATGTTACATATTTGTTTATATATAATTAATGCTTGGAATAACACATTTTACTCCTCTGGCATAGTTTTCTACTCACCTATTTTCTACACATACAGTCATGCATTGCTTAAATATGGGGTTAGGCAAGTTCAATTTTGTCACTGTGCAAAGATCATAGAGTATACATACACAAACCTAGATGGTATAGCCTACTACATACCTGTGCCACAAACCTGCACAGTATATTATTATACTGAACACTTTAGTCAATTTAATACAATACTATTTGTGTATCTAAACATTTCTAAACATAGAAAAGGTACAGTAAAAATATGACATAAAAAATAGAAAACGATACACCTCTACGGGGCAGTTACCGTGAATGGAGCTTGTAGGACTGGAAGTTATTCTGAGTGAGTGAAGAGTAAATGTGAAGACCTAGGACAGTACTGTACACTACTGTAGACTTCATAAACACTGTAAATTTAGGCTACACTAAATTTATACAAGAATATTTTTATTTCTTCAAAAATAAATTAACCTTAGTTTACTGGAACTTATTTTCTTTTAAAAATTTTTAATTTTTTACAACTTGTTGACTCTTTTGTAATAACACATCTTAAAACCAAACACACTGTACAGCTGTACAAAAATATTTTCTTTCTTTATATCTTTACTCTATTAGCTTTTTTCTAATTTTCTTTTTCTTTTTTTTTTAAAAAACTTGTTTGTTGAAAACTAAGACACACAGACATTAGCCTATACCTACACAGGGTCAGGATCATCAATATCACTGTTGGTCACCTCCATATTTTGTCCCACTTGAAGGTCTTCAGGGGTAATAACATGAAGGAAGCTGTCATCTCCTATGATAACAGTGCCTTCGCCTGCAATGTCTCCTAAAGGACCTGCCTGAGGCTGTTTTACAGTTAATGTTTTTATATATAGAAGTAGGTTACACTCTAAAATAATGATAAAATATACAGTACAGTAAATACATAAATTAGTGATAGTCATTATTATAAAGTATTATGTCCTATACCTAATTATATATGCTATATTTTTATATGACTGGCAGTGCAGTATGTTTGTTTATACCAGCATCACCAGAAACTGGTGAGTAATGCATTATAACTAGAGCATTATGATGGCTGAGACATCACTAGGCAATAAGAATTCTTCAGCTCTGTTACAACCCGTCATTGACTGAAACATCCTTAGGTGGCTCATAACTGTACTTAAAAAAATTTACTTACTGAAATTTTTGTTGCTAATGGAAGAAATTCTTTTTCTTTTCCAGTTTTAATGAGGTAAAATTGACAAATAGGAATTGTATATATTTAAGGCATACAACTTGAAGTTTTCATATATGTATATGTTGTGAAATAATCATCAAAATTAAGCTAATTAACAGGTGTATCGTATCTCATAATTACCATTTTCTTGTGTAGGGGGTTGGAGGGGTGCATGGGACACTTAAGATACACCCTCAGCAAATTTCAAGTAAATACTGGTATTTTTTGCCAATCATCACTGGTCATCAGAGAAATGCAAATCAAAACCACAATGAGATACCATCTTACACCAGTTAGAATGGCGATCATTAAAAAGTCAGGAAACAACAGGTGCTGGAGAGAATGTGGAGAAAGAGGAACACTTTTACACTGTTGGTGGGAGTGTAAACTAGTTCAACCATTGTGGAAGACAGTGTGGTGATTCCTCAAGGATCTAGAACTAGAACTACCATTTGACCCAGCAATCCCATTACTGGGTATATACCCAAAGGATTATAAATCATGCTACTATAAAGACACATGCACACGTATGTTTATTGCAGCACTATTCACAATAGCAAAGACTTGGAACCAACCCAAATGTCCAACAATGATAGACTGGATTAAGAAAATGTGGCACATATACACCATGGAATACTATGCAGCCACAAAAAAGGATGAGTTCATGTCCTTTGTAGTGACATGGATGAAGCTGGAAACCATGATTCTGAGCAAACTATCACAAGAACAGAAAACCAAACACCGCATGTTCTCACTCATAGGTGGGAATTGAACAATGAGAACACTTGGACACAGGGTGGGGAACATCACACATGGGCGCCTGTCCTGGGGTGCGGGGATGGGGGAGGGATAGCAGTAGGAGAAATACCTAATGTAAATGATGAGTTAATGGGTGCAGCAAACCAACATGGCACATATATACATATGTAACAAAACTGCATGTTGTGCACATGTACCCTAGAACTTAAAGTATAATAATAAAAAAAAACACTGGTATTTTTAACTATCATCACCGTGCTGTATATTAGATCTCCAGAACTCACTCATCTTTCCTAATTGAATCTTTCTTTGTTCCCTTTGATGAACATCTCTCTATTTCTAACCTCCACCCCTCCCAGTGTCCCTGGCAACAACTTTACTCTCTACTTCTTTGAGTTTGAGTATGGACTGCAAGGAAAAAATTCTAATTGCTCTTTTACAATAGGCAGCAGCTGAGCTATCAAGAGTATAACTACTTTTATACCAATTCACTCAGGGATGTCTGTTGTGATGTAAGTGGCTTCCTGGACCCTTCACTGGTGGCTTGCTGTTAAGATAGTGCAGAGAACTATGTTATTGAATTTTTTAACTTTTATTTTATTCTCTGGCAATTCCCAAGTACCAAGAGCTATGATGTAAAAGGTGCTATCTGTTTACCAGCTGCCACAATAAACAGGACAACTTTTAATTTCCATGACTACTGAAATCCAACAATAATAGTGGGGTGCCTCGACAAATCCAAGTGACAGTTCAGAATACCTGGGGCCTGGGGTCTGAGACAAGAATCATGGCAACACTTGATGTGATTGAACAGCGAGAAATAAACCATTCCTTTGAGGGGTGCAATGTCTAATTAGTAGCAGAGAATATTAATACAACATGGCTGTGGTTAAGGGACCTGTATGTACATTTTCCTTTATTCTTAGATTATGTTTTTAGCACCTTATTATTAATATATGATACCTATACCTTCAAAGCCTTAGTATTATCTCATTCTCTCCTCGCAGTCTTTCTGGTCATATTCACTTTGCAGATAAGGAAATTACATTTCAGATAATTTAAGCAACTTTTCCAAATCACGCATCTAGTTAATGAAAAAATTACAACTTGAACGCAGGTCCTCCATTTCATATTCTGACACCCTTAACACTAATGATGGCTGCTTATTACTGATTTTTGTAAAAAATAATCAAACTGGCCTTGCAGTCAGTTCAGTTCTCTCATTAAAATTGCTGACAGCATTGGATTGCTTATTCTTAATTTCATGTTCATAATTACATAAAATGATCTTGATGTCTATTACACTTATTTATTAGAAGCATTTAATAATAGTCAAATCTTCCTTCTAGACATAGGACCTACTTACCAGGGCAGGACTGGTAAATTGCCAGATTTATAGAAAGTGTTTTTTACATGAAACTTCAGGCTCGAGTTTGCCAGAAGATTCTACCAGATATCTGAACCATCCACAACTAAGACATCAAATTTGAGCACAGATGATATATCTATTGTCACGTCTCTCCCCCGTGCCCTTCAAAGTTACTTGAATCAATGAGAAGTCAATTGGGATAAGCAAAAATATACATTTTAGAGAAGACAGGAATTGCTGACTTTTTAGTCTATTACTTTCTCTAGGTTGCCTTGATACATATGAATGATACCATGAGAAATACAGTACTTGGTCTTTGCTGCAGAGAACATACAATCTATATGGGGAGATAGGACATACACATCAAATAAGATAACTAACAATGTATATTAATTAATTATTTCACCATGTATTCAACAAATATTTATTGAACACCAAACTTGTGCCAGGTATTATGCTAAACGAACAAAATAGAGAGGTTGTAGTGCAGACATTAAAGCAACATGAACACCACAACAAAATACAAAACTTAAGTGTTGCCTTAGTCTACTCGGGTTGCTAAAACAAAATACCATAAGTTGGTGGCTTATAAACAAGAGAAATTTATTTATCACAGTTCTTGAGTCAGGGAAGTTCAAGGTCAAGGTGCTGGTGGACTCAGTGTCTGGTGAGGGCCCATCTTTTCATAACTTTACACGGCAGAAGGGAAAAACTTGTACCTCTTTAGTGCCTTATAAGGGCACTAATCCCATTCATGAGAACTTCGCCATCATGACCTAATCACCTCCTAAAAACCCTACCTCACAATACCATCACATTGGTGATTATATTTCAACTTATGAATTTTGGTGGAATACAAGCATTTAGATCATAGCAGGAGTAGATGTTAAAGCAATATACAGGTTGGTGCAAAAGTAATTGCGATTTGCCCAAACCGATAGCTGTCACATACCTGTGACAAATGGAGGATGACCCTGGTGTTTTCACTGAAGGGCATTTGCAGCCCTAAAGAATGAATACAAATAACAGAATGTATTTTATGGCTGAATAATGCTCCATTGTGTATGTATACTACATTTTCTTTATCCACTCATCCATCGATGGACATATAGGTTGTTTCCAACTCTTGGCTATTGTGAATAGTGCTGCAGTACACATAGGAGTGCAGGTATCTCTTTTCCACACTAATTCCCTTTCTTTTGGACATATACTCACCAGTGGGATTGCTGGATTATACGGTAGTTCTATTTTTAGTTTTTTGAGGAACCTCCATATTGTTCTCCATAATGGCTGTACTAATTTACATTGCCACTAACAATTTATGAGAGATCCTCTTTCTCCACAACCTCACCAGCGTTCATTATTGCCTGTCTTTTGGGTAAAAGCCATTTTAACTGGGATGAGATGATATCTCATTGTAGTTTTAATTTTCATTTCTCTGATGATCAGTGATGTGGAGCATTTTTTCATATACCTGTTGGTCATTTGTATGTCTTCCTTTGAGAAATGTCTACTTAGATCTTTTGCCTCTTCTTTAATAATATTATTTGCTTTTTTCCTACTGAGTTGTTCGAGATTTTTAATATTTGAGTGCTTAAAAGAAATTTAACTCAGGAAGATAGAGAGTAGAATAATGATTTCCGGGCTGAAAAGGGTAGGTAGTGGGAAGGGGGAGATAAAGAGGGAATAATTAACACATACAAAAATATAGTTAAAAATAATAATATCTAGTGTTCAGTAGCACAGTTGGGCAACTACAATTAAAAATAATTTATCGTATATATCAAAATAACCAAAAGAGTTAAATTGAAATGTTCCTACACAGAAAAATGATAGATGCTTGAGGTGATGGATATCCCAATTACACTGACTTGTTCATTACATATTGTATGCCTATATAAAATATCACACATACCCTAAAGATATGTACAATTCTTATGTATCCATGAAAATTAAAAATTAAAAAAGGAACAGATAGAATCAAAAAGAGAAAATATTTTAGATTAGATATGTGTAAAGTTATAGAAGATGGAAGTGAGTAGAACTTATCTGGGAGTAATGAATATGCTACTTATTAGAAGGGAAGAAGAAGGAGAAAGGATTTGGGATGAATCAGTGGAAGGGTTTGAATTACAGTTCAGTATATTTAGATAGCTTGTTGCAATAGGGCATGACTAAAGTTACCAAACAGAAAAACAGGTGAACAAAGCAGCAACCTGAGATGATTAATCTGGCTACAGTACGCAAACTGGATTGTTGTAAAGGGGTTGGGGAAGATACCAAGAGTAGATAAGGGTGGAGGACAGATTGGGAGGGGGTCAAGGGAGACTTCTAGAATGTGAAAAATTATCTACGTCTTGATCTGGTGGCTGGACTTAAGCATATACATACACAGAATGTCAACAAACTGAGCATTTAATATTTGCTTACTTTACTGAATGTTTTACTTCAATACCAAATTACTAATAAAAGAAAAACAGTGCTTATGAGGATGGAGGCTGGGGGCAATGGAGAGTGATTATCTTTCCCTCATCTCTTGTATCTAATCCATCAGTAAACCTAAGTGATTCTACCTCCAAAACATATCTTTATTCTAACTACTTCTTTCCATCTCTACTACTTTCTTCCTAGTCCAAGCTAATGCTATCACTCAGCTGGAATATTACAGTGCCTTTCTAACTGTCTTCTTTTCACTTCTACTTCTGTCCCACCCCTCCCAGTTTGTTCTTGGTACAGGGGCCAAAGTCAGATCCTTTAGAAAAGATCATGTCACTCAAGCTGAAAATCCCTCAGGGCTTTCATCTTCTTTAACTGAGTCTCATACAACCTCCTAAATCTGATTTACCAAGCTCCATGTGACCCAATCTTTGCCTACCTCCACACCAACCCATCCTGCTATGCTCTAGATACCCTGCCCTTTCTTTTCCTCTAACATGCCACATTCTTTCTCAGTCTAGGGCTTTGGAACTAGCTATTATTACTCTGACTAGAATGCTTTTTCCTGTTTTTCCTGGACTTTTTCTTGTCACACAAATCTCCATTTAAACATTAGCCATTTAGAAGGTGGCTGTTAACATTCTAGTAACAGGAGGCAGACAAGAAATAAACATTACTTAAATACAAAAAATATCAACAGTGATAGGTGCTAGGCAGAGAACTGATGTAGCATGATGTGACAGTGTCATTAGAAAGGCCTTTCGAAGACCTGCTAAATTATCCCTCTGTCTCTCATGTTTATCATCTTCTCTCCCTTTGCAAACACTGTGGTATTCACAACACTGGATTTAAATTCTACCTTCCCTGCTGTGTAACCATTTACATATCACTGAGCTTCTAAGAATGTCCGTGACTGCATCTTTAAAATAGAAATAATGGTATTTTCTTCCTCATAGATTTGTTGGGAGATTTGCATGAGATATTCATGAAAAGCATTTAGCACAGTAACTATCACTTATTAGCAATTGTTATTAACCTAAGTGAAATGGGGTTTAATAAATGTTAGCTATTGTGATGTTGTGGTAAAAAGTACTAGTGGGTGAACATGAGGTATTCACATTTTTAGGCTTCAAGCTGAGACATCATCCTCATTAAACTAACACAGGAACAGAAAACCAAACACCACATGTTCTCACTTGGAAGTGGAAGATGAACAATGAGAACACATGGACACAGGGAAGGGAACAACACACGCTGGGGCCTGTTAGGGCGGGGCGGCGGGGCGGCAGGGCAGGGAAAGGGAGAGTGTTTTGGTTTGTTTTCATGCTGCCAACAAAGACATACCCGAAACTGGGAACAAAAAGAGGTTTAATTGGACTTACAGTTCCACATAGCTGGGTGAGGCCTCAGAATCATGGCGGGAGGTGAAAGGCACTTCTTACACGGTGGTGGCAAGAGAAAAAAAATGAGGAAGAAGCAAAAGCAGAAACCCCTGGTAAACCCATCAGATCTTGTTAGACTTAATCTCTATCATGAGAATAGCATGGGAAAGACCAGCCCCTATGATTCAATTATCTCCCCTGGGTACCTCCCACAACATGTGGGAATTCTGGGAGATACAATTCAAGTTGACATTTGGGTGGGGACACAGCCAAACCGTATCAGAGAGCATCAGGATAAATAGCTAATGCAGGTTGGGCTTAATACCTAGGTGATGGGTTGATAGCTGCAGCAAACCACCTGGCACATGTTTCCCTATGTAACAAACCTGCACACCCTGCATGTGTATCCCAGAACTTAAAATAAAATTAAATTAAAAAAAAAAAACATTTTTAGGGTACCAAGGACCATCACCTCACATAGGTAACAAATGAGTATTTTGTCTACTCAAAGGTACCGTATATCCAAAAATACATGGTATTGTCCGAGGCATGTGAACCAGAGCAACTCCATCTTAAATAAGCTGGGTAAAATGAGGCTGAAACCTACTGGGCTGCATTCCCAGATGGTTAAGGCATTCTAAGTCATAAGACGAGATAGGAGGTCAACATAAAATACAGGTCATAAAAGACCTTACTGATAAAACAGGTTACATTGAAGGAGATGGCCAAAACCCACCAAAATCAAAATGGCCACGAGAGTGACCTCTGGTGGTCCTCACTGCTACACTCCCATCAGCGCCATGACAGTTGACAAATGCCATGGCAACGTAAGGAAGTTACACTCTATGGTCTAAAAAGGAAAGGCATGAATAATCCACCTTAGCATATCATCAAGAAATAACCATAAAAATGGGCAACCAGCAGCCCTTGGGGATGCTCTGTCTATGGAGTAGCCATTCTTTTATTCCTTTACTTTCTTAATAAACTTGCTTTTACTTTGCACCGTGGACTCGCCCTGAATTCTTTCTTGTGTGAGGTCCAAGAACCCTCTCTTGGGGTTTGGATCAGGACCCCTTTCCTGTAACAGTATCACATGACCAACCTTATCACTATATCTCAAAGACAATAGATACAGCATCTCAAAGTCTTAGATATATCATCTCTTTCCAAAATGACACTATTTTTAGCCTCAGTAATAAAGTTTGCTAGGTCACCCAAATTACCTTGAAGGAAGTTTCATTAAACACAGCTTTTATTTGCTCACAGGAATCTGAGAGATTATATTTTATTTTAGATTGCTAAAGTGATTCTGTTAACAGATCACAAACCATTATATCAATCCAAAGACAGTGAAAAGGCAAACAGGCAACTCTTTCATCTTTTTCTCTATCTGCGGAATAAGGTTGATGAGACATTGCAACTTAACACAAAATACTCTTTATAAAATGGGTTGCATATAAATAGAGAAATGTGACTCTTTTGTCTTAAATATGTGCCACAGGTATGCTTTTGAATCTTCATAGGGTTCATGGATTGTCTGGGAAAGTTCTATAGGTTTGCAATTATTCTGACAAATAAAAGCTCTGCTGTTGGCTAGGTCTAGCAACTTGGATACCAAAATTCAATACACTGCTTTTAACATGAATCTCAGCATTTTCTGGGATTGTTTATAATGTTTAAAACCAAATCTAAGCTCGTGTAGAAAGGGATGAAGACATCTTTGAGAAAAGTATTATTTGAAAGTCAAAAGGAGCATCAAATAGGAATAGGTCTCCATTTCTTATGATAAGTTTTCTGTATTAGGTTACACCCTATCTTCTTACTCACTCAAAGAAAAAGACATTTTAAAAAAATTCTTACTACTACCAAACAGTATGAGTGCTAATTTCATAGTGTCATAATATATCTGATCAAGAACCCCTTTTATTAACGTTTAATACTATAATGGATTTTTTCTCATTTAATGTTAATTGTTTTTTGCCATGTGTGTATTGCCTATATTTGGACTGCATTACATTTAGAATATTCCAGTCTTCAGAAAAAAATGTTTACGTTCTATTGGGCTTTTATTTTTCTTTTTGTTTGATAATGCTACTAATTTTATGACTCTTCCAACTAAGATTCTCTTTCCAGTCTTCAGAGTTTAATTAAGGGCTTACTTACGTAATAAAGAATAATGTTTTTATTATACTTTCAAGGATTTTAGTACAAGTGAAGATGATTCTTATTAAAAGTGTCAAAGTATTTTAAAAAGGGAACTGTGTATAATCTGGCAAATTGTCAGATATCTTCAATTACTAAAGATCAAAAGGCAATTAATACCTGACTTTCAACTGAGCCTCATTTGCTTCAAAAATTAAAGAATTACTTAAAATATTGAGGTATTTTTAATAATAATAAATTATATTGCTGAATTTTCCTTTTTTCAAGCATCTTAAAATATTTCACAGAATGCTTTTCAGCAAATGCGCATCTTCTCCCAGGAAAGAGACCATGCCTTAGGACTTATTCAAAAATGGAAAAAAGTAACTGTAACAGAACTAATATTTAAATTTTGAAAATTATACCAGGATTAAGTTAATACTTGCACTAGACTACTGCTGTGAAAATCGGAATATCAACAGTTAGATTAATGTCATTTTACAACTGACTCTTAGGATGCATTTGGCATGTTTTGACTTTAAAAGTATCAATCTAAATCTTTAATTTTGCAATATTCATCATAGCAGTGACAAATGATGATTAAAACAAACTCTATCTGGAATGTTGCCATTTGCCCTATTTTCTTCTGAAGATAAACTTCATTTTATGTAGTTTTTATGTGGCAGATACTATGCCAAATGTGTTACATATCTCAATAACTACAAGAGCTCTTTGAAGTAAATATAAGCTCTATGAGGGTAAATACGTAAATGTAAGTTCTATGAGTCTGTCTGTTTTGTTCACAGATACACATCTAGTACTTAATACTGTGTCTGCCACATGGAGGGGTTCAATATATATTTATTAAATTGAATAAATGTTACCGATGGGGTAAGTGAAAGTGCTATGTACATAAACGCAAAGCCATATTTTTGTTTGGCTAGATTCTTACCTTCCATCTTTGTGGTACTATAGAGCAGACTTTCTGAGAAAAACTCTCTTTTTCTTCCAAATGTAGAAAGAGCAATCCATAATTCTGCATACTTTTTTAGCTTTCTTCTGTGGGTTTACAACAGCAAGGCTTCCAAGCTGTAGATCAGATATTAGGACTGATTACTACAAGATAAACGGCACTCATGGGTAGGGGTTGTATCGATATTAAAATATAGTTTTAGAAGACTTCTAAAACTGATGTTCTCTTGAGGCCTTACATTTGCAGGACACCTGAGCTGAACTTTAGCCTATTGAGGTTAGCCCAAAATGATCAGGAAAGATAATTGAGAGGCATTCTTAAGTAGACCATAAGTAACTAAGTTCACTCACAGATCATCAATCCACTTTTATAACTTTCACTGGAATCAAGTTTTGCTCTATTCCCAATCTAGGATAAAAGAGACTATGAAGGTCCATGGAACCCAAGTTTGGAACTAGTGTGGTCAAAGATCAGGGAAGTCCATGCATAGGGCTAACTTGGGATTTCGAGGTCATTGGACAAGGTCATTTAAGAGATCTCTTTTTCAAATGCAGGTGGATACTGGATTAGGGAAGCCAAAAATAGGCAACATTGGTGAATCCAGAAAGCGAAAACCCAGAGATCATGCCGAAAGTCTCTCTTTATGGCCATTTTCCCTGTCTGCACCCAAGGTGTCCACTGCTATTTCTTTAGCACAGGTTCCACATATTTTGGAAGCATATTCTCAAAACTAGGTAGCTGATTTCTGATAGAATGACTACTAGCAAACTTAAGGAAGACAACTAAGTTAGTAAAATGCTTTAATATCAAAAACAGCTTCACTGAAAGTACAAGTTCACACGCTAGTGTTAGTTTTGGGGTTATAGTTTCTGTTGATAATCCACAGCTCTAAGAATTCTCCTTACCATATTCAGAACAATTACTTTATCTCATTTTATTTTATTGTAGTAGGAACACCTAACATGAAATAGACCCTCTTTACTCATTTTTTATTCTCCTAGTTTTTTTTAGTCTTGTGGGACTCAGCACTTGACATCTGTAGGATCTGATGTATCTCCAGGCCTCTTTACAAATGTTTACGTGTCTAATATAGCACTGTTGACTATAGGCACAGTTGTAAGCAGATATCTAGAATATATTCATCTTGCTCAACTGAAACTTCATGACCGTTGCTTGGTAACTTGGCATTTCTCCCTCTCCCCAGACCTTGGCAACCATCATTCCACTCTGATTCTATGAATTTAACTATTTTAGATACCTCAAATTAGTGAAATCGTGCAATATATGTCTTTCTGTGACTGGCTTATTTCTCTTGGCCTAATGTCGCTAGGTGCACTTATGTTGTCACATATTGAAGCATTTCCTTCCTTTTAAAGGCTGAAGAGTATTTCACTGTATATACATTTCACATTTTAAAAAAATTCATTCATCTGTAGGTGGATCATTTAGGTTATTTTCACATCTCGGCTATAATGAATAATGCTACAATGATCAAAGGAGTGCCAATATATCTCTGAGACCCAGATTTCAGCTCCTGAGTAAGTTCCCAGAAGTAGGATTGTTGGTTCATACAGCAGTTCTATTTTTAATATTTTGAGGAACCTCCATACTGTTTTCTATGCCAAGTGCACCTTTTTGCACTCCCACCAACAATGTGCAAAAGTTTTAATTTCTCTACATTCTCACCAACATTTGTTGTCTTTTGTTTTTCTGATTATAGCCAAACTGACAGGTGTGAGGTAATATCTCATCATGGTTTTTATTTGTATTTCCCTGATGCTTAGTGACATTGTGTATGTTTTAATATACCTATTGGCCATTTTTAGTAGATCTCAAGCCAGGAATTTGAATGCACTGAAAAAAATGCAAGAAATTTCCAAGGGAGTATAAATACAAAGGCTATCAGATGTTTTTCCTAAAGGTAGTTAGTTACATTAATATGAAAACCCTAGGTCATTTTACCTGGGGTGACTGAAAGAGAAAGGCAGAAAGCTTCAAATGTTGGTAATGACTTTAAAAAAATGATTAATAAAGTCCTTACGTGAAAAATCAAGCAATTCTCTAAATTTTTTCTTGTAGCTGTTTAATATGATTTATTGTGAGTTCTTTACCTTCCTGGTGGAATATTAATTAGTGTGCGCGTGCGCGCGTGCACACACACACACTTATATCATTAATATTTTTTCAAGTCACTTAAAATATACTGCCTCTCCAGCCTTGTGATCTGTTCCTAAGACTGGTGACAAACTGCAATTGCTGCTGGCACAAAGCTAAAAGGAAATTGTAAAAATTATTACATGTCCTTAGGATTAATCAGTGATCTGAAAAACATAGTGAAAAAGAAACTATTACCTTTCTAGAGCTTTAACAATAGGCTCTGACTCAGACTGTTTTGTCCTGACCTTTCTATTTGAAACTGTGTCTAGGGTAAGTAACCACTACTTTCTCATGTGTAAAATAAATTTTCATTCTCTTTTTTAAAAGATTTGTTTTCAGAGAAGTTTAAGTTCACAGAACAATTGAGAAGAAGGTATAGAGTTCCCATCTACTCCCTGCCCCACACATGCATAGCCTCCCTCATTTTCAGCATCCCCTACCAATGTGATACATTTGATAAACCAACATTGATACATCGTTATATAAACCAAAAATAAAATTCCAATTCCCTGCCCCCAACCATCTGAATGGGCCCCTTCTCTCAGCCAAGGGCATTCCAAAGTTAACCTAGAAAACTAGTTTCAGACCCTGATGAGAAAGGGGAGCCAGAGGCCCCATTATACCCTCCTCCGTGTTGGAATTACTGATGGAACGGACTCTTTAAGTCTGATAAGAAACACTTACAATGCATTTTCTCTGAAGCCTGCTACCCGGAGGCTTTACCTACATGATAAAACCTTGGTCTCCACAACCCCATATTATAACCCAGATATTTCTTTCTATTGATAATAACACTTTTAGCCAATTGCCAGTCAGAAAACCTTTGAATCTGCCTATGACTTGGAAGTCCACTCTTCCAGTCATCCTGCATTTCTGGACTAAACCCATGTACATATTACATGTATTGATTGATGGCTCATGTCTCCCTAACATCTATAAAACCAAATTGTATGCTGACCACCTTGAGGACACGTCATTAGGGCCTCCTGAGGCTGTGTCATGGGAGTGTACTTAAGTTTCACAAAACAAACTTTCTAAATTGATTGAGACCTGTCTCAGATACTTTTGGGTTCACAATTATCACCCAAAGTCCATAGTTTATATTAGAGTTTACACTTTATATTGTACATGCTAGGGGTTGGACAAAGGAAAATGACACACATCCACCATTATAGCATCATACGGAGTATTTTCATTACCCTAAAAATCCTGTGTGCTCTATTCATTCATCCATGCCCCCCATGGTTCTGACAAGTATTGATATTTTTATTGTTTTGTCTTTATAGTTTTAACTTTCCCAGAATGTCACATAGTTGGAATCATACAGTATGTAGCCTTGTCAGACTGGCTTCTTTCACTTAATATGCATTTAAGGTTCTTCCATGTCTTTTCATGGCTTTCCATAACTAAATAGCTTATTTTATTTTTTATTTATTTTATATCATTTTATTTATTTATTTATTTATTTTTGAGATGGGGTCTCGCTCTGTCACCAGGCTGGAGTGCAATGACGCAATCTCGGCTCGCTGCAACCTCCGCCTCCCAGGTTCAAGCGATTCTCCTGCCTCAGCCTCCCAAGTAGCTGGAACTACAGGTGAGTGCCACCTGTAGTTCCACCTACTTTTTATATTTTTAGTAGAGACAAGGTTTCACCATGTTGGCCAGGATGGTCTCGATCTCTTTACCTCATGATCAGCCTGCCTCAGCCTCCCAAAGTGCTGAAATTACAGGCATGAGCCACTGCACCCGGCCTTCCCCTTTAACACTGAATGATATTCCCTTGCCTGGATGTTCCAAGTTTATTTATCCATTTACCTAATGAAGAACATCTGGTTGTTGGCAAGTTTGGGCAGTTATTAATAGAGATGCGTTAAGCACCTGTGTCCACATTTTTGTGTGAACATAAGTTTTCAGCTCTTTTGGGTGAATACCAAGGTGCATGATTGCTGAATAATATAATAAGAGTATATTTAGTTTTGTGAGAAATTGTCAAACTCTCTTCCAAAGTGGATGTACCATTTTGCATTCCCACCAGCAATTAATGTGAATTCCTGTTGCTCCACATCCTCACCAGCATTTGATATGTTTTGGAATTTGGCCATTCTAATAGATGTGTAGGCATCTCATTGTTTTAATTTGCATTTCCCGGATGACTTATGATATGGATCATCTTTTCATATGTTTATTTCCATCTGCATATATCCTTTGGTGAGATGTCTGTTAAGGTCTTGGCCCATAAAATGTATTTCCTTGGTACTAGTCTTATAGGTATTACTTTTCTTATAGATATTTCCTAAGGAGTCATCAGATTGCTATTAAAATAAAAATAAATTCGGGGAATTTCAGGAGAGGAGTTTCATGTCATTATTACAAACATTCTGAATCATACTGTATTTGTTACATGCAATATGAGGAGCAAATCAGGTATTATATTTATAGTAGTAGAGTTCTTCCTGATTTTTGAAAGTGGAAAACCATTTCTACATTAAATCAATGCTGTAATATTTTGTAAGTAGTGAACATCTACAGGGAATTTTTAAAAAATATGTTTTGGGACTAGTAGCCAAAGAAATTACTATTAAATTGGTATTTCTAATGAAAACATGCCTTTATAAATAAAATACTCAAAGTGCAATGTAGTTCTGGAGCCCAGAGCTGTTTCTGGAACATCATAAGGGTTCAATAAATATTTGTATAATTAAATGAATTTTACAGATCCTGAAAGTGTTATGTATAGTAAACAAAAAGTAATATCCTTGTTAGACTAAATGCTTACTTTTCACCCATATCACATTGAAGAGTAAGATCTTCTAGAAAGCTATCATGTCTTTAGAACTATTATGATTCCTTTATTACTAAACATTAAAATAATATAACTGTACATAGCAAGCCACTAATTAAGTATCAAAGATGGAATCATATTCGTTCAAACTAAAAGCTTTACTTGAAATTTTTAAAAGTCTAAAAATGAATAAAACTAAAATACGAGTTTTAAAATTTAGGATGCCAACTAACGAAAGCTGTTTTTTTAAAAGTCTGACCACGAATAAGGCATCTTCTATTTTTATTGCTTTTTATGCAGTAAGATAAAAGCTTGAGGCAAGGATTGGATCTAAGGTCATATTGACCCCTATGCCAAAGTAACTTTTGAGCTAAAATTTTATATGACATCCTGCTACCCAATTTATTCCAATGGATTTTTTAGATAACTAATATATAAGAATGAGATTTAAGCATACCCAATACATTTTTGTCTGTTAGCAACATTCTTTAATATTAGATGTGTGATTTATTTTTGCCAAAGAGACCCAAAGGATTGCAGTAAAACAAGGATAATTTAGATATTATTAACTATTTTCAAAATAGAAAAGTATTTTTTATACTACTCTCACTATTATTTATCTTTAGGTACTTTAGTACTTATTTATATCCCTATCTCAGGAAAGGAGAAAAATAGAGAAAGGAGGTAAAATTAAGAGAAATAATTATGACTAATTGCTTGAAAATGATGAAACATTAGGAGGGAAGACTGAAAACAGTCCTGAAGCAAGAATTCTTGGGGAGTCTGAATTTTAGCCAAAGATGATAAATTATATGAATCCTCTGATAGATTAGCCACTTGCATAATACTGCTTTTACCACTGGCTCTCTCTCTGTAGTCATCGGAAGAGATGACTTGGTCCAGATTTGAAGACAGTGCAGGTAGTGAAGGAGTATTGGTATTTGAGCTTCTCACAGTGACAGTTTACATTTAAGAATAAATTGTGCAGTTACAGTTCTCTAACATTCAGAATTTCTGGTTCAGTTTCAGTGTTAGACTACTTGTTTTAAACAAGAAACACTACACAGTGGTCTTTCCTGAATGGGATATGTTTCAAGGCCCCCATTAGATGTCTGAAACCTCAGGTAGTACTAAACTCTCTATATACTATGTTTTGTCCTGTACATATGTATGATCAACTTTAATTTAAGAGGGCAGAGCAAGATGGCTGAATGGAAGACTCCACTGATAGCTTCCCCTGCAGGAACATCAAAATTTAACAACTAACTACACACACACAAAAGCACTGTCATAAGAACCAAAAATCAGGTGAGCAATCCAGTACATGGTTGTAACTTCATATCATTGAAAGAGGCACTGAGAACATGAGAATGAGTAGGGAGAGGGAGACAGAGAATAAGGATGAATACTGTGTTCCTGAGTTGCTAATTCAGTGTGACTTGTTGAATGATAGGGTATTTTTTTATGATTGGTTATTTTTAATTTAAAAGAACTTAATGGGCAGAGGAGTTAATTTCACTCTTTTGTATTTCTTTCAATCATTTATTGTCTCTTCCTTTGTCATTTTTCTTTTCTGACTTTGGGCTAACGGGCGTTGACTTTGATTGATTGTCAGAGGTATATACCTCTGAGTATATATATTTTGAGTTTGAGTGATAACCATATGACCTATAAACAAAGGTAGTAGTTTCTTGGTTTTAGCTTCCCATCACTTCAGCCAAACTCTAGGGTAGATGTAAGTGAGGAAATTTTTGACTGCAATAGAAGAGTGGTACAATAAAATATTTATTTGAGCTAAATTATTTTATCCTAAAATAGCCTGAGCTTACTGTGTAATAGTATTCAAGTGCTAGGAATTATGGGACATTTCATAAAATTTCCAACATACTGCACTATTTGTTTTTATATACTGCTATATGAAGGTATGCCTTACATTTCCATATAAAATAAATATATTTCTAAAATTCAAAAAAAGAAGTATACAATAAATATTAGCTATTACCATTACCATAATATAATTTTTACTTTTAAAATTTGAATTCCTCTTGCTATCTTTATCTCTGAGTCTTTGTCTCTGTTTTGCCTAGCTCTATCTTTTGCCTAATGTTGTTCAATTTTCTCATCACGTTGAATAAGAAATGAATACATAAACCATTAATCTGCCGTTCAATTTATAATGGATATTTCTGGCAAAAATAACCAGCACAAATTAAAACTGAAAATGGCTATGACCGTATGTGGCAAAAATGTGATATTGACTAAAAGTGGAGCAAATCTTGAAATGCAGATCTGCAAAATTTGACCCAGGAAAATTGAATCTCGTAGAAATAAGTCACTGAAGAAACCTCACACAAATAATACCTAAAATTGGTAAAATTTGACGCAGACAGAACTCTTGATGATTAAATTTTCACTCTGAAGTTTAAATAAAGAACTGTCAGACGTAACTTTAGGGCAAGCACAGTGGTTCATGCCTGTAATCCCAGCACTTTGGGAGGCCAAGGTGGGTGAATCATTTGAGCCCAGGAGTTTCAGACCAGCCAGGACAACATGGTGAAACCCCATCTCTACAAAAAATACAAAAATTATCCTGGCATGTGGCACGTGCCCAGGGTCTCAGCTACTTAGGAGGCTGAGTTGGGAGGATCAATTGAGCCTAGGAGGTTGAGGCTGCAGTGAGTTGTGATCATGCCACTGCACTCCAGACTGGGCGACAGAGTGAGACCCTGTTTCAAAAAAAAAGAAAAAAAGAAATCACTTTAAGAAACCAAAAAGAATTAATCCCCAAAATTAAAACAATGTTATGTAATATAAAAATTGATTCAAAAATAAAAAATAAAAAAAGAAAGAGGCACTGAAGAGGGTAGTAAACACAGCTTGAATCACTGATGCCACCCCTCCCCACTTCCCTTGGCAGTGGCCATGTAATGCAGAGAGAAAAACTGTGCACTTGGTGGAGAAACAGCACACTGCCTGGGAGACTTGGCATTGAACTCAGTACCATACTGCCCTGTCACAGCAGAAAGCAAAGCCATGCTAGGCTCATTTGGCACCCACCCATGAAGAGAACATTTCAATCAGCCCTAACCAGAATGGAATTACCCATTCCAGTGGTTGGAACTTGAGTTTCAGCAAGCATCACCGCCAAGTGCTAAAATCCTTTGGGGTCCTAGGTATACTTGAAAGGTAGCCTAGAACACAAGGACTGCAATTCCTAGGCAAGTCCTAGTGCTGGGCTGGGCTTACAGCCAGTGAACTAGGGTGGCCTATGACCTAGGGAGACACCAGCTGGGGCAGCTAAGGGAGTGCTTGCTTCACCCTTCTCCCAACTCCAGGCAGTGAAGCTCTCCTTCTGCTTGAGGGGAGGAGAGAGAAAAGTAAAGAGAACTTTGTCTTGCATCCTGGATACCAGCTCAGCCACATAATATGGCTAGCTCATCCTTGGCTATAGCTTTTGGACAACATTTCCAGACAAACCCTGAGCCATAAGGGAATCTGCTGACTTGAAGGGAAGGACATTTGCCCAGCAGGATTCATCACTTGCTGACTAGAGAGTACATAGGCCCTGAATAACCAACAGGGATACCCAAGTAGTACACTGTGGGCATTGGGTGAGATTCTGAGAAATGCTGCCTTCAGGTGAGACTCAGCAAGTTCTCAACTGTAGTGACTATAGCGAAAGAATCCTTCTGTTTGAGAAAAGCAAAGAGAAAAGTGAAGGGAACTTTTTGTCTTGCACCTTAGGTACCAGCTCAGCCACAGTAAGGTACAGCACCAAGTGAGTGCTTGGGGTTCCTGAATCTAGTCCTAGGCTCTTGGACAGCATTTCTGGACCTGCTCTGGGCCAGATGGGAGCCCACTGTCCTGAAGCATGAGTCCCAGGCCTAGCAGCAGTAACCACAAGCTGACTAAAGATGCCTCAGGCTTTAAGTCAACATTGGTGGTAACCTTGCAGAATTCCCCATGGCCCAGTCATGATGCTGGCCACTGGAAAAGGCTCCTGTTGCTATGGAAAGGTGAAAGAAGAGTGGGAAGGACTTTGTCCTGTGGTTTGAGGGCCAGTTTAGCTGCAGTAGAATAGAACACCAGATAGATTTGTGAGGTTTTTGACTCCAATATCTGGTCCCCAGATGGCATCTCTGGTCCCCAGATGGCATCTCTGGACCCTCCTGGGGCCTGGGTGAACTCAGCGCCTAGAATGGAAGGTCACAAACCTGGTTGGCTTCCCCACCTGCTGATTGTGGGGCCCTAGGGCTTTGAATGAATATAAGTGATAGCCAGGTAGTGGTTACAGCAAGCCTTGGGTAAGACCCAGTGCTGTGCAGGCTTGGGTAAGACCCAGTGCAGTCTCAGTGGTGGAAGCCAGAGAGGTGCTTGCATCACTCCACCTGCAGTTTCAGGAAGCTCAGCACAGAGAGAGAGAGAGAGATTCCATTTGTTTTGGAAAAATAAAGGGACAAAACAAGAGCCCCTGCCTGATAATCCAGAGAATTCTTCTCAATCTTATTCAAGAATACCAAGGCAGTACTTCTATGAGTCTGCAAGAACCTCAGTGTTACTGAATTTAAGGTCCAAGTGCCTTTAGATACCTGGAAAGCTGTCCCAAGAGGAATGGGCACAAACAAGCTGAGACTACAAAGACCACAATAAATGCCTAGCTCTTTAAGGTCCAGACACTGACAAACATCCACAAGCATTAAGACCATGCAGGAAAACATGACCTTACCAAAAGAACTGGATAAAGTACCAGGGACCAACCTGGGAGAAATGGAGATATGTGACCTTTCAGACAGAGAATTTAAATTAGCTTTTTTTGTTTGTTTGTTTGTTTGTTTGTTTAGGTAACTCAAAGAAATCCAAGATAATACAGAGAAGGAATTCAGAAGTCTATCATATAAATGTAATAAAGAGATTGAAATAACTTAAAAGAAGAATCAAGCAGAAATCATAGAGTTAAAAAATGTAACTGACCTGCTAAAGAATGCATCGGAGTCTCTTAATAGCAGATTTGATCAGGCAGAAGGAAGAATTAGTGAGCCTGAAGACAGGCTATTTGAAAATATAGTCAAAGGAGACAAAAAAGAATATAAAACAATGATACATGCCTACAAGATCTAGAAAATAGCTTCAAAAGGGCAAATTCAAGTTATTGGCCTTAAAGAGGAGGTAGAGAAGGAGATAAGAGTACAGAGTTTATTCAAAGGGATATTATCATAGATCTTCCCAAACCTAGAGAAAAAGATCAGTATTCAAGTACAAGAAGGTTATAGAACACCAAGAAGACTTAAGCCAAAGAAGATTACCTTCAGGCATTTAATAATAATATTCCCCAAAGTCAAAGATAAAGAAAGTATCCTGAAAGCAGCAACAGAAATAAAACAAATAACATACAATGGAGTGCTAATATGGTTGGCAGCAGAGTTTGTAGTGGAAACCTTCAATGGAAAACTAGGAAAAAGTGGCATGACATATTTAAAATGTTTAAGGAAAATGCTTTTACCCTCAAATAGTACATACAAATATATCCTTTAAGCATGAAGGAAAAAATAAAGGCAAACAAAAGCTGAGGCATTTCAACACCAGATACCTGTCCTATAAGAAATGCTAAAAGGAATTATTCACTTTGAAAGCAAAGGATGTTAATGAGCAAGAAGAAATTATCTGAAGGTACAAAACTCACTGGTAATAGCTAGCATGCAGAAAAACACACATTATTATAACACTGCAATTGTGGTATGTAAACTACTCTTAAGTAGAAAGACAAAATGATGAACTAATCAAAAATAATAACTACAACAACTTTTCAAGACATAGTACAATAAGACATAAAGAGAAACAACAAACAGTTAAAAAGCAGGGGGACAAAATTAAAGTGTAGAGTTTATATTAGTTTTCTATTTGCATGTTTGTTTGTTTATGCACTGAGTGTTGTCATCAGTTTAAAATAATAGATTACAAGGGTATTTGCAAGCCTTATGGTAACCTCAAATAAAAAAACAAACATACAATGGATACACAAAAAATAAAAAGAAAGAAATTAAATCATACCACCAGAGAAAATAACCTTCCCTAAAAGGAAGACAGAAAGGATGGAAATAAGGAAGAGAAGATGAAAAAACAATCAAAAAACAAATTTTAAAATGGCAGGAATAAGTCCTTACTTATTAATAATAACGTTGAATGTAAATGGACTAACCTCTCCAATCAAAAGACATAAAGTGGTTGAATGGATGAATAAAAAAAAAACCAAATGATCTGTTGCCTGTAAGAAACATCTATAAAGATTCAAATAGACTGACAACTAAGGATGAAAAAAGATATTCCATGACAAAGGAAACTACAAAAGAGCAGGAGTAGGTATACTTATGTCAGACAAAATATCAGACAAAATAGATTTCAAGATAAAAACTGTAAGTAGAGACAAAGAAGACCATTGTATAATGATCAAGGGGTCAATTCAGCAAGAATATATAACAATTGTAAATATATATGCACACAATGCTTGAGTACCCAGATATATAAAATCAATCTTATTAGAGCTAAGGAGAGAGATAGATGTCAATGCAAAAATAGCTGGAGACTTGAACACCCCTACTTTTAGCATTGGAGAGATCATCCGGATGAAAAATCAACAAGTAAACATTGAACCTAATCTGCACTATAAACCAAATGGACCTAATAGGTATTTACAGAATATTTCATCCAACAGCTCTATAATACAAATTCTTCTCCTCAGCACATGGATCATTCTAAAGAATAGACCTAGGTCACAAAACAAATCTCAGAACATTCAAAACAATTGAAATAATATTGTGATTGCCCAACAAGTTCACCTTTCCCACTCCCTAGACAGAGCCAATTCATCAAGACAGGGGAATTGCAATAGAGAAAGAGTAATTCGCACAGAGCCAGCTGTGCAGGAGACTGGAGTTTTATTATTCCTGAGCATTCGGGGATTGGTGTTTTTAAGGATAACTTGGGGGTAGGGGATTGGGAAGAGTGGAGGGCTGATTGGTCAGTTTGGAGATGTAATCATAGGGGATTGAAGTGAATTTTTATTGCTGTCTTCTGTTCCTGGGTAGGATTGCAGAACTGGTTGAGCCAGACTGCCAGTCTGGGTGTTGTCAGCTGGTGCATCAGAACACAAGGTCCGCAAAATATCTCAAACACTGATCTTAGGTTTTACAAGTGATGCTATTCCCAGGAGCAATTTGGGGAGGTTCAGACTCTTGCAGCAGGAGACTGCAAGGTCCCTAACCCATAATTTATAATCTTGTAACTAATTTGTTAGTCCTACAAAGGCAGACTGGTCCCCAGGCAAGGAGGGTTCTTTTTTCAGAAAAGGGCTATTATTAATTTTGTTTCAGAGTTAAACTGTAAACTAAATTCCTTCCCAAGGTTAGTTCGGCCTATGGTCAGGAATGAACAAGGACAGCTTAAAGGTTAGAATTAAGATGGAATCAGTTAGATCTGATCTCTTTCACTGTCATAATTTCCTCAGCTATGATTTTTGCAAAGGCAGTTTCAATATTAAGCATCTTTTTTGACTACAATGGAATGAAATGAGAAATCAATAATGAGGAATTTTGGAAACAGTACAATCACATGGAAATTAAACAATATGCTCTCGGATGACCAGTGGGTAAATGAAGAAATTAAGAAGAAAATTCAAAAACTTCTTCAAGCAAATGATAATGAAAACATAACCTACCAAAACCTATGGAATACAGCAAATGCAGTACTAAAAGGGAAATTTATAGTTATATGTGAGAAAAAAACTTCAAATAAATAACCAATAATGCATCTTAAAGAATTAGAAAAGCAAGAGCAAACCAAACCCAAAAGAAGTAGAAGAAAAGAAAATAATAAATATGAGAGGAGAAATAAATAAAATTGAAATTAAGAAAGCAACACACACAAAAAAGAAAAAGCAAAAAAGATAACAAAAAAGAAAACAGCACAAAAGAACAATGAAACAGAAAGGTTTTTTTGAAAAGATAAATAAAATTGACAATCGGAATAGTAAGTAAGAAAAAAGATAGAAGACCCAAACCAATAAAATCAGAAATGAAAAGAAGACATTACAACTGGTACTACAGACATTTAAAGGATCATTACTGGCTACTACGAGCAACTATATGCCAATCAATTGGAAAATATAGAAGAAATGGATAAATTCCTAGACACTTACAACCTGCCAACATTGAACCAGGAAGAAATCCAAAACCTGAACATACCAATAGCCAGTAATGAGACCAAAGCTATAATAAAAAGTCTCACAGTTAAGAAAAGCCTGAGACCCAGTGGCTTCACTGCTGAGTTCTACCAATTACTAGAATTAATACCAACCTTGTTCAAACTATTCTCAAAAATAGAGAAGGGAATACTTCCAATCTCATTCTAGAAGGTCAGTATTATCAACACCAAAACCAGACAAACACACATTAAAAAAAGGAAACTACAGGTCAATATCTTTGATGAATATTGATGCAAAAATTCTCAACAAAATACTGGTGAACTAAATGCAACAATAAAACAAAAAGATTATTCATCATGACCAAGTGGGATTTATCCCTAGAATACAACAATGGTTCTACATATACAAATTAACCAATATGATACATCATATCAACAGAATAATGGACAAAAACCATATGACCATTTAAATTGATGCTGAAAAAGCATTCGATAAAATTCAACATCCCTTCATGAAAAAATTCCCCAAGAAACTGGGTAAGAAGGAACATAACTCAACACAATAAATGTCATATATGACAGACTCACAGCTAGTATCATACTGAATGGGGAAAACTGAAAGCCTTTCTTCTGAGATCTGGAACACAACAAGGATGTTCACTTTCACCAATATTATTCAGTGTAGTACTAGATATCCTAGTTAAAGTAGTTATAGCAGTCAAACAAGAGAAAGAAATAAAGGCATCCAAACTGGAAAGAAAGAAGTCCAATTATCCTTGCTCGCAGATTATATAATGTTATATTTGGAGAAAGATAAAGATTCCACAGGAAAACTATTAGAACTGATAAACGAATTCAGTAAAGTTGCAAGATATAAAATCAACATACAAAAATCAGTAGCATTTCTATATGTCAACAGTGAACAATTCGAAAAAGAAATCAAAAAGTAATCCCATTTACAGTAGCCATAAATCAAATTAAATACCTAGGAATTAACTTCACCAAAGAAGTGAAAGTTGTCTACAATGGAAACTATAAAACACTGATGAAATAAATTGAAGAGGACAGAAAACAATGGACAGATATTTCATGTTCATGGACTGGAAAAATCAATATTGTTAAAATGTCCAAACTACCCATAGCAATCTACAGATTCAATTCAATCATTATCAAAATACCAATGACATTCTTTACAGAAATAGAAAAAAAAATCCTAAAATTTGTATGGAACCACAAGAGATGCAAAATAGCCAAAACTATCCTGAGTAAAAAACAAAACTGGGAGAATCAAATTACCTGATTTCAACTTATACTACAGAGCTATAGTAACCAAAACAGCATGGTACTGGTATAAAAACAGACACATAGACCAATGGAACAGAATAGAGAACCCAGAATCATATCCATACATCTACAGTGAACACATTTTTGAGAAATGTGCCAAGAACATACATTGGGAAAAAACAGTCTCTTCAATAAATGATGCTGGGTAAAGGGGATATCCATATGCAGAAGGATAAAACTTGACCCCTATCTCTTGTCTTATACAAAATCAAATCAAAATGGATTAAAGACTTAAATATGAGATCTCAAATTATGAAACTGCTGCAGGAAAACATTGGGGAAACTCTATAGGACATTTGTCTGGTGAAAAATGTCTTGAGTAATACCCCACAAGCACAGGCAACCAAAGCAATAATGGATAAACGGGATCACATCAAGTTAAAATGCATCTTCACAGGAAAGGAAACAATCGACAAAGTGAAGGGACAAATCACAGAATGGGAGAAAGTATTTGCACACTACTCATCTCATAAGGAATTAATAACCAGAATATATAAGGACCTCTAAAATCTCTATAGGAAGAAAACCTAATAACCTCATTTAAAAAATGAGCAGAAGATTTGAACAGAAATTTTTCAAAAGAAAATATACAAATGTCAAAGAGGCATATGAAAATGTGCTCATTCCCCTTTATCATTTTTTATTGTGTCTATTTGATTCTTCTCTCTTTTTTTCTTTATTAGTCTTGCTAGCGGTCTATCAATTTTGTTGATCCTTTCAAAAAACCAGCTCCTGGATTCATTGATTTTTTGAAGGGTTTTTTGTGTCTCTATTTCCTTCAGTTCTGCTTGGATTTTAGTTATTTCTTGCCTTCTGCTAGCTTTTGAATGTGTTTGCTCTTGCTTTTCTAGTTCTTTTAATTGTGATGTTAAGGTGTCAATTTTGGATCTTTCCTGCTTTCTCTTGTGGGCATTTAGTGCTATAAATTTCCCTCTACACACTGCTTTGAATGCGTTCCAGAGATTCTGGTATGTTGTGTCTTTGTTCTCGTTGGTTTCAAAGAACATCTTCATTTCTGCCTTCATTTCGTTATGTACCCAGTAGTCATTCAGGAGCAGGTTGTTCAGTTTCCATGTAGTTGAGCGGCTTTGAGTGAGATTCTTAATCCTGAGTTCTAGTTTGATTGCACTGTGGTCTGAGAGATAGTTTGTTATAATTTGTGTTCTTTTACATTTGCTGAGGAGAGCTTTACTTCCAAGTATGTGGTCAATTTTGGAATAGGTGTGGTGTGGTGCTGAAAAAAATGTATATTCTGTTGATTTGGGGTGGAGAGTTCTGTAGATGTCTATTAGGTCTGCTTGGTGCAGAGCTGAGTTCAATTCCTGGGTATCCTTGTTGACTTTCTGTCTCGTTGACCTGTCTAATGTTGACAGTGGGGTGTTAAAGTCTCCCATTATTAATGTGCAGGACATAGGCGTGGGCAAGGACTTCATGTCCAAAACACCAAAAGCAATGGCAACAAAAGCCAAAATTGACAAATGGGATCTCATTAAACTAAAGAGCTTCTGCACAGCAAAAGAAACTACCATCAGAGTGAACAGGCAACCTACAACATGGGAGAAAATTTTCACAACCTACTCATCTGACAAAGGGCTAATATCCAGAATCTACAATGAACTCAAACAAATTTACAAGAAAAAAACAAACAACCCCATCAAAAAGTGGGTGAAGGACATGAACAGACACTTCTCAAAAGAAGACATTTATGCAGCCAAAAAACACATGAAAAAATGCTCATCATCACTGGCCATCAGAGAAATGCAAATCAAAACCACTATGAGATATCATCTCACACCAGTTAGAATGGCAATCATTAAAAAGTCAGGAAACAACAGGTGCTGGAGAGGATGTGGAGAAATAGGAACACTTTTACACTGTTGGTGGGACTGTAAACTAGTTCAACCATTGTGGAAGTCAGTGTGGCGATTCCTCAGGGATCTAGAACTAGAAATACCATTTGACCCAGCCATCCCATTACTGGGGATATACCCAAAGGACTATAAATCATGCTGCTATAAAGACACATGCACACGTATGTTTATTGCGGCATTATTCACAATAGCAAAGACTTGGAACCAACCCAAATGTCCAACAATGCTAGACTGGATTAAGAAAATGTGGCACATATACACCATGGAATACTATGCAGCCATAAAAAATGATGAGTTCATGTCCTTTGTAGGGACATGGATGAAACTGGAAACCATCATTCTCAGTAAACTATCGCAAGAACAAAAAACCAAACACCGCATATTCTCACTCATAGGTGGGAACTGAACAATGAGATCACATGGACACAGGAAGGGGAATATCACACTCTGGGGACTGTGGTGGGGAGGGGGGAGGGGGGAGGGATAGCATTGGGAGATATACCTAATGCTAGATGACGAGTTAGTGGGTGCAGCGCACCAGCATGGCACACGTATACATATGTAACTAACCTGCACAATGTGCACATGTACCCGAAAACTTAAAGTATAATAATAAAAAAAAGAAAATGTGCTCATTATCATTCATCATCAGAGAAATGAAAATCAAAACTACAATGAGATATCATCTAGCCCCAATTAAAATGGCTTTTATCCAAAAGTCAGGCAATAAAAAATGCTGGTGAGAATGTGGAGAAAAAGCCTCATCCACTATTAGTGGAAGTGTAAATTAGTACAACCACTGTGAACAGTTTGGACATTCCTCAAGAAACTAAAAATGTAGCTACTATACAATCCAGCAATTTACCCAATGGGGAGGTATCCAAAAGAAAGAAAATCAGTACATTGAAAAGATATCTGCACTCTGTATTTGCGGCAGTACTATTCATAATAGCCAAGATTTGGAAGCAACCTAAGTGTCCCTCAACAGATGAATGGATAAAGAAAATGTGGCATATATACACAATGGAACATTATTGAGCCAAGAAAAATAATTTGATCCTGTCATTTGCAAAAACATGAATGAAATTGGAGGTCATTATGGTATGTGAAGTAAGTGAGGCACAGAAAAACCAACTTCATATGTTCTCACTTATTTGTAGGAGCTAAAAATTAAAATAATTGAACTCATGGAGATAAAGAGTGGAAGGAAGGTTACCAGAAGCTGGGGAGGGTAGTGGCATAGTTGGGGGCAAGTGAGGATGGTTAATGGTTACAAAAAGCAGTTAGAAAGAATGAGTAAGACCTAGTATTTGATAGCCCAACAGGGTGGCTATAATTAATAATAATTAAATTATACATTTAAAAATAATTAAAAGAGTATAATTGGAGTGTTTGTAAAACAAGTGATAAACACTTTAGGGGGTGGATACCCCATTTACTATAAAGTAATTATTAGACATTGCATTCCTGTATCAAAGTATCTCATGTAACCCATAAATATATGTACTCACAAAAATTAAAAACTAAAATTTTTTAAAGTTTAATTTATAAATTAGACACAGTGAGAGATTAAAAACAATAACTAATCAAAATAGAATGATTATAACAACCTGCTGTAATCAAAGTTATGTGAATGTGGTCTTCCTTTCTTTCTCAAAATACCTGATTACACTTTACACATCCTGCTTCCTCTTGTGATGGTGTAAGATGATAAAATGCCTACATAGTGAGACGAGATGAGGTAAATTACAAAGGCATTGTGAGCTAGCATTTAATACTTATGAATTGTTTATTGCTGGAATTTTACATGTAACATTTTTGGACTGTAGTTACCTGAAGCTTTGGAAGGTGAAA
Source organism: Pan troglodytes (assembly GCF_028858775.2). NCBI lineage: Eukaryota > Metazoa > Chordata > Mammalia > Primates > Hominidae > Pan > Pan troglodytes. The sequence goes on from NC_072413.2 coordinate 36,588,718, forward strand.
CCAAGGATAAAGGATGAGGGGAATACTGTGCTTATTTGTTGAAAATATGAATAAATGTGGAACTGAATGTAATATTCAAGGAATTTTCCATTTAGTTTCAAGCCCTGCTCATGTACAAATATTTTCTTGTTTTAGTTAGTTGCAATCAAGAAGCAAATCCTCTGGGATTCAACTTTTTAGTTAGACTATAGAATACGTGAGACTTACAAAGAGGGCATTATCTTAAAAGATAATTGCAAGTACTGAACTATACTTCTCAGGCAAATAAGCCCATCAAATTTAATAAAATGTTGGGGTGCAACACAAGTGAAGTGGAAAACTCTCAGAATTAAACTGACTTAAGTAGGCTTTTGATTTGTATAGGAAGTAGATTATTTGTCATTGATTTTCAAATCATTGGTTACACATCTAAATAGGCATAATTAACAGATATGTCTTGGTTTTGGAGATATTAACACTTTATGTCAAAAGTTGCTCTCATAAAACATACTACATAATGAGATCCTAGTGTGTATTTTATGACATGTGTGTGAATCTGTATGTTTAAGCCTGAGAATATTAATGGTTTATGGACCAGTTAGTGCCTTTGGTTAAAATGAAATGATTATGCTAATGCACTTAATGTCATGAGTTGGAATCTTACAAAGTAGAATTCCCATTGAGTTATATATAGTATTTTCCATGGTAGACAACTGCATGCCTTAGCTTGGCTATTTCCAAAACGTCTTGTTGATTACAAAGGATGGCATAAGAAAGTAGCAGCCATTTTCAGCCATGTAAATACAGTACAAGTAATAAGCACGGTATCTAGCACATAGTAAGTGTTCTATAAGTATTAATAATTATTGGTACTACTACACAACTGCAGTACTTTAAAGATAGCCAATAGGTTAGTTTCTACTAATAGTAAATAATATCAACTTCACAAATGAAGTTCACACACAGTTATAATAGATGGCTACAATTTTTATAGCTATGATAAATATTTGCACTTAAGAACATATGTTCTTTATTTCTACAAAAAATTGGCCTCTTCTTGACATCTGCAGAAGATCATTCTATTGGATAATGCTACCTAAAAGTGATTCTAGGTAGCACTTAGAATTTAGGTATTTAGGTATTTAGAAAAGGTATTTAGAAAAACAGAGAGGAAAGAATAGAATGTTTGCTATTTTTATATTTCCTAGAAGATGTGCCCAATATTTACCAAGATCTGATAGTATTCAATACAAATTACAGAATTTTCAATCTGCATTTCTTCTGGCAAAGTCATTTGGATTATAGTCATATCTATAATTTTATAATGTTAAAATCTTACAAGGGAAATAAACCTCAATTAGTTTGCATTCTATTAGGCAATTAATCATAGTGTGTGTCTATTGAGAAAAAGAGGTAAAGATAATACCAGTGCATGAAGATTGTCTGGCAGGGCAGACAATAAAACTCACATAATCCTTTCACTAGAGTGAAGGTAGAACAATGAGAGGGAGCTTTCAGGTCAACAGATTCGTACAAATCAAAAGCTGAAAGGGCCTTCTGGATAAGCACATATTAGCTTGTAACACTGATTACAGAAGAGATATCGTCCACATTTTAATGTGACAATTGTCATAAGAGCCATGGCCTCCATAGCCGACCTTGAATAACATCAAATTTTATTGTGATTCCTTGTAAATTTTCATAAAACATGATTAATTGCTTCTTCAATGACCTCTTTTACATCATTCCTCAGTCTGTTTATCTGGTGGTTCTAATTTTCAAAGAACTTCCTTTCTAATTTTACTAAAATTAAGAAATCTTAAGCAATTTTTGCTATTCCTTGTACAAATCTACATTCCTTACTTTTTAGGGAGATTTGTCTTAGATGAAGCTTGGAATTGTAAACTCACATTAAAATATATAAGCTGGAGACACTGTGCTTAGGTAGAATATCTTTCATAAAAGAAGACATTTCTGGGATTTCCATACTAAAAATAGTAAAAATGTATCATTATATTAAGACATAAGAAAATGCCCTAATTAAAGGAAATTAATTATCTTCAGGAGAATTCCTCTTAAATAGTATTTAAACCATATAATCTGAAATTGGGAGCAAAAATGTACAACTGCCAACAGTGTGAAGGGCAAATAATAGGTCCTGAACGCATTTTATAGGGTAGTGTGTGTCATTTTAGTAGGGGGTTCTTAATCCACATCAGCATGAAATGTTTCCTTGACAGTTGACAGAATTCATTAAAAGACGAATAAATCTCAGAATGAAATGTTAAGGAGAAATTGAACCTATTATTTGGTCAACTATGTAGTCTCTCGGTAAATTTACCAGGAAAATGGAATGGCCCATTAATCCTAATTGGAAGGATAGCAAGGTGTCTGTGGAGTGGTGAGATTTAATTCATCAGTACCACACACTAACGGTAATTACTTAAAACATGTAGTTGGATCACATGGTGCTTTAAGTTACATAATTCAGACATTTTGTTAACCAGGACATCCTGACCTTCTGTTTTCTGTCTCTGTAAGTCAGATAAATGAAATCTATTCCAGGTAATGCTTGATGTAGTGTGTTTTGTATTTAATTGATTATGGGAATACTTATAAAAGCAGTTTGTCAGTGTGCAATGCTACAAAATGCTGTCTAATTGGACATCAAATACGCTGGCCCCGTTATACCCTAAAACGTGAACAGAAAAGCTAAATCCAAAGATAAACTTTCCTCTATTATGAGCTGTGTTTTGGTAATTGATTTAATCACACTCTTGAACAATGATCCTGTTTCTGAGCCTTAGTTTCTTCTGTTGAACATGCAAGTGCTTTTTAAAATATATGTACTCAAATGTATGGCTGAATAACTTAATACCTACTGGGAATTAATGAGTTCTGTCTACTTAGTGTCAGGTTGGATGAAAACCATCTACCATTGAATAAGAAACTGGAAAAGCATCTACCACCAGATACAATTTTATTGTGGATATTCACTGTTTTGGTAAAGTAAAGTAAGAATACTGCATGTATCAAAAGAGTTCCAAGTATACACAGCAGCCAGAGTAAGAATGCACAATGAAGTTCAGGTCATGTCGGTCCTATACTCAAAATCCTCCATTTCTAAATGTAATGTGGTATTCTAGATTAGATCTGAATCAAGAAAAGAGTAAAAAGACATTAGTGGAAAAACTGGAAAATCCAAACAAAGTCTGTAGTTTGGCTCCTAGTATTGTACCAATATCCATTTCTTAGTTTCAATAGATTCACTAAGGTTATATAAGATATTAACGTTAGGGGAAGCTGGGTGACATATATACAGGATCTGCATGGTATCTCAGTAACTTTTCTACATATTTAAAATTATTTAAAAATAAGGCAACTATTCAAAACAAAACAACCACCATTTGCTTCCCGCATCACACCTAGTAAAGCCAGAGGCCTTACCATATTCTACAAGTCCCTATGTGTTCTCTGATCTCAACTCTAATTGCTCCCTTCCATGCTCACTGCTCTCCAGCCACACTGGCCTTCTTGCTCTTTCTCCAACACACCAGGCATGATCCCAATCCAGGGCCTTGGCAGGTGTTTCTCCTCTCCTTAAAACATCTCCCTCCAGATATCCACAAGGCTCACTCATATCCTTCCAGTCTTGCCCTAGAACTTAAAGTATAATAATAATTAAAAAAAAAAAGACATCAATGAGGCCATGCCTGGCCTTGAATGATCTCCCTGCTAGAAAGTAAACTCTAAGAAGCTAGGGAAATTAGTAGATTTTTTTGTTTTCTGCATTATCCCCTGTGTCTAGAACAACACTTAACAGATAGGGGCCCCCTGATTAATCCTGTTTGAATAAATGAGGTCCTTAAAATACATTGATAATCATCTAATGTCATAAAATCATATTTTTTGAATAAAGGGTGATATGGTTTGGCTGTATTCCCACCCAAATCTCATCTTGAATTCCCACATGTTGTGGGAGTTACCTGGTGGGAGGTAATTGAATCATGGGGGCAAGTCTTTCCCATGCTGTTTTTGTGACAGTGAATGAGTCTCATGAGATCTGACAGTTTTATAAAGACACATTCCCCTAAACAAGCTCTTTCATTTTTTGCCTGCCACCATCCATGTAAGATGTGACTTGCCTTTCACCACGATTGTGAGGCTTCCCCAGCCACATGGAACTGTAAGTCCAATTAAACCTCTTTCTTTTGTAAGTTGCTCAGTCTTGGGTATGTCTTTATCAGTAGCATGAAAACTAGTACATTAAATTGGCACCAGTAGAGTGGGGCGCTGCTGTAAAGATACCCCAAAATGTGGAAGTGACTTTGGAGCTGGGTAATAGGCAGAGGTTGGAACAGTTTGGAGGGCTCAAAAGAAGACAGGAAAATGTGGAAAAGTTTGGAACCTCCTAGAGACTTGTTGAATGGCTTTGTCCAAAATGCTGATAGTGATGTGGACAGTAAAGTCCAGATTGAGATGGTCTCAGATGGCGATGAATAACTTGTTGGGAACCGGAGTAAAGGTTACTCTTGCTATCTTTTAGCAAAGAGACTGGCAGCATTTTGCCCCTGCCCTAGAAATTTGTGGTAATTTAAACTTGAGAGAGTATCTGGCAGAAGAAATTTCTTGAGAGAGGTATCTGGCAGAAGAAATTTCTAAGCAGCAAAGCACTCAAGATGTGACTTGGGTGCTGCTAAAGGCATTCATTTTTACAAGGGAAGTAGAGCATTAAAGTTTGGAAAATTTGAGACCTGACAATGCGATAGAAAAGAAAACTCCATTTTCTGAGAAGAAATTCAAGCCGGCTGCAGAAACTTGCATAAGTAACAAGAAGACAAATGTTAATCCCCAAGACAATGGGGAAAATGTCTCCAGGGCATGTCAGAGGTCTTCACCGCAGCCCCTCCTATCACATGCCCAGAGGCCTAAGAGGAAAAAGTGATTTCAGGGGCTGGTCCCAGGGTCCCTGTGCAGGCTAGGGACTTGGTGACCCACATCCCAGCTGTTCCAGCCATGGCTGAGAGGGGCCAACATAGAGCTCAAGGTGTGGCTTCAGAGGATGCAAGCCCCAAGCCTTCACAGCTTCCACATGGTGTTAAGGCTTCAAGTGCACAGAAGTCAAGGTTTGGGAACCTCCACCTAGATTTCAGAAGATGTATGAAAACGCCTGGATGCCCAGGCAGAAGTTTGCTGCCGGGGTGGGGACCTCATGGGGAACCTCTGCTAGGGCAGTGCAGAAGGGAAATGTGGGGTGGGAGCCCACACACAAAGTCCCTACTGGGGCACCACCTAGTGGAGCTGTGAGATTAGGGACACTGTCCTCCAGACCCCAGAATGGTGGATCCACTGACAGCTTGCACTGTGCACCTGGAAAAGCTGTAGACAGTCAACATCAGCCTATGAAAGTAGCCATGAGAGAAGCTGTACCCTGCAAAGCCACAGAGGCAGAGCTGCCCAAGACCTTGGGAGCCCTCCTTTTGTATCAGCATCAAAAGAGTCAAAGGAGATCATTTTGGAGCTTTAAAATTTGACTGCCCTGCTGGATTTTGGACTTGCATGGGGCCTGTAGCCCCTTTCTTTTGGCCAATTTCTCCTATTTGGAATGGCTGTATTTATGCAATGCCTGTACCCTCATTGTATCTAGAAAGCTACTAACTTGCTTTTGATTTTGCAGGCTCATAGGTAAAAGACTTTGTACTGTGGACTTTGGAGTTAATGCTGAAATGGTTTAAGACTTTAGGGGACTTGTTGGGAAGGCATGATTGGTTTTGAAATGTGAGGACATGAGATTTGGGAGGGGCCAAGGGCAGAATAATACGGTTTGACTGTGTCCCCACCCAAATCTTATTTTGAATTCCCACATGTTGTGGAAGGGACCTGCTGAGAAGTAACTGAAGCATGGGGGCAAGTCTTTCCTGTGCTTTTCTTGTGATAGTGAATAAGTCTCACAAAATCTGATGGTTTTAAAAAGAGGTGTTATTCCCTTACACGAGCTCTTTCATTTTTTTGCCTGCCACCATCCACGTCAGATGTGACTTGCTCCTCCTTGCCTTCTGCCATGATTGTGAGGCTTCCCTAGCCATATGGAACTGCAAGTCATGTCAAGCCTCTTTCTTTTTTAAGTTGCTCAGTCTTGGGTATATCTTTATCAGCAGTATGAAAACCAACTGATACAAAGAGTATTCCTCTTTTCATTATTCCACCACTCAACACGTTGTTTAAGTAATGGCTTCTATTTATTATTATTGATAACAAAAATGAAAGCAAAGGATATAGCTTCATTTCTAGATCGTGGACAGAGTTGCTTGTAAAAGTAATTTATTTTTTGACCCTCATACTAATTAATTGATATGACAGTTATTTTACAAAGATGCTCTATTTCATCCCTTCGAGTATACTAGCAAAACACATTATCAGCCTGTTTTCTAAACTTCCACATGTTCTTTTCATACTTACAAATGTTTCCTCATTTTGTCCCCTTGTAACTATGTCTATTGTTACTCATTGCTTCTGTTTGTGAATAAGTGACTTGAGAAGCAGAGGATTTGGATTTCTAGCTCAGGCAAACATTTAAATGTAGTCTAGACAATGCAATCCAAGAAAAGTAAAAGAGCACTATGTATACTTCATTTACACCCCACCATCACTTCTACACACTAATTATATTATAAACCTGAGCATGCTGATATCCCTAATTTCTATATTTCTAAGGCTATTGTTTTTAAAACAAAAATTCTACTTTTAATATTTTTGCACAGAAGGATGTTTATTATTTAAATAAAGATACATGTTCATGATAAAATCATAAATATTATCCAGATTCTATGTAAGCAAACATTAGGAGTGTGTCATAATGGTGATGGTGGGCTACACATTATCAATTAGAGGAGGAGACATTGTTGCCATAAAGTCCTTCCACCTTTCCCCCCGAAAAGGGTTGACAAGTAAATGTCCAAAAAATGTTCCAGTATTCTATGCTAGTATAGTCTGTAAAGAAAAAAATATTTATTTTACTTTTTTAAATTATAATTACCTCAACACAGTGTCACTTATACTTTTGTGAAAGCTCACAATTTGTGATACTGACACTCTCATGTGCACTGTCTCTGCAAAGAGGTATTTTAGATATCTTGTCCCCAAGGAAGACAATGGGACACTGCAGCTTAATTGCCTATGAAGCCCTTGCTCCCCACCTCTAGTTTTCCCATTATTTTACTTTATCTAATGTTTTCACATTTCCTCTGCAATCCATCATGGAGATGTCTTTGGCATGTGTTCTCCACTCTCTAGGATGTGACTCATCCTGGCCAGGAAACTTGGAACACATTTAGAACTGCCAGCTGTTTTCTTAGGTTGTTCTACCCAATCTTGGAGTTCCTTTTCTTCTTAACAATATTTTTTTGCTTTTTAGTGCCAGTATTATTCATGATAGAGAATAAAAAATCAGGGTGCTAATCAGAAAGATATTGCAGAAGTAAAAAGCAGCATATTATAGAGGCAAATTACATGCAAAAGTTCAGGAAATCATGGAGCTGGAGACAATTTCCAGGAATTTGGTTTATATGGTATATCAGAGTTCTCGAGAGAAACAGAATCAATAGGATGCATGAATAGGTAAGTAGCTAGGTAGATGGATAGATGATAGAGAAAGAGATTTATTTTAAAGAACTGGTTCACATGATTATGTAGGCAGAGATGTTTCAAGATCTATACTCAGCAAGCTAGAGACCCAGAAGATTACATGGTGTAGTTTCAGTACAAGTCTGAAGCTTGAGAATCAGGGGGGAGCAGATGGTATAGATTCCAGTCCAAGTAAAAGTTCAAAGGGAGGAGAAGACTGATGTTCTAGCTCAAAGACAATCATGTGGAGAGAGTGAATTCTCCCTTGCTCAAACTTCTCGTTTTAATCAGGCCTTCGACAGATTGGATAGGCCCACCTACATTGGGAGGACAATCTGCTTTAGTCAGTCTACTGATTGAAATGTCAGTCTCATCCAGAAACACCCTCACAGTCATACTCAGAATAATGTTTAGCCAAACATGGGGGCACCCTGTGGCCCAGTCAAGGTGACATAAAATTAACCATCACAGGTGGTCCAGTGAATTGTGATGTTTTCACAAGCAGGAAGAGAAGAAATATTGGACTTCTAGACATGCACAGTGTGAGGTGGTCATGGAATATCCAGTTGGAAACATAGATTTGAGCCCAGAAAAGATTTTACATTCTAGCCTTAAATTTGGTGAGAGCTGAAGACATAGACACGGATGAAATTGCTTAGGAAGAACACATAGATCCATCGACTCCATTATGTATTGAACATCTATTATATTAAGAGTAAATAGGCACTAGAAATATAATTAACAAAATAAAGACAATTCTTACCATAAAGAAACTTAACTTCTAGGGAGGGAGAAAAAAAATCAAACAACTGAGTAAAGAAACAAAGAGATTATACCATCAAAAGTATGGTAAGTACAGAATAGAAAAAATATCCAATCCATAAGAAGATATAACAAGAGAATCTGACTTAATCTGGAGTAATTTGGAAGACTTCCTTGGGTGAGTGACATTTACACAAAGACCTGAAGTTTGCATAGACTAAGCAAAAAAAGGATGGCATTAGAGAGACTAAAATACAGATTTATGTCTGCAGCAGTGCAATGAAGAGAAGAAATGTCAAGACCCAAGATTATAGAGGTAGTTACGGTCAGCTCATTCAGGTTCTTCTAGGTAATTCGAAGGTTTAGCAGACTAAATTACTGGTCACAATTCCTCACTCCCCGGTAGTAGTATTATGCATCCATCCCTTGTCATGTCTTCACGATAAGCACAGAATACTATTTCATTGCTTGATTTTGGATTTGACCATGTGACTTTCTTTGGGAGGTAAGATGTTAGTAGATATAATATAAGCAAAAATTTGAAGTGGGCATTTGTGTAGATTAAAACAATTTTTCCTCTTTCCACCGAGAATACTACTGTGACCAAATGTGTGGGAGTTTCCCCACCCCAACAGACACGCCAAGTATCTTGGCCCATTTTCTGTTGCTTACAACAGAATACCTAGAAAGGAGTAATTTATAAAGAAAAGGGATTTTTTTTTCTTACAGTGATAGAGGCTGAGTCCAGGGTCAAGGGGTCATATCTGGTGAGGGCATTCTTGCTGTGAAGACTCTCTGCAGAGTCCTGAGGCAGCACAGGGCATCACGTGGTGAGGGGGCTGAACATGCTTGCTCAGAGCTCTCTTTTTCTTCTTATAAAGCCACCAGGCCCATTCTTGTGATAACCCATTAGTCTATTAATCCATTAAAAGATTAATCCATTCATTTAATAATGGATTCACACATGAGGGCAGAGCCTTCATGATCCAATCAGCTCTTAAAGGCCCCACCTCTCAATATTGCCACATTGGGAATTCAGTTTCACATAAGTTTTGGAGGAGACAAACATTCAAACTGTAGCACCAAATAATCAATTCTACGGTTAACACTGTCTGAGTATCCTCTGATTTGGTTTAGTTCTGATGCTATTTATCTGGAGATAGCATCAGATCCCACACGTTGAAGGCTCAGTTCTTAAGACTGTCCCCTCACAACCTTTCAGATGCCAAACAAGAGCCCCAGATTGTTGTACCCGTTTTGTACAGAACCAACCCAGATGTTGTACCAGATTGTTATAGCTTCTGGCTGACCAGCTACAAATCAGGGTTTCCACAACCTCCTCCTCAGGTTTGGTTAATTTGCTAGAGCAGCTAATAGACTTCTGGGAAACACTAACTTATGTTTACCAGCTTATTACAAAGGATATATTAAAGGTTACAAATAAATAGCTAGGTTAAGAGACACATAGGGCAAGTTCTGGAAGGATCCCAAGAACAGAAGCATCTGTCCCCATGAAGTTGGAATGCATCACCTTCCTGGCATATAAACGTCTAAGCCCCCACGTGTTCAGCTGTCTACAAGCTCTCTCCACCCAGTCCTTTCGGTTTTTATGGAAGTTTCATTACTTAAGCATTATCAATTTAATTATTGGCCACTAGTGATCAACTTAACCTTCATCCCCTCTCCCCTCCCTGGAGGCTGGATGGTGGAGCTGAGTAACTCCTCTAATCCTGCTGTGTGGTCTTTCCAGTGACCAGACTCCATCCTGAAGCTACCTAGTAGCTGTCAGTCATCAGTCAACTTATTAGCATACAAAAAGACACTTACCACTATGAAGATTTCAAAGATTTAAGGAATTGTATGTCAGAAAACTGGGGACAAGGACAAAATATATATTTTACAATATCATTGCATGAATGGTTGGCCTTATCCTCTGGCACTTTTGTCAGCACCATGAAAAGAGTATGCACCAGCCAGGCTACTGGTCAAAGGAGGATGAGAGACTTATGGAGACCTGGAACCAACTGCATTTGGAATGGAAGCCAGTTTAACTCTGAGGTTACCTTCAGCCAGCTTGGAGACATGAGAGTAGAGTAATGCATTGTTGTTCTCTACCACTGAGCTTTGAGATATTTTACACAGCAAAAAATGACTAATACAGAGGCCTTGAAGAAAAACAATGTTTAAGAGTTAAGCTAAGGGAAAGGAACCAGAGGAGAGGAAAACACTAAGAAGAAGAAATTAGAGAGGCAGAAGGAAAATAATGACGGAAAAAGTATTGAGGATATCGGGATTAGGGAGAATTTCAAGGCAGAAATGGTCAAATTCCACAAAGAGATCACACTGGATACAGAGTTAAAAATAAACTACTGAATTTGTAAATTATGTGTTCAATGTTTTTGAGCTTTGCCAAAACAGCTTCAGTTAGTTGGTAGAAACAGAAATCATATTGCTGTGGGTTAAAGGACAAGTGGAAAGGGAGAAAGTAGAGGCAGGATATGTAGACCATGCTTGAGTGTTATAATTAGATGGAGGGAGGCAGGTGTCAGGGAATAACACAAAGACCACAAGAGAAAAGTTAGAGTTGAATTTGCCTCCTTTGCAAGTAGAGGAGAACCAAGTCACTCAGAAAGAGTTCAGCAGGTCTCCACAAGCTGAAAGAGGAAGGATGAAATACGAGGCCAAAGAGAGAGTTAACTCCATATGAGAAAGGATTATTTGCATTAAATTCTAATTTATTAAGGAAAGTATTATAAATTATCTCTTTGAATTGATTATTACTTTGCTTTATGTCACGAAAATATAACAAAGTGTTTTAAGAGTCTCATAAATGCTGTGTTAGGCTTAAGATAGTGGAGCAGTCAGTTTTTTATGCACTTTTAAATGCTCGGCACTTGGCACATTTTTCTTTTCCCCGAGGTGATGACTTGAAGAGGAGGCATAGTCAAAAGAATTGCTTTTAGAATGAAGATATTTTGAACAGGTTTCTAGTTTTAAGAGAAATTTTGGTGGAGAGAGAGTGCAAGAGTGACAAATCTATGAAACAGAGTTAGACCAAGAGCTTCAGAAAGAAGTAGAACTACCTCCTCCTCTGACTGAGTAGGTAGGTAACCTGGAATGAAGATGAGGTTGAGGGGTAGAAACTGAAGGCAGAAAGACTTCCTTCCTGTTGACTGCTACTTTCTCTGAAACAGTGAAGGTGGATCATCTGCGAGAGTGAAAGGATGGTAGACATACACCTTCTGTAATCGCCTTCTTGTTCCAAATATAATTTTAAGACAAAAGTTTTCCCCGTAGCAAGTTTTACATGTCTCAGTTCAGTTTCTATTTTAACTTTTATTATAACCTTTCCTAACTTAATCTAAAATTCATAAATATAACATGAAGAATAAATTGATAAAATTGTGAAAGGCAGCCGGGCGCGGTGGCTCACGCCTGTAATCCCAGCACTTTGGGAGGCCGAGGCGGGCGGATCACGAGGTCAGGAGATAGAGACCATCCTGGCTAACATGGTGAAACCCCGTCTCTACTAAAAATACAAAAAATTAGTCGGGCGTGGTGGCGGGCGCCTGCAGTCCCAGCTACTCAGGAGGCTGAGGCAGGAGAATGGCGTGAACCCAGGAGGCGGAGCTTGCAGTGAGCCGAGATCGCACCACTGTACTCTAGCCCGGGTGACAGAGCAAGACTCCGTCTCAAAAAAAAAAAAAAAAAAAAAAAAAAAAAAAAAAAGTGAAAGGAAATGTGGCAATTGGCACAAAAAACGTTAAATGTGTATACACTTTGATTCAGTAATACCACTTCTAGGAATTTATGAAAATTGGAAAATGACATACAAGTTTGGTAATTGAAGAATTGTTTATATTAGTAAAAAATGGATTAACCTAAATATACATCAATAAGGATTTTTCAAAGTAAACTGTCATATAAGCATACACACAATAAAATTCTATGCAAAAATAAAAATTATGATACAGATCTATTATTTATGTCTACAACAATGTGTTTATATTTTGTGTGTGTGCACATGTACAAATATGAATACAGACCAAAATCTTAATAGCACTTATCTATGGGTTGAAAGATATGGAGTAGTTTTTCCTTTCCTCTTTTTACTTTTTGCATTGTTTGAATTTTTTTATAATAAGCATTTATTATAGCTGTTATATAAATGAGCCAAAGATTGCCTCTGTATATACGTCAGTTTGTTCATTTCTTCACTGCAGGCTGAGACCCATTAGTTCAAAGGCCCACTAGCACCAACCTTAAACTTGACATTTCCAATTGTTTCAAAAATACAGATTTTTAACTGTTTAGAGCCTGCCTGCTTTGCATACCCTGTGAAACCTTACCTGACAGCTGTTACCCATTGATAAGGTAAAACATTGTGGTTACAAAACCAAACTGCTATGGCCCTTTGGAGGTCTCTGACCCAGAGACCTCTGTCAGATTGCTGAGTGACATCACTTATATAGGAAGCACCGTTTCCGATCTTGCTCTCACCCAGGGATTCCCTTGCCCTCCTCATCTCCTGGAGGATGGCTCCCCATCTGAAGCCTCTGGATGATCGTGTGCTGTGACGGACTTCCCCTCTTACGCAACTCGGTAGAAGTGCTGCTCAATAAAGTGTGTTGGGTGTTACTGCCTTTCATGGTCACATATGTTACATTGATCAGCCTCAGAATCCCTTGAATACCATCTCCCAACCCCCAGGTCTTTGTAATAACACATAATAATAACAAAGTGGTGTTATTAAACCAGTTTTCTTTTTTTTTAAGAATTTAAATGGGTCCCTACCCTGTGCCAAAGAAAACCTGGGCAGAATCAAGCTTCCAAGAAAAGATGGCTTGCAAAGCCTGGACCCAGGAAAGCTTAAGCTTCTCGTCAGGGTTTCGGTATTGACAACCAAGTTCAGACAGAAACTATCCTGTGAAATCTCAGCCATAACCACAAAATCACATTGTCCTGGATTTTTATCTCAAATACCCTTTGTTTTTAATATTACCCAGGCTCTATAGCTGGTATGAAGGTAGCAGATAGTCTAAGTGTTATTTCAGGGTAGTTTTCCAGTTCTTTATCCATATAAGTCATCAGGGACCTACCACAACTCCGTCCTTCCCCTCCTATGATATTTGCTCCTTTTATCAAAGTTTGTTTCGTGGATTCATCTAAGTGTTCTCCCTCATTCCCAGTAAGATTGCAGACCAGCAATCTTGTATGCTTCTCCCCTCAAGGAGTGCTCCCCTCAATTTGGAAAGGGTTCTCTTCTCAATATCTTCAACTGTGTTTCAGTATCCAAATACAGTTTGTTGATAGCATCTGCATCTTTCAAGTCTTTCCCCGCTTGTAGGGTAGAGAGCTGCTCCTTGACTCTCCACCCCGACTCCCTAAACTATCCTTGCTGATTAGGTAAGTCTTGGTTACTAACTAGGAAATGATCATCAATTACCACCGGACTTTAAGTGTACTATATTTATATATCTATATGTATATTCCTATCTTCCAGACTCCGGTGCAAATTTGCAAATTCAGCAGACTATTTTTTATTGGACATTCTAAGCTGCTATACAGCTACTATATATTGAAGCTTTATTTAACTTAAATAGATGAGATAGGTGGAATGAATGATTTTCATTTTACATTTGGGAACCTGAATCATCTTTGAGAAAGCAGGAGAGAAACTTGGCCACAGAGTTAGAGGGAAGGAAGCTATTTTCCTGAATTCCAATTCCATGTTCTTTGGAGATCTTCCTTGATAATCTTTGTCGCCTTTCTCCTCAACTAGAAAGTGCTTAGCGTTACTATTCCTCATGTGAGACATCGTGTGCTCTGACAATGGAAAATGAAAAATCATACTCAAAGATCTATTTTTGTTCAGTTCCAGGCAAAGTATAGATAAAGAAGATCCAAAGAGGTGCTTGAATGGAATTTTCAGTTCATGTAAGTGTCCACATTTCTCTCTCCTGACTATTGCAAAAGTGATTGCTAGTTGAATGTGCCTTTGTAGCATGTCAGTATAAACCATTTTGATAGAATTATATGTTTCCTTTTCACCTAAGATCCTCCTTTCCCCTAAACCTTTTGTTCTGTTCTTGTCTCTAATTCTGTCTCTTCATTGGAAGTGATTTACTCAGGATACAAAAGTCACTCTCTGCTTCTTTCCAAATGTCAGTCCTCAGAACTTTCTCACACACTCTTAGAACCATATCAGAAATAAAAAAGACTCTCAAATTAGGCTTTAATTACAATCACTCTTGAGGGCACATCAGCCTCTCAATAACGACTAAGTTCACAGTATTCAAAGAACAACTCAAAGTATAGCATGTCCCAGTGCCCCACATTTTTCAGGCACTAAACGGTCTCATCATTTTTTTAGTTTCTTTTTTTTTTTAAGCAAGAAATATGCTTCAAAGAATAAATTTACAGACTTCAGTTTTTACACTTGGTTCACTGTTATGTATAATTAACACATTCCTGTTCTCCTCTCCACTTAATTTAGAACAACATTAAATTTCCATGAAGCTCATCAAAAGCATATGTGGATTATTGGAATGTAGTTAGGAAACTCAATCAGTAGGAATTTCATCCAAAAACACCTGGAACCCAGCTTACCGGATACAAGTCTATGAAAACTTGTGAAGGAGACAGTTTAGCATGTTTCCCTCTGGTTTGGTGTGTTGGCACTTCTCTAAGTATCTTCCTTGCCACCTCATCACCATCCTTGGCTCAGAAGGCCTCCTGGAGATGAGAAGCTTCTCTTACAGGAAGCATGTCTCCCAACACTCACACTGTAAAGTACCACTTTACCAACTAGGTGACTTGGTAAAGCTTGTATGGTATTATATAGCTGTTCTTGCAGTGGCTTCCTGAACATAATGCCTCTCCCTTGCCTTACAGGCCCATTAATAAATCTCCTGGGAGGAATTTTTGTTTAGGAGACAAGAATATCTTTTTCCTAGATGATCATTAAATATTCCTCAGTATAAAAAAAGCCATGTGTTGATAATAATAACAATCATAATATTAATGAATAATAACAATAACAGACATTCATAGGGGACTTATTTTGTTCCAAAACAGTGTCCTAAGTGCTTTTCACATTATTTTAACTTATATCATCATCATAAAACATCTTACTGGTTGAGACTGTTATTATCATCATTCTACAGACAACCTTTTGAAGAGGAGCAGAGATTGCCTTACCACTGACTAAGGAGTGTCTTCCTCCTACTTAGGGTTTGGTAATGACGTGAAAAGCATTTTTAAAAAGACAGTAAATGGAGCATATTTGGGGTATGCATTTTACTATTGCTGGTGCCGATATGTGCTACAGCAAAACCTCTGCCAAGAGAGGATAAAAGGAGTCAGCTCATAGTGGGTGGATACTAGAACTAGACAGAGGTTCAGACTGACATTGTTTAGGGGGATGGGGAGATCTAATAGGAAAAGGAGATGACTCAGAAAGAACTTCCCCAACAGTTTAGGATGCCCCCTAATGATGGGAACTTTCTAAGATATCCGCTAGAGAAAAAGTCCAGGAAGGTATGGCATAGATTTCTCATTGCTGCTTCAACATTCATTTACCCTTTCTTTATTAGTAAGAGAGCTCCAATTTTATTTAGGGTGGCAATGTGCCTAGCTAAAATAATGCATTTCCCAGCTTATCTTGAGATTAAAGTGGCCACTTCACTGAGCTATGACCAGTGAGAAGTAAACAAAAGCTATTAGAAGGAGAAGACAGACAGCTGGCATGTGTCACTTTGCCCCTTCCTTTCCCACACCCTACCTCCTAGAATGCAGATATGATAGATGAGGCTCCAAACACCATTTTGGACTATTGTGGTGATCCTGCAGATGGAAGCCAAATAATAAGAATGGAAGAGCAGATGGAAGTCAAATAAGAATGGAAGAGCAGAAATAGAGATGGAGGCTGAGTCCCTGATGATCATGGGGTCACCATATCTTCCCCAGACTGCACGTCTCCAAACTTATTTTATGTGGAATAAAATATATCTTCATAAGTTTAAGCCATTGATATATCTGACATGTTGTTATATGCAGCTGAACATGATTCTTACCGGATCCACAAAGTTAGCTGAAGGTTTTATGGGCAGCAGAACCTTCCCTTTACAAGGAAAGAAAACTCAAAAGACCCCTCTACCAACAGACAGCAAAGGTCCTGTGGAGAGAGGCCAAATGAAGAGATCCAAGCTAGGAATTTCCCAAGCCCTTGAACAAGACAATCAACCTCCTTGCTTCTCAGTCCTCCCACTGACAAAATAAGAAAGCTAAATGTGATTATTAAGTCTCCACTCCAGGTAGAAAATTCTGCAATTTTACAATTATGAGCGAATAAGACACACCAGTGTTGCTAAAAACCTGCTGAAAGGCTATTAGAGTAAACGTGCTATTTTCTCCTGTAGGGAGAGGTAACTTAATCAGATTTGACTGAAACCCAGTCCGAGGCTGTCTGGCCACTTGGCACAGGGTTGCTACTACTTTCGGATCAGCTTGTGATTGCCATAATCAGGGACTATTTGATTGGAACAAACAAGTTCATTTCAACAGACTTAAGCATTCCTTATCCTAGTAACACAGGGATATCTTACTGAAGCAGAGAACACTAGGGCAGGAAGTCCAAACAGGAAAACTGAGAACTGGAAAACCAAAAAGTCTCTCTCCCTGTCTGTGGTCAAAGTGGTACAATCACCTTGGCCTCCTCCTCCTATTTCTCACTACTGTTAAGCTCCTTTGCTGCAGGTCTTATATGGTAGAAATATGAAAATGGCTTTCCCAGCTCTACATAATCTCTCTTTCAAGCTAGTATATGTGTTTCACTGGTTTACACTCCACGTCACTCAAATTTCTAATGGAATCTGATTGGTTCAGCTTTAATTAGCAATGACCCTGGGACAGTGTAAAGCCACAGGGTACAGGCGGGATAGGCAGGGCTTTGGGGCTGGCTCTCTAGGGAGGAGTATGACTGGGAAGGGAGAATTTGTATCTTCAGAGTAACAGTAAGGAAGTTTTTTTCAGCGTTCCTCTTTAGGACAGGATGCATGTCTTTCCAATCTAAGAGCTCCATCCACAGGACTCTGCTGAGGTGGGGCAGGATGAGCGTAGATGGATTATACCAAGATATATCAAGTCGTGCCTCCTAACCTGCCTGGAGTGATACAAATGTATCACTGTTTTGAGTTTATAACATTTACTACAGAAGAGTTCTATGACACCTGTGTACGGACATTTGGAATGATTACAGGCACTTGGAATGATTACAAATTGAAATAAAATTATTATGAAATTTTTGTTGAGACTCTAATAACATAGCATTCCTTCAGATAATTAAAGTGTTGGAAACAGGATAGAAAAGTGCTAATTTAGCCTTCCTTTTATCTGTTTCACTAGCTCTTGTTATAACCTTCTCTACTTTATGCAGAACTTGTCTGTGTAATTCAGAACTTGTTAATTACCACCTTGACCAGTTCTGAACTCTGTTATTTGTGGATCATCTTGGTAATTAACTGGATGTTTCTATATTTTAATTGGATAGAATTCATCACTTTATACTATATTTACAATTGTTATGGTATGAAAGCCACCTCACTAATAGATGTTTTGCTTTTTTAAAACTATAATAATATATGGAAACTTTTAGTATTTTTATTTATTTTAGAATTTGGCTCAAAATAATAGTTTCCATGACATCTTCTATCCCACATTAATAATTATTTTACCCTCAAGAGCATAAGAGATTTAGTTTGTTGTCAAAATTTTGTTTTCTCAAAATTCCATTTCTCTTAGTCTTTAGTCTTTTAAGCATAAAAAGATGAAATATAATACATAGAGGTCACATTAAAAAATAAAATCCAGATTTAAGCTTCTTATGGTGGCTTAGACAGGTCACTTAATCCTCTGAACTTCAATTTTCATTATGTAAGGTGGTCAAAATAGTATCTGAATCTACTCCAGGTAATTTTTAAGTTTAATAAATTAAATATGGTTATGAAAGTAATTTTAAAAATGTAAGAATGTGCAACATTATTAGATACTATCAACAGGAAGCTTACCTATTCTTCTATGTCTTATAAGATGATAAATTGCTGTTGTCAGAATAAAAGTAGATGAAGCATAAATGAATCAGGTAACCTAGGCTTATATTGGTGAACAACACAAGAGTATAGACACCTCTCTATGATAAATATGAGTGAAACATCATGATTAGGGGTAAATTGGTTTACTATTTCATCAAGACAGCATGCCCATACAATATAACAGAACAGCTTTTAGGGGAGACACTCTATATAAAGTGATGCTTGCTAATCACTCATCATTTTTTTATTATGTAAACTGCCAGACAACTGATTTGACAAAAATCTTATGAATTAGTTTAAATGCATTCCTGATGTGTAATCAATATCTCCAGCAGACTTCAAGAATGCATTGCAGTGTGTTACATCCTTATTAGACATATCAAAATGAGACTTACCTGAAGCTAATATCATTAAATCACTCAAGAACTTAATTTTAGTTCAGTAATCGACTTCCATAAAATTGTCACTGGAAATGCTGAAGGGACAGCCCAATAGAGTATAAAATTGTAGGTTTCCTTTCTTCATCTTTCTTAAAATGTACTAAAGCAAATCTAGTTAGAAACATGAAAAATACCATGAGTATTACATACCTTCTCTAATAAATTTCATATTCTGAAATCAGAAAGTGTTGAGAGATGGTTAAGATGAGAAATTATGTAATATTTGACTCACTTTTCTTGAAATCCTTCAGTTTGTAGCTTGTTGGTATTTGCCCCTGGCTCCCTATGATGCTGTTTTTTGTTTGTTTCAGCTCTCATACTACTAAAGTGTCATAATTTTCCAACACTTTAACACTTTGGTAGTCCATTTACTGCCATATTCTTTGCATTTTTGCATAGGATTTTTTGTCGATAATTTTGCTATTTAAAATGGCCCCAAACTGTAGTGTTGGAAGTGCTATCTAGTGTTCTGAAACACAAGAAAGCTGTCATGGCCTTATGGAAAATATATATTAGCTAAGCTTTGTTCAGGCATGAGTTATAGACCTATTGTCCATAAGTTCAATGTTAATGAATCAAAAACACGTTAAATAAGGTGTCTTTATATCACAACACACATAAAACAAGGTTACATGGTTTTGTTTGGGGGGTTTTATGGCTTTAAATAGTGGAAGGGAGAAATGGGGAGAAGTTGGTCAAAGTGTACAAAATTTCAGTTATGCAAAAATGAATTAAGCTCTAGAGATCTAATGTATAGCATGATGATCATAGTTAACAATACTATAATGCATACTTGAAACTTGCTAAGAGGTAGATTTTAAGTTTTCTCACCTAAAGAATAAAAGAAAGAAAATGGTAACAGGGTTATATATTGATTGATTAATAAAAATTTTGTGACCAGAGGGCTCGCAGGAACCTAGCTCCATATTTCCTCTAAGACCAATTATCCAGTATTTGCTAAATCAATGTTCAAAGAAACATTATAGAACGTAAGTATCACAAATAACAATTATGTCTAGAGAATATATATATACATACACAAATATATGTATACAGAAAATATATATACACATATGTATGTATACAGTTTTAAATGTTACTATTTGGTTAAAAAAAGTCAATAATGGGCCAGGCGTAGTGGTTCAAGTCTGTAATCCCAGCACTTTGGGAGGCCGAGGTGAGTGGATCACCTGAGGTCAGGAGTTTGAGACCAGCCTGGCAAAAATGGCAAAACCCCATCTCTATTAAAAATACAAAAATATCCAGGTGTGGTGCCATGTGTCTGTAATTCCAGCTACTAGGGAGGCTGAGGCAGGAAAATAGCTTGAACCTGGGAGGCAGAGGTTGCAGTGAGCTGAGATCATGCCACTGCACTTGAGCCTAGGCGACAGAGTGGGACTCTGTCTCAAAAAAAAAAAAAAAAAAAAAAAGTCAATAATGTTATGATCATCCTAACAAATTTCTGTCTTAAATATCACATCCATGAAAATGTCAAAGTTTGAGAACTCACCTTTATTCATTCAAAAATTATATGTTGATTATCTTTTATTCTCTACTAGGTTTTGCTGCGGGAATAATAGTGAAGAAGATAGTAACAGTACCTATTTTTCTTGGAACACATATTTTATGGGAAGACACAGTACCCATCCCCCCAAAAAAGACAAATAAATATATGCATAAAATGACTTTACATGGAATTTTGTTACAAAAAGACCAAAGAAGACACTAAGATCAAGAATGAGAATGGGGGAACATAATCTAGGTAGTTTTGTCAAGATTAGATCTCTATAGGGAGGTGACATTTAAGATTGACACCCAAAAGGATAGAAGGAATTAGTCACATGACATGTAGGGAGAACATTCCATTTAGAGGGGGAGCTTAGGCCGCGACCATGAGGTGGCAATGTGCTTGGCTCATTTAAAGGACTGAAAAATGAGCAGTGTGACTACAAGATGGTGGGTTAGGAACAAAGTAGAAGTGGAGACATAAATCGGGGCCAAAGGATGCAGAAATTATACTCTGCTCTAGTGTATAGATTTTATTTCATTGCTATGAGAAGCCACAGAAGGATTTTAAGCAAAGAGTTGACATGATTCCATTTGAATTTTAAGATCACTTTTGCTCCTTGTGGAGAGTGGATTGAAGAGGAGCATTGAACTGATGAGACCCAGTGAAAATTCTGTTCCAATAATGTGGATGTATGATCATGATGATTTAATAAACGTGAAGCAAAGAGGTCAAAGCCAAGAAATCACTGGAGTTAAAACCACCAGGGATGCTACCAAATTGGATGTAGGGTGAGGAAAAGTAAGTTTTCAAGGGTGGCCCTATATTTCTGCCTTGAGTAACTGAATAAATAATGGTATCATTTACTGAGATAGGGAAATCTTGGCAGGTACCTCTATAAGTCTCAGTTTTCTCACCTATAAAATGGAAAGAATAATGTCCATTTCACAGGGTTGTTCTGAGGATTAAGTAAGGTGTTCCATGTAAAACACTTATAGTGTTTGACACATTAGCTATTACTATTAGATATGGTGTAGAAAAGATGCTGCCATGTTTTCATAAGCAATATTTCTCAAGTAGTTAAACATCCACCTCAATCTGTTATTATAGGGAATGATGGTGAGCTTAAGGTGACTATAATGCTATTTGGCCAAGGGATATTGAAATCTTGACTTGGTTGCATAATATTGCCTTCCTATGAAGTCAACAAATTAAAATAACAAAAATAATACCTTGTTTACGTCTGGAATTTTGGCCCCAAAGCCCAATATAATGTAAACTTGACCATGATTATAGACTTTTTACTTTCCCAAGTAAGCCTAGACTATTATACCTTCTAACTAAAGCAGACTCTCATTGATATAACCTGTGACACCTCCCCTTGAATGAAGTTTGTATCAAAGTTTGGGTTATGTGATTAGTAGCCACAATGAATCTCTTTGAAAACTCCACCTGCTGTAGTGAAGCACAATTGGGGCCTTGGACTCCTCTTAGGGATATCAAAGGGGCTGGAGCAAGGTGGTACAGAAAGGAAGATTCCTTCAGTTCCCCTGAGAGGACAAGAGGTACACTTTAAGTTGACTTAGAAAATGCTTCTTCTCATAGTTCAAGCTAAAATGGGCTTATCTTACTCCCTGATCAAATGAACATACATCCTAAAATTATTAGGGAGAGATATGACATACCATTTAAGTTGGCTGCAGTAAAAACCACTTCCCTTAGAGAACATAAGTAAGTTGAGGGCATGTGAGTTTGGCACCTTTAAGAAACCCCTAGCAATGGCTCAATAAGCCTGGAGGCTACAGTTGTGCTCATTCTTCCAACAAGCATTTATTGAGCACTTGTTTATTAGGTTCTTCCCATGATAATCATTACTTTGAGTCTTCATAATTTTCATCATAAAGATAAAACTAGACAATATTACTCCTTCCTGGTAAGGGTGGGTTTGTCTTTTTTTTTTTTAAATCAAGCAAGTTTGTTTTAATAAAATACAGCTAAATCTATGAAATTTTGAGAAAAGTATAACAGAACAGATAGTCCTTTTTCCCCCCTCTCTAAAAAACGTTTTTGTTTACCTAATCAAGTCAGCATAAAATTATTTGCCACTGAGGCTAAAGCTGTTGAATGAATAAATTTTTTGCTGCCTGCATCTGGTTAACATGTCACTTCCCGATAAGGAAGCCACTTTTTTACTGCAGTTGCACACTATTTTATTGTTTATTCATTAGATATTTTTGAAATTATTCCTGTTTTAAGACAGATTTCATAATAAAAATAATATATTTGTAAAAGCCTCTTGTCATATTAAGGCCCCACCCCAAATACACACAGGCACACTTACATACATACACACACACACATGCATGCACACACATATGTACATACACATATATTTAAACTTGGACTGTCATCTTGTCACTCCAGAATGGTAGCTAGTCAACAGAAGAAACATACTGAAAATAGAAAAGAAGTCTGAAAATATAGGCCTCTCCTATGTAGCTAGCTGATTTCAGCTGCTTATGACTGCAGAGTATAAGTTAATCGAATCAATGCTCACAATACAAGTTAGTCATCAGAAAGGACCAGAAACTGATTATGTATGAATAAGAGTACAGAAAACAATGTATCTGGACATACACTATAACTCTGGGATATTTCTATTCTAAGAACCAATTATTGCAAAGTCAATGAGTCCCCTACTATTTTAATGAGTTCAGTTGATATTCATCAGAACTTAAAATACACAGTAATAGTAATGATTAATTGTTACAGTTATTGAGGCATAAGTGTATAATAAACCAGAACTCACTTTAGATGCCATCTGCAATAGTACAAACTTCAGTAGAACATTCAGTACAACATAGACTAATTTTAGACTCATTTAGATTACAGACATATTCATTATAGCAAACTAATTTGTCCCAAGTGACTGAAAGATAATCAACATCATTTAAGAATTAATATATAGAATATACTGTTACACATGTATTTATCAATCTAAAGTATGATTCTAAGAATTTGAATGTAATAAAACATAACTATTTAAAATTTCATGCAAATTAATTGAGTCTTTGCTATTTCCTAGAACTTTCTAATTGTTTCAAGGTTATTCTTTCAAACATCAATTATCTATATACCATACAGCCACAAAGGTCTACACTAGTTTTGTGATTATCAGATAAATGGTTCTTTTTTTTGTATTCTGGGACAACCCAATCCCACAACCTAGACCTTGAATACTCTTCTGTTAGCCCTATGGTATGGCACTGCTATTTCCAATCTCCCTGAAATTTTACAAGTTCATTTACCAGCTGTCTCAGAGTTCTAGAACAGCTTTTTCCTCATGGTAGAACAGCTTAGATCTAGTATTTTTACCCACACAAAAAGGGACAAAATGAAAACATTACAAGTTACATTAAAATGTATACGCTACACTGTAAAATAACCAGAAATACAATTTCCACCCAATTAAGTAGCACAGAATACATTCCAATGACTGCATTTATAGAAGATACCAGCAATACTTAGTAAACAAACTGCATGTTAATTCACCAGGTGACTGGGAACACCAGGGTAATAAAGTTTCTTTAAGTGCACTGAATATGAAAACAAACAAAAAACAAAAGTGGGCAGCAAACAAAGCCTGTATTCTTTGTAATGAACCTTATAATTACCAAAAAGGCTAATTGTTAATGGAGTTTAAACAGTCTGCTATCTAAAATCTTTATGGAGTGAAATCCAGTTACGTTTTGTTAAGACAATAATGCTATGTAAATCAAGCAGAAATAAAAAAGAATAACATTATAACATTTTCTACCTCCTGGGAGGAAAACACAGAATGTGCTGACAGTGGGCAAAGAGGTGGTTTAATTGAGTGGGGGAAGAAAGCAACAAACAGTAATTGAGTCAACCATCTAGCATTCTGATTGTTTGAAACCAGTTCCATCTAGTCTAATTAAAGGAGTAATGATAATTAAAAAATGTATTTTGAAATGATCCCTCCATCTCCCCTGCTGTAATAAAATGTCACGGTATTTATTTAAAAAGGCAAACCTAGGCATATAACTTCATATTGAGGGACATTTTCTTGTCAAAGTGTTCTCATGTAATAGCTTCATCCCATAAAATAATTAAACAAAAATGAGCGTCAGGCAAGGTAGTCAGCTGGTCACATAGGTGCTTATTTCAGCATTCGTGCAGAAATAATGATGCCAGCAGCATGCCTAACAACGTAGCCTTCCCTGAAATGGACCCCTCTCAGTGATAGTGAGCTACATATGAGTTGAATGTGCCATAAAAAACTTCTTAAACATATAGTTAGGTGTGTTTATCATTAGATCAGCAATCTGTTGGTTGAACTGGATGTTACTTTTGTGTATAGTGCATTTAGAATACTAGGTATCTTCACATAGTGAACAAATACATTATGATAGCCAAGATGCACTTACTCTGTCTTCCACCAAAGATGAAATATGAAAGGGAAAATAACACTGTGCTTGATTCAGGGCTACCACTGCAACAACAATCTGAAAAAAAAAGGACCCTGCAAACTCAAATCTAGTTTCCCTTCTCCCAATCTCCTTCCCTAAAGAAGAAGAGTTCTCACTAAGAGGGTAGGAGGCCAGACTGGTCTCATTATAAAGAGATCAAGAAGAAGGTTATGGGACTGGAGAAGCAGGAGAGAAATACTCCTGGGGGTTGGGGTTTTCACCTGTACAGAGCTCTAAGACTCCTCCTGTGCTCAAGAAAATTGAGGAATGGAAGGATCTAGGATGAAAAGTGCTAGTATAGGTTTTGACTTGGCTCTTTCTTAATTGCCAGTAAGAAATGAGATGCTTTTATAATTATCTGTTGATGTGAGTCTCTTCAAACAAAATTCCACCTAGAATTGCCTTGATAATTCATTTGGATTATTTATGTCATGGCTCCATTATCTGAGGCCATGATCTATAGAACTAATTCTAAAAATAAAAAAAGGCTATATACCTTTTGAAGTATGTGATAGACTCTAAAGTCAAGTAGACAAGATGGCAACATTTGAAAAAAGTCACTAACATTACCAAACAGTAGGAGGAAAAAAGCTTAAAATGTTATGCTATCTTTTAAAAAATGATTCAATAACACAATTGAGTGAAGAATAAGTGGGATTGTATTGTTTTCTGATTGTAGTGGTAATATTCTTAAGAACATGATTAAGAGGCATATAATTATTTGGTTTAAGTCCCAAATAAACCAAATTATTTGGTTTAAGCTTTGGAGCTACATGTAATCAAATATGCAAAGGCATCTTCCAGATTAAGAGAACTGTGTGTTCCTATTTATTTTTTACCATTGTTTAGGAATGGCCATGAGTGGTACCTTTATGTTGATGATTTGAATTTTAAATTTGTTTAGAAAGTCAATTCAAAGATATTTTGGAAACACGCAGAGATCTTATACATTTTGTGCTTTCTCAACAGAACGATGACAATCAATTTTTTCACTCTCCTATGGCATTGATCATGAATTGCAATTTCCTCTTATCAGACTTTTATATTCATATGAAGATTCAAAGGAAATTCCTTAGATATTTTAGATATGGCTGAATATTTCTCATTTTTTAATCTTCTCAAGGGGACCATGACAATTCATTTACCTCACAAAATGAATCATCTGAATGAATCTGTCACTGTTAAAGTACCATTTCCTTTTAATAAAAAAGAAGTACCTACTTATGTTTAAAAGTATCACTATTTAGCTAGGAGTTACCTGTACTAAAAGATGTTTAAGTATTTGGATAGAAGTAGACAAAGAAGGATGCGATGTCTTCAGACACCAACTGGCCAGAGTTGGGCTAAACTTCACAGGTTAAGGGCACAGTCCACCTCAAGGCCACTCTCACTTCAGATTGCAGCTGCAAATTAAGAGAATCCCAGGCTATTCTCATCTCACTTCTGACCAGCTGGTTCAAATTTGGGGGTTCCCATTGCCCTCTCAGTTTTGATAATTTACTAGAATGACCTATAGACCACAGGGAAGTGCTATGCTTATTACAGTTTTATTATAGCAAAAGGATACAAATAAGAGGCAGGCAAAGGAAGAGAAGCATCGAGTATAGTGGGAAGGTTCCAAACATGCAGTTCACATTGTTTTTTCCCCACGAGAGGTCCTGTTATCCTCCTGCCACAGGAATGTGCAGCCATACCCAGAGTATGGCCAACAATGGAAACTCACCTGAACTTTGGTGTCCAGGGTTTTTATTGGGGTTTCATTATGTACGCATGACTGATTGAATCATTGACTTTGAGGTTGAACTCTTTTTTTTTTTTTTTTTTTAGATGGAGTTTCGCTCTTGTTGCCCAGGCTGGAGTGCAATGGTGCAATCTCGGCTCACCACAACCTCCGCCTCCCAGGTTCAAGCAATTCTCCTGCCTCAGCCTCCTGAGTAGCTGGAATTACAGGCATGTACCACCACACCCGGCTAACTTTTTTGTATTTTTAGTAGAGACGGGGTTTCTCCATGTTGGTCAGGCTGGTCTCGAACTTCCAACCTCAGGTGATCCGCCCACCTTGGCCTCCCAAAGTGCTAGGATTACAGGCATGAGCCACTGTGCCCGGCCAGAGGTTGAACTCAATCTCTAGCTTCCCTTGCCTCCCTGGAGACCAGGCTGATATCATGTGGCTGAATACTCTAACTCTCTAATCATATAACTGGCCTTTCTGGCACAGCCAGTCCCCATCCTGATCATCTTGTTAACATAAACTATCAAGGGTCTCACACTGAATAACAAAGAAATATCTATTACTCAGGAAATTCCACAGGTTTAGAGGTTACCTCTTGGGAATGAGGGACAAAGGCCAGCCAAACTCCCCATTACACAAAAGCCTTGTGAGATCCCATGTCTTACTAAATTATTTCACAATAAATTTTGGACATCTGGGGGAAGTAGTAATGTAGTATTAAAGCAAACCTATAATTGGCCCTCATCTATTGGCTTGAACTCAAATTAGGCAAGAAACAGTTAATAGTTTTCAGAAATAAGTACAAACCTTTCTATTAACTCTCACTATAAAATTATTACTTCCTAGGAATTTCATTTCAAATAATGATTAACATATTATATATTTACTAAGGGAATATCTATATCACCAACTAGATGGTACATCACAGTAATGATAAGAACCAGGTTTTAAATTTAGTTCTAGATATAGATTCCAGACCTGTACATAGATCCCAGATCTGTCATTCATTTCCAAAATAAACAGTTTTGCATGATCAGATAAAATAGTGAAATCCTTAAATATATTATATTTAGTAAACAAATTCTATTATTATTATTGGTATTTATACATGCGAGGTGAAATCTACCCCTTAACGCTTTTTAGTATATGTACATTGTGGTTTGTTTTATTGGTATTAGACATCAAAAGGAGGCATTTTATTTAAGATAATGTTTCTATTCATTTATTCAACATATTTATTGAACACATATCACATGCCAGTTATTGGGGATGTTCCAAACACAAGCAATGTGTTAGTTAATACAAGGTACAAAAGTCCTTTCCCTCAATGAACTTATATTCAAGTGAGAAAAGATAGGTAATTAGCAAGAGTTTTTAAAACTATAAGATTTGTAATGACAAATATATGAAAAAACAATCTAAGAAGATGAAGTTAAAGACAGTTTTGCAAAAGTTGTAAATTCAAATAGGGTTCCCAAAGAAACTGAAATTTGAGAGTGGTGAAAGGGAGAAACATGAAGTTTTCTGGTAGAAAAACATTCCAGGCAGAGGAAACAGCAAGTGAATGGCTCTGAGGCAGGAGCCTGCCTGGCGTGTTCAAAAAGCAGCTAACAAGGTCAATGTTGCCCAAGTGAAGTGATTTGAAAGGGAGAAGAAGTAGGAAATGAGGTCAGATAAGTAATGTAGGGTATGAGGGTGTGCAAATGACATGGTACCTAGTAGGTCATTGTAAGTTTGGTTGGTTCATACTTTGAGAAACTATTAAAGATTTTGGGCAGAGGAGTGACATATATTTTAAAAGGATTCTGGTTGTCATGTTCAGAACAAACCGAAGGGGGAGAAAGCAAAGAACGAGGACAACTATTTAAGATGCTATTGAAATAAGCCAAGTGAGAGAAGAGAGTAGTTTGGACTGTGGTGGTATTGGGGGTTGGGGGGGATAAAAGGTGGTTGTTTTCCAGATATATTTTGAAGGCAGACATAACAGGATTGAAAAAGAACACTCAAGGATAATATCAAGACATTCAGACTGAGGAACAGAAAGGATGGAGTTGCAATTAACTGAGATGGAAAGACTGTGAGAGCAGCAGGCTTTGGGGAAAGGGAGAGAAGGAGGAAGGTAAAGCAGCCCAAACTCTAATCTAGACTTCCTAAATCCAAACCTTGTGTTCTTTACTACAACAAGTCAGCACACTATTTTTAGTTTATTGAACACCTGTACTCTTGCAAGGACTATGCTTTACATAATTTGCCTTATTAAATTCTTTTAAGAAGCCTATGATGATGAAAAAAACAAAAAGGTAAACACTTACACAATACTTATCATGTGTCCTGAGTGTTATATCACACACACACACACACACACACACACACACACACTCATATAATCTTCACAAGAATCATAGGTACTATTATTATCCATATTTTACCAATGGGAAAAGAGAGGTGGAGTAACTTGCCATTGGTTACACAGCAAGTAAATGGGCAGAGGAGAGATTTGAACCTAGGTAAGACAGCTCCTACATCTGTTATGTTGTCATCTGAGAGAGATGTAGGGAGAAGACTAAGGATCAGAGGGCTTGTCACCTCCTGGGGATTACATGGTAAGAACAGACATTTTAACTTTTGTTTTTACTGCAGCCCTTTGACCAATGGATTATAGAGAATAGCACCTTTCAATTTCAGGTGGGGGAGCCAGAGAAGTAATAATAGAGTTAGGGACAGTGGTCTATTTCTGGGAACTCTGCTGTGGTCACTAAAGTAATCTGAGAGAGAGAGAGAGAGAGAGAGAGAGAGTGTGTGTGTGTTTGGTTTTACTGTATCAGTTTTCTAGGGCTTCTATAACAGAGTACCACAGACTAGGTAACTTAAACCACAGAAGAAGAATATTTTATCACAGTTCTACAGGCTAGAAATCCAAGATTAAAGTGTCAGCAGGGTTGGCTTCTCCTGGGGATTCTTTCCTTAGACTATAGTTGGCCACCTTCTCCCTGTGTCTTCACATGATCTTCCTTCTGTCCCTGTGTCTGAATCTCTTCTTCTTATAAGGGTACCAGTCATTTTGGGTTAGGGACCATTGTAATGACCTCATTTTACTTTATTATTTCTTTTAAAACCCTGTCTCTAAATGCAGTCACATTTTGGAGAACTCAGGGATAAAACTTCAATACATGAATGGTGGGTGACACAATTTAGCTTGTAACAGTTACCTAGCATTGTTATTTAAAATCTCCTTTCCAACTTAAAATTCATATGGAACCAAAAAAAAAAGCCTGTATAGCCCAGACAATCCTAAGCAAAAAGAACAAAGCTGGAAGCATCACGCTACCCAACTTCAAACCATACTACAAGGCTACAGTAACCAAAACAGCATGGTAATGCTATGAAAACAGACACATAGACCAATGGAACAGAACAGAGATCTTGGAAATAAGACCACACATCTACAACCATCTGATCTTCAACAAACCTGACAAAAACAAGCAATGGGGAAAGGATTCTCTGTTTAATAAATGGTGCTGGGAAAACTGGCTAGCCATACGCAGAATATTGAAACTGGATCACCTCCTTACATCTTTTATGAAAATTAACTCAAGATGAATTAAAGACTTAAATATAAAACCCAAAACTATAAAAACCCTAGAAGAAAATCTAGGCAATACCATTCAGGACATAGGCATGGGTAAAGGTTTCATGACAAAAACAGCAATAGCATTTGCAACAAAAGCAAAAATTGACAATTGGGATCTAATTAAACTAAAGAGCTTCTGCACAGCAAAAGAAACTATCATCAGAGTGAACAGACAACCTACAGAATGGGGGAAAATGTTTGCAATCTATCCATCTGACAAAGGGCTAATATCCAGAATCTACAAGGTACTTAAACAAATTTATAAAAAGAAAAACAAACAACCCCATTAAAAAGTGGTCAAAGGACATGAACAGATACTTCTTAAAAGAAGACACTTATGCAGCCAACAAACATATGAAAAAAAGCTTAACATCACTGATCATTAGAGAAATGCAAATCAAAACCACAATGAGATACCATCTCATGCCAGTCAGAATGGCGATTATTAAAAAGTCAAGAAACAACAGATGCTGGTGAGGCTGTGGAGAAACAGGAATGCTTTTACACTGTTGGTGGGAATGTAAATTAGTTAAACCATTGTGTAAGACAGTGTGGTGATTCCTCAAGGATCTAGAACCAAAAATACCATTTGACCCAGCAATCCCATTACTGGGTATATACCCAAAGGAATGTAAATTATTCTATTATAATAATTTACATGGGCACACATATGTTCATTGCAGCACTATTCACAATAGCAAAGACATGGAATCAACCCAAATGCCCATCAATGATAGAGTAGATAAAGAAAATGTGGCACTTATACACCATGGAATACTATGCAGCCATACAAAGGAAAGAGATCATGTCCTTTGCAGGGACATGGATGGAGCTGTAAGTCATTATCCTCAGCAAACTAACACAGGAATAGAAAACCAAACACTGCCTGTCCTCGCTTATAAGTGGAAGCTGAGCAATGAGAACACGTGGACACAGGAAGGGGAACAATACACACTGCGGCCTGTCAGAGAACAGGGGGAGGGAGGGCATCAGGATAAATAGCTAATGCATACAGGGTTTAATACCTAGGTGATAGGTTGATAGGTGCAGCAAACCACCATGGCACACATTTACCTATGTAACAAACCTGCACATCCTGTGTATCCTAGAACTTAAAATAAAATTAAATTTAAAAGTAAATAAAAATAAAAATCTCCTTTCTGTAAAAGTTGGAAAACTTTGTTCCCATTGAACATCACAGGTAGATTCTAAACTTATATATGATGATACTTGGCTCTCTTTTACTCTGATGACTTGCATTCCTCCACTTATACTCTGTGTCTCAGACATAAGAAGAGAAAAAGCAGGAAGCAACAGCCCCTGTTTTGCTCTTGGACATTGCATTTGGTGTGAGGGTGGAAAAAGTTTAGTCAGAAGATAGCGAAATAGTTCAGTCAGCAAGTCAGGAAAACTTCCATCATCCACCCTCTATAACATGATGGAAGAGGGGAAAAAAGTGCTTTTAAAACCATAGAGGTAGCTCCTTTTATGTTTTTGAAGCTAAGACTAATTTGATAGACATCTATCAATGTTGAGCTTTTATGTCTTTAGGTTGGTTTCATAAGTTTTTTGAAATTGAATACTTCAATTTTGTCTGTAAAAATATATTGAGAATTATTTGGAGTGCCTATTGATGGAAAGATACCAGATATTTTTATTAAGTATCTATACATTAATGTATTCCCCTGAGATTGTATTTTATCTTGTGAAATGCAAAGCTGGTTAAACCCCCACAAAAATAATCTAGATTTTTTCCATAAATGAAATGAGTACACTTTTAGCTAAAGGGGAAACAGACATTGTATAATTTCCAGGAATTCTATAGAAAGAGTAGACTTACAATAGTTTACTAAAACAACAATGTGAAAGAGACATGCAAATTGCACTCAAATCCTTTCATGCTGAATAGTAACTGGTGACAGTAACCCTGGAGATAGAGACACTGGGTCAATCTGAATAGTGGAAGGGCTATGAATGTGTAGGAAGATGTGTCTAACACATAGCTGAAAGAAGTACAATAGGGGAGTGGCATCATAATTGTAAGGTCATATTTATTGTAATAATAAAAATTGTAAGGTCCTTAAATTCCATTCTGAGTAGGAGGCATTAGATGAAGGCACCTTGTGATCCACATGATTCCAGTATCTAATTCTGTATTTGCAACCAAAGTTTATAATGGGTTATATGGGTTTTCTGTTTGCAAAGCTTTTAGCTGATTCCTATCAGCGACCTAGTCCTGGGTAACCCGCTGCCTCAAGACATTTAGAAGGCCTTGAAGACTGTGTCTCTTCTAACCCTCACCTAATTTCACAGACCTAGAGGAAATGCAGATCCTTAGTTTACAATAAGAACCAAGATTAAGGTCGTCTGAGAAGAGCTCAACCTTCTGGAGCTTTTGGTAGTAGAATTAAATGCTTTGGTTTTAACTATAAAAGATAAACTTTTGAGTTCTAGAATTTATTAGATTGTCTACTCCAAGATAAGAACAATCACAATAGCTACTTATATTTTCACAACATTTTATGGCTTAAGAAGCTTTTTTACATTCATTATTTTATTTAATCAAATTTTTACAACATAGAGGGGAAAGCCCAGGATTCAGGGTTGTTCACATGTGTGAGCCTCGTTTCCTCACCCGTGCTAGGGATAATCACAGGAAGTCTACTTATCTCAAGGGTCAGTTGTGAATGTTGAAGAATACAGTGTTATATAAAAACAATTTTAATTCCATTGTTAGATGTTATTTTATAATAGATTCTATTAAACCACAACGTCTGAATTAATTATCTTGCACTTTTTGATGGTGGTTGATGCTGAGAATGGCTTCTTCGCTCTTACATTGCAACTGTCAAAGCCTTTAAAAACAATGACTTAATTATTTTATTACATTGACAGAATAAAATTCGTATAGTCATTTTATCTATGAAGACTGAGAATTTATTTAATGATTACCTTGGAATATATCTATTCATTAGTGGTGGAAAAAGATGAAACGATGCCAGCAGACAAAGATAGTTATTTCTTCTTTCTAGAGATGTGAAAATAACAATTACTACTTACTGAGTCCCTACTTAGTGCCAAACACTGCTCTAGGTGTTTTGTATATTTCATCTTTTGATCCTTACACAATGGCATGTGTGTTACTGCTCATTGCAACTTAGCAGAAATTTACTCAATTAGGACATGATGAAGCTGGGATTTGAGCCCAGAGATGTTCAACTTTAAAGACACTTGCTCTTTCTAATCAATATTTTATTACATAAACATTAACTTGCTCAATTATCAAGTGTTCTTGTGTCTGAATGAATGGAGATCTGGTAGGACTAAATGGAATATATATATCTAGGCATGTTGGAATGGCTGTTAGAAAGCAATGTTAGAACGGACACCTCTGCATGGGCTGCAATTATATTTGACTTTCTCTCAACTTCTTTATTCAGTCCTTCCCCTCTCATGTGCTTCCTAAGAGCTCTCTCATACTAATATATCAAGAAGAGG
This sequence comes from Pan troglodytes, assembly GCF_028858775.2. Taxonomy (NCBI): domain Eukaryota; kingdom Metazoa; phylum Chordata; class Mammalia; order Primates; family Hominidae; genus Pan; species Pan troglodytes. Next base: position 36,622,471 of record NC_072413.2, read on the forward strand.
ACTAAAGAGACTATTCATCAAAATACGTCTTAGGGAAACAATTATTTGTGTTAGGAAGAAATACTTTGAGAAGTTATTAGAGGATAAAGCTCCAAGGGTGGGAAACTGTTGCAAACATGGATTGCTAACATCCTATGCATAAGTCAAAAAGAGGAAATTTGCCAACTTCCACATTATGTAGTCCTCTGACATTCATAGTACTCAGTAATAAGAAGAAATGAAGTAGCAGTATATGCTACAACATTGATGATTCTTAAAAACATTAGGCTAAGTGAAAGAAGCCAGTCACAAAAGACCCCAGAAAGCCAATCTACAAAGATGGAAAATACATTAGTGGTTTCCTGGGGCTGGAGTGAGAACAGGGAATGATTGCAAATGGTCACCAGGGATCTTTTTGGAATAGTATAAATGTTTTAAAATTGGACTTTGGAAATGGTCACATGACTCTGTAAGCTTACACAACCATTGGATATTCACTTAAAAATGGGTGAATTGTATAGTGTGCAAATTATGCCTCAATAAATATGTTTTTTTTTTTTTAAAGGTGCTGCACAGCAGTCGTGTTTGCAATGCTACCACTCATGGACAACAGCGGAGTACCTCTCGAAGCACACCCAAGAAATTGACAGGAGAGGTTGCCTCTGAGGAGGGAAATGGGGCACAGAAGCTGAGAAGAGGAGGAGAGTTCCTCTGAATGTATAATGTTTGGTGCTCTTTGAATTTTACACTATGTGCATGTAACCACTATTCAAAAATAACATTAAACCCTTTACATATTTTAGTTACTAGGAGATACTTGGCTGCTGTTCATAGTGAGGAGGTCATTAATGGTAATGGGGTCAGAAGAAACGACGGTCTAAGGGGAAAATGCTGCATTATCTATTTTCAGAAATGATCATTTTGATCTATTATTCAGAATAATATTGATTTGAACAGCAATACCCTATAACCAAGGGACCTGAAGGGAACAGTATGCAGAGCCTAAGATAAAGAAACCTGTATATTTTGTTGTGGTGAGAGTGCTGAAAGTGGAGAGTGGAAAGTCTGAGTCTTTACGTTTTTGATGCCAGAGTAATCATTCAGAAGGCTTTTGAAGAATAACGTATTGACTACACTCTGTTACATTTCAGTCATTTTGCTATCATCCTTTTTTCCAGTACATGCCATAAATGTAGCAATTCAAGAGCAAACTGTTGGAAAACATGCTCAACTCATCTTCCTCAGCTTGTTATTTCTTCAAATTGTCTAATTCACTGTGCTTTTTGGATTTCTTTTTGCTATAGATGGTTTTCCATACAAGTGAAATTGCTAAATAATTGTCAAGCTTCTGCTCCACTTAGAAAATATTCACCAGTTATAACAGATTACATCCTAGTACTCTTAATTCCATAATAATGTATATCTTTGGAATCTTGACGATTTTCAACTCTTAATCCATAGCTCAAGTCTTCTGTCTGATGTTGAATGCAGTGATCTTCCAAGCAAATGATAGTATTTGAACCTTCCCTTAAAATGGTAGTAATAAAATTCCAAAGTACTTGTTAAGTGAAGGCATACTATAAATTACTGATATTTGGAAATTTCTAAGAGTATGTCACTTAGAAATGAATATGTAGTGGTTAATGTGACTGTCTTCTATTACTGAGAATATGTGAATCAAAGCAGGATGCTAAGATTTCCTTTCTTTGTTATGAATACCTGTTTATACTAATGTTCCATTATGACAAACTCTCCTCACTGGCTTGGAAGAGTACGATATCATAATCTGAGAAAATGTTAAATGATGCTTTCTAAATTAAATGCTTCATTAAACCTCAGAGATCCACTCTAAATTTTATTTCCCACATGATAATTTTTAGTTAAGGCTAAAGATGAAAGGTAAAGTGGACAGATAATGTTTGCATAGGTAACCGAGGGGAAGCAATATGAGCATAGCTAGGCTTAGCCCCTAAAAACATTGTGATGCACAGTGAGTTAGTTAAGAGTATGGTCTCTGACTTAGACAACCTGAGTTTAAATTCAGTTAGGTTGGCCACTAACTATTAGGTTGGTGCAAAAGTAATTGTGGTTTTTGCCATTGAAAGTAATAGTAAAAGCCATAATTACTTTTGCACCAACCAAATAGTTTGTGTAATTAGATTGGGCAGCTTACTAAAACGCTTTAAAATTGAATTTCTTATATGTTTAATGGGTATAATAGTATCTACTGCAAACGGTTATTATCTATATGAAGTATATAGTAAACCACTCATTATTGTTCAAAGTCATGGTTTTGCTGGAAGCTTTGAAATTTATAGCAAGAGGATAATAAATTTACCCACAATCCAGGCTGCTTTCATTCAAACATGATCAAGACTTCAAATGCTATCCAGAAAGCCAAAGAGATGCTAGAGAGATGGCTCAAGATTCATCTGAATGATGATAAAAGAACCCAGAATTACAGGGAAAGTTAAGAAAAAATGACTTTGGAATTTTAAAATTAACTTGAAAGTTAGTTAACCTTCTGAGCCTGTTTTCCATTATAAAATGGATACAATAACACAGCATGTTGTGAGGATTCGGTAAGTCTATAAATATGATGTAGATAGCACAGCACTCAGCACAGTCTGGGTGCTCAATAAATGAGAGGAACATTTACTAGGAAGACTATCATAATGATTGTTTATGTGCTTTACAGTATGGAAGACAAGAACATAAGTGTCACATAAAGTAAATTGTGTATAAGCTGTTTCTTTTTTTTTTTTTTTAAAGGTGGTGTTTCTGAAACTTTAAAAAGTAAATTAAGAGAGAGTGAGGCAAAGGTGCACAGGGGCCAGGTCACCATGAGGAAAGCGGATGTCAAGCAATAGAACAGCAATTGAACGTCTGCCCACATGAATTCACCGAGCCCCCTTGGGGCGCCAAGAAAAGAGAAAGAAGGAGAGAATAAATACACTGATTTCCAGATGGTAGAGTGGGTGGTAAAGGGAAGGAAAATAGAGGAGTTACAGATAAACAACAGCTGTAGTAAAAGAAAAAAGAAAAAGCAGCATGACGATGCTAGGTGAGCTTAGTCAGAAGACAGTATTCTGTCTGGGACTAAAATCCTCTGATTAGGAACAAGTAAAGGGGAGTATTTACAGAATTTGTGCTGGTAAAGAGATTAGCTACAGTGAATGGAGACAGAAACAGCCTCCTAATGTGGCACAGCTTAGGCATTTGACTGAGGCTTGAGAATAGTGGAAGAGATTAGTCAAAAGGCAAGTCAATTGAGTCCAGGGAAGCTTTGAAGCACTAATTAAAAACATACATGGAGTAAGTACCATTATCAGGAAGAAAACAACACAAATAAGAACACAAAAAAAAACTGGAGATGTGGCCTAAGGAACTCTCAGAGAAGAGAAATTGGATGTATTCTTAGGGAAAAAAAAACAAAGGCTGATGGGGCAGAAGAGACAAATTTTTATGATAAAAGAATACTAAATAACTATGTAGATACTCTCCATTCCAGGAGGAGGATCACTATTCCTAGCCCTTCTTCTACAAGAGTGAGCTGTAATTAGTGACTTGCTTCCATAGAATAGGGTAAGAGAAATCTGACAAACGCTATCCTAACCAAGTAATGAAGGTTAACATCACCAGTGACTTCACATGGATATCACGTACCCCTTGACATAATGTGGTGAGATAGGCACTTTGGCTCTATGGGATACTTTCCAAGAACTCATAACCTAATTCTAATTACGAGAAAAACATCAGACACATCCAGAGTTGGGGAAATTCTACAAGATACCTAGTCAATACTCTTCAAGACTGTTAAGGTCACGAAAAACGCAGAAAGACTAAGAAATGGTCACAGACCAGAAGAGACTGGAGGGGCATGAAAATTAAAAGTAATGTGATACATTAGACTGGATCCTGAAACAGAGAGAAGAGATTGGTGGAGTAACTGGTGAAATCCAAAAGTGTGGAGTTAGTTAACAGTACTGTGCCAAAGTTGATTTCTTAGTTTTGATGACTGTACCATGGTAATGTAAGATGCTAACAATAGGGAAAAGGAGCAAAGGGTGTCTATTAGGGGACTTGCTGTACTATCTCTACATTGTTTCTATAAATCTAAAATTATTCAAATTTAAAGCAGCTTTTCAAAAAAGATGATAGCATGTTAAAAGGACACAGGAGCCAACTGAAATAGCTCCTCGTGGATCAATGGTGATAGAATTGGATTATAACCCAAGGAATAAAATAAATATCCATGATTTTATATTAATATGAGTAAATAAATAAATTAATTATTGGGGAAGAGGACAACTGTTTCTTACAGAAGAATTCCAATTAATAAATGCAGAAGAAATGAAGGAGATAGAAAACACCATTAGAACACTAGAGTAGTAATCACTACAGCCATGATCAACCAATAAATGCTAAAATTAGTGAGAGAAAGTTTATGGAGCAACAAGATAGCTTCCAATTACCTTACTGAAAATATTTATTAATTACAAAATGGAAAGCAGTAACTTTTCATGGAGAAGCCTGGCAGACACCATCTTAAACAAGAGATCAAGGTTAACATCACTTCATTTTATAAGATATGAGCAAACATGAGACAAATCCAAAATGCAAGACATTTTACAAACCCCTGAACATTAGTTTTCAAAAGTGTCAAGGTCGAAAGACAAGGAAAGACAGAGAAACTGTCACAGATCAAAAGCAGCTAAGGAGACATGACAACTAAATACAATATAGGATCCTGGATTGATTACTGGAACAGAATAAGGACCCAAGTGAACTAAGTTGATAGTTTAGTTAATAGTATTGTACCAATGTTAGTTTCTAGGTTTTATGAGTATATCACTGTATGGCAATATGTTAACATTAAGCGAAATTGGAGAAATGAAACATTGAAAGTCTTTGTACTGTCTCTGCAACTTTTCTGTAAGTCTAAAATTATTTCAAAATTTAGAATTAGAAAACATATGAAACACACACACACACATACACACACACACACACATACACATAAACAAAGGCCAAACAAAGAAAGCTCACTTGAGGTTTTGTGCCAAAGTACTACCAGATGCTCCACTTCCACTTCAGAATTCTGACTAATAGCATATGTTCACAAACAACGGAGATAACTGGTTGATCCATATGCTTTACTCCAAGACAACTTTGTTAGTATGTCTAGAGAATACAGGGGGTCTCCCATGACCCTCACTAAACCTAGGCTCTGGGAATCACATCTCCCACACTTCAGTGCCCAATCCCATCAGACAAGCTAGAGAATGACACGCCTCCCACCACACTGGGGAAAATCTGTCCTCTTTTGTTCACCAAGAGGGAAAAGGTAAAGAAGCAGCAGTAACATATGATTTGAAAGCAACAAGTCCAAGGAGATGTTTAAAAGGTGAACTGAGACATAATAACATTTTTTAAGAGTTTATTTGCACAAACAGCAATTCAGGCATCTGGCAGCTCCAAACCAGAAGTAGCTTGGGAGCTCCATAAAGGAAACATATAGATGAATAGGAAAGTAAAGCAAAGGAAATATTTGATGGGTTACCTACACACAGTTGGCTTATTTGGTCTATCCCATTGGAAAGTCTCTAGTTGTATCATTATAAGTTAGTTGGCTACTTTTGATTGGTTGAGACTAAGTTCTGTTGTTCTTCAAGATAGACATTTACAAGAAATAGCTCAAGTTAAGTTTTGCTTATGTTTGGAAATCAAGCAAGGTTAAGGTCATGTATGAAGCTTAACTGACTTTGTCTGCTCAGTGATTCGTCAAGCCTGGTCTCTATTTTCATTTAGTTTAACAAGCATGAGAGGAACAAGCTGAGGCCCCTGCTTTCAGTGTTGTCACAGCCCCCTGTTACCAGGGCCAGTGGATGCCAAGCTCTCCCTCATTCCTTGTCTCATCAATCAGATGGATTGCTCCTTTACCCAGGGTGAGACTGCATGAAATAAGTATCCATAGGTGTTTTTCCAATATGATCGTCTCTTGATGTGTGCATTGAAAATCCTTTCATAGAAACATAAGAATGAAGGGAATAAGGGTTTTGTCTAAAATTTAATAAAACAAAAACTTTCTCAAAGGATGAATCATGAAAATATTTATTTTTTGCTTTACTCTCCATGGTATGGTTAAAAGATATGCTATATTTTTCAAAAAATACAGGATCGAGGATAAAAAGGAGATTAGGGAAAATGAAACTTATAAAACTTTATACTTCCCAAAGGAAATATATAAAGGGAAACTTGTTTAAGAATATGGCAACATCTCTGCGTTTAATAAGATCGCTAATGTTGATTGGGGAATTCCAGCATATTTATAGAAATAAATGATAGGTTGGTAAGTAATTTAAAAAACTGCTCTATAAATCCAAATATGTAGAACCTGGCCATACTAATACAATACTAACTGACAACACTGAGTGTAGAATATCCCCTTAGAAATGAGCAACATTTAAAATATGAGAGATAATGAAGGATGGGTGAGTTTTCATCTACTTTCAAGATGTCAGAGGCCTGTGGGGTAGCTTATAAAAGCTGGAGCTTTATAAAGGTATAAAAAGCAAAATAGATGTTCCCAATGTAGATATAATTAATGTACAATTAAGAGAAAAAGTTGAGAAGTTAAAGCAGAGAGTAAAGATGCATCAGCAAATGGGTGGCACCAAATATAGACATGATCAGAATCACAAACACAGGAAAATAAAACAGAAAGAGAAACAGATGTGTCATAGTCTTGGCAAGGAGACAAGATACAAAGGTGGATGTTGGTTGGGCAGCAAAACTGACCATAATAAGCAACTATGGGAAAATGAGGTGTTTTTTACAGCAATTTAAAGAAAGGCTTAGAGGGGAGTGTTAGCAATATTAAGTCTGAAAAAGGGAAAAAAAAAAGGATTTAACTGCAGACATTACAGTGAACACAATTAATTTGCTGATCTGAAGAATAAACATTTGAGTGGGTTGAATGATCTCAGAATTGATTTCAGCAAAGCTTCTGAGTATAGCCTGGGCAAACACTTGGTGGTCCTTAGTCTACCTAGAGGAAAGAGTGACCAGTGCTGTGAAACGAAGCTTGCCACCCATGATGTGCTAAAGAGGAGAAACGGAGGATACTAGGAAGTAGAGGAAATGCTCTACCGCACAGGCTGAGGAACAAGGGCCCAAAGACAAGACACAGAGAGGAAGGAATTAGCTAAGACATGGAGGAAGTGGAGGAAGGGTTCTTATAATTTGAGAATAAAAGGTTTCAATGGACAATGACCCTTTCCACAAAAATATACAAAGATATTCCAGATGAGCTTTGAGAACATTATATACCAAGGTGACCAGCAGAGACAGAAAAACATTAAAGTGCCTGGGGCTATTTAATATATGTGGCTTGAAGATCTGTCAGGGAAAGCCCATCTCCAATTTAAGGGGAAGTTCAGTGTAGAGGTGAAAGCAAAAATGGTGACACAGAACCAGAGGTAGCTCTAAATGAGGGAGATTCTGGTGAAAATTACACGAGGAAAGGTGAATTTTTCTAAAGTCACCTGTTTTTATCATTTTGCAAAACCTGACTCACATATTTTGCCTTTTTTACCTTCTTTTCCACTCATTTTTGTAAGGTTGTAGTCTTATTAATTTATTAGTAATTAACAATAATTACTTCTTAACCATGGGTAAATTGTCTTTTTAATTGATTAATGTGCATATAAAGTGCCTCATAAATTATTACTACAGCATATTTGGAGTTTCCATAGTTATCAAGGACAATCAAGCTGTGTTTACATGTACTTAGATTGACCTAAACTTTGCAGAATTCCTATTGGTTGAATTTTCTCGACTTAATTATCCCAAATGTGACTCAAGGACTCTCAATCACAAGAATACAAGTCACAGTGAATAATTTTGTAGTGAATTAATATTAATAGCTAATGATTTTTGAGTACTTACCAGGTGCCACAAACTCTGCTAAGTGCAAAAATGTATCATCTGAATGTCTCTTCAATGAGAATCCATGACATAGTACAGTACTAATTTTACAATTAAGAAATAAGGTTCAGAAAAGTTAAACAATCCACTGAAGGTCACTATGTTAGCCTACTCGGGCTGCCATACAAGATACCACAGACTGGGTGGCTTAATCAACAGAAACGTGTTTTCTCACAGCTCTGGAGGCTAAAAGGGGCCAGGAGGGTTGGTTTCTGGTGAGATCTTTCTTCTTGGCTTGCCAACAACTACCTTCTTGCTGTGGCCTTTCCTCTGTGTCAGTATGGAGAGGGAGAGATCTCAGTGTCTCTTCCTCTTCTTACAAGGACACCAGTCCTATCAGATTAGGATCCTACCCTTATGACATCATTTAACCTTAATTACTTCCTTAAAGGCCCTATCTCCAATATATAGTCACATTGGGGGTGAGGACTTTAAAATATGAATTTGGGGGGAAATCAATTCAGTTCATAATAGTTAATAAAGGGAGGAGTGAGGATTGAAACCCAGAAGTTCAATTCCAGATCCTGTCCTATTATACTTTTCTGCCTTCATATGCCATATAGATGAAAGTACGTACGCAGCACGTAACTGTTTTTATATAATTTTAAGTAAAATACCTAGCCATTTATTTTCCTATCACAGATCAAACATGTATAACCTGTCTGTCATGAAAAAAAAATGGGTAAATTCATAGTTTATAGTTTGTGGAAGTTAAACTCTTCAATTAATGGTAGTATGACTGTTATCTGCACGTAGAGTTTTCTGCTTTAGAAAATTAGGCCAGATGACATTCACTGAGGCTGAGTATACCATGATTGGGGTAGAAAGTATTAGGTGTTTGTCTGAATTAACTTAAGGTAAATTTGAATCTATATGCAAGCCAAGCCCAGTTGAGGATAAGAACATTTATCTATCTATTTACTAAGCCTACATTATAATCAGGTGCTAGCCACTGTGCCCTCAGGTAGTCATGAGTATAGGAAAGTCAATGAGAATGATGCTTACTCCCATAGGAAAGCATAATAGGTTCTGGGGGTCTGTGCTGTGTGAAATGGGAATATAAAAGAGGGTGTGACAATTCATACATAACATGTATGAATATCGACCAAGGGGCAAGTGCAGGCTAGGGATGCAGATGAAAGGCAATCAAATAAGTGCAAATTCAGGAAAGGGAGAAACCAAGAGAAGTTCAATTGTATTGATAATTTTAAAATAGGAGATAAAGTGATCAGATGTCTTTGGTATCCTTTAATAGGGAAGAAGATAAAATTAGAATGGGAAATTAAGCCCCCCCAAATTATGTAAAATAAACCAAGCTGGTAGTGTTTTCTACCAGTTTTTCTTATATATCTCAATTATGAGTATATAATCAGGGATCAAGGCGAAGACTCCTATGCATGCACACACACACACACACACACACACACACACACACACAGATGCAAAGTTGAAACATCAAAGGAGTTCCTCTCAGTAGAATGTGCCTAAGAAGACAGAAGAATGTGGAGAATACGCCTCTAAAAGAAACGCACAGAGGCAGGATATAGCACGCTTGAGGAGAAAGATTTTTTTTTAAGTTCTTAAGAGGTCATCAAAATATAAGAATCAGGGAAAAGCAGAGTCACTGCATGTGTACTTTACTTAACAAAGGGCCAGCTACAATGAATATAAACTCCAGGTTCAAGAATGCCTGGTGACACTAACACCAGAGGACAGTGGAGAGAAGAGGTGGCAGGGCTACAATGGGTCTGTGACCTGCTGTTGAGATGGCAAAGGTACATAAAAATTATTCCCTGCAGATTCATGGAAAGCCTCCCTGGAAAAGGATAGGTTGTTCACATCTGACTCTGTTATTTGTGAGCTGATTACAGAAAGAGAGCTTCAATTTCAAAGCTTAAGTATTTTTGTCTATACTCTTCTTCTAACAGGTGTTCAGTCAGGAGAAAAAAGACCTAACACTGGTCCAGGATGTTTGCCCACTTTCTTGAGATTTAAAATTCAGAGAGGGAGATGAAACATCCATATCCACATACAAGATTTTAAAAAATACCATTAGAAAAACTAAGTCATTGTAAATGCCAAGTATACAACAGTTATTAAGAGGAGAGTGAAATTGCAGGAAATCTCTGAAGGAGATATGCACCCTTGGGAAGAATCAAATATGCAAAGAAGGTAATAAATTTCTGAAGCCTTCTTTGAATTTCCATATTTCATTTGAATAAAACTTTTGGGCACTCCCTTAGGTTATGTGGCAGTGGAAGCCAGATTCATTCTAAATCTCCTAAAGTGGTTAAATTATCATCTAATTCATTTTGGTTTTACTTGATTGCCACAAAGCCTGGAAAATGTTAATAAATCAAGATAAGATGTCTTGGTGATGACTTATTTTTGGAAATACATAGTACTTAAAGAATTTAGTATAATAGTCCATGTTGAAAATTGTTCCAAGTTTTCTTTGTTATGCTTCCTTCTAAAGATTTTCCCATCATTCATTATTGAAAAAATTAACTGGGTTTAATAGAGAACTGGCTAGCCTATAATCTTGTCAGCTGAGCACAATTGCCTATAGAAAAGACACTTGGGGAATTTATTTTTACCTTGGGGTGGATTTGTTGCCGTAATGGACCTAGTTCTTGTTGTTACCTAATTTTAAATGTGTAAGCCTTCTTAGAGGCAGGACTTAGGTGTTGTTTAAGATTGAGACTTTGACATCCTTCCAGATGATTCTCCGTTTTTGACAGGTAAGTTCACTCTCCTCTACTACCTGAAATGTTTCCCTTGCAGTTTTGTATTTTTAGACTTTGTAGTTGGAAGTCATTTTTCTTTTCCTTGTTTTTCCACTTCTCTTCATTATCTTTTCCTTCTCCCCTCCCTTATTGACCTGCACAACAGCACCAAGCATGAGTAAATAGCATAGTTCTTTGGCTGGAGGACCATGTCTAACTCACAAAGGGGCTGACTGATGTGAATCTGGAGTGAGTTCTCCATAGCAGTTTGCTGGGTGCCCTCCATCCAAAAACCTGCTCAGCATCATTCTCACTATTTCTTCCTTATATCCCATATTATATGATAGCCCTATTGAACTAATTCACAATTCCTTACATTTCATCCTCCTCCCTGCTCTCTTCACTGTGTACAGGCTGCTCCTCTGCCTGGAGCACTCCTTCCCCAACTTCTACGTGCATCTCAAGATGGAGCCAGTAAGTCTTCCCTCATTCGTCCCATCTCCATTCCCCAGCCTCTGTCGGTCACCACCTTCTCTGTGCATCTTTTCATCATGGCCTGGATCATGAAGCTCTGTGCTTTTTCATTAACTGATCTGAGAGTCCCTCCCCTACCTGCCTTGGCATGGCACCTGGCCCAGAGCAAATGCCTAATAGATTCCTTTGGATGAATGAGGACAAAGAGGGTGTGCAGATAACATTTACAGAAGACACAGGTTGTACTTGAGAGTCATCATGCTGGATGATAAAAGCAGTTTCCGAAAAAACAGCAAACCACATTTGACAGGAAGGAATTTCATAAGAGAAAAATGTCAAGTTTTGTGCTTAGCTTCTAAACAACCAACTGAAGATGTGTAGAGTTGTGGAATATTAGTTTAGGTAAATAATACTTCATGGTTTATTTGACTCTAGCTCAAGCTCATAGAATCCAAAAGTTCAAAAGCACACTACAGGCCACTTCGTTTAACCCTCTCCTTGGTTTATGATCATTGAGTTCCCTCAACAATGTGCCTTCTAAGGAACATTTTTTTTTCTTCTGTGTGAACACTTCCACAACTTTGTCAGCCATGTGCTAGTTGACAAAATAAAATAACATAAAATAAAAATTTTTAGGTGTGTTAGTGAAAATAGCATGCCCAAAGGGGTAATTGTGTGGTTGTTCTCACTTCCATTATGACAGTTATCATATTGCATTATTGACAAGCATTTGTGTCCTTATGTAACTTCTCTATTGTAATGTGAGTTCTTTGAAAACAGAATCTCTGCCCTATCAGCCTTCCTATTCCTAGTATCCAGTATGAGGTACTCAATAAACAAATGCTGACTGCAAGAATAAATGACGACTCCATGACTGTGACATGCACGGGTTAGCACAGTGGACTGGGAGTGCAGGGCTCTGATGTCAGCCTTGAGTTAGAACAGCAGCCCTACCATGTACTAGCTTTGTGACCTGTGGCATCTCATCTCACCTCTCTAAGCCTCAGGGGCTTTTTTTGGCTAAAATAATAATAAATGTTTTGAGGATTAAATGAGAAAATAAATGTAAGCATCCAGCATTGTCATCCTTCTTGAAATCACATTAATAGAAATACTGACAAAGAAAATCCAGAATGATGAAGAAACCTAAATCCATATCATATAGTGAATAGTTCGGGGTACTTAGAATGTTTTCCCCTAAAGAAGGGAAGGCTTAGAGGGAACCATGACAGTTGAATTATTAATGCAAATAATAACAACCTATGTGCTTGACGTTTAGTTAAGAAAGAGCTTCTACTTGTTATGTTTATTGGGTTTTCACAATAGCTGCATAACATAGGGAAGGAGAGCAGGCATGCATCACTATTCTTAGGCCATAAATGAAGAAACTAAGGCACACAGTTGCTGCATGCCTAATACCACACAGCTGAGCATAATGAAATTTGGGCTGACCCCAGGTGTGCTGGTTTGTGGACCATTTCTCTTTCTTCCACAGCACCTATCCTCTACATGCGCATGAAAGGTGAATCTTACTTATGTGGAAGTCAAAGTACAGATTAATGGATAAAAAATCATAAATAAGTGGATAATGCCTTATTATAGAGAGGAGTTTTGAAATAATGACAGTGATCCCAAATCACAACTGAATGAAGAGCCTTATGAAGTAGTAAACTCCCTGATTCTTTGTATTTAAGCAGAGAATGAATGCCCACCCATTGGAGATGTTGGGAAATAGTGGACACGAAGATGTCTAAGCTTCTTTTGAACACTAGCTATGACTCTAAGTCACTTATTCATAAAATATAGAATTCTACTCATTAAAAAATTCCCTGTTTACTCCTCACAAAAATATTACGAAGTGACAACAATGGGGACTCTGAGGTCTTGAAAAGAAAATTGTTTTAATTCAAAGAGGTTTTACATTTATCAGTGAAAAAAGGGGGAAAAAAGTCTTTCACATCAGTGTATCTAACAGGTGATTCTTTGCTAATGATTCAGGAAAATTTCTTGACTCTTACATTGTTTGTGGAAATTCTAATATATGTCCTCTCCAAACAAGGCTAGTTTGTAAACATGGTCTATGTAACAAGAACTATCATAGCCTAAACTTTTTGAAATTATGGATATTACTTTAAATCTGTAACTCTATCCCAGTTGAGATCATCTCAACAGTGTTTATAGGCAACATACAAATTAGACATAATTAAAGATGATGCATTCACATGTTTTAATTACTGCTCTCCTATGCAGTAGTTTGACTAAATATAAAAATTATCTCAGGGCACAATATTCCAAGGGATGCACAGAAATAAAAAAGTTTTGCAATTTTAATTTGCTCTACCACTCCACTCTGAATTTTTTTCTGAATAATTTTAAGTATGATTAGATTTTTCCCAAATCCATTTCACACAGTTATCAGAAGGAAAATCCATAAAGTATATGGATAAACTAGATGAGAGTTTGACTCCTAATAGAGTAAAATCTTAATTAACCCACAATGGAGAAGTTTATCATTTTTTTCTATAGAATTTTAGAAATCATCCATTAATTTTCCTTCAATTACATTTTTAAACTAAGAAAAAGACTCTAATAAGAAAATATTACATTAACGTAATTAAAATATAATAGTATAAGCACATAAGAGAGTAGTAGATTTTCTAATATTTTATATGTATTTTAACAGAAGGGTTGCAGAACTAATAAGAGATTATTTAAATTACTTCCTAAAATTAATCTAAAATTGTTCCCAAAAGGATATTTAAAAATTCAATTTAATTTTTTTAAAAGACATATTTCCATATATTTAGAAATATGGAAAAACTTGGTTACTGGTGGAAATTGATCACTAAATGTTTAAATAGTGAAAGCCAAGTCATTTGAATTCAAGATAAGTTAAATAAAGTTGAAGATCAACTTTTATTTAACCTTTAATAGGTGAGTGTTCTCATAAAAGGAAATAGATCTTTTCATTTCAAACTATATTTCATTCAATTATGTGCTGAATATAGAATGAAAAGCTGAGATGATGACACATTCTGACAAATGAAACAAAAAAGGTAGCAGTATCCTTTGTCAGTTTTCACTGATTATCTGGCAAAACTCAATCACAGATTTTGTGCTTTTGAGATGGAACAGCTATTTAAATGGTAATTATTATATTTATGGATTTTCATAATGCTTTGAAAGCATGAAAGCAAATAATAAAGACTTTTCTCCTGAATTATATTAGCTCAAATATAAGATCAAGAGCCGATTTTTTGGTATTTTATTGATTGTATAACTTAATGTATTCTGTAATTGCCTTTTGTAAAGTTTAAGATACTTTAGGTTACTGTTGGATGATATGGAGCATCATTGAGAAAGAAAGTAATTGGACACATTTTTAAAATAACAATGACTTGAAAATTCTGCAATCTGATGAAATAAGAGATTCGTAGTAGCCATGGGAAATTTCAGGAGGTGAGGAGGGAACATAGCTGTCTGTTAAGAACATCTTACAGGCAAAGATGAGAAATTACTACCTTGGCAGTGGTTGAAACAGACACATTTGAGGAAGCAGTTTTGATTTTTAAAAATCAGCTGAAATATAGCCATGAGAATCTGAACCTGTGCCACATTCAGCGAGGCAGTACTGTGAGGCATTCTAAGTTCTGGGAGTTGTTAGAAAATGTTGTTCTGTTTGCGACATTGTGATAGCTGTGGGATATCTAGCCCTATTCACTGCATATTTCACAGTCTATTTCACATTTACTACATTTTCACTAACAAAGTTTCACCAACTGTGTTTCCATAAAACATTTTTAAAGGACTCGAAAGTTCCTTATCACTGAGAGCATCTTTTTTTCAGTAAGATTATTTCTAATGATGCAGGACGAAAAATATGCTGAGTTAACATTTAAGAGTTGACTAGAATAGTCATCTGTGGAATTTCCAAAAAAATATTTAGTCAGAGCAGTGCATTTTGGTGCATTTTATTTCTATTATGCATATAAAAGAATAATTATAATTTTAGCATTTCTAAACATCTTCATAGTCATTATGTAATTTGACCCTTTCTAAGGAAAACACTAATTGTAGTTATTTGTTACGCACATTCTCTGTTCTGAGCTGAAAACGAGGTTGGCATAGTGTCATGGGCAATAATTAATAGGTAAGTATGGGGGATACCTGTTGTGTCTTTTAGAGATTTAATATCACTTTTTTAAAAACAACATTGCATTGTAAAATTAATATTTTATAATTATTATGTACTTTTATATATCATATAAAATTTTATTTCTGCTTTAAATATAGATGGGATCATTTGATCAGATGTGAAGCACTGAGAAAAATATAAACATAAAATGTTTTACAAGAAAATGGAGAAAGGAGACACAATTTTATTTTGCTTAAGAAGAATGAGTCAGACAAATTGGAAACCTTGACATTGCACAAAGTAGGTAGCATTATAAGAATCAACTGAATTGAGAAGCAGAACAATTTACTATGAAATATAACACAGGCTCTCTTGTGCGCTCACTTTCTCTCTCTTTCTTTTCAAATTTTCTTTTTTTCTTTTATTTATTTATTTATTTATTTATTTTTTATTATACTTTAAGTTTTAGGGTACATGTGCACATTGTGCAGGTTAGTTACATATGTATACATGTGCCATGCTGGTGCGCTGCACCCACTAACTCGTCATCTAGCATTAGGTATATCTCCCAATGCTATCCCTCCCCCCTCCCCCCTCCCCACCACAGTCCCCAGAGTATGGTATTCCCCTTCCTGTGTCCATGTGATTCTTTTTTTCTTTACATAAGTTTTTAAGGAAGTTCTTTCCTAGCTCTATACTGGGATTGTTTTGCTAGTCATTTAATATTTAAAAACAACTTAAGTCCAAGAAATTAGAAATAGTGATGGCTTTAAATGCAAGTATCTGTAAATCTTACAAAGTACATGTGGATGCAGCAGGCACAAACCAAAGAAGCTATGGATTTGTTTGTACTTATACGCATGATTGTAAATGTGTTGCAGGAAGTAACAAAACATTCTTTTTTAAATTATATACCCCATTTAACAGCCTCGATCTTGCTTTGATTATGAAATATCTTAACTCCCTGGGTAATACAGGGATGAAATCTTACCTGCAGCGTTCCCACATTAGCAAATAGACGACCTGGAGAGTGGACTCAGTTTGTGTTAAGGTCAGTAGAGGAGCCAAGCCAATAACCATGCTGACATTCCAGGGGACAGAGCGGGGAGGGGAGTTAGACCACGGGAAAGGGGCTGGTTAAGAAATGTGAAAATATTGAATTAACTCTTGGATTTTATTCTTCTCTGATAAGTTTAACAAGAAAAACAAGTTTTAGAATGTAACCAACTCAACTTGATAGAGAAATCCTAGAACTTGGTAAAAATCTCATTGGGGACATGTTGCACAGAAAAGTAATGTGAAAATCTAAGACAAAGGCTATGTGTGAGAGGGAGTCAGAGAGAAGGGAAAAGAGAACAGCACACTGGTAGATACATAATTCTTGTCACATTCTGGTACTTAGGTCTGGGTGGTGTACCTTTGGATATTCATTTTATTAGTGTACTTCATAATTCACATATCAGTGATACGCATGTGTAGACACACAAATTCTTTTGCCTGTGACAATTATTGCATTTTAAAAGATAATGTGAAAAAAAACCAAAGTCAATTATCACTTGGAGAGAGTATCATATATGTTCCCTAAAGATCTAATAACTTAACTTATTTCTAGGGGAAAAAAGATCAAACTTGCCACAATTGTTAATATTTTATTGTTTCTATTAATAACAAAGTTCTGTGTTGTGTTTTTGCTTTTTGCCTTTTTCATTCATATTTATTCTGCATTCTTACTAGCTTTGAATAGCTATTTGCATCTTGCTGCTTTCTTCCATCACTCCTCACCTCAGTCCACTAAGCCCTTTGCTCTTTTTTCCTGGCCTGCAGAACTGTATGGTCTTCCCTGCCTTTGTAAACACTGCTTTATAAACACTACTGTCTGTCCTTGTTGCTAAACGGAGAACACAACTTACATCCTGTCTTTCCCTCCCTCCCCATCAATGTACCTTCTTTGTGGTTCTCTAAGTCTTTGTCTCTGTAATGCTCCATCCTGTTCTTTTTTCACTTATTCTCTAAATGACCATAGAGCACATTTTGACCTTTTTTATGTTTTCCTTCTGCACAGATAAGTTGTTTTGCCTTCGGTCTTGAGAGAATGAAAGCTCATGGGCTGTCTCTATCCTGGCCTGGAAGTCAGATACTTTTCTTTCTTTTTTGTCTACATATTGTTGATTGTCAATGGTTGCTTTTCAATTTGTTCTATATTCCTTTTTGCCTCTGCCACCAGCATTCTCCAGGACTGTTCCTTAAACTGTGCTAAATATTGTGTACATCCTCTTGTTAAAAGTCAGCCTATCTATACCCTTCCTTTCTCTCTCTCATACACATATTATTCTAGAGTGTCCAAATGATAGGAAAGTCCTTTCAGGTATTATTTGTTGCACTTACATGTGTCTTCTTTGAAGATTGTGTCTGCCCTGCAGCTGGAATGGTCAGATCACTCATGAGGATTTCTCTGAGCCTGGGACATGCTTTTGTAGTCTACAAAGGTGGACCATGTGGCTTTTTATCTTCATTGGGAGATACAATAGAATGCATATATCTTAAACACGAGCACAGATGCTTTTTCAATGTTTTCAAATGTACTAAACAACTAGGAGATCTCAGAAGGTGTCATGTAACCACTTGCTCTTTAATGAAAATGAATACTTAACACCATGGCAGTGTGAAAATGCCTTTATCACCTACTAAAAAGCTCTTCATCTGCTTGATCTGTGAACTATACCTGAGAAGGATTTCTGTTATCAACTTCAGGAAGACAGTCTTATTTTCTGTGTCCTTGCCTGAATAAGTCGGTTATTGTCATAAAACACTGTTCCCACGACTTCAGTGGGATGGGGATATATCCCCCACCCCTCATTGAAGGAATCTCCAAGTCATGGGGCAAAGGGCAAGAATATGGGAAGGAATGAAGGATTGGAAACAAACATGCAATTATTTTACTGTTATTGTCTTCAATCCAAGTAGGGCTTAACACTAATTATTTCAGACATGAAATTCTATATTCTTACTTAAATATTTCCCAGAAAGGTACTTATAATATTTTCTTTATTTTGAGAAAAATCTTTAAGAAAGGGGTTAATTAAAGTTTATGTTTACAGGAAACACAGTAGTTAGCAGGAAATGTCAGTTAACCAAGTAATTAATGGCTACCTGTGGTATACAAGCCACTGGGTAGGATCTATAGGAAATGCCGAGTATAAGATAAGGTCTCCATCCATAGGAAACAGCCACCTGTTACAGGACATCCAGCAGGTGCGGATGAAATTTCACATGAGTATAGTAAGTCACCCCTAGCTGTAGCCAAAGCTGCAGAGCAGATGCCCAAATGTCACAGCGTGTACTTTTGTTAGACAAAAAGGCTCCCACCAAAAAGCTTTTGAATATTTTGTAAAGGATTTAGAGATCAGCTCTGAAAAATTAGTCCACTCCAGGAATGGAGAACTCTGATACTCTCATTTTACCTCACAATTGCCTTCACTGGGAATAAAGAGGACCCTCCTATAACCCTTAAACAGGTCCTAGACAGGTTAATAAACAATGCCCTCATGATCAGAGTTAAAATCATTTATAAACTTCTCTGTTGGACTAGCTTGAGATTTGGGATGGTGATTTCTATTTCTTGCCTTATGTGAGGTTTAGCTTCTAGAGTCTGACAAACATAGAATGTTGGGATTGCTGTTGTCTAACTAGCAGTGAAAAAAAAAAAACCAAAATTCAACTATATATCTAAGTTTTTTAGAGAATGGCAGCAGCACTAAAATCTAGGATTTTTTAGACCAACTAGACTACACTGGAACACTATTGGAATCAAACAAATGTACTTTTCTAAGTAGCCGTAAATTATACCTAATTTAGAGCTTTAAATAGTACTTTTTTAAGGCCTAGAAATAATTAAAATTGTTAGGGATAGTTGCTACTCTCTTTTCTTTCCTTGAAGAGCTACATCTTTCGTGAGTCCCAATTTTGTTTATGAACAGAGACCTCACTGGAGAAAAGAAAACCTCAGCAAGTGGAGAAAACATATTAATCAGAAGTTACTTTAAGTTAATTTTTAAAGAGAGAATGAAACCTTTCAATTTGTTTTATTGTATTAAGGAAAGAAAAACACCCAAACATAATAGTCAATTCCCTAACCAATAATAAAACAAATTTATGGACCTGCATACAGTTCTAAGATAGACATTCAATACATACTTGATGAATTAATAAGAAAGACTTGACCATTAGTAGAGAAGAGGAAATGATATATAAGAAATGAGTAATGAAATAGATTAGTAAATCTGATATAACTTGATCTTATTCACTCAGGCCTGCATTCTTCATTTTTAGGGTATGTAGCAATTCCTCACAATGTTTTAGAAACCATTGTGTTAAAACTGGAAGGTTATTAGAGATTACAACTCATACACTTTAAGGGATGGAACGTTTGATTAATGTTCTTTTATGTGAATTTCAAAGTTCTTAGCTGTGTTACTGCAGACTATAAATGACTAATGTCTCTGGATTTTAGAACCCTAAGAAAGCTGAAAATAATTTCATCTAAACTTCTCCTTTTTTAGATGCAAAGGCAAAGCCTAGAAAGGCTTGAGTTTCACAAGTTACATTTCTAGCTGGTTACACACTAGGGCTTAGCGCAGTATTCTTCCTGCAGGAAAATATCAAAACCTATGTTTGACCACTGTTATATCTGCCTTCTCTTGCTCCATATGCTGTCTACAAAATTCATTCATGTTGACATGTGTGTCAGTGGTTTCTTTTAATTGCTCAGTAATATTATATTGTATAAATACACCATGACCTATTCATCCATTTTCCTTCTGATATGAATTTGAATTATCACCAGCCTTTGGCTGTTGTGAATATAGCCTTTATGAACACTCATATTCAAATATTTCTATGGGAATATGTTGGTATTTTTCCTGGCCAAATATCTAGGGGTGGAATTTCTGGGTCAATTGCTGGATAAGTGTATCCTGATACTTAAAAGAATTTGCTAACAGTTCCCAAAATAGCAAAGCAATGACTATAAAGTTTTCAAAGAATGACTGTAAACTGAGATTTACGTATCCAGCCACAAAATACAGATCATGTATAAAATCCGAAGACAAACTTCTAAAAACATGCAATGAATATACATTTCCTCAGTTCCTTAAAAAGTGGAAGAGAACAAGCTTTAGCTTTCCATGGTAAAAGGCATGGGTGTGATCATTAAATCCATTTAACTTTAGGATTTGAAATAAAAATAGTAATTTTTTATTGTAGACCAGAATGTAAATGTCTTCATCCCCCACCATATAGAAATGATTATAACCATAATTTTTGGCAAAGAAGGGAGCGGTAAGGGCAGATTTTGTAAACAGGCTGATCTCTCGTAGCCAAGGGATCCAAAGACATTTAAAATGGAAAAGCAAGAAATAAAGCTGTGAAATGTAAAGATAAACACTAAAAAAGCATAATTAACTTAAATTTAGGTAGTAGAGGCGAAGGAGTGAGGAGGGCTAAAACGGACATATCTTAATTTCACCTCTAGCTCATAATAGGGAGTCAGTATACATACTTTAAAAAAGAGAGGATTCCGTTAATTGGACAAAGTTAAGCATTAGGAAAAAATACACGCTAAAATATTTTTGACATAACAAAAACAGAAGTCATAACATAAAATATGGTGATGGAACTAAAAACAAACATTTCTGTCATGTCAATAAAGGTCTGAATTTTCCTATGAAAAGAAACAGACTCCTATTGATCCACAAAGCCAATTCTAACTACACACTGTCGTCAAGAGAAACACACTTAGAACAAAACACCTATACCCAGAGAGAACCATACTCAGTAATGAGGTGCCAAATGAATTCAGTTTATTTCCCATACCTTCCCAATCTGAATGAAGTGAGGGAAGGGGCAAAGCTAGACTATAATTAGCTGGGTAGAGGAGACTTAATGAGCTGTACTCTGTAAATAAATCTACTGATGCTTGTGTTCTATTTGTTTTCTGCTAAAGATCTTTTTGGAAATTTAGACCTCCCTTTTGCTGACAATAGGGCCAGCCTGTCTGTGTGCCAAGCCCTGTCTGCCTTGCATTCTCCCTCCCCAGGCCTCTGAGCTGCCTCTAGATTAAAGAGACACAGGATGCTTATGGCTGACTGAGAAAAATAAGACTAGTGGTGATCTGACACAACAACAGTCAATTTCCCCCTTCTCCAGAGCAGCAGCTGTGCTCTATTTGTCTTAGCCCTTTCCCAGGGGGCTGCCTGTGTTCTAGTTTATAAGAAGAGGGTTGGGCAGGGTGAGTGGAGTAGACTAGAAACAGAAGTGGTTCAACTTGGCCTTTCATGGAAGGGCATGATTAAAAGAACAGTTGCATGAATATGAATAAAATATATGGCGTTTAATTTGTCTGATTGCGTCTTTCATTAAACACATGATAAGCTCCAGCAGAAAGTTCTACCTCCAGGGCAGTATTACTAATATGACTCTGCATTTATGTTAGTATTACTATGGGGAACACTTATGTTTTACAGCCTCATGGTAGTTAGATTTATTCTCAGCTACTGATATTAGAAGAGTGATGACACATTCAGTGGTATTCAAGGACACTGCAAGCAGGAAGGGGTGCTTTACTGCAAACACATTTTAGATATTTGGATTATCCTTGAAATGCAGAGCATAAGGCAATAAAATGCAAAACACTCATCCCTCCTCTGAGCTCATTTTAAATATTCCATGGCCAGGAAAAGAGCCGCACAAGATTCAGTGTGGAGTCTCTACTTTCCCAAGGTGAACATTTTTTCTAAGGAGACTTACGGGCTTTGAAAAGAATGAACCATCTGAAATAAAAAATGCCCTAGGGAAATAATGAAGAATGAATGTTAAAATAAAAATGGTCTCAGTTTCTTCCTCCTATTGCATAGAGATAGAATTCTATGAGACTTGGTGTCTGCACATTATAAATTATTACACAAAGACACATGCATACGCACATGCAGATTAGAATTATTTTTTTCAGATTCCTGGTCTGTCTCATCTCCTAACACAGACATATATGTGAAATCAAGTAACCATTTAATTTTTAAAATTCAAGAATTACCTTTTACTTTTGTGGATGGCAATAATTAAATTTTCGCAGAATTCTTGCCATCCACTTTTCTGAATTTCACTTTTATCTCCTTCCTGTTCTATTAACAGAGTATGCTTTAAAATTTTACATGTGTGGAATAACGTCAGGGAACAACAGAATGAAAATTTATGAATCTCTCCCAACCCTCTTGAGGGAGCTATGACTACCTTTCAGATAGACTACACTTCAGGACCAGATCTCAGGCAAACACTGAACTTCACTCTGCTGACAATTCAAAATCTTATTGTGGGTGACTTATGGCCCAGGATCTTATTATATTCAGAAGATGTCACAGGCAAGAGTGTCAGTCCTGCTACAGGCAGATTATCTGCCAGGTACCAATCCCTACAGAAGGCCAATCCCATGACCCTGAGGCCCATCGGAAGCAAGATTCATTGTAGGTGTTGAGTAATGGGCAAATTGGCACCCTTTCTTGATAGTGGCTAGGGCAGGCTCCTAAGCTATAGGACACTTGCCTTAATTCCACTGCCTGCTGGGGCCCAAGGAAGCCCACAGATCAAGAATGGTCTCTACTCCTATTTACTCTGGCCTAATTCTCATGTCTTCTGTTCACATTCTTTTTTTTTTTTTTTTTTTTTTTTTTTTTTTTTTTTTTTTGAGACAGAATCTCTCTCTGTTGCCCAGGCTGGAGTGCAGTGGCACAATTTTGGCTTGCCACAACCTCCACCACCTGGGTTCAAGAGATTCTCATGCCTCAGTCTCCCGAGTAGCTGGGACTACAGGCGTGTGCCACCGCACTCGGCTATTTTTTTATATTTTTAGTAGAGACAGGGTTTCACCACATTGTCCAGGCTGGTCTCGAACTCCTGACCTCAAGTGATCTGCCCATCTCAGCCTCCCAAAATGCTGGGATTACAGGCATGAGCCACTGCACCCGGCCTGTTCGCATTCTTAATTTCAGTGTATTGTCAGTCTCTGAGTCTCTGTCTGAGCCATGGAAACCTCAATGCCTGATTTCAGTATGCCTCCTGCCTAGTCCCTCACCAAATGCTGCAAGCCCCAGCCTCACTGCAACCCCTACTCCCAGTAGCAGAGGTCCAGACACCAACCCTAGGCAACACACAAGCATCCAGGACTGCTTGATTCTGGAAGCAATGGCCCCAAAGTGTCTCAAATGTTTACAAAGAGAAAATCTAGCCAGGAAGATTCACACCCAATGCTTTGTGCTCATTGCACAGAACACAGAAGAGGAGCTCCTCTTCTCCATGTCCACAAAATGACAGCACTTTGCGATGGAGCTATTATTCGTGAAATAAGTGACAAAGGAGAAAAAAAGGCAGGAAAGAAATCATTTAGAGGAAGAAGGAAGAATGTAAGGATTAAAGATGAAAGAGCTAGACAGGCTATAAGAGGAACCATGATGGTGATGACTAAAATGCAGATGAGGAAAAAAAATCGCTCTAAGTGGAAGTCAACTCTATATATAGAAGTGTGGAAAGCCAATGATCAGCTAAAGAGAAAATGGACATCTATGCAACTGGATAGGGCTGGTCATGGGAAAGTTTTAGCAGATAATCACAATGTTCTTCCCTGATACAAAATATCAGGAAGCAGGATGGGTGATATTGAAACATGTAATGTATTTCTAGTCTTTCAAAGTATGGATGGAGCAGTGCCCCATGATGCACTTGCATAAATAAATTAGGGAAACTATATGGTGTTCTCAGTGACTGCTTCTCAGTGAAAAGACAGAAAGGCGTCCTTGTCTTCGACCCTGTGCTCTTTAAAAAGGCAAAAGAGTTTTATGAGGAAATGCAAATGACTGATTCATGTGTATTTTTGGAGGGGTATCTCTGGCATTTTAAAGAGAGTCCTGGTATTAAGAAGGCCAGACACAATGTGAAAAAATAGTCAGCAAATGACCATGCTGCAGTAGAATGTGGTGACATTTTCAGAGAGTACATTTCTTAGAACAATTTCTCTCTGTGCACTTCTATGGAGCTGCTGGTACTGCTGAAATCAAGCTCCTCTGGGATACAGTAGGACTATTTTTACATGTGCAAATTGTACAGGCTCTCTGAAATAAAACTACTGAGCTAGAAACTCCATTATCCTGCAACTTCCAAAACTGAAAAACACCTTTACTTACTACTCACATTTCACCAGCCATTGTGAGGATGAATAAATACGTTTATATTGCTTTAATTTTCAGAGTAGTCCATACATACATTTATAGCTCTAAGAAGAAAAGCATTTCCAAATGGTTGGTTGTCCAGGATTGTGAAGTTATTCTACCCACTCAGAGGCAGCAGGATCAGTGTGGAGAATATTTTTAGTACATTCCTTTTCAAAATATACCTCATTGGTTTGACTCATTGTTTTGGAAATCATTCAGAACATCAAATTAATTCTAAGAACAGCTAACATTTACTCCATGCCAGGCCCAGTTTTAAGTGTTTTACATGTGCTCACTCATTTATTCCTCAGTAGGGTAATTCTGCATGGCACCATCGAGGTGAGTTCTTCAACTTTGACAACCAATTAGGATTTTGACAGAGCTTCCTGCTATTATGATCAGAAACAGTGAGAAATTAAGCTCATCTCTCAAGTCAGGAGGTCAGAGCATATCCAGCATTAAGCCTTGGAGAACTCATGAGGCTGAGTAATTAAGATGCTTGAAACTGCCAAGTGGCTCCTATTGAGCTTGGGAAGAGTGATATGGACTGTAAGAGCTGTAATATTTCTCTCAACACAGGGGTAAAATATGATCCACACGTGAAGAAATTGAAACTGTAGATATTTTAGTAACTAAATACATATCCATGTTTTATTCCAACGTATTAAGAATCTTTTATCAAATGTGCTATGATAATTTTATAGGTAAGTTCTGCCCCAGGGTCAGTCATTTGTGAAGGCAGTCATTGGCCTCACCCTACTAAGTATTATTTACAGTAAATATTACAATAAATAAATTAATTTTTCATCACACTGGGGGTCTAATAAACAGATCAATGAATTTGTAACTAGTTTGCATTTCGGAGGGTGTGGGTGACATCCAGAACCTTATTTTTTAGTTCTCAACAAACTATTTTCGAAATTTTAATAAATTGTGTTGTGTATATTTAAGGCACACAACATGAGGTTCTGAGATACATATATAGTAAAATGTTTACTATAGTGTAGGAAACTAACATATCCATCATCTCACAAAGTTGCTCATTTTTCCCCATGACAAGAGAAGCTATAATCTATTCATTTAGCAAAAATACTAAATATGATACACATTATTAACCACACTATTATCATCAGGTTTTTAGGCTTGGTCATATCCGCTACTTTGCATCCTTTGACCTGTCTCTTCCTATTTCCTCCTCCCTCCCCAGCCCTGGTAACCACTTTATTCTCGTTCTTTTTCTAGATTCTACATGGAAGTTAGATCATATAAAATTTTTATTTTGTGACTGGCTTATTTCACGTAGCATAATGTCCTCCACATCCATGTTGTGGTCAATGGCAGAATCTTTCTTTTTTAAAGGCTGAAAAATATTTATATCTGTGTGTGTGTGTGTGTGTGTGTGTGGTGTGTGGGGGTGTGTGTGTGTGTGTGTGTGTGTGTGTGTTGCAGTTTTTTAATCCATCAGTCCATTGATAGACACTTAAGTTGTTTCCATATCTTGGCTATTATGAATAATGCTGCAATGAACATGAGAGTGCAGATATCTTGATGAGGTGGTGATTTTATATCCTTTGGGCATATACCCACAAGAGGGATTGTTGAGTCATATGGTAATTCTATTTTTAATTTCTTTAGGGACCTTTACACAGAACATTTTTAAAGATCCCTTACACCCTAGGTATACTCTAGGAAACAACAGATGTAATCCCCAAGAGGGTCTTCTTTCCTATAATTACTAAAATCTAAAACCACAGTTAATTCAGTAGTTACAGTTACTCAAGGATAGAGGAAAATGCCCATTGGTGCCTCTGTATCAGGGGACTCACCAGTCCCCCTCCTTCCTTCCTCATGGGGTATGTTTTGAGCCACAGGACTTCTTAGCCCATCTGGGTTATATACACCACAGCTTAAAGAATATCTTTCCATATAGTAGAAGTAATTGCCTTTAATTAAAAGTTTGTCTTTAAAAAATTATGTTTCCAGATTGGATTCCAATCATCAATGCCTTTCTACTGTTTACATAATGAGGATAAATTCTGGAATGTGCTCCTCTTCCCACTCTCCTTAAAAATATATCCTGAATTTCAGTGAACAAGATAGAGTGTATCTAGCAGATTCACAGGATAATGAAAGGTGGTTAGAATTTAACTTGAAGTCGAATGGTGAGCCAGTTACTTCCTTTAAACATTTCCCATATTATCCACTAAGAGGCCAGATTTCTGGGGAGAAATATTCATTAAGGCTAACTCTCGAAACTTTTGGCAGCTGCACTTCATTCACAGCTTTCACAATGGCCAGAGGCTAGCAGGAAAAAACAGCCACAGTCCACTGACCTCCCAGGACCATGCTTTCATGGGGCCTAGATAACTGGGTACAGAGCTGTCCTTTCTGCAAATCAGAGGCATCACTTCTCATACCATTACCAGCTAGCCAGTGTGATCGTCATTTGGAATGCATTTGTAATGCTCTAATGTATGAGAATGTAGTTGGATTCAATATATTTTAAATGTATCCAATGAAAATTTGTTTAGTTAGGTTAATTCTTGTTTTTATTAGTGATGTCAACAATAATCAAATGGTATAAAATCACCTCAAGTTAACTTGCTTTTCCATATCCTTTAAATGAGCTTCACTAAGAAATAGCTTTTTCTCTTTCAAGTAAATTATGTAACTCCTTTGCTTTTTCACAGACCTTAATGGGCACAAATTGTACTGGTGCAATATATTGAAAAATCACACAACCAAAATAGAAAAATAGAAAAATGTTTCCTTCTCTCCAACGCTAAAAGTCAAAAAGTAAGCAAAATAGAGGATACATACATAAAAATACAGAATACCTAAAGTAGTGGACTTAACTTAGTAGGAAATATCCTCCTGCAGTGCTATAAAGCGTTACATTTTAGAAGACGCATTTTTTTATGGTTATCATTCTAACCAGTTAGAGGAGCAGGATAGCACTTAATTGAAAAATGGATGGCCCTCATCTCAAATGGACAAAGTTTATTATGAACATAACTAAGATACACAAGGAATGAAATTAAAATAGGAGATTCAAGCAGAAACAGGTGTGCAGGGAATTGTGTTGAATGATTTTCCTGTCGATAGCACAGTCTCTTTAAGTGAAATCCCCTATCCCTGATATTCTGAACTTCTCTAAACCAGACTTGAGCAAAGCTGTTCAGAGAAGTACCAAAAAGTAAAATAAAATAAAATAAATATAACCCACATATAAGGGGATGGATACACTAGAGTTTATTCACACCTTGGAATACTATATGGTAGTTAAAAATATGTCAGCATGGATAAATTTCAAAAACATAATGTTGGAAGCAGTGGTGATTGAACGCTCCCATCAAAAAGATCCAAAATAGCGTGCAAATCCTGCACTGGCAACCGAGGTATCCAGATTCTGTCGTTAGGACTGACTAGGCAGCTGGCATGACCCACGGAGAGAAAAGAAGTACAGTGTGGTGCGGTGGCCCACCTGAGAGCCACATGGGGCAGGAGAGCCCCTACCCCCAACCAAGGGAGGCAGCGAGTGAGCATGTTAACCAGTCTGGGAAACCGAGCTTTTTCCAAGGAACTGTGCAACCCATGGTTTGGAAGATCCCACGCAGAAGCCCACGCCACCGAGGTCTTAGCTCTCAACCATGGAGCCGTGCGGATTCTCAACAGCCACTGGGCTAGAATCAGCCTAAGCCTACCGAGTTCCCAGGGAGAAGGGCGGCAATCACTACTGTGGCAGCTGCCTGTGGTCTAAGCCATCTGAGGTCCTTGGGGGAGTGCAGGCAGCCAACACTGCAGCTGCAGGGCCTCCCGGCAAAAATTTCAATGCCAGCCAGGGCTCAGGGACAGAACTCTGATCTCCCTGGGCCTGAGCCCCTAGCCAGAGGGGTGGCCATAGCCTCCATGGATGAGCAGGCTTAGTCTTTCCTCCTTCTAGCTCTGAGGAATCCAGGCAGCCCAGGTGACTGGGTTTCCCCCCAGCACAGCACACCCCCTCCACCAAGGGACAGCCAAAGTGCCTTGTTAAATGGGTCTTGCTTCCCGTGCCACCCAAAGGGGTGAGATCCCCCCCCAACAGGGGCTGTCAGATATCCTATACAGAAATGTTCCTACTGGCATCAGGCTGGTGCCCCTCGAGGTCAAGATCCCAGAGGAAGGAGCAGGCACCCATCTTTGCTGTTCTCCAGCCTTTTCAAGTGACATCTCTAGGCACAGGTGTGAACCAGATGAAAAGGGCCTGAAGTGAACTCCCAGCCCTATAGTGAACTGCAACAGCCCTACAGAACAGGGACCTGATTATTGGAAGAAAAACAAACAGAAAGCAAAAACAACATCATCATCAACAACAACAACAAAAAGTCCCCACAAAGACCTCATCCAAAGGTCAGCATCCTCAAAGACTGAAACTAGACAAACTCATGAAGATGAGAAAGAATCAATGAAAAAATGCTGAAAACCCAAAAGGCCAGAGTGCCTCTTCTCCTCCAAATGATTGCAATGCCTCTCCAGCAAGGGTGCAGAACTGGATGGAGGATGAGATGGACGAATTGACAGAAGTAGGCTTCAGAAAGTGGTTAAAAACAAACATTACTGAGGTAAAGGAGCATGTTCTAATGCAATGCAAAGAAGCTAAGAACCCGATAAAAGGTTAGAGGAGCTGCTAACTAGAATAATCAGTTTAGAGAGAAACACAAATGACCCGATGGAGCTGAAAAATGTGGCACAAGAACTTTGTGAAGCATACACAAGTATCAATAGCCAAATCAATCAAGTGAAAGAAAGGATATCAGAGATGGAAGACTATCTTGCTGAAATAAGGCAGGTAGACAAGTTTAGAAAAGAAAGAATGAGAAAAAAAAAAAAAACCCTGAGAAATATGGGACTATGTCAAAAGACCAAACCTGTGACTGATTGGAGTACCTGTAAGAGATGAGGAGAATGGAAACAAATTGGAAAACACACTTCAGGATGGAGTACCTGTAAGAGATGAGGAGAATGGAAACAAATTGGAAAACACACTTCAGGATATTATCTAGGAGAACTTCCCCAACCTAGC
Source organism: Pan troglodytes (assembly GCF_028858775.2). Classification (NCBI taxonomy): domain Eukaryota; kingdom Metazoa; phylum Chordata; class Mammalia; order Primates; family Hominidae; genus Pan; species Pan troglodytes. The sequence goes on from NC_072413.2 coordinate 36,652,090, forward strand.
AAGAGAGGCCAATATTCAAATTCAGGAAATACAGAGGACACCACTAAAATACTCCATGAGAAGATCAACTCTAAGACACATAATTATCAGATTCTCTAAGGTTGAAATCAAGGAAAAAACGTTAAGCACAGCTGGAGAGAAAGGCCAGGTCACCCACAAAGGGAAGCCCATTGGACTAAGAGTGGATCTCTCAGCAGAAACATTTCAAGCCAGAAGAAAGTGGAAGCCAATATTCAGTATTCGTAAAGAAAAGAATTTTCAACCCAGAATTTCATATCTGGCCAAACTAAGTTTCATAAATGAAGAAATAAAATCCTTTTCAGACAAGCAAATGTTGAGGAAATTCATCACCATCAGGCCTGCCTTGCAAGAGCTCCTGAAGGAAGCACTAAATAGGGAAAGGAAAAACTGGTACCAGCCACAGCAAAACACATGAAAATGTAAAGACCAATGACACTATGAAGAAAAGGCGTGAACTAGTGTGCAAAATAACCAGCTAGCATCATAATGACAGGATCAAATTCACATATAAAAATACTAACCTTAAATGTAAATGTGCTAAATGCCTCAATTAAAATACACAGACTGGCAAATTGGATAAAGCATCAAGACCCATCCGTGTGCTATATTCAAGAGGCTCATCACACATGCAAAGACATACATAGGCTCAAAATAAAGGGATGAAGGAAAATTTACCAAGCAAATAATAAGCAGAAAAAAGCAGGGGTTGCAATCCTATTTTCTGACAAAACAGACTTTAAACCAACAAACATCAAAAAAGCTAAAGAAGGGTGTTACATAATGGTAAAGGGATCAATTCAACAAGGTGTGCTAACTATCCTAAATATATATGCACCAAATACAGGAGGACCCATGTTCATAAAACAAGTTCATAGAGACCTACAAAGGGACATAGACTCCCATACAATAATAGCAGGAGACTTTAACAGCCTACTGGTCAATATTAGACAGATCAGTAACACAGAAAATTACAAGGATTATTCAGGACTTGAATTCAGCTCTGGATCAAGTGGACTTGATAGATATCTACAGAACAACCCCCCACACCAAAAACAATAGAATATACATTCTTCTCAGTGCCACCTGGCACTTATTCTAAAATTGACCACATAATTGGAAGTAAATGCAAAAGAACTGAAGTCATAACAAATAGTCTCTCAGATCACAGTGCAATCAAATTAGAACTCAGGATTATGAAACTCACCCAAAACCACACAACAACATGGAAATCAAACAACCTACTCCTGAATGACTACTGGGTAAATAATGAAATTAAGGCAGATATCAAGAAGTTCTTTGAAACCAATGAGAACGAGGAGACAACACAAGAATTTCTGGGATGGAGCTAAAGCAGTGTTAAGAATGAAATTTAAAGCACTAAATGCCCACATTAGAAAGGTAGAAAGATCTCAAATTGACACATTGACATCACAATTAAAAGAATGAGAGAAGCAACAGCAAACAAATTAAAAAGCAAGCAGAAGACAAGCAATAACTAAAATCAGAATGGAACTGAAGAAGACAGAGACACACACACACACACAAAAACCTTTCAAAAATCAATGAATCCAGGAGGTGGTTTTTTGAAAAAATTAATGAAATAGATACACAACTAGCTAGACTAATAAAAAAGAAAAGAGAGAAGAATCGAACAGACACAATAAGAAATGATAAAGGGGATATCACCACTGACCCCACAGAAATACAAACTACACTCAGAGAATATTATAAACACCCCTACACAAATAAACTAGAAACTCTAGAAGAAATTGATAAATTCCTGGACACATACACTCTCCCAAAACTAAACCAGGAAGAAGTATAATCTCTGAATAACAAGTTCTGAAACTGAGGCAGTAATAAATAGCCTGCCAACCAAAAAAAGCCCAGGACCAGATGGATTCACAGCAGAATTCTACCAGAGGTACAAAGAGGAGCTGGTACCATTCCTTCACAGAAACTATTCCAAACAACTGAAATGGAAGGACTCCTCCCTAATTCATTTTATGAGGCCAGCATCATCCTGGTACCAAAACCTGGCAGAGACATAACAAAAAAAGAAAACTTCAGGCCAATATCTCTGATGAACATCAATGCAAAAATCCTCAATAAAATACTGGCAAACAAAATCCAGCAGCACATCAAAAAGTTTATCCACCACAATAAAGTTGGTTTCATCCCTGGGATTCAAGGCTGTTCAACATATGCAAATCAATAAACATAATTCATCACATAAACAGAATCAATGACAAAAACCACATGATTATTTCAATAGATGCAGAAAAGGCCTTCAATAAAATTCAACATCCCTTCATGTTAAAAACTGTCAATAAACTAGGTATCGATGGAACATATCTCAAAATAATAAAAGCTATTTATGACAAACCCACAGCCAATATCATACTGAATGTGCAAAAGCTGAAAGCATTCCTTTTGAAAACCAGCAAAAGACAAAGATGTCCTCTCTCACCACTCCTATTCAACATAGTATTGGAAGTTCTGACCAGGGCAATCAGGTAAGAGAAAGAAATAAAGAGTATTCAAATGGGAAAAGAGGACATCAAATTGTCTGTTTGCAGATGACATAATCCTATATTTGGAAAACTCCATGAGCTCAGCCCAAAAACTTCTTAAGCTGAAAAGCAACTTCAGCAGTCTTGAGATGCAAAATCAATGTGCAAAAATCACAAGCATTTTAATACACCAATGGACAAGCAGAGAGCCAAATCGTGAATGAACTCCCATTCACAATTGCTATAAAGAGAATAAAATGCCTAGGAATACAGCTAACAAGGGATGTGAAGGACCTCTTCAAGGAGAACTACAAGCCACTGCTCAAGGAAATAAGAGAGGACAGAAACAAATGGAAAAACATTCCATGCTCATGAATAGGAAGAATCAATATTGTGAAAATGGCCATACTGGCCAAAGTAACTTATAGATTCAATGCTATTTTCATCAAACTACCATTAACATTCTTCACGGAATTAGAAAAAACTACTTTAACATTCATACAGAACCAAAAGAGCCAGCATAGCCAAGACAATTCTAAACAAAAAGAACAAAGCTGGAGGCATCACACTACCCAACTTCAAACTATACTGCAAGGACACAGTAACCAAAACAGCATGGTACTGGTACCAAAACAGACATATAGACCAATGGAACAGAATAGAGAACTCAGAAATAAGACCACACATCTACAACCATCTGATTTTCAACAAACCTGACAAAAACAAGCAATGGGAAAAGGTTTCCCTATTTAATAAATGGTGCTGGGAAAGCTGTCTAGCCATATGCACAAAACTGAAACTGGACCCCTTCCTTACACCTTATACAAAAATTAACTCAAGATGGATTAAAGACTTAACTGTAAAACTCAAAACCATACAAACCCTAGAAGAAAACCTAGGCAATACCATTCAAGACATAGGCATGGACAAAGATTTTATGATGAAATCTCCAAAAGCAATTGCAACAAAAGCTAAAATTGACAAGTGGCATCTAATTAAACTAAAAAGCCTCTGCACAGCAAAATAAACTATCATCAGAGCAAACAGTCAACCTACAGAATGGGAGAAAATTTTTGTAATCTACCCATCTGACAAAGGTCTAATATCCAGTATTTACAAGGAACTTAAACAAATTTACAAGAAAACAAACCACCCCATTAAAAAGTGGGCAAAGGATATGAACAGACACTTATCAAAAGAAGACATTCATGAAGCCAACAAACATACGAATAAAAGCTCAACATCACTGATCATTAGAGAAATGCAATCAAAACCACAATGAGATATCATCTCACATCAGTCAGAATGGCTATTATTAAAAAGTCAAGAAACAACGGATGCTGGTGAGGCTATGGAGAAATAGGAATGCTTTTACATTGTTGGTGGGAATATAAACTGTGTGGCAATTACTCAAGGATCTAGAACCAGGAATACCATTTGACCCAGCAATCCCATTACTGGGTATACACCCAAAGGAATATAAATCATTCTAAAAAAGATTAAAGTTTTAAATATTGATTGGGAACTTCAGACATTTGTAAATGAAATGGTCCATGAACTATTATATCACTATTATTTCTGTCTAGTAAAATAACCATTTGAAAATAAAAAAACATAATGTTGAGTGAAAAAAAATTGATGAGCAAAAAGATAAATATATAATAGTATATACATAACACATAGATATATACTCACATTTAAAACACAGTGCAATAGTATATAGTCCTTATGGATACAACCATCAATAGAAGAAATATTTACAGATATATGGGGATGACCCACTGCAACTCCAGAATAGTGATTATCTTTGGAGAGGAATAAAAAGGATGAAAGGGCTAGAATCTAGATGTCACTATAAAATTTTATTTTGACAGAAAAAGATAAGTTACAAGCATGACAAAATGTTAAAATTTGTTAAAGCTGGAAATCAGATAAATGGATGGATATTATTTTATGTTTTGCCAGATTGAAAGATTCTATTAAAAATTAAATCAAATACTCTACATGTGTTTTACTATAGTCATCTGAGTATATTAGCCTATTATGACTAGAACTGAACTGTATCTTGTTTTTGCACATTAACTACATAGTTAGAACATTATAAACACATATGTTCTCTCATTTTCCCACTCAAACCAAGGTAGGATAAAGTTCTCAGCTTCCCTTTACCATGACACGCCCCCAACCAAAACACTACTCTCAAACATTGCTACTTTCGCTTAGGCTATTTGTGAAATTCTCAGCCCCATCTAAAAAAGTAAGGAGCAATCTCCTATTGAATATCAGATTTCCCCAGTGTCTTAATGACAGCACAAGTGTCATGAGTTATATCCTCATGGTCTAAAATAAATTTTAAAAGATGTTTAACATTCAGCTGGAAGGAAACTTAAACATCACTAAAACATAGCTCATAATTACAGCGATTTAACATTGGAAAATTCATAATTAAATGTGTCTTAAGCAAAATTGTTTTTAAAATGAATTAGCCATATACTAGTATAATACATTTATATGAGGTTGTAGCTTACCCAACAGAATGATCAATTTTAAAAGTAGTTGAAAATTACATTAATGTATAGAAGTGGAAAAATGGTTATTATTACACTAAGAAAAACTATATTTTTGATACTATATGGTACAATGTTAAAATTTACACATCCAAAGAACAGAAGTTTTATTTGCCATTGTTTCATAGGATTTAACAAACCCTAGAGAGACCATAATTCTGGAAATAATATGAAATCATGATTTACTTATTCTAAAAACCAAATCTTTGATTTCAAACAAATAGAGTAGAAGTGAGTGTCATGACTTATGAGAAAGATTCTGTGATGTTTAGAATTCAAACATTCCTGGACAATCAATAAGTAACAAATAAATTAGAGGGAAATGTAGGATGGGTTATGGTTTCGATTCTTATTTCTGGGTAAGAAAGATAATAAAATTTGACATGAGCTCATAAGCACCTCATTATGTTATTTGAACCTATTGGACATACTGAATGTTTAAAAGGTACAGATACATTGTCTGCTTTCCACTTATTTGTGCCATGTTTCAAAACATAATGAAACAAAGAAAGCTTTGTGCGAGCTGTTTAAATAGATTCAGCCTTGTGGAGGTGTTAAACAGCGAAATTCCTCAGGAAACTCAACCATGTGTTTTGTGCCTTATCAGCTCTGCATAAATAATGCAGTGAGTCTGCCAAATTAAGAATCTCATAATAGGTTGTTCAGATGGTGTTATTAGTAAGAGACTGGGATTGGACTGTGCTCTGCTGCAGGAAATGGGTAGATGACATTGGTGGGTAGGGAAACTGCACATTAGTGGCAAGAACACAAAATTTAAAATGACAGAATAAGTGTGAGATAGAAAAACAGACAATGAAAGGATTTGAAAGAAACAAAAAAGATTCTCTTAATTAAATGTGATTATGCTTCTGTTACTTTAAAAAAGGAAATAAGAGTGGTATTGGGACTTATTTTTCTGATCGTTACAATTAAGCAGTGGGATTTTACCCCCACCTCCCATCTTCATTTCTTTTAAACTTTCATTTTTGGTGGATGAATGCTAAAGTAGGTCTCAGACATGACTAATTTTAGCCTGGAAGCTATAAGAAATAAAAAGAATTTTGGAATGAAGGTTGTGAAATCAATCACTGGAATTTCTGCAAGTAATAACAGCATGCAGCTCTATTAAACATTGATAGATTCCTCTCCTAGATTTTTTAAAACACCATACATAATACTTACAGAGACAGGGTACTTGCAGTATAAAAAATTCTAAGTAGCCATTTTATTAAGGTCAAAATTGCAGAATAAGATTTCAGTTCCTAGGGCATCTTTAGAGTTTTGTTTTTGTTGTAGTTGTTGTTTTTATTAAAGCACTTCTCAAAATTACATTGTCATTTTAAAAATAGCAACTACACTTGAATACTATCAATGTTGTAATTCATTAGATTCCTCTTAAAGGTGTTGCTTTAAATTGATGGCTCAGATTTTCTATAGCTATTTTCACTGTCAAATAATTCAGAAAATGATTATTGAACAATTAGTGTATATGAGAAAATGTGATAGATGCAGGGGTTGGAATTGAAAAGAATCTTGTAGCTTAACCCTTGTACTTAGGGAGCTTAATGTCTAATAGATATTTGGGGAATGAATGACGAAGGAAGGCTTTATGGAGAAAGTGGAGGTCAGACTGGGCTTTGAAGGATTCTTCAGATTTTAAGAGCCATGTCCAAAAGAAAAGAAGGACATAGGTTCTGAAAACTTAAGAGTTCTAAGTAAGAAGAGACAGCTTTGTTTCAGGCCCAGCAAAGGTGCTTGACATCATTGATCACCAGAGAAATGCAAATCAAAATTGCAATGAGATACCATGTAACCCCAGTTAAAATGGCTTTTATCTAAAAGTCCTGCCCACCTGCATAAAAAGAGGAAACAATGCTAGAAATCAATTTATATATAAAATACAGGTATGAATAAATTAAACTAGAGTATTTGAAATAAGAACATGCAGAAAGTTCTAAAATAAATTAGCCATTCAAAACTCAGAACCTCAGACACCTAGAGGGATCACTGAATTATTGCAATCAGTCCATGAATGGAATCTGAGCCCAGGCACAGACTTAATAAATATTATCAATTGCAAATTTGCACCACTGTCTTTTGAAGCCTTTGTGAATGATAACAAATGTATTCACTTAATAGCAATGCTGCATTTTCTCAATGTAGTTACACTGAAAGAATAATGACTGGAATTTTGTGTTATTTCATTGCTTTGTTCAAACTAAATAAAATAAACCATATATAAGTATTATACTATAATTATAGTTTTTAAAATAATACATTAAGTTTTTCTGTGTGGGTACAAATATGCTATATTTATGGGGTACATATTTTGGTATAGGCATATAATGCATAATAATCACTTCAGGGTAAATGAGGTATTCATCACCTCAAGCATTTATCCTTTCTTTGTTTTACAAACAATCCAATTGTACTCTTTTAGTTATTTTAGAATATACAGTAAATTATTGTTGACTGTAGTCAACCTGCTGTGCTATAAAATACTAGATCTTATTCATTCTATCTACCTATATATTTTTTCAATTTTTAAAATATTTATTTTTGGAGTATATGGTAGGTGTATATATTTATGTGTTACATGAGTTATTTTGATACAGACACGCAATATGTAACAATTACGAGAGAGTAAACCCATCACCACAAGTATTTATCCTTTGTGTTTCAAACAATCCAATTATACTCTTTTAGTAATTTAAAAATATACAATAAAATTATTTTTCTACTGCAGTCACCCTGTTGTGCTATCAAATACTAGGTATTATTCATTCTTTCTATTTTTTGTACTCATTAACCGTCCCCACTTCCCTCCTCCTCCCACTATGCTTCCAACCCCCGGTAAACATCCGTCTACTCTCTGTCTCCATGAGTTTAATTGTTTTAATTTTTAGCTCCCACAGATAAGTGAAAACATGTGATGTTTGCCTTTCTGTGCCTGGTTTATTTCATTTAACATTATTAACTTCTGATCCATTCATGATGCTGCAAATGACAGGATCTCATTCTTTTTATGGGTGAATAGTACTCCATTATGTATGTGTACCACATTTTCTTTATGCATTTATCTGTTGAAGGATACTTAGGTTGCTTCCAAACCTTAGCTATTGTGAATAGCACTGCAATAAACATGGCAGTGTAGATATTTCTTCAATATATTGATCCCCTTTCGTTTGGGTATATACCTAGGAACGGGATTGCTAGGTCATATGGCAGCTATATTATTAGTTTTTTGAGGAACCTCCAAACTGTTCTCCATGATGGTTGTACTAATTTACATTCCCACCAACAGTTTACAAAAGTTACCTTCTCTCCACATACTCACCAGCATTTGTTATTGCCTGTCTTTTGAATATAAGCCATTTTAACTGGGCTGAGATGATGTCTCATTGTAGTTTTGATTTGCATTTCTCCAGTGATCAATAATGTTGAGAACCTTTTCATACATCTATTTGCCAATTACATGTCTTCTTTCGAGAAATTCTAGTCAGATCTTTTGCCTGTTTATAATGAGATTATTAGACTTTTTTCCTATTGAATTGTTTGAGCTTATATATTCTAGTAATTAATCCCTTTTCAGATGGGTAGTTTGCAAATATTTTATTCGATTCTGTGGTTGTCTCATCAATTTGTTGACTGTTTCCTTTGCTGTGCAGTTTTTTGACTTGATATGCTCCCACTTCTCTGTTTTTGCTTTGGTTGCCTCTGCTTGTGGGTTATTACTCAAGAAATCTTTCCCCAGTCCAATGTTTTCTAAGTTTCATAAGTTCACGTCCTAGATAAAAGTCTTTAATCTGTTTCATTTTATTTTTGTATATGGTGACAGATAGGGGTCTAGTTTCATTCTTCTGTATATGGATATCCAGTTTTCCCAGCACCATTTATCAAAGAGATCATCCTTTCCCCAGTGTATGCTCTTGGCAACTTTGTCCAAAAGAGTTTGCTTTAGATGTATGGATTTATTTCTAGGTTCTCTATTCCGTTCCATTGGTATATGTGTCTGTTTTTATGTCTCTACCATGCTGTTTTTGTTACTATACCTCTACAGTATAATTTGAAGTCAGGTAATATGATTCCTCCAGTTTTGTTCTTTTTGCTTAGGATAGCTTGGATTATTCTTGGTCTTTTGTGGTTTCATACAAACTTGTTTTTTCTATTTCTGTGAAGAATGTACTTAGGGATTGCATTGAATCTGTAGATTGTTTTGGGTAGTGTGAACATTTTAACAATATTGACTCTTCTAATCCATGAACATGGAATATCTTTCCTTTTTGTGTGTGTTTCCCCTTTAATTTCTTGATTCAATGTTTTACAGTATTTCTTGTGGAGATCTTTCACGTCTTTGGTTAAGTTTATTCTGAGATATTTTATTTGTAGTTATTGTAAATGACAATACTGTCTTGATATCTTTTTCAGATTTCTTACTGATACCATATAGAAATGTTCCTGATTTTTGTATGTGGAGTTTGTATCCTACAACTTTATTGAATATACTTATCAATTCTAATAGATTTCTTATGGAGTCTTTATCATTTCCAAATATAAGGTCATATAATCTGCAAACAAGGATAATTGGACTCCTTCCTTTCCAGTTTGGATGCCTTTTATTTCTTTCTCTTCTCTGTAGCTAGGGCTTTCCAGTACTATACTGAATAACACTGGTAAAAGTGGGCATCCTTGTTGTGTTCCAGACCTTAGAGAAAAGGTTTTCAGTTTTCCCCATTCAGTATGATACTAGCTGTGGGTCTGTCATATATGACTTTTATTTTGTTGACTTATGTTCCTTCTTTACCCATTTTTTAAAAGATTTTTTCAGAAGGGATGTTGAATTTTATCAAATGCTTTTTCGGCATCAATTAAAATCATTTTTTCTCATTTCACTTTTCAAATGAAATTTTTTTCTTTCATTCTATTGATATGATGTAACACACTGATTGATTTGTGTATATTGAACCATCCTTGCGTTATGGGGTAATTTCCAGTTGGTCATAATGAATGGCCCTTTTATTGAGTTGTGGAATTTGGTTTGCTTGTATTTTGTTGAGGACTTTTGCATTATTGTTCATCAGGGATACTGGCCTGTAATTTTCTTCTCTCTTTTCCTTTCTTCCTTTTTCTTCTCTCTCTCTCTTCTTTTCTTTTCTCCTCCCCTTCCTTCCTTCCTTTCTTTCTTTCCTTTCATGTGTCTTTGTGTGCTTTTGGTGTCAAGTAATACTGGCCTTGTAGAATAAGTTTACAAGTTTACCACTTCCTTCATTTTTAAAAATTGAGCAGAACTGGTATTAGTTCTTGTGTAAATGTTTTGTAGAATTCACCAATGAAGCAACCCAGTCCCAGGCTCTTCTTTGTTGATAGACTTTTTATTGCAGCTTTCATCTCATTACTTGTTATTGGTCTGTTCAGGTTGGGAATTTCCTTCGTGTTTTAATCTTGATAGGTTGTATATGTCTAACAATTGATCCACTTATTCTAGGTTTTCCAATTTATTGGCATATGGTTGCTCATATCAGCCTCTAATAATCCTTACTGAAGTATCAATTATCTCCTTTATCATATCTCATTTTATTTATTTTGGTCTTCTCTCTTTTATTCTTAGTCTGGCTAAATGTCTGTCAATCTTATTTATCTTTTTAAAATACAAATTTTTGTTTAATTGCTCTTTTGTATTTTTTCAGTTCATTTATTTCTGCTCTGATCTTTATTATTTCTTTTTTCTACTAATTTTGGGTTTGGTTTGCCTTTGCTTTTGCAGTTCTTTATTACGCATCTTTAGGTTGTTTAAGTTTTTCTAGTTTTTGATGTAGGGGCTTATTACTATAAAGTTTCTTCTTAGTACTGATTTTGCTGTATCTCATAGGTTTTCATAGATTGTATTTGCATTTTAATTTGCTTCAATTTTGAAAAAGAAATCCTGATTTATTTCTCCTTTGATGCAGTGGTTGTTCAGGAGCATATAGTCCAATTTTCCTCTTGTTGTTGACTTGTAATTTTCTATTGTGGTCAAAGAAGATATCTGATGTGATTTTGATTTTTTGAATGTTTTAAAACTTGTTTTGTGGCCTAATATATGGCCTATTTTTGAGAATAACCCATGTGCTGAGAAGAAGAATGTGTATTCAGCAGCACTGGATGAAATGTCCTATAAATATCTACTGGGTCTATTTGCTCTATAGTGCAGATTAAGTCCCATGTTTCTTTGTTGATTTTCTGTCTGGATGATCTGTTCAATGCTAAAAGTGGGGTGTTGATGTCTCTAATCCTTATTATTTTGAGGTCTATCTCTTTTGAACTCTGATATATTTGCTTGATATATCTGGGTGTTCCAATGCTGGGTGCATATATATTTACTTTTGTTATATCCTCTTATTATATGATGATAACAGGTTTGACCACTTTATCATCACATAACATTCTTTGTCTCTTTTTTATAGTTTTTGTCTTTAAATCTATTTTACCTGATATAACTATTGTTGTTCTTTTTGTTTCCATTTGCATAGAATTTTTTGATCTCTTTAGTCTTTGTATGTCTTTATAGGTGAAGTGTGTTTCTTGCAGGCTGCATTTAAAAAAATTCATTCAGACACTCTAACACTTGTAGAGTTAAGTCTATTTGCATTCAACGTCAGTATTGCTAAGTAAGAACTTACTCCTGCCATTTTGTTATTTGCTTTCTGTTTGTTTTGTGGGCTTCTTTCTTTTCTTTCTTCCTGTCTTTTTGTGAAGGTGATTTTCTCACATGGTATGTTTTAATTTGTTGCTTTTTATTTTTTGTGTATCTACTGTGTGTTTTTGTGATTTGAGGTTACCATAAGATTGCAAATAATTTCTTATAACTCATTATTTTAAACTGCTAACAACTTAACACCGATTGCATAAACCAACTAACAAGCAAAGAGAAAATTAATAAAAATTCTACACTTTAACTTTATCCCCCCATTTTTTAACTTTGTTTGTTTTATATCTTATTACACTGTCTATCTCTTGGGAAGTTATTGTAGTTATTATTTTTGATAGGTTTATCTTTTAGTCCTTCTCAAAATATGTGCAGTTTACACACCATAATTACGGTGTTGTAATATTTTGTGTTTTTTGTGTACTTACTATTAACACCGAGTTTTGAATCTTCAGATGATATTTCTTATTGCTCAATAACATCCCTTTCTTTCAGATTGAAGAATTCTCTTTAGTATTTCTTGTAGAACAGGTCTAGTGTTGAAATAACTCAACTTTTGTTTGTCTAATAATGTCTTTATTTCTCCTTCACAGTTTGAAGAATATTTTTGCTAGATAGGATAATTTTTTTTTTCTTCAGCACTTTAAATATGTCATGCCACTCCCTCCTGGCCTGTATAGTTTCCAGTGAAAAGTCTGCTGCTAGACCTGTTGGAGCTCCTTTGTATGTTATTTGTTTATTTTCTCTTGCAGAAGGCATATCTCTCTACAGCTATCACAGCTGGGGATATGCTGGGTCACAACTTAAGCCAGCACTGCTCTGAGTCTCACCCAAACCTTTCAGCAAGTACTTCCTGGGTTCCACGGCTGATTATTCAAGACCCAAGGGCTTTTTAGTCAGCAGATGATGAATTCTGCCAGGACTGGGTTCTTCCCTTCAAGGCTGCAAGTCCCTTCTGGCCCATGGTGTGTTTAGAAAAGTCATCCAGAAGTTAGGGCCTAGAATGGTGGTCTCGCAATTCTGCCCCATGTCCTAACCTACTGTAGCTGAGCTAGTATCCAAGTTACAAGACAATGCCCACCTTATTCTTCCTTCTTCCCTCCTCAAGCAGAGGAAAGGAGTCTCCCAGAGCTGTGGGCTGCACTGCCTGGGGTTGGGGGAGGTGCAACACAAAGACTCTTGGCCACCCTGGCTGGTATCTCATTAGATTGTGTGCACCCCAAGTCCACTGGCTCCAAGCTAAGCACAGCACTGCGATCTGCCCAGGAATTGCAGTCTTTGTGGCCTAGGCTGCCTTTCAAGTTTATTTAGAACCCCAGAGCATTTTAGGTTATGGTGGAGGGACTTGCCAGAACTCAGATTCCAACTGCTGGGATGGACAATTTGCCTCTGGCCAGGTCTGGTCTAAATGCTTCCTCTGTGAGCCCTGGCTGAGTTCTGTCCCATGTTGCATTCTGCTGTGACAAGGCAGTACTGAGTTCCAATACAAAGTCCACAATCACTGTGCTCTTCCTCCCCCAAGCACACAGACTCTTCCACTGTGCCACACAGCTGCTGCTGGGGGATGTCAGTGATTCAAGACTGTCTTTTCAATCCTCTTCAGTGCCTCATTCCTTAATATGTTAAAACCAGATACTGTGATTGTTCACCGGATTTTTGGCTCTTATAAAGGTGCTTTTACGTGTGGATAGTTGTTCAATTTGGTCTTCCTGTAGAGTGGGGAACTATTTCTAGAGGACTCTATTCAGCCATTTTGCTCTGCTTCCTCTAATTATAGTTTTTAATTAGTATATTATGAAGATATGTATATATGAACAAATATCCAGCTATAAATCATTTTAAAATGTTGACCAATATTTTGTTGTATTCTGTACTTTAAATATTCCCCTATTATTGAAGATTTAAGTTGTTCTAATATTTCACTATAATAAACAATGCTGTTACAAACATTCTTGCCAGAGCTAAATATGATTTATATCCTTAATTACTTATTTAGGATAAATTCCTAAATGTGAAATTGCTAAATCAAAACGTGTATGTTTTTAAGGATTTTAATATATAGTGCTAAATTGACTTCTCAAGCATTCTATTATTATATACTCCTTCCATAAAACTATGAGACCACTAGTTTCCCTGCTAATGTGAAACAATATTATGTCTTAAAATGGAGCACTTTAGAAGTCTCCAAGCTGCAGCTGAATGTTAGGTAAAGTACACAGAGAATCACGACATATTCAAATGTCTTTTGCATGAGTCTCAGATCAGCAGGCAGATTTACTATGAATGTCAAGAGCTGCATATAGTATTTATCATCATCCACTCACACACATTTCTAAGAGATACTCAATTTGTTGAAAGCCCTTTTCTTCTGCTTAGTCTCAAAGAATTACAACCCAAGGTGCACTGAAAAAGAAATCAATACAGTATAAAATTCCTATTCTCTCAATATGCGCAAACGTGAGAAAGTCAACATTGCCTTGAAGAGAGTCTTGTTACTTCAACAGGAGCTGTATCTACAAAGAAGAGAAAGAGATGAGCAAAGATATTGGCTCTAAAATGTGGTAGCATTCTTCCAATTCATCCACAAAGAAGAGAGCCATAGAATTGAAATTTTCATCAGTTTGAGGAACCTAGAAAAAGTGCCTTCTGAATATACATTCACTTTTTTCTGTACATAACAAAAACACTGATTTTTTGGATCTGGTTATAGTGATTAAAAATCCAAAAATTTTTGCTTCCATTTGATTTATTTAAGTGATACCTATTTCATTTCAGATAACTGGAAACTATCCTTTGAAAGAAAGTGTAGGGCTCAGAAGCTTGTAGGAGTAATTTGTATTAATTACACTTTGAGATCTCTAACTACTCACACATTTTAATGACATTCACATAAAGCTATAAAATGAAAACAATAAATATTTCTTCCGAGAGAGAGATAAAGATAATGTAAACAGGCATGAGAGAAACTGAGATTTTAAAAAAATCGAAGTTCTTTATGACTTAGATTCTATATTTAATTCTATACCTAGGTCCTTTCTACTGATTCGGTAACCTATCCTGCTTTCCCTCAGAAATGTCAGGTCATCCTGTCTTGATGCTGCTTTGTTTATTAGGCTCCAGTTTCCCCTATAAATTCACAAGGTGTAATAAATGAAGCTCCCCCAGTATCTGTTTTTTTGTGTGTTTGTGTGTGTGTGTGTCTGTGTGCGTGTTTTTTTTTTTTTCCCTAGAGAGAGGAACTCTAAAAACCCCAGGCAAGAATTCAAAATCACTTTGTTCAAATAAACTGACCATGGAAGAAGGTTTGCCTTTCTGGACTATTATTGAAATCCTTCAAGGATATAGACAAGTCTGCAGAGCAAGGGGAATAGGACTGAGCCTTAAGGAAGAAGAGGTGAAATAGTTCAAGTTCAGCAGATGTTATTTAGGCTTGAAAGTTACAGAGCAGCTAAAAGGATTTATAGAAGTTCAAAACAGGCTGGGATGTAAGAAAGAGAAATATCAATACAACATCTTAAAATGAAATAATCTAGACAGATAATAGAAGTTGCTGCCCTAAAATACAAGTTACCAAATTTGACCTAAATCATAAACACTTATCAATCAAGTTTTCCTCAAGAATGAATGTGATGCCACCGTCTTGCATTATGATGATATTGACAACTGAGATTTATTGGGAAATTGTTGGAAAAATCAGAATTTACAGAAAAGTTACAAACATAGTACAGAGAATTACCTTATGCCCTTTATCCTATTGTTAACACCTTTACAGTCCCATAGTACTTTTGTCAATTACAAGAAACCAACCTTAGGCTGGGCACGGTGGCTCAAGCCGGTAATCCCAGCACTTTGGGAGGCTGAGGAGGGCGGATCACAAGGCCAGGAGATCGAGACCATCCTGGCTAACACGGTGAAACCCCGTCTCTACTAAAAATACAAAAAATTAGCTGGGCGCAGTGGCAGGCGCCTGTAGTCCCAGCTACTAGGGAGGCTGACGCAGGAGAATAGCATGAACCTGGAAGGCGGAGCTTGCAGTGAGCCAAGATCGCACCACTGCACTCCAGCCTGGGCGACAGAGTGAGACTCTGTCTCAAAAAAAAAAAAAAAAAAAAAAAAAAAAAAAAAAAACTGAAGAAAAAAAAAAAAGAAACTAGCCTTTGTATATTGTAACTTTACTCAGGTTTCACCAATTTTTTTCCCAACCTACTTTTACTGTTTCAGGATTCCATTGAGGTTTCCACTTCATATTTAATCATCATGTCTCCTCAGGCTCCTCTTGGCTGTGACAGTTTATCAGAATTTCCTTGTCCTTTCTAATTATGACAGTTTTGAGAAGCACTGATGAGGTATTTAATTTTTGTTTTTTTGTTTTCCTGAATATATCTCAATTTTGATTTTTCTGATATTTCTCTTTTTTCTTTTCTTTACTTCTCTTTTTGAGACAGGGTTTTGCTCTGTCACCCAGGCTGGAGTGGTGCCATAGCACAATCTTGCCTCACTGCAACCTCTGTCCCTCCCAGCTGAAGAGATCCTCCGACCTCAGCCTCCCAAGTAGCTGGGACCACAGGCATGCACCACTATGCCTAGTTAATTTTTTTTGTATTTTTAGCAAAGACAGGGTCTCCCCATGCTGCCCAGGCTGGTCTTCAACTCCTGACCTCAAGCAACCTGTCTGCCTCGGGCTCCCAAAGTTCTGGGATTACAGTTATGAGCCACTGAGCCCAGCCTGACTGATGTTTTTCAAATGGTTAGACCAGGGTAATGGGTTTTACTGAACAAACCCCAGAGAGGTAAAGTGCCATTCTCGGAACACCCACTTATTTTTTTAAAGATAGAATTAGATTTTCCCAAAGCTTTTGAAACACTTTTTCTGTGATTTCACTTCCTAATTAAAATTCAAAGTCTACTATAATACATTGATATCAACAAGTCTGCCATGACCTTTTTCATCAAGAACTTTTTGAATCTGGAGTTGTGACTCTTTACCTCAGCAGTGATATTATTTCTCTCCGATGGAGAAACTTAACTGCTGCAGTGCTGTGTGTAAGTCCTAACTCAACTATGAGAAGATGACTGAAGGAAATACAAATTCAAAATGACTGAATGATACAGACGCTACCCTGGGTGACCATCCGACATTCACTCTCAATTTTTGTTCACTGTGCCTACCTCCCACTTTCAGGTTGTAAAGGTCAGCTCCTCACTTTCCCAGCCACTTTTGCATTTGATTCACTGCTGGCCTACAAGGTGAAAGCTATCTCTTGGGGTATTCTAGGAAATAAACAGTTTCTCCTAGATAAGAGGCAAGAGGCATGGCAGAAAAGCCCTACTCTCACCCATTCTGATGTGGATGTGTGAAGATGAGTGAATTGAAACTGTTTCAGCTATGAGGCAACAGCCTAATATGAAAACCCAAATGCTAAGAATGAGAAAACAGAAGATGGAAAGAGAAAGAGCCCAGATTCTAGAAGATCTCATGGAGCCAGAAAATTAATCTTAGGACCACTACGTGAACTCTTGATATCCCTGCTAGTCATCAGATTTGCAGCCCAAAGCATCCTTACATGGAGCAATATTTGGCATTTCTCATGTTAACTTAGAGAAGATAAATTGGTAAAACACAGACATGTTTTGTTTTGCCTACACAATTTTAAAAAGAAAGCTAGTCTTCTCTTTAAAATCAGTCAGTTTTACAGAAAAATAAATTCTCCCTCCCTTTGAAAGATCAGCAAATCTGGCAACACGTGGATCACAGGTATAACTGCCAACAATTACCTGGAACTAGGTAGCAACTGCCACTTTCAGATGTGACCTGTGCTCTGCTCTTCAGCTCTTGTAGGCATGTGTGAAAAACCCTTAATATCAGGCTTTAAGACAAATTTCTATGGATGCCCCTTTTGACTTTCTTTTCAATTTTGCATGAGAAGAATGATCTTTAATTTTGGAAGAATACACCCAATGAAAATAATAGAAACATCACTCTGACAAATTTTCAACCCCTTTGTGATACTATATCTCCTTCCTTTCTCTTCCTCTTTTCCCTGCCTTCTGGCCTCCCACAGAGCTACTGAGGAAAAACGAGTTAAGATTAGCTTTCCAACTAACATTTCTAAGGTGTTTTACTTAAGCAAGAAGCTCCTGTAGTCAGTCAGGAAAAAATTTAAACTCTTCATAAATCTATTTACCCGCTCTAGAAATGCACCCAACTCATTATTTTAAATGGATCCTAACAAGAATTTACAGTTTAAGTTTCCTAACTAAAGAAGTGCAATGCATACCCTATAAAACATGTTCCAGTGGTGGACGCACAAACGTGACCCTTGGATTATAGCTTTTTTTAATGGGGCATTTTCCATATCATCAAAAAGAATGAGAGTGGGGAGACTGTCCAGCAAAACGTGCTGAGCCATCAATGAAATTTCTCACTGGGAAGATAAATTTCTGATTGGGAAGATAAATATGATGTCATTATTGATAAAGCTATTTGATAGGAGGAAGGCTAGGTTTGTTATTGCTTCCACAAAGAGTAAGCACGACACTTTTTTTAAGTGAAATTCTTGAGACTTGCCTCAATATAGAAGCATCATCTTCAGCATCATTTCCTGACCTCAGCAGAGGCCTCCTTGCAGCAAACCCTCCAGTGCATCAGCTACAGAGGTCAGAAACACACAACACAGGAAATGTGAAAAAATGGGACAGGCGCAGTGGCTCATACCTGTAATCCCAGCACTTTGGGAGGCCAAGGCCGGTGAACCACCTGAGGTGAGAAGTTTGAGATCAGCCTGGCCAACATGGTGAAACCCCATCTCTACCAAAAATACAAAAAAAAAAAAAAGAAAGAAAATCAGCCGGGTGCCATGGCATGCACCTGTAATGTCAGCTACTCAGGAGGCTGAGGTGGGAGAACTGCTTGAACCTAGGAGGTTGAGGCTACACTGAGCTAAGATTGTGCCACTGCACACTAGCCTGTGCGAGAGAGCAAGGCTCTGTCTCGAAACAAACAAAACACACACACACACACACACACATACACATACACAAACAAAACAAGTGGGCAGGCCAGAAGTTAGTGCCTAGGCAAACACCCTGTGGTTGGTGGAACTTGAGGAAAGGGAACACAGCCTGTTCAAAGGGGATTTTGCCAGTGAGCTGTAGCTGCATGTTACAGGCAGGTTTGTGAGATAGGTTGTAGTTTCACATACCTGTAACAGGTCTCTAGCCTTATTTAATTTTCCGATGAGAATATTTTTTGACATTTGTAATAATCTAACCTGATGTTTAGTACACTATAAGAAATAGGGATGGCTATAAGCAGGACTTTTACACAAAGTGGTCTCTGTTATTCCAGTAATGATTCCCATGAAACAAGTTGGTTAGTTTTGGTTTGCTTTTTACTTTGTCTCAAAGATCAGCATTTATTATTTTCAAAAGCTATTTCTTAATTTCTAATCTCTCTCAAACTACCACTTTTTAAAAGAAAGTTTTCCCACTTTAATTATAAATACTCTTTAGGAGGGTCCCATACATTCATTACAGTTTTCTCTAAAATCATAATATAAAGCAAGTTGTCCTGAATGGGATCATATGTTTCCATAAAAATCATGTTATAATGGGGAGGAGGATAAACCATCTAATAAATCAGTCATAACAAAAAAAAATCATAATAATAAATATAACAAAAACCTGCTATACATTCATTTCCATGGTAAAATTATGCTTCTAATCATATAAAATGAGCATAAATGTATTATAATAATCTATATCTATATATAGATATATGTATTGATTATACAAAAGGCCTCAATATATCTATAAGTCTGTCTCTCTCTATATATATTTGGCTGAATGCATAAAACTATATCGTAAAATTGACCTAAAACTCAAGTAAGACCTGCAATAAATATTAATTGATAATTCAATAATTCTGTTTGACTTCATAGCATTTAGAAGTGCTTTGGGACAGATACAATTTGGATACTTATAAATTGTCTCAAGAAATATGTCACAAAGGTTTGATTGGTATAGTGCTTTCCCTTTGAAATTTTTTCTTTTAATAAGCAGAAACATTCTCTCTGTGACGTTGCTTCCCTCAAGGACTGCAAAGGTCTCCAGTTCTTATTTATTGTCCTTGTTATATTTGTTCTTGTGTTTGCTGCTGATGATGATGACGATAAAAAAAAAACAAACTTGTTTTTTTTCTGTCTCTTTGGTTCAAGTTTTCAGATTTCCAGAGAAAAAATTTTTAATAAAATCCTATAGGTAATCCCATTATTTAAAAATACACACCAAATGTATTTATTAGAAATGTATTTTTATAAGCTCAAGTTAAAAAATGTTACTTATTACAAATTCAATCAGTGAGAATACTAGGTATATGAAGCTGAACACAAAAATGTGAAAACAGAAACAGTGAATAACACTTGCAGTGTTACATCAACTTTGGCATCCTATTTGTTTCCAGGCTATTTATCTGGCAGCACATTATTAGAAAAATACAAATATACAGGGATGAAAATGCCAACAGTTCAATAAAATAATAGCTTATAATCTCAGGATTTCTAATTAAACTTATTCACAATCTTAAAGGAAGATGAGTATCTTTTTGTTAAAAAATGAATAACAAATTTAAACTATAAAAACCACTTACATTCCACTAGTCTATACATTATATAGAATACTACACACACATATACCCCTATAAACAGTTACCTCAAAATTAAAAAGGAGTCTGGGCCTGAGAAATTCCTGAACAAACAAAACCAACTAGGCCTGAAAAAACAGCCTTAACCCTGCTTAAACTGCAAACATAAGCGAAACAACTCAGGTCACTTCTGGTACATGCCCATGTTAGACAAAAATAAAATATAACCTCAGCCCATCATAAGAGGCCAGTTAACTTATAGTTCTGTAACTAGAAATTTTCTGACAAAGTAAACCAAAAAGGACAATTTTACAATTGCAACCAATCATATAGTTTATTCGTCTTGCTTCTATATCCACCCCATATATACTTGCCTCTGACACTGTCATTGGAACACTAAATTTAGTTTGCTGTTTCTCAGTTCATGAATGGCTGCTTACTCAAATAAACTCTTTAAAATTTGTTCCTCAGATGTTTCTTTTACAGTATATTAAGATGTTATTACTACACCATACACGTGCTTGCATCCTATGAAGATCCTCCAGGTAGAGGCTTAAAAATATTTAAGGCTTTGTTGAACACTCTCAAGCATTTCATAAATTATTGATAACCCACTATACCAATCACCAAGTCATTATTTGTAAAGACAAATAAAATAATATGTGTGGCAAAATTGCACAATATAGACATGACTGCTTATATTTTGTTGTCTTTATTGTATGCTTGTGCAAATCCCACAATGTTGGTACTCTTGAAGAAATGGATATAAGTGGTAAAATTGGCCATTAACTGTATCAAATGATTCAAGTTACAATGCGTAAAGGAGCAAATGAAAGGAATTCCTAGCGTTTCACTTACATTATGGGTTAAATAGAATTTGTCATCTAATCTGAGACATGAGACACAAACACAAAATATACATTCAAAAATGTTGCTGATGGTTCTGTTGATTAATAATATTGTTTATTTGTGAAAATGTGATTTAATAGCCAAATAATGCTTCTGCACATGAACTTTTGTGTAAAGCCTAATTATAATTTTGGTACCTCTCTTATTATCCTAGTTGTTATATCTACTTTAAAACATTGCTTCCTAAAACTAAAGTATTTGACATTAAAACTTTTAAAAATTTTTTATCATTAATTTTTGGTATGTTAATGGTAGAAAAAGATAATGAATGGTAATAAATGTTCATAAATTTAAAATATTTGTTAAATGCCAGGAACTGTATCAAATAAATAAATGTTGTCTCACCTTACTATAATTGTCATTTAAAAAATAAGAAGACAGTGCTCCAAGGAAGTGTAGCTATTTGTCCAAAGTCACAATACCATTCAGTGGCTAAGCTGTGACTTGGACCCGAGTCTGATTACTCTAAGGTCTACCTTCTTTACATTACAGTCTATCTTCTCCATGGGTAAAAAACAGATCATAAAATGAGAACACTGTGGTACTTGGACTTCATGATTCCTTCTAGATGGGCTCCCTGGTGAGTCTTGAAAATGATTTGGAACTGATAGACACTGCAGTAAGTTAGACCTCTGCACCAAGGGATTTTCCATGTTCTTTCATCCTCCAGTCTAGAAATGATCCTCTCTTATATGTCACTCAAATTCCCTAAATTTCATTACTTTAATTAATCAATTTTTTCTGAGACAAGGTCTTGCTCTGTTGCCCAGCCTGGATTGCAGTGGCACTAATGTAGCTCACTGCAGACTCAAACTCCTGGGCTCAAGCAGTCCTCCCACTTTGGCATCTCACAGTGCTGGGATTACAGACGTGAACCACTGTGCCTGGCCCTGAATTTACTTTTAATATGATACACTATAATTGTCTATCTATACACTTTTCTCTTTTGCCATAAGACTGTGAATAATTTGAGGGCAAAAATGTTTGGTCTTTTATCTTTATATCACCAATGCTTAGTTAAGTGTTTGTCTTACTACATAGCAGAAAGCCTGCTTGATGGTCAATAAATGTTTGAAATGAATGAATGAACAAAAACTCTGGAACTGTTACCTTAATTCTAGACCAGTCTCTGACTAAATAAACAAGATAAAGTGTCAAAAATCAATTTTACTTACTATTTAGTTTATTAAGAGACATCAAATTTTTCTTGCTACTTCTACTTTCTCCTTGTAGATTACTGATTCCCTTTGCTCAAGGATTTCATGAAGGTTAGTGCAATAATATTAAAAAATGTTCAGAGTTCCTTGAAAAAAGCCTTAAAATGAAAGTAAGTTATAATGGTTCTTATTTTATGCAAAGAGGTATAGAGGGTACATTTCTTATGTTTTATGCTTTTTAAAAAATATGGATAGCTTATTTCTTCTGGATTAAAAACAGGCAACAGTATCTAAAACAATTCAATTATTCAAGAAAGGAAACATATTTTCCTTTCTTCTCTTAAAATTTAAAATCATCACCATGTAATGCAATTAAGCAGATGGAAATGTTTCTAGTATTGTAAGAAGACATTCTTTCTTTTCATTTCTGTTACAAAATTGGAAACTTTTTTGCCAATATGTTGGTAATTAGTTTCTCAGTATATGTGCCAGCAAAATAAAAAAACAAAAATGGAAACACTTTTTGAACAATGAGACTATAAAAACACATTGCTATTTTAGATCACTAGTTTTCTGGGTCCTTCTTCTTCATATCGTTCATACTTTTCCCACCTACTGAAATTTTACTCATAGCTTTTCTTATATTTTGCTAACCTCAAGTTAAACAATTCCTCAATTGAAAGTAACACCCTTCGTTCTAGACTTAGTCCTCAAAGGTGCTATTTAACTGCAAAAAGATAGATGCTCAACCTAAACTTTTCACTGGTAGCCCCTGATAATGTGTGAACATTAGGGTAAATGGAACCCAGCACCTGCAGCTGTTTACTTCTAAATCTGTGAAAAGAAATTTTAAAGAACAAAATTGCCGGGTACAGTTGCTCATACTGTAATCCCAGTACTTTGGGAGGCTGAGGTGGAAAGATTGCTTGAACCCAAGAGTTTGAGATCAGCCTGTGCAACACGGCAAAACAGTCTCTACAAAAAATCAAAAAATTAGCCAGGTATGGTGGCATGCATCTGTGGTCACAGCTACTTGGAAGGCTGAGGTGGGAGGATCACTTGAGCCTGGGAGGTCAAGGCTGCAGTGAGCCATGATCATGCCACTGCACTACAGGCTGGGTGACAGAGTGAGACCTTGTCAAAAAAAAAATAAGTATAAATAGTAAGAAAGTGATATTTAATTAAAATCAAATTCCTTAGACATTCACTTACGATTTTCATTACTTGTAGAATCTAGTATTAATCATATTAATGGTTCTACCACCCTGATAATCCAATTCCAGGACAGATAAGTCAGAATTTTCTAGGAAAATGATAAACCAACAGGTATCCTCCAAGTCTGTAGTGGAAGGTCTCATTTTCTGTAGAGCAAAATGGTCTGAGTGGGAAAAAAAATACTGATCTCAAAAGAAATCAGCACACTTGGACTTAAGCCTTGGGTCTTTTCTTAACTAGTTACATGCCCTTGAACAAGTCACTTGAGCACTCTTGACCTTGGCTTCCTGATCTGTGAAATTATAACGTCAGGCCTGATAAGTTCTCAGATCTTATCCCAACGTAAAATTCAATTAAATTTTTTAAAATCAATATTCCTTGATGATTCATGAAAAGATAGGTAGATGTACAGTGAACGGATTATCCTTATGAATATCAGTTCTCATTCCACACAGGCAAGAACTTGAACAAGGAGGTCTGTTTAATAGGACTCCATTTTTAAAGTTTTAAAAATCTGGCAGGGCACAGTGGCTCATGCCTGTAGTCCCAGCACTTTGGGAGGCCGAGGTGAGCGGATCACTTGAGGTTAAGAGTTTGAGGCTAGCCTGGACAACATGGTGAAACCCCGTCGCTATTAAAAATACAAAAATTAGCGAGGCATGATGGCAAGCACCTGTAATCCCAGCTACTCGAGAGGCTGAGGCAGGAGAATTGTTTGAACCTGGGAGGCGGGGATTGCAGTGAGCCAAGATCATGCCACTGCACTCCAGCCTGGGTGACAGAGCAAGACTCCACTCAAAAAAAAAAAAAAAATTGTAAATACTATTAAAATAAATTCATTTTATTATTTATTTTAAATATAAAACCATTCATCCACTTAAGAAACAACATGCTGGTGAATGGGTTTATAATAATCAAGACTTCTTTACCCAATGTTGCAATATAGATCAAGTCTGTGATTTTGCTGTAACCTCTCGATATTGGCTGCTTGTAGAGAGGGAGACAAAAGAATAGGTCTGGAAAACAAAAATAAAGTGGATTTTAACTTCTTGCATATATACATACATGTGACAAATATGGCAAATATCAAACATTAATTTTTGTTAATTTGTTGATTCTGTGTGTTGAGTACACAAGCAAATTTATCTTTTCTATAATGGAGATAAATTGTCGATGCAAATCATGGAGTAAATTTGCAAAATTAACTGCAAATATCATTTTAAAAATTCAAAACTTGAATAACGACAGCAAGGAGGGCCTGGGGATTCATTAGGTACAGAACTAACTCCAAAGTTTGTAACTATTTATGGCCTTCTTACATAAAAACGTAAGAAATTCTAGTCTAGTCAGAGCAACCTCTGTTTATTTTAGTACAGGGATGTATCAAACTAAATGAAGATGCAAGTTCTTGAGGCACATTAAACTCAGCAAGTTAATGTGCTTTGGTCTATGAAGGAAATTGCCATTATCATTATCAACTATCCAGATCCTCCTGTATGTGGCTTTTACCTGTTGTCCACTGATTCTGGGATCCTGGGACAATGGGAAGCTATTAGCCTTTCAGTTTGTGGAGCCATTAATTAAATATAGACACTGTAGTGCCAGAATCTGTGGCAACAGACAAAACATTTAATCTATACCTCAGTTTCCTCATCTGTAAAATGAGGGTAATGACACTTAGGCATAAAGCTATAAAACCTAATGGGATAATAGACTTACAGCATTTGGCACATAGGAAACTCTAAATAAGTGTCCATTATTATTGAAGGAACACTCACAAGTCATCAACTGGGAACAAATATTTGCTACAGATATGTGAAGGATCAAGCTTTGACAATGTAAAGATTCATACTGAAAGAGATTCCCCTCCATTGTTTTTTATATAAAGTCAAGGAAATAGAGGATAATAAATGGCTAATAAACAGTCAATAAGTAGCTAATAGATGTGAAAAATATTCAACCTACTTACTAGATAACTAAAAAACTAAACTAAAAAACTAGAACTAAAACAAAGGCATGCAAATTATTAAAAAAAAAACCCTAATACCATATTTAACCACTCAAATTGTCAGAAGATTTTACTTATTTAAGTCATCCTTACTTCTGATGTGATAAATCCAGTATTTTTCGGGAGATGGCAGGAGAAAAGTTTGTTCAGAAATTTTAGGAGAATATTTCAGAATATATATTAAAGATGTCAAAAATTTAATTGCATTAAGTAGTTCTACTTTAGAGTGCTGTACTAGGAAGATAATCAGAACTATGGGTCAAAATACACATACAGCACAGTGTTTCCAATTTTTCACTATTATGAATATTTCTATTGTTTAACAATAGAATATAATTAAATGAATTGTGGTTCACACAAATAAGCTTCATGCAGACATTTTAAATTATGTTTCTGAATAGTATAAATGACATAGAAAATGTAATATATGATTAAAATATTAACAGGAACAAAGCAGTATACAAACATGATATTTACCCAATTTGTTGGATAGATATAGATACAAAGTAGCAAAACAATACATCAAAATGTGACAATTTTTAAAAATATTTTATTGCACATCCAGTTCATATGTGTTGAATAATAATCAAAAAACATATATAAACAAAAAAGAAAATCACAATTCTTTCAAGCAGAGATGAACAATATTAACAGCTTCTGGACATTTTCATATATATGTATTTTTAAGATAAAAATTGCATCATATTGCACACAATTTTAAACCTTGTTTTTGCTATTTTCTTAATTTTTTATTGTAAACAGTGGTGTAATGCATTGTCAAGTAACTAAATATTTGCATTATTCTTAGTAATTTCCTTAAAATAAATTCTTACAAATAGATTTGGTAGCTCAAACGTTGCACACGTTTTTAGAATCCTTTCCCCTTCCCTTTCCCTTTTGCTTTCCCTTTCCTTCCTTTTTTCTTGAGATGGAGACTCACTCTCTTGCCCAGGCTGGAGTGCAGTGGTGCAGTCAGAGCTCACTGCATCCTCAAACTCTTAGGCTGGAGAGATCCTCCCACCTCAGCCTCTCAAGTAGCTGGGACTACACATATGTGCCACCAAGCCTGGCTAATTTTTTTTCTTTTTTGTAGAGACAGGGTCTCACTATGTTGCCTAGTCTGGTTTCCCACCCCTGAGCTCAAGTCATTCTCCTGTCTCCGCCTCCCAAAATGCTGGGATTACAGGCATAAGCCACCTGGCCCACCAACACATCTTTCTAAATACATATCCATCCTATTGGTTCTATTTCGCTGCGGAACCTTGACTTGTCCACGGGCATTAAAAAGGGCACATAAATTTATATTGCCACCAGCAGCATATCAAAGTCCCCATCTGTCTGCATCGAGGAAAGCCAAAGCTACTTGTTCTTAATTTTCTTTATTTACCAATTTGACACAAAATACTATCACATTGTTTTAATTTCTATATTTATTAGTTAAATATAGATATTGCATATTCTTAATGATTATTTTTATTTTTTTTAATGAGTTGCCTTTTCATCCTTTTGTGTATTTATATGTATATACTTTGAGTTGTTGTTGTTGTTTTTTTTTTTTTTTGAGACGTAGTCTCGCTCTGTCGCCCAGGCTGGAGTGCAGTGGTGAGATCTTGGCTAACTGCAAGCTCTGCCTCCCGGGTTCACGCCATTCTCCTGCCTCAGCCTCCTGAGTAGCTGGGACTACAGGCACCCGCCACCACGCCAGGCTAATTTTTTTGTATTTTTTTAGTAGAGACGGGGTTTCGCCGTGTTAGCCAGGATGGTCTCCATCTCCTGACCTCGTGATCCACCCGCCTCGGCCTCCCAAAGTGCTGGAATTACAGGCTATATTTATATACTTTTTAAAGAAGCTTTCTAAGTAACAGATATTAATTCCTTGTCATATATGCAGCAAATGTCCTGTTTATTTACTGTTTTTCTTTTAATTCTAGTCAGACTTTATTATTTTATAAGGAAATTTTAAATATTTATGTATACAAATCCAGAATTTCGCTCCTTTATGGCTTCTGGTGTAGTGTTATTCTAAAAAAGTCCCTCCTCAATGCAAGACTATAAATTTCTATGTACATAAACATTCATAACTTTTATTATTTTATTCTCATAACTGATTCCTTGCTTCATTTGGAATTTATTTTGGTAGAATGTGAGGTAGAGATCTAACGTTTCCCCCTATTACATCATCCATTTTTATTTCATTAATCTGAGATGCTAGAGGCACCAAGCCTCACTGTTAGGCACCACTTATTTTTATTAGGTTTGACCATTAGCAAACATCAGGATATAGGAACAATGGCCCCTTCCTTCAGCTGGTCTTATATGACCTTAATTTTTGCAGAACTTGTTTAAATCTATATTGATCTGTACTATTTAACCTGGTATAGGATTTAGGGTGAATGAGTCCATGGAGCCCCATTTTATCAAGCTAATCTTAAGTGTCAGAGGTTTAATTCTACTCTATTATTTACTAGGTCAAAATGTTTATGCCCACTATGGGACATTGGGCACGGAACACTGTGATTGTGGGGAATATACGCAACATTTTCAAGGCTAAGGTTGGGTATATTTATTTGTCCTCTATTTTATGGTCAGTAACTCCCCTAAGAGTATAGGGGGTACCTGGTTTATATTTTGTGGTATTCCCAGGTACAACTGTAATTTGAGCCCCATTAATTAGGCCATAAATGTTTTCCAATTGGCACATCTCAGCAGACATTAATTTAGTACCTATTTTGTAGAAACACAATAATCAATAGTCATTTTTATCTTTCTTTTCCACAAATTATTTTAGTGAATTTTGATTTCCAATTGGACCAAATCACAGATCCCTGTTTCAGTGCCTATTTCTTCCCATTGTATAAAGTGTTTTTGTTGTTGTTGTTTTATTTTATGTTTAAAGTTACTGGATATACTACACGGAGAGGGGGAAAGGGGAGTTTTCTCTATTCTGCTCATTTTTGTAAGTCTCATCCTTCAGAGAGTACTAAATTAGTATCGTGGGGTAGGGACCTCCCACATGGTGAATGTTGTTATGATGGTTTAGGGACTCCGGAATTAAGCTGGGTATGAATTAACCACTTGATATGTTGATAAGCTGCAATACTCAATAGACCCCACAATCTTTGCCCGTTCCTTTTATGGTTATTTAATAGCGTAACAGTGCCCTCTGGACCTATAATGGGGTTGAGTGTAGAGCAGTTAGGGTTGCTTTTCATAAGAGTCTATGCCATAGGATGTACCATGGGAGTTTTTTCTGTATAATCCTGAGGACCAGGGTCTTTGTAGCAACAGAGGCATGAGTGGCAGCAGCAGCAGCAGCAGAGACATCTTCAGGTTTATAGAGTCTCAGTGAGCTCTCTGAACTTAAGCATGTGGACCTCAGAACACAACATAGTGACTACTCTTCCTCACACTAGCACACAACTAATGGGTCTATATACTGCACAGGGGCTTAACACCTGCTTGAGAAATTCAGCCAATGGTCATTGGGTAAAAGTTGTTTCACGTGTCCAGAGTAAGCTATGACTTACGCTGAAATTGAAATACATGGATAGATCTAAGCCAAACATATGACCCAGGCCCACTTTTAGAAGGAATTCGAATGCCACACTCCTACCCTAAATATCCTGTTAAAACTTTCAACATAATTAGTTAAATCTATACCAGAAACTTAGTAGGATTCAGCAAATGCATCACAGCACAACACAATTCAAAATGCAAGCTTACTGGTAGGCAGTAAAGCAATTCAAAACACACACTAGCCAGGAGGCAAAAGCTCAATGTACACTGTCACCAGCAGGCAGGAGAACCAGGTAGCACGCCAAAAACAAGAAAGACCCCCAGGTCTCCTAGTGCCAATTATTTTGTAGTTGCCCTGAAGAGAATGAGATCGACCTCCCACCTAAAATAGGTTCAGATTATCAAGACTGAGGATGACACATGTGCTACAAGAGAGTATTAAAAGGTTCCTTACCTACGTAATGGGACTTTCTGGGGACACCAAAGCAAGCACTAAAGCTGACCTGATATTACTTAAGTGAAGGGACATGCAGGTGGCTTTGGTTTTTATTGTGGTTAGGAGGTAGGACCTAGGTGACATCTTGCACACAGCCAGGGTTTGCATGGCTTGAACTTCTCCAACAGCACCAAGGGAGGGAGTACTCAGGGTTTCTTATCAGTTTGCCCAGATACGGAACAAGAGGCAAAAGGGAAAGGGCAGGGTCTGGAAGCTGTCAGCAGCCAAACATAGAACATGCAGTCAGGTTAGTTATCACAGTGTTTATTTTCATTTTGTTCCATCATTGTTAGATTTTGGCATCGGTGTTACATAAAGCGAGTAAAAACATTTTAGCAGACTTTCCACATTTTTTTCACCTATAGGATAATTTAACTGGTATGTAAATTATCTGTTCCCTGAAAATTTGCTAGGATTTACACTTAAAATCTTATCAGTCATTTTTAGAATTAATTATATGATAATTTAATTTTTCCTATGGTGATTGGTATTCTAGAGTTCCGTTTCCACTAAGGTCAATTTTTATTATTTTACGTATTCCAGATTATGCTATTTAGATCATTTATATTTTTGAAAAACAATGTAAATTTTTTAGCTTTTATTTTAGGTTTGGGAGTACATTTGAATGTTTGTTACACAGGTAAACATGTGTCACAGGGGGTTGTACATATTATTTCATCACCCAGGTATTAAGTCCTATACCCAATAGTGATCTCTTCTGCTCCTCTCCCTCTTCCCACCCTTCCCACTCAAGTAGACCCCAGTGTCTGTCATTTCTTTTTTTGTGTTCATAAGTGAGAACATGTGATATTTGGTTTTCTGTTCCTACATTAGGAAGGATATGGATAATAGCCTAAGGATAAGGATAATAGCCTCCTGCTCCATGTTTCCACAAAAGACATGATCTCCTTCTTTTTTATGACTGCACAGTATTCCATGGTGCATATGTACCACATTTTCTCCATCCGATCTGTCATTGATGGGCATTTAGGTTGATTCCATGTTTTTGCTATTGTGAATAGTACTGAAATAAACACTCGTGTGCATGTGTCTTTATGGTAGAATGATTTATGTTCCTCTGGGTATACCCAGTAATGGGATTGCTGGGTCAAATCAGTTCTGCTTTTAGCTTTTGAGGAATTGCCATACTGCTTTCCGCAATGGTTGACGAATTTACACTCCCTCCAATGGTGTATAAGCATTCCCTTTTATCTGAAACCTCACCAGCATCTGTGATCTTTTCACTGTGAGATGGTATTTTATTTCATTGTGGTTTTGATTTGCATTTCTCTAATGATCAGTGATATTGAGGTTTTTTTCCTATGCTTCTTGACCACATGTATGTCTTCTTTTGAGAAGTGTCTGTTCATGTCTTTTGCCCAATTTTTAATGAGGTTGTTTTTCTGTTGTAAATTTGTTTAAGTTCCCCACAGATGCTGAATATTAGACCTTTGTCAGATGCCTAGTTTGCAAAAATTCTCTCCCATTATTTAGGTTATCTGTTTACCGTGTTGATAGTTTATTTTGCTGTGAAGAAGCTCTTTAGTTTAATTAGATCCCATTTGCCAATGTTTGCTTTTGCTGCAATTGCTTTTGGTGTCTTATTAATGAAATCTTTGCCCATTCGTATGTCCTGAGTGGTGTTGCCTAGGTTGTCTTCCAGGGTTTTTATAGTTTGGGGTTTTACATTTAAGTCTTTAATCCATCTTGAGTTGAATTTTCTATATTGCATAAGGCAGGCATCCAGCTTCAGTTTTCTGCATATGGCTAGCCAGTTATCCCAGCACTATTATTGAATAGAGAATCTTTTCCCCATTGCTTGTTTTTGTCAGCTTTGTCAAAGATCAGATGGTTGTAGATGTGTGGTCTTATTCTGGCCTCTCTACTCTATTCCTTGACCAATGTGCCTATTTTTGTACCAGTACTATGCTGTTTTGTTTACTGTAGACTTGTAGTATAGTTTGAAGTCAAGTAGCATGATGCCTCCAGCTTTGTTGTTTTTGCTTGGCTATTCAGGCTTTTTGGTTCCATATGAATTTTTAAATGCTCTTTTCTACTTCTATGAAGAATGTCCTTGGTAGCTTGATAAAAATAGCATTAAATGTGTAAATTGCTTTGGGCAGTATCACCATTTTAATATTATTGATTCTTCTTATCCATGAGCATGGGATGCTTTTCCATTTTTTTGTGTATCGTCTCTGATTTCTTTGAGCAGTGTTTTGTAATTCTCATTGTAAAGATCTTTTACTTCCATGGCTAGCTGTATTCCTAGGTATTTTGTTCTTTTTGTGGCAATTGTGAATGGAATTGCCTTTCTGATTTGGCTTTCAGTTTGGCTGTTGCTGGTATACGGAAATGCTAGTGATTTTTATACATTGATTTTGTATCCTGCAACTTTGCTGAAGTTGTTTATCAGCTGACGGAGATTTTGGGCCAAGTCTATGGGGTTTTCTAGACTCCTTGAACAAAAGTAGTGAGAGAGGGCATCCTTGTCTTGTTCCAGTTTTCAAGGAGCATGCTTCCAGCTTTTCCCCATTCAATGTAATGTTGGCTGTGGGTTTGTCATAGATGGCTATTATTTTGAGGTATGTTCTTTCAGTACCTAGTTTATTGAGAGTTTTTAATGTGAAGGGGTGTTGAATTTTATTAAAGCTTTTTCTGCATCTATTGAGATAATCATGTGGTTTTCATCTTTAGTTCTGTTTATGTGATGAATCACATTTATTGATTTGCGTGTGGTAAACCAATCTCGTATCCCAGGGATAAAGCCTGCTTGATCATGGTGGATTAGCTTTTTGATGAGCTGTTGGATTTGGTTTGCAAGTATTTTGTTGAGGATATTTGCATCAGTGTTCATCAAAGATATTGACCTGAAGTTTTCCTTTTTCATTGTGTCTCTGCCAGATTTTGGTATCAACATGATGCTGGCCTCATGGAATAAGTTGGGGAGGAGTCCCTTCTCCTCAATTTTTTGGAGTAGTTTCTGTAGAAATGGTACCTTCCCTTTTTTCTACATCTGGTAGAATTTGACTGTGAATCCATTAGGTCTCAAGCTTTTTTTGGTTGGTAGGCTATTTATTACTGATTCAATTTTGGAGCTTGTTATTGTTCTGTTCAGGGAATCAATTTCTTCCTGGCTCAGCCTTGGGAGGGTGTATGTGTCCAGGAATTTATCTATCTCTCCTAGGTTTTCTAACTTGTTTACACAGAGGTGCTCATAGTAGTTTCTGACAGTTGCTTTTATTTCTGATGGTAGTAATATTCTTTTCATCATTTCTAATTGTGTGTATTTGGATCTTCTCTCTTTTCTTTTTTTATTAGTCTACCTAATGGCCTTTTTCATTTTTTTTTTTCAAAAAAACCAACTCCTAGATTCATTGAGCTTTTGAATGGTTTTTCACATCTCATTTTCCTTCAGTTCAGCTCTTATTTTTGATATTTCTTATCTCCTGTGAGCCTTGGGGCTGACCTGTCCTTGCTTCTCTAATTCTTTCAGTCATGAACATAGGTTGTTAATTTGAGATCTGACTTTTTAATCTGAGCATTTAGTGCTATGAATTTTCCTCTTAACACTGCCTTATCTGTGCCCCAGAGATTCTGGTATGTGGTACCTTTGTTCTCGTTATTGTCAGAGAACTTATTGATTTCTGCCTTAATTTCATTATTTACCCAAAAGTTTTTCAGGATCATGTTGTTTAATTTCCAGTAATTACATGGTTTTCAGCAATTTTTATAGTTGACTTCTATTTTTATTGAGCTGTGTTTGGTATGATTTTAGTTCTTTTAGATTTGTTGAGGATTGTTTTATGTCCAAATATGTGGTCAATTTTAGATTACAGGCCATGTGGCAATGATAAGAATGTATATTCTGCTGTTTTGGGGGAGAGAGTTCTATAAAGCTCTATCAAATCCATTTGGTCCAATGTTGAGTTTAGTTCCTGAATATCTTTGTTAACATTATGCCTTGATGACCTAATACTGTCAATGGAGTGTTGAGGTCTCCCATTATTATTGTGTGACAGTCTATGTCTCTTTATAGGTCTCTAAGAATTTGCTTTATGAATCTGGATGCCCATGTGTTGGGTGCATATATATTTCAGATACTTAGACCTTCTTGTTAAATTGAACCCTTTACCATTATGTAATGCCCTTCTTTTTCATTTTTGATCTTTCTTGGTTTGAAATCTGTTTTGTCTGAAATTAGAATTGCACCCCCTGATTTTTTCTGTTTTCCATTTGCTTGGTAGATTTTCCTCCATCCCTTTATTGTGAACCTATGAGTGTCATTACATTTAAGATGGGTCTCTTTAAGACAGCATA
This sequence comes from Pan troglodytes, assembly GCF_028858775.2. Taxonomy (NCBI): domain Eukaryota; kingdom Metazoa; phylum Chordata; class Mammalia; order Primates; family Hominidae; genus Pan; species Pan troglodytes. The sequence continues at coordinate 36,686,138 of NC_072413.2, forward strand.
CCATTGGGTCTAGCTTTTTTATCCAGCTTGCCACTCTATACTTTTGAACTGAGGCATTTGGCCAATTTACTTTCAAGGTTAGTATTAATACGTGTGGATTTTATCCTGTAGTTGTGCTGTTAGCTTGTTATTATGCTGCTTGTTTGTGTGGTTGCTTTATAATGACACTGGTCAGTGTGCTTAAGTGTATTAACTGGTAGCAGTCTCCTTTCTATATTTAGTCTACCTTTCAAGGTCTCTTATAAAGCAGGTCTAGTGGTAATGGACTCCCTCAACATTTGCTTAACTGAAAAAGATCTTATTTCTCCTTCACTTAGGAAGCTTAGTTTGGCTGGATATAAAATTATCTCTTAAAGAATGTTGAATATAGGCACCCAATCTCTTCTGGCTTGTAAGATTTTAGCTGAGAAATCTGCTCTTAGCCCGATGGGGTTTCCTTTGTAGGTGACCTACCCTTTCTCTCTAGCTGCCTTTAACATTTTTTCTTTGATTTGAACCTTGGAAAATCTGAGGATAATGTGCCTTGGGGATAATCTTCTTGTGTAGAATCTTGCAGGAGTTCTCTGTATTTGCTGAATTTGACTGTTGGCCTCTCTAGCAAGGTTGGGGAAGTTTTCATGAATGATATTCTGAAATATATTTTCCAACTTCTTTGCTTTCTCCCGCTCCCTTTCAAAGACGCCAATGATGCATAGATTTGGCCTCTTTATGTCATTCCATACTTCTTGGAGATTTTGTTCATTCCTTTTTATTCTTTTTCCTTTATTTCTGACTATCTTATTTCAAAGAACCATTCTTCAAGTTCTGAAATTCTCTCCTCAGCTTGGTTTATTCTGCTGTTAATATTTGTGATTGTATTGTCAAATTTTTGTGTCATTCAGCTCTGTCAGACCCATTAGGTTCTTTTTTATATGGGCTATCTTTTCCTTTAGCTCCCATATCACTTTATAGTGATTTTCATTTTCCTTGGACTGAGTTTTCCATCCTCCTGAATCTTGATGATCTTTGCTCCTGTTTATATTCTGAATTCTATTGCTGTCATCTGACCAGTTCAGCCTATTTAAGAACTCTTGTTGAGAGGCCAACATGGCTGAAAAGAAACAGCTGCAGTCAGAGGTTCCCACCAAGAAAAATGAAAATGATGCGTGAATCCTGCATCAGCAACTGAGGTATTTAGGTTATCTCATTTGAACTGACTAGGAGGTTGGCATGACCAATGGAGAGCAAGAAAAAGCAGGGTGATGCAACAGCCCACCTGGGAGCCATGTGGGGCAAGGGGAACTCCTGACCCCAGCTTTTTCCATGGATCTGTCAGAGGAATTCAAACCAGAGTGACTCCATCTTGAGTGACAGTGAGGAAAAATGAGGTTGGGACTTCATGGGCTGCCTTCACAGAAACTTAGGTATTCCTAACCTCTAGATATTTATAGTTAAAGGAAAAGATAGATAACATTTACTAAGCACACCCAGATTTGGGAGTGTCCCAATATCCCTATATCTAGAGAATGAAGAATTCCTAATTTTGCTCTAAAGATAATAATATTGATTATTGCAAAATACAGTAATTAAGAAAATTAATCCTTTATTACAAACCCTTGTAGCAGAGCACATCTCTTCATAATCTTTTCTTATCCTTTATATAAACAGGTATTGTATCTATGGTGGACACGTTTGGGAATGCCCTACTCTGTCTATGGAGCAGTTGTTCTTTCACCACTTGACTTTCTTAATAAACTCATTTTTGCTTTGCACTGTGGATTCATCCTGAATTCTTTCTTGCACAACATCCAAGAACTCTCTCTTGGGGTCTGAATTAGGATCCCTTTCTGGTAACAGAACTGTGCAACCTGCAGATAAGGAGATCCCCATCAGAAGCCTATACCACCAGGGCCTTGGGTCCCAAGCACAAAGTTGTGCAGATTCTCAGTGGCCACTTGGCTGAAAACTGCCTAAGACTACTGAGTTCCTGGGGGAAGGGGTGACCATCGTTACAGCAGCTGCCTTTTGCCTAAGACAACTGAGCTCCCCTTGGGAGGTGTGGCAGCCATCACTGTGGCTGTCTATTGCCTAAGATGACTGAGTTCCCTGTGGGAGGGGCAGCAGCCATCACTGCAGCTTCAGTTGGCCATTTTTCCCCTGCCAGTGCCAGGGAGACTAAACAGTTTAGACTCAGGAGGAATTCCCTACAGCACAGCATAGCAGCTATGGCAGGTTGTGGCCAGACTGCCTCTTTAGGCTGAACCCAATCCACCCCTCCTCACAGGGTGGGGCCTCCCTGCAGAAATTTCAGCAACTCCAGCCAGGGGTTTAGGGTTAGAAGTCTGATCTCCCTGGGACTGAGCCACAGTCTCCACAGATCAGCAGACATGGTCTTTCCCCCTACTGGCTCTGAGGAATCCTGGAGGTCCAGATGATTTGGATTCCCCTGAGCACAGCTCATCCCCTCCACTAAGGGGCAGCCAGAGTGCTTCATCAATTGGGTCCTGGATCCTATGCCTCCTGACTGGGTGAGGCCTGCCAACATGGGTTACCAGACACCTTATACAGGAGCATTCCCACTGGCATCAGATTGGTGTCCCTCTGAAACAGAGATCTCACAGGAAGGAGAAGGCAGCCATCTTTGCTGTTCTGCAGTCTCCACTGGTGACATCACCAGATACAGGAGGGGCCCAGGCAAATAGGTCTGGGGTAGACCCCGAGTAAATCACAGCAGCCCTATAGAAGAGGGCCCTGACTGTTAATAGAAAACCAAACAAACAAAAAGCAACAACAACAGCATCAACAAAAAACGTCCACACAAAAACTCCATTCAAATATGAGCAGCCTCAAAGACCAAAGCTAGATAAACTCAGGAAGATAAGAAAGAATCAATGAAGAAGCATGGAAAACTCAAAAAGCCAGAATGCCTCCTCTCCTCCCAATGATCACAACACCTCTCCAGCAAGGGCACAGAACTGGGCAGAGGCTGAAATGGATGAATTCACAGAAGTAGGCTTTAGCAGTTGGGTAATAATGAAATTTGCTGAGCTAAAGGAGCATGTTATAACCCAGTGCAAAGAAGCTAAGAACCACGATAAAACATTACAGAAGCTGTTAACCAGAATAACCAGTTTAGAGAGGAAGATAAAATACCTGGTAGAGCTGAAAAACGCAACTTCACAATGCAGCCACAGTACCAATAACTGAATAGGCTAAGCAGAGGAAAGAATTTCAGAGCTTGAAGGCCATGTTGCTGAAAGAAGACAGACAGACAAGATTAGAGAGAAAAGAACGAAAAGGAACAAACAAAACCTCTGAGAGCTATGGGATTATGTAAAAAGACTAAACCTATGATTGATTGGGTACCTGAAAGAAACGGGGAGAACGGAACCAAGTTGTAAAACATACTTCAGGATATCATCCAGGGGAACATCCCCAACCTAACAAGACAGGTCAACATTCAAATCCAGGAAATACAGAGAACCCCACTGAGATACTCCATGGGAAGACTGACCCCAAGACATGTAATCATCAGATTCTTCAAGGTCAAAATGAAGGAAAAAATGCTAAGGGCAGCCAGAGAGAAAGGTCAGGTCACCTTCAACAAGAAGCTCATCAGACTAACAGCAGACTGCTCGGCAGAAACCCTGCAAGCCAGAAGAGACTGGGGGCCAATATTCAACATTCTTTAAAAAAAAAACAATTTCCAACTCAGAATTTCATGTCTGGCCAAACTAAGCTTCATAAGTGAAGGAGAAATAAAACCCTTTTCAGACATGTAAATGCTGAGGGAATTCATCAAGGCTCCTGCCTTGCAAGAGCTCCTGAAGGAAGCACTAAGTATGGAAAGGAAAAAGTGGTACCACCCATTGTGAAAACACACGGAAGTACAAAGAACAATGACACTATGAAGTATCTACATCAACAAGTTTGCAAAATAAACAGCTAGCAAAATAAACAGTTTACCATGATGACAGGATCAAATTCACACATAACAATATCAACCTTAAACGTAAATGGGCTAAGTGCCCCAATTAAAAGTTTGTTGTATTCAAGAGACCCATCTCACATGCAAAGACACACATAGGCTTAAAATAAAGGGAAGGAGGAAAATTTACCAAGAAATTGGAAAGCAGAAAAAAGCAGGGCTTGCAATCCTAGTTTCTAACAAAACAGACTTTGAACCGACAAAGATCAAAAACACAAAGAAAGGCATTATACAATAGCAAAGGGATTAATTCAACAAGAAGAGCTAACATATATATGTGTGTGTGTGTGTGTGTGTGTGTGTGTACCCCCAATACGGAAGTACCCAGGTTTATAAAACAAGTTCTTAGAGACTGACAAAGAGACATAGACTCCCACACAATAATAGTGGGAGACTTTAACAACCCACTGTCAATATTAGACAGATCATTGAGACAGAAAATTAACATGGATATTCAGTACTTGAACTGAGCCCTGGATCAAGTGGACCTGATAGATATATACAGAACTCTCCACCCAAAAACAGAATATGCATTATTTGTAGTGCCACATGGAACTTACTCTAAAATCAATCACATAATTAGAAGTAACATACTCCTCAGTAAATGCAAAAGAACTGAAATTGTAACAGTCTCTCAGACCACAGCACAATCAAATTAGAACTCAAGATTAGGAAACTCACTCAAAACCACACAACTACATGGAAATTGAACAATCTGCTCCTGAATGACTCCTGGGTAAATAATAAAATTAAGGTAGAAATCAAGAAGTTTTTTGAAACCTATGAAAACAAAGAGACAACGTACCGGAATCTCTGGGATACAGCTAAAGAAGTGTAAGAAGGAAAATTTATAGCACTAAACGCCCACATCAAAAAGCTAGAAAGAACTCAAATCAACACCCTAACATCATAACTAAAAGAACTAGAGGATAAGAGCAAACAAACACCAAAGCTAGCAGAAGACAAGAAATAACCAAGACTAGAGTGGAACTGAAGGAGATAGAGACATGAAAAACCCTTCAAAAATCAATGAATCCAGGAGCTGGTTTTTTTTGAAAAAATTAATAAAATAGATAGATCACTAGCTAGACTAATAAAGAAGACAAGAGAGAAGAATCAAATGACACAATAAAAAATGATAAAGGGTATATCACCACTGAACTCACAGAAATACAAACAACCATCAAAGAACACTATAAGCATCTCTCTGCAAATAAACTAGAAAATCTACAACAAATGGATAAATTTCCCAGACACATACACCCTGCCAAGACTGAACCAGGAAGAAGTTGCATTTCTGAATAGAGCCATTATAAGTTCTGAAATTGAGGAGGTAATAAATTGCCTACCAACAACAAAAAAAGCCCAGGACCAGAAGGATTCTCAGCTGAGTACTCCCGGAGGTATGAAGAGGAGCTGGTACTATTTCTTCTGTAACTATTCCAAAAAATTGAAAAGGAGGGACTTCTCCCTAACTCATTTTATGAGGACAGCATCATCCTGATACCAAAACCTGGAAGACATACAAAAAAAAAAAAAAGAAAGAAAGAAAGAAAGAAAAGAAAAGAAAAAAAAAGAAAAGTTCAGACCAATATCCCTGATGAACATCAATGCCAAAATTCTCAATAAAATACCGGCAAATCAAATCCAGCAGTACATCAAAAAGTTTATCCACCATGATCAAGTCAGCTTCATCCCCAGGATTCATTGCTGGTTCAACATGCACAAATCAATAAACATAATTCATCACATAAAACTAATGACAAAAACCACATGATTATCTTAACAGATGCAGAAAAGAACTTTGATAAAATTCAACATCCCTTCATGTTAAAAACTCTTAATAAACTATGTATTGATGGAACATACCTCAAAATAATAAAAGCCATTTATGACAAACCCATAGCCAATATCATACTGAATGGGGAAAAGCTGAAAGCATTCCCCTTGAAAACCTGCACAAGACAAGGATGTCCTCTCTCACCACTCTTATTAAATGTAGTATTGGAAATTCTGTCCAGGGCAATCAGGCAAGAGAAAAAAATAAAGCGTATTCGAATAGGAAGAGAGGACATCAAACTGTCTCTGTTTGCAGATGACATGATCCTATATCTAGAAAAGCCCATCGTCTCAGCCCAAAAGCTTCTTAAGCTGATAAGCAACTTCAGCAGTCTCAGGATACAAAATCAACATGCAAAAATCACAAGCATTCATTTACGCCAACAATAGACAAGCAGAGAGACAAATCATGAATAAACCCCCATTCGTGATTGCTAAAAGGAGAATAAAATACCTAGGAATAAAGCTAACAAGGGATGTGAAGGACCTCTTCAAGTAGAACTTCAAACCTCTGCTAATGGAAATAAGAGAGGACACAAACAAATGAAAAAATATTCCATGTTCGTGGATAGAATCAATATTGTGAAAATGGCCATGCTGCCCAAAGTTATAGATTCAATGTTATTCTCATTAAACTACCATGGACATTTTTCACAGAATTAGGAAAAAACTACTTTAAAATTCACATGGAACCAAAAAAAGATCTTGTATAGCCAGGACAATCCTAAGCAAAAAGAACAAAGCTGGAGGCATCATGTTACCTGACTTCTTGATTTCTGTCTTAATTTTTGAATGTGATCAGATTTATGCTAATAGGAAGATCCCTGATATCACTAGGGAGTATAGATTAAGATACTCAAGGACATGAGTTCTATAAAGAGATTTATAAAACTAGAGCTCAGAAAAAGATCTTGACTGAAAAAAGCAATTTGAGTGTCATCTCCATCTACATGGAAACTGTAGCCATAGGCTTGAATGAAATTGTACATTATATAAAATTAAGCAAATTTTAAATAGTCATATACAGAAGATAAAATATGATAGGAATAATTCTCTTGAGGCAAGAAGATTCAGAAACAGTGATCTTTTAACTGTATTTCTACCTTAAATTCTATCTAATTAACCCACACCAAGTCAATTTGCATTATACTCCTTTATATTTGTTCTTATGTAGCTTTGAAAGTATTAAGTCTTGTTCAAATGTTTTACTACACTAATTAGATCGTCATTTTCTGAAGAAGTTTATAATAACCATAAATTAAATTTTAAAATTAAAAGTGCAAATGTGTGTATAAAGAAACCTTGATAATCCTATTTCTTTGTTTTATGTCCATAAGTATCTGGTTGAGGGTAATGAAATAGGGTGCTATTAGTGATATTAATAAGGCATTGCTATTTTAGACAACAGACCAAAGGGACCCCAATACTCCAAACAAGCTGTAGTAGTTTTATATTGGTATGTAACACATTATTAATAAATTATCAATTGGAAGTCGGCCTTAAATTTCAGTGAAAAATGCTGTGATTGAGTTCAGAATTAGAAACTCACTTTTTCCAATCATCATTATACATAAAGCATGATGAAGTTTTGAGTAGCCTCCCTTTATTACTACCCCTATTTTGTACCTTATGACTCCAAACCAAGAAAAGATACATTAAAAGCACACCTTCCACTCAAAAGATAAAGGACTGAGAAACAAACAAATGTCAGTTTCTGGAACTAGGCTAACCACCACAAGTCAACTTTTCGGTAGGAATTACCCAGAAATAGGGATCACCTACTTTTCCTTGGAAATAGAAAAAGTGACTTCATTATAAATGTGCCTACATTTAATCAAGAGAAGGAATTATATCCTCAGAAAATAATGTCTAATCAGAGAACCCTTGACACTCCTTTGCCTTTGAGAGCATGATGGGAATAAAGAGGAAGGTGGAGCTGCTCCTAGAAAAAAAAACTAAAGTGGCAACAGAAAAAAATTATACTAAAATTACTTTAATAATAGTCATTGTTGATCTTTCAGTATTCGACATTGCTGGTATGAAACTGTAAGACCAAGAAGCTATAAATAATGTCTGTTTTTATTAGAAGAGTTAATACCAATCAAAATAAGTTAAGGTCCACTACCCTTAGAAGTTACTTAAATATGTGCATGTTTTAAAATTCTGCTTTGATCCAACTGACAAACATTTCATGGACCTTACAGAGTAATTGGTAAAGTTATGAAACTTTAAATCTGTGATCTTATCATGGTTCAATCCACTTTATTGAAATTAAGAAAAACTAGTATACTCACCATTGCTGAGGAAGAAAAGAATTCAGGACAGATTTTTAAAATAATTTTTTCATTTTCATTTGCAATGAGTTGAACATTAAAATTATTTTGTAAATTTATGAGCAGAATTATACAACCTAGTACTGTAATGAAATGCAAATATCTCCGTTCATTAAGGCTCAACTGTTCCATCAGTTTTGCATACATAGTTCAGTGGGGACTGATAATTATATAGCAATGTGAAAAAAATGTCTATTAAGTATCAGTATGAGGCAGCTAGGTGTATCAAATTATACCCACATAATGTGATTTCGCAAAGTGATTTGATTTTTTTTATTACTTCACAGTCTTTGTTTTACTGGATTTGATGGAGTGTGGCATATTTTCAAAGTGAATTACAAGTTCTGAAAACACTTAAATGTGTTTCATCCAAACATTCCTTAAAATTAAGGATCTAATTTTGATGACATTGTGTGTATATGTGTAACACATATTTTTTAAATCCTTGAATTTTAAGTCACTGAATTTATTTTAAAAAATTAAAATTTTTATTTTTATGATAGATTATACTTATTTGATTAAATGCTTTTTTCACTTTAAACCAACTTAGAGTTTTTATTTTAATATTAGAATTTCTGGTTTAATAAATTTGATATAGTAGATTCCTTTTTGCAACTTTATTAAACCAATTTACCATAAAATAAACTACACTAAAAGCAAAAGTTACAATAAGATAATTTTCAAAGAAGTGAGATTCTCTTATAACCAAGATAATGATACCGTTTATAGGAATTTGCCATTTGAAGTGTCCACCACATTCATTAAAAACTGTCATGGTGATTGTACAGATGCCAGGAAGATGGCTTCACCACCATGGAGTAGATTTGGTCCTCTTCTGAGTAGCTCCTTATCTGAATTTATCTTATTTTTCTCTCTGATTATTTGTCCTTTTGAGGTAGACATTATTTTTATCTAGTTTTTTCTGTTCTGTATACTCTCTACCTCTTATTAACATCCTCAATCTTTCACTACGGTTATTTCCCCTTTTTCTCAATATACAATATTTTCTGTGAAAAATAACAAGAAATAAAACTCTTATTTCATTCTATTGTTGTCTTCTATATATCTTACAAAAGTAAACCATTACTTTTCTTACAGCCATTGTCCTTGAAGTTTTTAATAAACTACTCAATTTCAATACCCCCTCCTTTCAGTTTAAAAACCTGGAATCTAATTTCCAATCACACGACTTCACTGAAGCTACCATGTGGAGGTCATCTCTTACCCCCTAGTTAAATTTAACCCACTTGTCTGTCCTCGTTTTAACCTTGCTTCTTCCTTTGGCTCTGCCAATTAGTCCTTCCTTTTCAACTCTCTCTCGGTTTCTGTGATATTTCATCTTCTAGATCTTCTCCTACTTCTCTAATCAGGATTTCTTTGTTCTCTCATTGGTTTTAGCTCCTCTTTCTATCCCCTTACTGTTTATTGAAGTACAACATAAATAAAAGTCAGAAAGCACAATTGTTCAGCTTCATAAATTTTTACAAAGTGTACCTTCCACTGTAATCAGCACCCAGATCAAGAAACAGAACATTGCTGTCACCCTAGAGGCCAATCAGCACCCCACCCTGAGATATCATAATCATTAGTCCTTAGCCTGCCTTTCTTCTTCTTCAACAAGTCACTTTTATGATTCAATTACCATTTCCATATTGATGAATTCCACATTGATATTTCAAGGTCTGATGTGTTGTGTGAAATCTTTGGCTCCTTCCCCTCCTTATTTCTTTATGCAGGTAAACATTAGACTCTAATCGTGTTATTTCTCAAGATGTTAAACTGTTTCCTTCTTTTCATTCCCATGTTACCACTACAGTGGTAGATAGCTATGGCCTGCAGTCCACATATAGCCCTCACCTATTTTTCTAAATAAAGTTTTACTGGAACACAGCCATGCTTATTCATTTATATATTGGGTATGGCTGCTTTCTTGCTACAGTGGTGGGGTCAAGTAGTTGCCACCAAGACTATATGGCCTGAAAAGCCTAAAATATTTATTTAAGTTTTTGAGACAGGGTCTCACTCTGTCACCCAGGCTGAAATGCAGTGGTGCAATCTTGGCTCACTACAGCCTCAACCTTTTGGGCTCAAGCAATCCTCCCACCTCAGCCTCTTGAATAGCTGAGACTACAGGCACATGTCACCATACCTGGCTAATTTTTGTATTTTTTTTGGTAGAGACCAGGTTTTACCATGTTGCCCAGGCTGGTCTTGAACTCCTGGGCTCAAGTGACCCACCTGCCCTGTGGCCTCCCAAAGTGCTAGGATTACAGGCGTGAGCCACCATGCCCAGCTCCCCAAAATATTTATCTTACAATTTATAGAAAAAGTTTATCAATAATTCCTAATGTATGCCTTCACTATTTCACACTAGATTTATTGCAGTAACTTCTTATTTGGTCATATGAAGTCTAGATTCTCTCCAACTATCTTTGCATAGCTTCCCTGTTAGAGCTACTCAAACACTTTTCATTTTCATCATTTTCTTGCTCAGTATAGGGTCAAACTCCCTTTTTCTGCCAATCAAAGCCTCTATTACAACAAAAGCAAGAAGTACAGGCATTAAAGAAGGAAGTAGGGGTATATAATATTCACACCACATGCTGCTATTTCTTCAATGACTGTGCTTATTTTCGTCCTCTCTCAATAAGCCTTATGCCCAGATATATCCCAGTGTTATTAAGGTGCTCCAGTCCTCATTCCCTGTATGCAGTTCCCTCTTCCATCCCATCTGTCCCATCAAAGCTTGCACACGCTTCACAGTTGGCTGCAGTTCTACGACCTCCTCATACAGTTCCAAATCCTATCACCTTTGCCTTTTCTAACATCCTGTAACACTTGTAGGTTGTAACACAGAACTTACATCTTGATTGTCTGTTGTCTTAAATTATTTCCTCATAGACGTGAAGCTCCCCTAAAGCAGAGTGCATTATTTCTGCTTTTCTAGAAGCCACTGGGCACATAGGGAAAACTTAATAAATACTGGTAGCTTTGACTTCTAAACTTTATGAGTAAATTATTATTAGCTGTTAGAATTCTTGTTCAGAAAGCAATGCTATAGTCCCTGTTGCCACAGTAGGCTCCACAAACTGCATTTTTAGTTATACCCCAAAGCCTCAGCATAAATTAGAATCTAGAAATTCAGGTGATTGAACACAACAGGTGAAGAATATTCTACAGAAGGTTGTAGCTCAAAAAGCTTTCAATTTTATACAGTTTTATATTTTAAATCACCTCCAATTTGTCATTCTAGGTACAGCACCTTAGAAGTGGCATATTTCACATTTAGTATGTTTTCATCATTGACAGAATATTCATTTTCTTAATACTTATTCAATATTGCTTAAAAATCACATCCAGCATTTTTTAATCATATTTTTTCTGGTTTCCAAAGCTAAAAAATAGACTTTATTGCAAATAATCAAAAAAGTAATTTGGAAGAACTTAAATTTGAATGAAATGTAAAACTCCAAAGCAATACATATACACACACTTGAAAATATATTTTTTAAAAGGTAAGATTTTACTTGCAGTGAGTCCAAATGCTTGGTGTGAAGTTGTCAGACCTCAGAATTGTGTGATCAGACTACAGAAAGAAAGTAAACTCCCTAAGTCAACCTAAGAATAATGCAGTCAAGGTAGAAAGAATAGCAAGCTACAAGATCAGGCTAGGTAATTTTCCTATAATAGTACTGCCCAAGAAAATATTTTGAAAGGTTCATTGTGACCCAAAAATATTTTGCTGCAGTTCAGTAACATTATCATATGTAAGTCCAAATAAAAAATAATAATTAATGAATACCCAAGAAGGTGGGCAGAGCTTCCAGCATCCATATAATGAAAGACCTTTCTAGTCTGTGCTTCTCAAAGTCATAACAGCACACACATAAATGTCATCCAAAAATCCTAAATTACAAATAACATTTATTTTCAAGGCCCTGTCTCTTCTTTCCTGCCACCTCATGATTTTTGTTTTGTTTTTGGGGTTTTTTTTTTTTTTTTTGGAGTTTTCTGGAATACAAAACTATAAACCATAAAAAAATTCAGCAATATTTAGAGCTTAGTGATTAGGATAAAGAAAGTTTATGGAGATTAAATGGCCTCTGGGACAACCTAATTTGCTGTGATTTCTTTGTGTTGATGGCAAAGTATTGCAATTCATTGTTCGCTCCATGATTACTTCAGGATGCTCTTCCTAATCTCTTTCTTGCACCCTCAGGACTCAAGAGTGACCCTTTTTCAAGGGCTTTTGGGACCTCTGTTCACTGACTGGGAGAAGAAAACACAACACCAAGGTGAAGGCCCAAGGGCAAATGTAAATTTGACCTGGGTTCTGCTCCAACAGACTTCTTGTCATTTAGCAGCACTATAAATTTTAATATGATTCTTATTTCAACTCAGTGGCTTACTTTTAATCTTCAATCTTCGGAAGATATTGATCATATTCATCAGGTCATAGATGTGTCCTGGCTGCCACCATCAAGGCTTTTGTAGAGTAGCATACTCAGTTTTGGCTTAAATCCTTAGTTATTTTATTCTTTATGAAAATCATTTCTAATTTTCATTTTCTTTGCTTTCTGTTTCACCCTGACAGTTACCTTAACTTCAAAAATATTGTCACTAATCATAATTGACCAAATTAAACATTTATATATCTAATACTCATTTATCATTCTTTCAAACCACAGGTACTAGGTAACTACTGCATATATAGGCACTGAGTCCAGATCTGGGAACATCATAATAATTAAGGCAAATACAGCATTTGTCTTTGTGAAACTCATGGCTCGGAGGAGAGATGCAGGTGGTAATCAACTAAGCATAAAACAAATGTAAAATTGCTATTGCATCAAATATTATGCAAAAGAGGCATACCGTGCTATGAGAACCCATACATAATATTTTTTGGAAGATCAGATCATTCTTTCCTGAAGAAATGATGTTGGAACTAGATCTGAAGGATGAGTAGGGGTTGAACCAGGCAGAGGGGAGAGGTGAGTGTACCAGGTATGGTGAATAACATGACGAAGACCCTGTGGTAGAAGGCTACCTAGGGAGTACAAGGGATTGAGAGAAAGTCAGTGTGGCTGAGCAGAGAGAGCAAGGGGGGTTTTCGTGTAAGAAGGATCTAAGTCCTGTTGATTCCACTTTCAGACTATCTCTTGATTGTGTCCATTTCTCTCGGTCTCCACTTCTGCTACCCTACCTAAGAATATAATCAAATACAGGTCTCTCCTAGAATAATGCATCTGCCTACTATCCACTCTTATTATTTCACTCTTGTCCCCTCCAATTGATTCTCTATATTGTAGCCAGTGATCTTTTCCATGCAAATTAATCACTTCTCTGCTTAACACCAATCAGTAGCATTCTACTTTTCGTATGCTAATAAATCTATCAGAACTACCTGAATGCCTTCAATGCTCCTGACACTCTGGCCTTCTCTCTATACCTCCAGAGAACACATATGCAAGCTATTCCCTCTACATGGAAGTTTCTTACCTCTCCACCTGGCAACCAGATGTGGCTTCCTTAAACAGGGCTTTGGTGATGAAAACCTCAGTCCCAACTAGGACAGAGTTGGGGGTGAGGCCCAAACAGGGCCCTGGTGATAAAAACCTCACCCCCAACTACGACATCCTGCTTGGGGAATGTGGTTGACTTTTATTTTATTCTCCATATTTTTGCCTATACATTCTGAATTCTTACAATGACTATGTGATGGTTTTATAAGAAAGGTGTAAATATTATTCATTTAAAAAGAACAAAAAAGGAGGGAGAAAAAGTTCTGATTCACTTTTCTTTTGGACATTATGTGACTATCTTTGAACCTATCAGTTACAATCAGTGCTGCCAAAATGAGGTCATAGATCTACCTCCGGTTTCCAAACACGATGCTGCAAATTAAGGCTCCTTTTGATCTAGGACATTTTTCATTCTGCTAAAAATAATTTTTGCATGAAAGCTACTAGGCAGTCTGACATGAGACAATTTGCTTTAAAATGTTCTTGATGTGGTAACAAAAGATCCTGGATGTACTGATATAATTCTTTGTTCTACAGAGAAGACTCAGTTATTTTTTGTGTTGTACATACCACTATTGTTTGTAGGATTAAAAGATTCTTGTGGGTATAGACCTTCCACATAAGCTTTGAGACAAACAAAAGGATAAAATTAATTATATAAATCAGGAAAAATCTGGCATACCAAAAGCTAATCTATGGTGTAATGTGTACACTTAGCAATACTAACTTTGAGTATGTATTGTTGATCCAATGCTAAGTACCATACAAGATTTCCTCCAGGATTGAAAGTGCATTGTTCAGCTCTTGGAATGAATTCTTAAGATCTCTCTATATATTAAGAACCATGGAATAAGAATCCAATTAACATGGAATAGATTCACAACTAACAGTGTAGCCCACAGTGTGAGTACCTTTATTTTTAGCACACAATGCACTAAAGAAGATCTACATCCCGTTTACCGTCTGAATCCTGCACAAGTCCATCTTTCATACCAACTTGAACATTCTTAGGCAGATGCTACAACATAAGTAAGCCATTCTGTAACCACAACTTTGCTTGACTAAGTAAAACACTCAAAAGTACTTAATATAACAAACTTTATTAATACATTGAAAAGAAGTTCCAGGCAAAACTTAGCGTTTCCTTATTTTTTCTTCAACTTTAAGTTCAGGGGTACATGTTCTAGATGTGCAGGTTTATTACATAAGTAAACATGTGCCATGGTAGTTTGCTGCACAGATCATCCCATCACCTAGGTAGTAAGCCCAGCATCCATGAGCTATTCTTCCTGATGATCTCCTTCCCCCTGGCCCCACAATGACAGTCCCCAGTGTGTGTTGTTCCCCTCCAATGTTTCCATGTGTTCTCATCATTCAGCTCCAACTTATAAGTGAGAACATGTGGTGTTTGCTTTTCTGTTCCTGCATTAGTTTACTGAGGATAATGGCTTCCAGTTCCATCCATGTCCTGATCCTTTTTATGGCTGCATAGTATTCCATGGTGTATATGTACCACATTTTTTTAAAACTTTAAGTTCCGGAACACATATGCAGAATGAGCAGGTTTCTAATATAGGTACACATATGCCATGGAGGTTTGCTGCACCTATTGACCCATCCTCTAAGTCCCCTCCCCCCACTCCCCATCCCCCAACAGGCCCAGTATGTGTTGTTCCCCTCCCTGTGTCCATGTGTTCTTATTGTTCAATTCCCACTTATGAGTGAGACATGTGGTGTTTGGTTTTCTGTTCCTGTGTTAGTTGGCTGAGAATTATGGCTTCCAGCTTCATCCATGTCCCTGCAAAGGACATGATCTCATTCCTTTTTATGGCTGCATAGTATTTCATGGTGTATATGTACCACATTTTCTTTATCTCGTCTATCATTGATGAGCATTTGGGTTGGTTCCAAGTCATTGCTATTGTAAATAGCACTGCAATAACCATACATGTGCATATGTCTTTATAATAGGATAATTTATATGCCTTTGGGGATATACCCAGTAATGGGATTGCGGGGTGAAATGGTGTTTCTGGTTCTAGATCCTTGAGGAATCCCCACACTGCCTTCCAGAATGGTTGAACTAATTTACATTCCCACCAACAGTGTAAAAGCATTCCTATTTCTCCACAGCCTCAACAGCATCTATTGTTTCTTGACTTTTTAATAATCACCATTCTGACTGTCATGAGATGGTATCTCATTGTGGTTTTGGTTTGCATTTTTCTGATGATCAGTGATGTTGAGCTTTTTTTCATATGTTTGTCGGCCGCATAAATGTCTTCTTTAGAGAAGTGCCTGTTCATATCCTTTGCACACTTTTTGATGGGGTTGTTTTTTCTTGTAAATTTGCTTAAGTTCCTTGTAGATTCTGGATATTACACCTTTGCTGGATGCGTAGATTGCAAAAGTTTCCTCCCATTCTGTAGGTTGCCCGTTCACTCTGATGATAGTTTCTTTTGCTGTGCAAAGCTCTTTAGTTTAATTAGATCCCATTTGTCAATTTGCCTTTTGTTGCAATTGCTTTTGGCATTTTTGTCATGATCTTTGCCCATGCTTATGTCCTGAATGGTATTGCCTAGGTTTTCTTCTAGAATTTGTATGGTTTGGGGTTTACGTTTAAGTCTTTAATCCATCTTGAGTTAATTTTTGTAAAAGGTGTAAGGAAAGGGTCCAGTTTCAGTTTTCTGTATATGGCTAGCCAGTTTTCCCAGCACCATTTATTGAATAGGGAATCCTTTTCCCATTGCTTGATTTTGTCAGGTTTGTTGAAGATTGGATTATTGTAGATGTGTGGTCTTATTTCTGAGGTCTCTATTCTGTTCCTTTGGTCTATATGTCCGTTTTGGTACAGTACCATGCTGTTTTGATTCCTGTGGACTTGTAATATAGTTTGAAGTCAGGTAGCATGATGCCTCCAGCTTTGTTCTTTTTGCTTAGGATTGTCTTGGATATATGGGTTCTTCTTTGGTTCCATATGTAATTTAAAGTAGTTTTTTCTAATTCTGTGAAGAATGTCAATGGTAGTTTGATGGGAATAGCATTTAATCTATAAATTATTTTAGGCAGTATGGCCATTTTCACAATATTGATTCTTCCTACCCATGAGGATGGAATATTTTTCCATTTGTTTGTGTCCTCTCTTATTTCCTTGAGCAGTGGTTGGTAGTTCTTCCTGAAGATGTCCTTCACGTCCCTTGTTAGCTGTATTCTTAGGTATTTTATTCTCTTTGTAGCAATCGAATGGGAGTTCACTCATAATTTTGCTCTCTGCTTGTCTATTGTTGGTGTAGAGGAATGCTTGTGATTTTTACACATTGATTTTGTTTTCTGAAACTTTGCTGAAGTTGCTTATCAGCTTAAGAAGCCTTTGGGCTGAGACGACGGGGTTTTCTAAATACAGAATCATGAATCATGTTGTCTGCAAACAGAAACAATTTGACTTCTTCTCTTCCTATTTGAATACCTTTTATTTCTTTCTCTTGCCTGAATTCCCTGGCCAGAACTTCCAATACTATGTTGAATAGGATTGGTGAGAGAGGGCATCCTAGTCTTCTACTGGTTGTCAATGGGAAATCTTTCAGCTTTTGCACATTCAGTATGATATTGGCTATGGGTTTGTCATAAAATAAGCTCTTATTATTTTGAGATATGTTCCATCAATGCTTAGTTTATTGAGAGTTTTTAACCTGAAGGGATGTTGAATTTTATCAAAGGCATTTTCTGCATCTATTGGGTTAATCATGTGGTTTTTGTCTTTGGTTCTGTTTGTATAATCAATTATGTTTATTAATTTGCATATGTTGAACCAGCCTTGCATCCCCGGGATGAATGTGAATTGATCATGGTGGATATGTTTTTTGATGTACTGCTGGAATTCATGTGTCAGTATTTTCTTGAGGATTTTCACATTGACCTTCATCAGGGATATTGGTCTGAAGTTTTCTTTTGTGTTGTTGTTGTGTCTTTGCTAGGTTTTGGCATCAGGTTGATGCTGCCTTTATAAAATGAGTTTGAGGGGAGTCCCTCCTTTTCAATTGTTTGGAATAGTACCTCTGGTAGAATTCTGCTGTGAATCCATCACATCCTGGGCTTTTTTTGGTTAGTAGGCTATTAATTACTGCCTAAATTTCAGAACTTGTTATTTATCTACTCAGGGATTTGACTTCTTTCTGGTTTAGTCTTGGGAGGGTGCATGTGTCCAGGATTTTATCCATTTCTTCCAGATTTTCTAGTTCATTTTGCATAGAGGTGTGTATAGTATTCTCTGATGGTAATGTGTATTTCTGTGGCATCAGTGGCAATATTCCCTTTATCATTTTTTATTGTGTCTATTTGATTCTTCTCTCTTTTCTATTAGTCTAGATAGCAGTCTATTTTGTTGTTGTTGTTGTTTTTCAAAAAAAACAGCTCCTGGATTTATTGATTTTTGGAGCACTTTTCTTGTCACTATATTCTTCAATTCTGCTCTCATCTTAATTATTTCTTGTCTTCTGCTATCTTTTGTATTTGTTTGCTCTTGCTTCTCTAGCTCTTTTAATTGCAATGTTAGGATATTGACTTGAGATCTTTCTAGCTTTCTGATGTGGGCATTTAGTGCTATAAACTTTCCTCTTAACACGGCTTTAGACGTGTTAAGTGTTATGTTGTCTCTTTGTTCTCATAGGTTCCAAAGAACTTCTTGATTTCTGCCTTAATTTCATTATTTACCCAGGAGTCATTCAGGAGCAGGTTGTTCAATTTCCATGTAATTGTGTGGTTTGGGAGTGAGTTTCTTAATCCTGAATTTTAATTTGATTGCACTGTGGTCTGAGAGGCTGTTATGATTTCAGTTCTTTTGCATTTACTGAGGAGTGTTTTACTTCCAATTATGTGGTAGAATAAATATCATGGGGCACTGAGAAGAATGTATATTCTCCTGATTTGGGGTGGAGAGTTCTGTAGCTGTTGGTTAGGTCCATTTTATCCAGAGCCAAGTTCAAATCCTGAATATCCCTGTTAATTTTCTGCCTTGTTGATATGTCTAATATTGACAGTGGGGTGTAAAAATTTCTCACTATTATTGTGTGGGAGTCTAAATCTCTTTGGAGGTCTATAAGAACTTGTTTTATGAATCTGGGTGCTCCTGTATTGGGTGCATGTATATTTACAATAGTTAGCTCTTCTTGTTAAATTAATTGCTTTACCATTATGTAATGCCCTTCTTTGTCTTTTTTGATCTTCGTTGGCTTAAAGTCCATTTTGTCAGAGACTAGGTTTGCAACCCCTGCTTGTTTGCTTTCCATTTGCTTGATAAATTTTCCTCCATCCCTTTATTTTGAGCCTAAGTGTGTCTTTGCACCTGAAATAGGTCTCCTAAATACAGCACACCGATGGCTCTGGACTCTTTATCCAATTTGCCAGTCTGTGTCTTTTAATTGGGGGCATTTAGCCCATTTACATTTAAGGTTACTATGGTTATATGTGAATTTGATCCTGTCATCATGATGCTATCTGGTTATTTTGCACAGTAGTCGATGCAGTTTCTTCATAGTGTCATTGGTCATTGGTCTTTATAGTTTGGTGTGTTTTTGCAGTGGCTGGTACCGCTTTTTCCTTTCTATATTTAGTGCTTCCTTCATGAACTCTTGCAAGGCAGTCCTGGTGGTGACAAAATCCCTCAGCATTTGCTTGTCTGAAAAGCATTTTATTTCTCCTTTGCTAATGAAGCTTAGTTTGGCTAGATATGAAATTCTGCTTTGAAAATTATTTTCTTTATAAATGTTGAATATTGGCCCCCACTCTCTTATGGCTGCAGGGTTTCTGCTGAGAGATCCACTCTTTGTCTGATGGACTTCCCTTTGTAGGTGACCTGGCCTTTCTCTCTGGCTGCTCTTAACATTTTTTTCTTCATTTTGACCTTGGAGAATCTGATAAGTATGTGTCTTGGGGGTAATCTCATGGTATAGCTTAATGGTGTTCTCTGTATTTCCTGAATTTGAATGTTGGTCTGTCTTGTGAGGTTGGGGAAGTTCTCCTGGATAATATCCTGAAGTGTGTTTTCCAGTGTGTTTCCATTCTGTCTTTTTCCAGTATTCCAATCAATCATAGGTTCAGCGTTTTTACATAGTCCCATATTTCTCGGAGGCTTTGTTTGTTCCTTTTCATTCTTTTTTTCTCTAATCTTATCTGCATGCCTTATTTCAGCAAGGTGGTCTTCAAACTCTGATATCCTTTCTTCTGCTTTCAATTTGGCTATTGATATTTGCATTTATGTTCCTCTCTAAACTGGTTATTCTAATTAGCAGCTCCTTTAAACTTTTATCTGGTTCTTAGCTTCTTTGCATTGGGTTAGAACATGCTGTTTTAGCTCAGTGGAATTTGCTATTACACATCTTCTGAAGCCTACTTCTGTTAATTCATCCATCTCATCCTTTGTCCATTTCTGCACCCTTGCTAGAGAGGTGTTGCGGTCATTTGGAGAAGAGGTACTCTGGCCTTTGGGGTCTTCAGCATTTTCTCATTGATTCTTTCTGATCTTCATGAGTTTGTCTAGTTTTGATATTTGAGGCTGCTGACCCTTGGATGGGGTTTTTGTGGGGACTTTTGTTGTTGATGCCGTTGACGTTGCTTTCTGTTTGTTTTTCTTTCAATAATCAGGTCCCTCTTCTGTAGGGCTGCTGTGGTTTGCTGGGGGTTCACTTCAGACCCTATTCATTTAGTTTGCTCCCACACCTGGAGATGTCACTCAAGAAGGCTGGAGAACACCAAAAATGGGTGCCTGCTCCTTCCTCTGGGATGTCTGACCTTGAGGGGTGCCAACCTAATGCCTGTATAGGGTGTCTGACAACCCCTATTGGAGGGTCTCACCCAATTGGGTGGCATGGAGAACAAGACCCATTTAATAAAGCACTTTGACTGTGCCTTAGTGGAGGGGGTGTGCTTCACTGAGGGGAAACCCACCCATCTGGGCTGCCTGGATTCCTCAGATCTAGCAGGAGGAAAAGCTAAGTCTGCTGGTCCATGGATACTATGGCCACCACTTCCCCAGAGGCTCAGGCCCAGGGAGATCAGAGTTCTGTCCCTGAGCCCCTGGCTGGAGTTTTTGGAGTTCTTGAAGGGAGGCCCCACCTAGTGAGGAGGGATGGGTCAGGGTCAGGCCTGAAGAGGCGCTATGGCCACAGTCTGCCACAGCCCGTATATTGGGCTGGGGGGACACCTGTTGGGACCAAGCTGTCCAGCCTCCCTGACTCCAGCAGGGGAAAAGCATGGCCTGTAGCTATAGAGATGGCTGCCTCCCTTCCCCTTCCCAGGGAGCCTAGAATGTTAGGCAGCTATCAGTCCCAGTGCTGGCTGCTGACCTTCCCACAAGGAGCTCAAACGGCTTAGACTGCAGGCAGTCGCAGCTATGGTGCTGTTGGCCCCTCCTCCTGGGAACTCAGCAGGCTTAAGCAGATTCTAGTTGAGAGGCAGTTGAGAATCTGTGCAGATCTGGGGTTGGGTCCCTAGGCCCTGGTGGCATGGGTTCACAAGTGGGATCTTCCAATCCATGGGTTTCACAGTTCTATGGAGAAAGCACAGTTTCCTGCGCTGGGTAGTATGCTTGCTCACTGCCTTCCTTGGTGCAGGGGTAGGGGCTCCCCTGCCCTGTGTGGCTCTCAGGTGGGCCACTGCACCACATTGCTGTTCTTTCCTCTCTGTGGATCACGCCAGCCACCTAGTCAGTTCTGATGAGAGAACCTGGATACTTTGGTTGCCGGTGCAGGATTCACACATTATTATGGTTCCCAAAGAGTCTATCCCAACTCCACTGAGTCCTTGGACATTTGGCCTTGAGATTTCAAGGCCATATGCATTTTTCTTGTTTGAGATAAGAAATGGGTACAGCTAAAGGTGACTAACTATGACATCTTCCATATTTTTTATCTGCCACAAATTTACACTTTGCACCACTCTGCAGGGTCCTCATAGTGACCCATCTACTGTCTAAGATACATCTGGCATGACTGCTTCCTTCAGTCAAACTCTAATGCTGCACTTCCTACCCCACTCTACCCTAAGCCTTGGTCCCTCCAGTTCAATCTCTTCAGAACTTATTTCTGGATAGGGTCAATAAAATCATTTATGCTAAAATTAAACTGTGTTAAAATGTTCTTCTTCTTGCACAATATATTTTTATTTTTGGCAAGTTTTTTGTCTATTTTGTAGAAGGGAGTCCTTTTTTTTCCCCTTTAAGTCAACACCCTAACCAAAACAAATTAATGAAAACTTCGGTACCTCAGAAGACAAGCAAAATCATATGATTATATATAATAATTCTTATATATATATAAATTAAAATGTGAATTTCAAGATGTTCAAGTCACTCATAAAGTCAACAGCTTAAGATATATACAAATTAAAAAGTGCTTCTTGTGCACACATTTGATTCGAATATCTACCCTGGCACATATCTAGATTTTATTCTGGAGAAAAACAATAAAAATTCAACGAGAATAACTGAATTTGAAACAAAGAAATTCTGTGTTTCAGAGACATCCAAAAATTCAAAATTGAATATTAAAACTCATCTCCAGTATCAATTTTGTTTTTAAAAACAATTTTAAAAATCAGTGGAATGCAGAAGTGAAAATAAATAAGAATCCATCATATAAAAATTCATTCTGCCTAGCCATATGTCCAATGTTCTCTTTTACCTACCCACATCCACAACTGAAAAGTGTTGTTTTTGTTGGACCCTAAGAGTTACATTACTCAGTCACAGTGAAATCATGATTGCTATGGATCTTGTACTATTGTGCAACACATAAGCTAGGATTGCAGCACTTGTGTAGTTTAGACATAGAGTTAAAATATTTAATGTGAAATACATAATTTTGAAATAAACTTCTCTCAAAGCAAGATTGCTTTAGTATATTTTATCACGTAACCTAACGGTATATTATGTAACCACTTAAAAGTACATTTAAAATGCTATATAGAAGTAATAAAATGTTTATAACTTTATAAAAAAGTTGAAATAGAACATGCCATATAATAACTCTAAATATAAACAATTAAAGGCTTAGAAAGCAATATGCAAAAAAAGAAAGTTGTGATTAAGTAATTAGATTAAGAATGATTTATTATAATTTTTCTTCAATGTTGGTAATAATTTCAACTAAAAATAACAAAGTTAATGTTTTCATATTTAGCTGTGACTTTCTGCTGTTAACAGATACTCACGGATGTGCTTTCAAATTGTGGAAAGTCATAAAATCATCTGCCTTTCAGTATATTATGATAGCAATATTCTTTTAAACACCAAATTGTGGAACGTATATACCCCATTTAAGGCATTCCATATTTAAGATTTCTCATCTGATTTCATCATTTCTTCTTGGTGAGTGCTATCGGCTGATGAGTTTATTTATTTTCCTTTGGTTCAGAGCAAATATTTTCACTATGCAAATTATGCTTTGAACATCATACTACTAATTACACACAAAGTATGGTTCCTTCATAATCTTTTATGACATTATCAATAGAAAGCAAATCAATGCATATCTCCAACCAAGAATTCCAAGTTCGTGCAGCTTATACAAACATCAGTTTGACTAGAAATATGTGTATGTTTATTTTTATTTTCTGACTAGGAAGAAAAGAACAACTGAAGAATGTTAATGACCCCACTTACATAAAAATGTATAGGTGACTATCAGACTTTTGAAACATTATGTATATATAGTCATGCCTCATTTAATGATAGAAATATGTTCTGAGAAATATGCCATTGGGTGATTTTGTCATTGTGGGAAATCATGCAGCATACTTACAAAAATCTAGATAGCATAGCTCACTACACACTTAGGCTATAAGATATAGCCTATTGCTCCTAGGCTACAAGCTTGTATATGTATAGCATGTTACTGTATTGAATACCATAAGCAATTGTGACACAATTATATTTGTATATCTAAACATATTTGAATATGGAAAAAGTAATATGTTACGCTATGACCTTATGACAGTTGTGATGTCACTAGGTGGTAGGAATTTTTCTACTCCATTATAATCTTATGGGACCACCATCATATATGTGGTCATTCATTGACCAAAATGTCATTATGCAGGGCATGACTGTATAGGGACAATTTAGATTTAAATATTTGTCTAGGACTTGGTGTCATTAAATGGGGAGAAAATCTTCATATAATCATTAAAGAGGATTTCTAATATCTGCCCTGGGTTAATGGTCAAACAAAGCAGGCACAGGGATGCAGAATCATGTGTGTCAGGAAACCACACAAGCCTCCTGCCAGGTAACTCCTAGAGGTCATTATCACAGAACATTCCCTAGAGGCCCTTCTCTTCCTTTTGGGTTGCCTCCGTCACCACCACTACAGTCCTCTTTTCTCTCCTTTACCAGCCGACTCCCACCTAGTCAATATTGAGGGACCTTGTTTCCCCTTGAGTTCTTAAAATTGAAGGTCACAATGCAGAAAAATACAGGTGAGTTTGATTTTTACATTAGCTTAGTCCCACTAAAAGGGGAACCCTCTGCGTTCCAGACATGAATGTTAAACAGCAGATTCTAAAGCCGACAGCAACACATCCACCTCCCACTATCTGAATTTCTGACACATTTCAAAATGGCAGGTACTCCAGTCTATAATTCATAGAACCTATCACTTCGTTCCAGCCACCTCTTCTCTTGAAGGAGACCTCTGTGATCTTTGGTGTTTTGTCTTAGCCTCACTCATCTTCCTGTTAGGTTATGGTTAATATGTGACAACTTATACCTCTCCCATAAAATCAAGATTCTAGAAATTTAATGTTAAAACATTTCCTAAGCAAGAGGAGATAAATAGTGTATTAGTCTGTTTTGTGTTGCTACAAAGGAATACCTGAAGTAGGCAATTTATAAAGAAAAGAGGGTTATTTGGCCCATGGTTCTGCAGGCTGTACAAGCATGGTACCAGCAACTGTTTCTAGTAAAGGCTTCAGGGAGCTTTTGCTCATGGCAGAAGGCAAGCAGGGCTGACCAGCCACATGGTGAGAGAGGAAGCAAGAGAGAAATGGGCTCTTTTAAACAATCCAATCTCAGGGGAACTAATAGAATGAGGACTTACTCATTATTGTGGAAAGGGCACCAAGCCATTCATGAGAGATCTGCCCCCACGACCCTAACACCGTCCACTAGGCTCCAACTCTAATACTGGGGGTCACATGTCAACATGAGATTTGCAGGGAGCATATATCCAAACTATATTATTGATGAGTTTAGTAAGATAAATGGGTTACTCATTATAGTAAAAGTCTTGATTCCTTGAGCAATTAGAGGCCAGGCATTACAGTAAACACTTTCAATATCATTTAATCCATACAAAAATCCCATTTGACAAATAAGAACATTGAGGAATATTTCAATTCAAGTCTGGCTGACTCCAACACACTTGTACTATACTCCACTATCACCCAATCTCTATACTGAATATACTAACCTGCCCTGTCCATTGTCTCTGTGCTCAGGTCCTAGGTCCTGCACTCCTATTTATTTGGAATCTTAACACGAAACCCAATATTAGTTGTAAAATAGGACCATCTCTATGCATTAGTTATCAATTGGTGCATAACAACTTGCTCTGAAATTTAGCAGTTTAAAACAGCAAGTATTTATTTTCTCCATTTCTGTAGATCACAAGCCTGGGCATGGCTTATTTGGGCTCTCTGGCTCAACAACAGTTCCTCATGAGATTGGAGTTGAGCTATTGGCCAAGGCTGCAGTTTCATATAAAGGTTTGACCGGGGCTGAGGGAAGTTGGAGGATCTGCTTCCAAGCTCACTCATGTGGAAGTTGGCAGTCCCCAGTCCCTTCCCACATGAACCTTTTACAGAATTTTCTCAAAACATGGCAGCTTGTTTCTTCCTGAAGAATGATCTGAGAAAGTGGAGAAAGAACAAAAGACAGTCCTCAAGACAGAAGCCACAGTATTTTATAACCTAATCATGGGTTATATGCTATGACTTCTGCTATATTCTCTTCACTACAAGCAAGTCACAAATTCAGCTCATACTAAAGCAGAGAGGATTATATAAGGTGTGAACACCTGTAAGCTAGGCCATTTGGTTCCATCTTAGAGGTTGCTTACCCTACTCCCCCAACACTCCCACCACCTATGTGTCATCCCCCTGTGTCCCTTCATCTTTAAGTCATAATTGTGCTTATCAATAGCAGGGATTTTATACATGTTTATCTAACTCTTAGCCATTGTTCTTGGGCTCAGGAGTCTGACTTTCGTCTTAAAAAGATACTTGAAATATTTATTATATAATGCCAGAAGTCTTTTTCATGTTTCTTATTGTTGGGTTAAGTTGTTCAGACTATAGTGGAAGCTAGATTTGCGCTGGAGGGAATCTTGACTTTCTCTTCTTCTGCTTGCCAATATAGGCCCTGGCTCCCCTAATGTGAGCCTCCAAGTTTAGTCAGCCCCTCTATTATTTCTAAATGAGCAAAATATTTTCATACCTAACCTGTAATAATTTATCTGAATATACTCATATGAGCTTCAGATGATTTTTACTAGTTTTAAATGCCTACCCTACCTGCACTCCATAGCCTCATACCCCAGTCCCTCATTCTTGCCTTTCCCGGAATAAATCTTTTCCAGGGCACACCTTTCTCATCCTTATCTTCAGAGATTTTTTTTCCCTGGTGTCAGATCTTCCTGCACTAGTATGTAGTCATCTCTTTCACTGCTGCTTCTAGGAAGCTCCTTGACTTGGGGTCCTTCCTTCAGTCTTATTCAAGTTGCTGCTCCATAGCTTCTACCAAGTTGCCACAACAAATTATGCTGTTTGGTGAAGCTTAGTTCTTTCTAATTTTCAACCTAGTATTAGTACTTTACCTGGTCATAATAATGTTCTCAAATTTTATTTTACTTTGCTACAAACATTTTTCAGGTGGAGAAGATTCCATAACACATTTCCTCTATCAGCTTTCACTTTCTGGTAGAAGAAAAAATGAAATACCAATGAAGTAATCACTTTGAGAAGATTTTTGAGGGTTTATATTTTCACATTTGATTCAGTAAGAGGAATATGAGTAATTCACATTTGAATTGTTATCTTTATATGTTTTAAAGTTATATATTGAGGCCAAGTGCAGTGGCTCATGACTATAATTCTATCACTGTGGGAAGCCAAGGCAGAAGGATTGCTTGAGGCCAGTTGTTTGAGATCAGCCTGGGCAACATAGCAAGACCCCATCTCTACAAAAGAAAAACTTTAAAAAATAGCTAGGCATGGTAGTGCACACCTGTAGTCTCAGCTACTTGGAAGGCTGAGGTGGGAGGATCACTTGAGGCCAGGAGTTCAAGGTTGCAATAAGCTATGATTGTGCCACTGCACTCCAGAGAGGGTGACAGAATGACTCTGTCACAAAAATCATAAAATAGCATTAAATGAAGTTAGATATTAAGAGATTATAGCTCTAAATATACATTAAAATTTATTATAAAGCTAAGCAAATCATCTATAACAAATACCTTGATAATAATGAAGACAAATAATGATAATTTATTGTTAGGAAAAACAGGAATCAAAAAAATCAAGCAAAATTAAGATAATGCTGACGATTTACTGCTATGTAAAGCATTCTTTCCTAAAATTTCAGAAATTTCATCTATCAGTCTGTATGCATGAGCAATGGGACTTGCCCAATAGTACCAAGTATTAATGGAATACTTAAATAGATTTCTGAGTATAGTCATCCTTGGCATTTGTTGGAGAATGACTCCAGGACCCCTGCAGATACCAAAATCCATGGATCCTCAAATCCTGCAGTCAGCCCTGTGGGACCCACAGACAGGAAAAGGCCCTCCATTATCTGCAGGTCCCACATCCAAATAATACTGTATTTTCAATCTGTGGTTGATTGAATCCTCAGATGCAGAACCTGCAGATACAGAGGGTCAATTGTACTTTAACAATATAGTAACATTAGTTTAAAAATATTACTAGTTAATCCTTTATAATTTGCTTAACTTACTAGTCAACAATGCTAAGTTGTACCTAAAAATTCTATTGCTTTGTCTATCATCCATTCATAAGACAAAAAAGAAAGGGCATACATTTTCAACTAAATTTTCAGCACAGCAAGGAAAACTCTTGGCTATTACAGGTCCACATCCTTTGACAGCCATAGAATCACATATAGTTGAGAATTTTTCAGATTTAAGAAAAAAGACAGTGCATATACTGTATATGATATACCAACCAAAGTGCCAGGAGCAGTACCCTGTAACCAAATACATTAATATGTTTGTGGTAAAACATATATTAAGTGAGATAAAGACTATAAATAACTTTAAATCATTTCAGATCTGCATTTGATGCCAAATGAGTTTACATCAAATTTAAGAAAAATCTTTTGGCTCTATTAATTTGGGGATTTTGTAGTTTGTGGTGAAGAGATTGTAGATTTATACAGTGTTCCAGGTTGCTTTTCAGAGCTGAAATGTTTGAACCACTCTGAGGTTAATAATTACCAGTGCCCACCTCCATGATCTTTCTATAAAAACTCCCATGAGTTTCTCCAACGCCATTATTTTCCCGTTTCTACTAAAGCAGTGAAAAACTAAGGAAATCTGCATGTGCTTTTTATCCTTATCAACTTTACTGAGAATTATTTTTCAATAAGTAATTTACATACAATAAAAGAAATCCATTCAAAGTATACAAATCTATGAGTTTTGACAGTTGCATACACCTGTGAAACCAAGGCCATGATCAAGATATAAACCATTTCCAATATCTTCAAAAGATTTCATATGCCCTTTATAATTCATTCCTTTCTCCACTTTCCCACTCCACTTCACCATTTGGCTACTGTTCTGCCTTTTTTTCCACACAGATTAGTTTTCATTTTATATCATAGAATCATATAGTATGTCCTCTTTTGTATCTCTTTCTTTCACTCTGCATAACGTTTTTGAGACTCATCCATGTTGCTGCATGTATCAGCAGCCCCACTTTTCATTCTTCAGTATTATTTTAACATACAGAATACCACATTTTGTTTATCATTTATCTTTTGACAGATATTTATATTGTTTCCAGTTTGGGACTATTGTCAATCAAGCAGCTCTCTTTGCATGCACACACATTTTCCCTTCTCTTTGGAATCAAACCCAGGATCAAAAAAGAAGGATCAACTAGTATATGTATATTCAACCTATTAAGAAACCAGCATTTTTTTCCCAGAGTCGTTTGTCTATATTTCTATTGGGTTACTTTTCTTCTTGTGATTGAGCTGTAAGAGTTCTCTTCTCTGGACACAAGTCCTTTGTCAAAGACACATATTGGAATATTTTCTCCCATGTTATGGCTTGCTTTTTCATTTTTAATGGATATCTTTTGAAGAACAAACGTTTTGAATTTTGATAAAATTCAATTGATCAACTTTTTCCCTTATCACTAAGATTTTCTCCTACTCTTTAAAGAGTTTTAGAGTTTTAGATTCATATTTAAACTTACTACTCCTTGGAGTTAATTTTTTTGTGTGGTGTGAAATAAGGGTCAATATTCCTTTTTAAAATAAATCTCTCCCATTGTTCTGGCACCATTTGATTTAAAATACTTTATTTCTCTACCAAATTATCTTGACATTTGTTGTTGAAAATCAGTTGTCCATGTATGTGTGCCATTATTCCTAGGCTTGATATTCTGTTTCCCTGACATATGTATCTATCCTCTGGACAATATTGCCATCAAGCAAGAGGCACCTGTTGATTATTATCAGGAGCAGAAATCTGATCACTTCTGCCCACTGCATCTTAGTATCAGGCTCACCAAGGAAAACACAACCAGTCAAGCACTGAAAGACACAGAGCAAAATCAGCTTCATTACTGAGTGTTAGTCCCAATGGCCAGCAGGTCCCTCCTGGCAGCCCTTAATGGACAGTTGGCCTGCACACAGCCCCCTTGTGCTACAGCAACAGGACCCTATCTTTTCTCTGCACAAAATGGATGTAACGGTGTGTTTAGCCAGGTACCATATGATACACACACTTAAATAAAAAAGGATTACACAATGAGTCTGAAAGAGGGAAAGATATCTCCACACAGGGTGATAAGTGCAGCACAGAATTTGAGGATTCTGTGTCTCTTAGTAAGAATTCCTAGCCCAAGGTCCCTTCTTTTCTTTTTTAATTTTTAAAAAATTGTATATATTTAAGTTGTACAAGATAATGTTTTGCTATATATATTGATATGGTTTGGATGTATCTCCACCCAAATCTCACCTTGAATTGTAACTTCCACAATTCCCACATGTCATGGGAGGAACCTGGTGGAAGGTAATTGAATCATGGGGGCGGGACTGTCTTGTGCTATTCTTGTGATAGTGAATAAGTCAAATGAGACTGATGGTTTTAAAAATGAGTTTCCCTGCACAAGCTCTCTCTCTCTTTGCCTGCTGCCATCCACATAAGATGTGACTTACTCCTCCTTGCCTTCCACCATGATTGTGAGTCCTCTCTCTCTAGCCATGTGGAACTGTAAGTCCAATAAACCTCTTTCTTTGTAAATTGACCAGTCTCAGGTATGTCTTTATCAGCATCATAAAAATGGACTAATATAGCAAATTGGTGCCAGTAGAGTGGGGCACTACTGAAAAGATACCCAAAAATGTGGAAGTGACTTTGAAACAGAGTAACAGGCAGAAGTTGGAACAGTTTGGAGAGCTCAGAAGAAGAGAGAAAAATGTGAAAAAAGTTGGAACTTCCTAGAGACTTGTTGAATGGCTTTGACCAAAATGCTGATAATGATATGGATGATGAAATCCAGGCTGAGGTGGTCTCAGATGGAGATGAGGAACTTGTCTGGAACTGAAGCAAAGATGACTCTTGTTAGGTTTTAGCAAAGAGACTGATGGCATTTTGCCCCTGCCCTGGAGACTTGTGGAACTTTGAGCTTGAGGGAGATGACTTAGAGTATCTGGCAGAAGAAATTTATAAGCAGTAAAATATTCAAGAGGTGACTTGGGTGCTGTTAAAAGCATTCAGTTTTATAAGGGAAGCAAAGCATTAAAGTTCAGACGTTTGCAGCCTGGCAATATGATAGAAAAGAAAATCCCATTTTCTGAGAATTTCAAGCCAGCTGAAGAAATTTGAATAAGTAATGAAGGGCCAAATGTTAATCCCCAAGACAATGGGGAAAATGTCTCCAGAGCATGTCAGAGGTCTTCACAGCAGCCTCTCATATCACAGGTCCAGAGGCCTAGGAGGAAAAAATGGTTTCGTGGGCCAGGCCCAGGATCCCTGTGCTGTGTGCTGCCTAGGGACTTGGTGCTGTGCATCTCAGCCACTCCAGCTGTGACTAAAAGGGGCCAAAATATAGTTCTGGCCATGGCTTCAGAGGATGCAAGCCCCAAGCCTTGGCAACTTCCATGTGGTTTTGAGCCTGCAGGTGCACAGAAATAAAGAATTGAGGTTTGGGAACCTCTACCTAGATTTCAGAAGATGTATGCAAATGCCTGGATGCCCAGGCAGAAGTTTGCTACAGGGGTGGGGTTCCCATGGAGAAACTCTGCTAAGGCAGTGTGGAAGGGAAATGTGTGATCAGAGCCCCCACACAGAGACCCTAATGGGGCACTGCCTAGTGGAGCTCTGAGAAGACAGGCACTGTCCTCCAGACCCCAGAATGGTAGATCCACCTACAGCTTGCACCATGTGCCTGGAAAAGCTGCAGACACTTAATGACAGCCCATGAAAGCAGCTGGAGGGAGGCTATACCCTGGAAAGCCACAAGGGGAAGAGCTGCTCTAGACCATGGGAACCCACCTCTTGCATCAGGATGACCTGGATGTGAGACATCGAGTCAAAGGAGATCATTTTGGAACTTTAAGGTTTAATGATTACCCTATTGGATTTTGGAGTTTCATGGGGCCTGTAGCCCCTTTGTTTTGGCCAATTACTCCCATTTGGAATGGGTGTATTTACACAATGTTTGTACCCCCATTGTATCTATGAAGTAACTAACTTGCTTTTGATTTTACAGGCTCATAGGTGGAAGGGACTTATCTTGCCTCAGATGAGACTTTGGACTGCGGACTTTTGACTTAATGCTGAAATGAGTTAAGACTTTTAGTGACTGTTGGAAAGGCATGATCGTGTTTTGAAATGTGAGGACATGAGATTTGGGAGGGGCCAGGGGTAGAAATAATATGGTATGGATGTGTCCTCACCCAAATCTCATCTTGATTTGTAACTCCCACAATTCCCACATGTCATGGGAGAAACCCACTGGGAGGTAATTGGATCATGGGGGCCGGTCTGTCCTGTGCTATTCTCATGATAGTAAATAAGCCAAATGAGATCTGATGGTTTTTAAAATGGGAGTTTCTCTGCATAACCTCTCTCTCTCTCTCTCTCTCTGCCAGCTGCCATCCATGTAAGATGTGACTTGCTCCTCCTTGCCTTCTGCCATGATTGTGAGACCTCCCTAGCCATGTGGAACTATAAGACCAATAAACTTCTTTCTTTTGTAATTTGCCCAGTCTCAGGTATGTCTTCATCAGCAGTGTAAAAATGGATGAATACATATATATATATAGTGAAATGATTACTACAAGTAAGTAAATGAGCATATCTCTCACCTTTAATAGCTTCCTCTTTTTTGTGGGGGTAAGAGGTAAGAACACATAAAATCTAATCTCTTGGAAAATTCTTCAATATGCAATACAATATTCTAAACTATAACCCTCCTGCTGAAAAGTATTTTCTGCAACATTTTTCACGTGTGGCTTATCTCACTTAGCATAATGTCCTCCAGGTTCCTCCATGTGGTCACAAATGGGAGTATCTCAGTATCTCGTTTTAAAGGCTAAATAATATCCCATTGCATACATATGCAATAGAATATATATATATAAAATATATATATGTAACTTTTTTATTCATTAATGCAATGATAGACACTTAGGTTGTTTTTATATCTTAGTTCTTGTAAATAATGCTGTGGAGAACATGAGTACACAGATATCTCTACATGGTCATTATTTTATTTTCTTTGGGTGTTTATCCAGCAAAGAGATTGCAGGGCCATACATACGGTAGTTCTATTTTTAGTTTTTTTGAAGAATCCCCATATTATTTTCCATAATGGCTGTACCAATTTACATTCTCAGGAACAGTGTAAAAAAATTCCCTTTTTCCCACATCTTTGTCAACACTTATGTCTTGTCTTTCTTATAATAGTTATCCTAACAAGTGTGATATAATATCTTGTTGTGGATATTCAATAAATTTTAGATATCACACCAAGAACTCAGGTGACAAAAGCAAAAATGAATAAGAGACTACACAAAACTGAAAACTTCTACAAAAATGAACATGAGACTATATCAAACTGAAAATTTCTGCACAGCAAAGAAAACAATTAACAGAATGGAAAGGCAGCCTAAAGATTTGGAGGAAAACATTGCAAACCATATATTATAAAAAGTTAATATTCAAAATATATAAGGAACTTTCACACAACTCAATAGCAAAGAAACAAATGACCTGATTAAAAAATGGGCAAATGACATGAATAGGCATTTTCCTGAAGAAGACATACAAATGGCAAGTAGGTATGTGAAAATATACCCAACATTGCTAATTGCAAATCGAAACCAAGGTCCATTCTTATGCAGCCAAATAGGGGTGCATAAGACTATCTTTCCCCACAGCAACATCTTAATTGCTGTAGTTTGACAATAACTCTTTAAATCAGGAAGTATCAGACCTCCAAATTTGTTCTTGTTAAAAATAATTTTTGTTATTCCAGATTATTTGAATTGTAATATAAATTTTAGAATCAACTTATTAATTTCATTTTTTTCTGTATCCTATTGCAATTGCATGACATTTATACATCAATTCAGAGAGAATTGATATCTTAACAATATTGAGTTTTCTAGTCCAAAAACACAACATATTGCTCTACTTAGTTAAGGTTTCTATAATGTCTTTCAGCAATATTTTGCGATATTTAGTTTAAAGGATTTACATTGATTTTGTTAAATTTATGTATTTATTGTTGTTATTGTAAGTTGAATTATATTCTCATTTTCCAATTGTTTACTGCAGTATATAAAATGCAGTTTACTTTTATATATTAACATGTATCCTGCAACCTTGATACATTTATTTAATAATTGTAATAATTGTTTTATGAGTTTCTAAGGACCTTCTAAATAAACAATTACATCATCTGCAAATAGATACAGCTTAACTTCTTACATTTCTAAGTATATGCCTTTTTTTAAAAAATGGCTTGTTGCAATAGCTAGAACAACCCCACCCCAATACAACACTGAAACAAAGTGGTAATAGCTCACCTTGTTCCTGGTCTTAAAAGGAAAGTGTTCAATAATTAACCATTAAGCATAATGTTAACTGCAGAATTTTTTACAGATGCTTTTTAAAAACAACATTGAGGTTATTCCTGCTTTACTCTATTTTATTGAGAGATATTTTATTTTAAACATGAATGAGAGTTGAATTTTGTCTGGTGTTTATTCTTCATCTATTGAAGTAATCATAAATTTTTTCTCCTTATTTTTTATTAGCATTGATTTTTCAATATTAAACAAATCTTTCATTCTATAGATAAACCTGACTTAGTGATGACATACTGTCCTCTTTATGAATTGCTGGATACAATTCTAAAATATTTTATTAAAAATTTCTGTGTACATGTTCGTGAGGGTTACTTGTCTGTAGGTTTTTTTTCCCTTTAACATCTATTGTATCTATTTCTGCTTTGGTATCACACGAATACTGGCCTCATAAAATTACTTGGTATCTGTTCTCTCTTCTGCAACTTTTTGCAAAAATTTATGAGAAAGTTCTATTATTTCTTCCTTAAATGTTCAGTAGACTAGAATTTATGAGTGAAGGCATCTGGTCTACAGTTTTCTTAGTAGGTAACTTTTTCATTAAAAATTTAATTTCTGAGGGGGAGGCAGAGCAAGATGGCTGAAGAGGAGCCTCTAGCAACTGACCCCAACCTTCCCCTCCAGGAACTGAACAAAGTCACACAAGAAAGCACCTTCATAAGAACCAAAAATCAGATGAACAATCACAGTGCCTGGTTTTAATATCGTATCAAGAAAAGAGGCACTAAACAGGGTAAGAAAGGCAGCCTTGAATTGCCTATACCACCCTACCCCCATACCCTGGGGGTGGCAACATCGCATGGAGAGAGAATCTGTATGCTCGGGGTTGGAGGCACAGCAAAATGATTATGGGATTTTGCATTGGAACTCAGTGTGGCTCTGTCACAGTGGAAAGCAATATGGGGCAAAATTTGGCAGGTGCCCATTAAGGGAGCATTTAGACTAGCCTTAGCCAGAGGGAAATCATACATTCCAGCAGTCAGAACCTACTTCCAGCAGGCCTTTTGACCATGGACTAAAGGGCTCTGGGGTTCTAAATAAACTTGAGCAGTAGTCAAGGTCACAAGGACTGCAATTCCTGGGCAAGTCCTGATGCTGTGCTGGGCTTGGAGCCAATGGACTTGGGGCACATGCAACCCAGTGAGACACCAGCTGGGATGGTCACCCTCCCCGACTCCAGGCAGTGCAGCTCACAGCTCCAAGAGGAGAGGAAAGAGTAAAGATAGCCCTGTCTTGCAACTTGGATACCAGCTCAGTCACAGTAAACTAAAGCACCAAGCAGAATCCTAAAGCCCCTATTCAAGGGCATAGCTCCTGGACATTTCCAGACTAGGCCAGAAGAGAACCCATTGCCATAAAGTGAAGGACCTGGTCCTAGAATAATATACCACTTTTTGACTGAAGAGCCCTTGAGCCTTGAATAAACATGAGCAGTAGCCAGGCAACAGTTACTATGGGCCTTGGGCAACACCCAATATTGTGCTGACTCAGTGTGACCCAACATATTCCCAGCTGTGGTGGCCATGGGGAGAAATTCCTTCTGCTTGAGGAAAGTAAAGGTAAAGGTAAAGAGAACTTTTGTCTTGCAACCTGGGTACCAGCTCAGTCCCAGTAAAATAAAGCACCAATCAGAGTCCTAAAGCCCCTAATCCTAGGCCCTAACTCCTAAACAGCATTTCTAGACCTATTCTGGGCCAGAAGGGTACCTGCCACACTGAAGAGAAAGAACCCCCCTGGCAGGATTCATCAACTGCTGACCAAACAGCCTTCAATAAATACCAGCAGTAGTGAGAAAATCATTGCCACAGGCCTTGGGCAAGACCCACTACAGGGCTAGCTTTAGGTATGACTTAGCACAGTCCCAGCAGTGATAGACACAGGAATGCTTGTGTCGAACCTCACCAACTTCAGGCAGCTTAGCATGGAAAGGAACAGATCTTTACTTTGGGTGAAAGTAAGGGGGAAAAAAAAGAGTCTTTGCTTCGTAAGCCAGAGAATTCTCCCAGAACTTACCCAAGACCGCCAAGGTGACACCTCTACAAGTCTGAAAGAGTCAAAGCATTACTGGGCTTGAGATGCCCCCTAATGCAGATACAGCTGCAGTGACCAAATATTTAGACCACAACACTGAATTCCCTTTGAATACTTGCAAAGCCATCTGAAGAAGGACAGGCACAAACAAACCCAGACTGTGAAGATTGGATAAATACCTAACTCTTCAATGCCCAGATATCAATGAACACCCACAAGCATGAAGACTATCTAGGAAAACATAACCTCACCAAATGAACTAAATAAGGCACCAGTGACCAATTCCAGAGTGACAGAGCTATGTTACCTTTCAGACACAGAATTCAACATAGCTGTTTTGAGGAAACTCAATGAAATTCAAGATAATACAGAGAAAGAATTCAGAATTATATCGATAAATTCAACAAAGAATTGAAATAATTAAAGAGAATTAAGCAGAAATGTTAGAGCTGAAAATTTTAATTGCCAAACTGAAGAATGTGTCAAAGTCTGTCAAAAATCAGTAATGACCAAGCAGAAGCAAGGATTAGTGCACTTGAAGATAGGCTATTTGAAAACACACAGTCAAAGGAGTCAAAAGAAAAAAGAATAAAAAATAATGAAGCATGCCAATAAGATCTAGAATATAGCTTCCAAGGGGCAAATGTAAGAGTTATTGGCCTTAAAGAGGAGGTGGGGAGAGTGATTGGGTAGAAAGGTTTCTTAAGGAGATAACAGAATTTTTCCAACCTAGAGAAATATATTAATATTCAAGCACAAGCAGGTTATAGAACACCAAGCAAATTTAACCCAAATAAGACTACCTCAAGACAATCATGAAATTCCCAAAGATCAAGGATAAAGAAAGTGTCCTAAAAACAGCAAGACTAAAGAAATAAATAACATGTAAAGGAGCTCCAATACATCTGGCAGCAGATTTCTCGGTGGAAACCTTACAGGCCAGGAGAGAGTAGTATAATATATTTAAAGGGATGAAAGAAAAAAATTATCCTAGACCATTATATGCAGCAAAAATATCCTTCAAATATAAAGGATAAATAAAGGCTTTCTCAGACAAATAAAAGTTGAGGCATTTCATCAACATCAGACCCCTTTTTGGGGGGTTTCTTGGACAGCCCCCAAGAAATGCTAAGGGGAATTCTTTAATCTGAAAGTGACCTTAACAAGCAATAAGAAATCATCTGAAGGTACAAAACCAGTCGGTAACAGTAAATAAACACACAAATGCAGAATGTTATAACACTGTATTTGTAGTGGGTAAATGCTCGTATCTTGAGTAGGAATATTAAAAGATGAACCTATCAAAAATAATACCTACAAAAACCTTTTAAGACTTGACTGTATAAGAA
Organism: Pan troglodytes; assembly: GCF_028858775.2. Taxonomy (NCBI): domain Eukaryota; kingdom Metazoa; phylum Chordata; class Mammalia; order Primates; family Hominidae; genus Pan; species Pan troglodytes. The sequence continues at coordinate 36,723,583 of NC_072413.2, forward strand.
GATATAAATAGAAAAGCAAAATTTTAAAAAGCAGGGACTATGAAGTTGAGTGTAGCTTTTATGTTTTCTTTTTGTTTCTTAGTTTGTTTTGCAATCAGAGTTAACTTGTCATCATTTTAAAATAATGGGTTATAAGATTTTATTTGCAAGCCTCATGGTAACCTCAAATCCAAAAACCTCAAGAGATATACAAAAAATATAAAGCAAGAAATTAAATCATAACACCAGAGAAAAACACTTTCACAAAAAGGAAGACAAGAAGGAAAGGAAAAAAAAAGGAAGGAAGAAAAGACTAAAAATGAACCAAAAAACAAATAACAAAATAACAATATGGTATAAAGTCCTTACTTAATAATAACATTGAATGTAAATGGTCTAAACTCTCCAATTAAAAGATAGTAGCAGAATGGATTAAAAAAAAAAAAGACCCAATGATCAGTTCCCTATAAGAAAGACAGTTCATCTATAAAGACACATATAGACTATAAATAATGGTATGGAAAGAGATATTCCATAAAAATGAAAACCATAAAATATCAGCAATGGTAAGACTTAGATAAGATAGACTTCAAGACAAAAGGTACGAAAAGAGACAAAGATTGTTATTATATAATGATAAAGGAAATCAATTCAGCAAAAGAGTATATAAATTGTAAATATATATGCACCCAACATTGGAACATCCAGATATGTAAAGCAAATATTATCAGAGCTAAAGAGACAGACTTCAGTACACTAACAGTTGGAAAATTTAACACCCCATTTTCAGCATTTGACAGATCATCCAGACAGAAAATCAACCAAGATTAATTGAACCTAATCTGCACTGTACACTAAATGGACCTAACAGAAGTTTACATAACATTTTATCCAACAGCTGCAGAATCTAAATTCTTCTCCTAAGTACATGGATCATTCTCAAGTATAGACCATATGTTAGGTCACAAAACGAGTCTTAAAACATTCAAAAAAGAAATCATATCAAGTAATTTCTCTGACCACAATGGAATAAAACTAGAAATTAATAACAACAGAAACTTTGGAAATGATACAAACACATGGAAATTAAATAATATATTCCTGAATGACCAGTGAGTCAATGAAGAAATTAAGAAGAAAATTTAAAAACTTCTACCAGCCCAGTATTACCTTGGTACTGAAACCAAAAAAGACATATTAAAAAAAGACTATAAGACAGTATCTCTGATGAAGAATGCTGTAAAAATCCTCAACAAAATACCAGCAAACTGAATTCAATAACGTATTAAAAAGATCATTCATCATGACCAGGTGGCATTCATCCCAGTGATGCAAGGATAGTTCAACATATGCAAATTGATCAATGTAATACATCGTATCACAGAATGAAGAACAAAAGCCATATGATAATTTAAAACTGAGGCTGAATAAATATTTGATGAAATTCATCATCCCTTCATGATATAAACCCTAAAAAACTGGGTATAGAAGGGAACATATTTCAACACAATAAAAGCCATATATGACAGACCCACAGCTAATATAATACTAAATGAGCAAACACTGAAAGCCTTTGTTCTAAGATATGGAACAAGACAAGGATGCCCCATTTTTACCAGTGTTATTTAACACATTACCTGACTTCCCTAACTAGAGCAATCAGAAAACAGAATGAAATAAAAGGCATGAAAATTGGAAAGAGAAAGAAGTCAAATTATTCTTGTTTGCAGATAATGCGAACTTATATTTGGAAAAACTTAAAGATTCTACAAAAAACTATTAAAACATAAATAAATTCAGTAAAGTCTCAGGTTACCAAATCAATAGCATTTCTATTAATACATGCCACCAGTGAACAATCTGAAAAGATATCAATACAGTAATCTAGTTTACAATAGCTACAAATAAAATTAAACACCTAGGAATAAACTTAAAGAAGTGAGAGATTACTACAAGGAAAATTATAAAATATTGATGTAAGAAATTGAAGTGGACATGAAAAATGAAAAGATAGTGCATGTTCATAGACTGAAAGAATCAAATATAGTTAAAATGTGCATCCTACTCAAAGCAATCTACAGATTCAATACAGTCTCTATCAAATACCAATGATATTCTTTACAGAAATAGCAAAAGCAATTCTAAAATTTATGTGGAACCACAAAAGACCCAGAACAGCCAAAGCTATCCTGAGCAAAAAGTATGAAATGAGGAATCACATTACCAGACTTCAAATTATACTATAGAGGTATAGTAACAAAAACACCATGGTACCAGCATAAAAACAGACACATAGACCAATGGAATATATAGAACCCAGAAATAAATCTATACATCTATAGAGAACTTGCTTTTGATAAAGTTGCCAAAAACATACATTGGGGAGAGGACATTCTCTTCAATAAATAGTGCTGGAAAAACTGAATATCCTTACACAGAAGAGTGAAACTAGACCCCTATCTCTTGCAATATACAAAAATAAAATCAAAATGGATTAAATACTTAAATCTAAGACCTCAAACTATGAAACTACTAAAAGAAAACAGTGGGGAGATTTTCGGGGCATTGGTCTGGGCAACAACTTCTTGAGTAATACCCAAAAGCACAGGCAACCAAAGTAGAAATGGATCACATCAATTTAAAAAGTTTCTGCACCACACAGGAAAAAATCAACAACATGAAGAGATAACCCATAGAATAAGAAAAAATATTTGCAAACTACCTATCTAACAAGGGATTAATAACCAGAATATATGAAGAGCTCAAACAAGTCAAGAGGGAGAAAATATCTGAATAAACATTTCTGAAAAGAAGACTTATAAATGGCAAACAGGTATATGGAAAGGTGCTCAATATCCTTGATCATCAGAAAAATACAAAACAAACTATAATGAGACATCATATTACCCCAATTTAAATGGCTTATATGCTAAAGACAGGAGATAATGAATGCTGGCAAGAATGTGGAGAAAAGAGAATGCTTATATACTGTTGGCAGAAGTTAAATGGGTATAACCACCATGGAGAACAGTTTGGAGGTTCCTCAAAAATCTAGAAATAGAGCTACCATATGATCCAGCAATCTCACTGCTGGATATATGCTCAAAAGAAAGGAAATCAGCATATTAAAGAGATACCTACACTCCATTGTTTATTACAGCATTATTTACAATAGCCAAGATTTGGAAGTAACCTGTGTTCATCAACAGAAAGTGGATAAAGAAAATGCAGTGTATATACACAATGAAGCACCATTCAGCCATAAAAAAGAATGATATCTTGTCATTTGCAACAACATGGATGGAACTGGAGGACATTATGTTAAGTGAAATAAGCCAAGCACAAAAAGTCAAACTTTGCATGTTCTCACTCATTAGTAGGGGCTAAAAATTAAAATAATTGGCTGGGCTCACACCTGTAATCCCAGCACTCTGGGAGGCCAATGTGGGCGGATCACGAGGTCAGGAGTTCAAGACCAGCCTGACTAACATGGTGAAACCCCGTCTCTACTAAAAATACAGACACTAACCGGCTGTGGTGTCACGCGCCTGTAATCCCAGCTACTCAGGAGGCTGAGACAGGAGAATCGCTTGAACCCGGGAGGGGGAGGTTGCAGTGAGCAGAAATATTCATAAAATCATTGGAATAGAAAGTTTTTTCCTTATGTTATCGTCTAAGATTTTAATGGTTTTAGGTCCTACAATTAAGTCTAAGCAATTCTGAGTTAATATTGATGTACAGTATAAGATAAGGATCCAATTTTTTTTTGCATGTTGATATCCTGCTTTCTCAATACAATTGATTGAAAAGAGTCATTTCCTCATCTATATTGTTGGCACTTTTGTTAAATATTAGTTGACTGTATATGATGAATTTATTTCTAGGCTCTTCATTCTGTCCCATTTGTATATGTGTCTGTTTTTATGTCAAAAACACTGTTTTGATTACTATAGCTTTGTAATATACTTTGACAGCAGGTAATATAACTTCAGCTATGTTTTTCTTTCTCAAGAATGCTATACTTTTTCATGGTCTTTTGTAGTTCCATATGATTTTAGGATTTTTTTTTTCTATTTCTGTGGAAAATGTCATTGGAATTTTGATAGGGATTTCTTGAATCTGTAGATCATTCAGGTATTATGAACATTTTAATAATATTGGTTCTTCCAAATCATGAACACATGTCATCTTTCCATTTATTTTATTTTTGTCTTCAATTTCTTTTATTACTATTTTATAAATTTCAATGTAGAAACTTGTCCTCTCTCTAGTAGAATTTATTTCTAGGTATTTTATTATTTTAGGCTATTGTAAATTGAATTGTTTTCTTAATTCCTTTTTCAGATAGTTTATTGTTAGTACAGTCATGCATCACTTAACAATGGGGATAGTTTCAGAGAAATGCATTGATAGGCAATATTGTCATGTGAACATCATACAGTGTACTTACACAAACCTAGATAGTATAGCCTACTACACACCTAGGCTATATGGTATAGCCTATCACTCTTAGGCTACAAACATGTACAACATATTACTGTACCAAATACTGCAGGCAACCGTAACACAATGGCAAGTATTTATATGTCTAAATATTTCTAAATGTAGAAAAGGCACTGTAAAAATATAATATAAAAATTAAAAATAGTATAGGGCACTTAAAGTGGATGAAAGTTGCTCTGGGTGAATCAGTGAGTGAGTAGTAAGTGGATGTGAAGGCCTATGACATTACTGTATACTAGGTAGACTTTATAAACAATGTATAGTACCCTTAGGCTGCACAAATTATAAAAATGTATTCCATAATAAATTGTCCTTAGCTTACTGTAACATTTTTAATTCACAAAATTTTAAATTTTACCTTTTGACTCTTTTTAAATAGCACTTAGCTTAAAACACAAATACTTTATACAGCTGTAAAAAATATCTTCTTTCTTTATATCCTTAGTCTTTAAGCTTTTTCTAAGATTTTTTTACCTTTTTCACTTTTTGTTAAAAACTAAGACACAAACACACAAGTTAGCCTAGGCCTACTCAAGGCAAGATAATCAATATGACTGTCTTGTACCTTTACGTCTTGTCTTACTGGGCTGTCTTCAAGGGCAATAACCCACATGGACTATCATCTGGCAATGTCTCCTTTTGAAACACCTACTGAAGCATCTGCCTGAGGCTCTTCTTGAGGAGGTGTCACTCTTTGCAGGTGTCACTTCTCCATGGTGATTTTCTTGGTTTGTTTTTTCTTTCATCATAGATTTGCTTGTAAGCTGATAATGTACCATGAACATTCTTCTCTATGAATAAAAACCATTTGGTGTTGAGGTCCATGTTTTGAAACTTCTAATAGGACTTGTTGAGGTCTGCAAAAGCTTCTACTGAACACTTCACTATAAATTTTCTTGGGGTTCTTATTCTCCTCAATGTCAACCCAGATTAAAGTTGTTTGAAATTTCAACCACAGCCTTGTTGATTTTTGCAATGTCTTTGAAGTTATGCAAATCTCTTAGGTACCTTTCTTCAGATGCCATTCATACTCCTTGATGATATTACCCAAACCCAAAAAAGGTTTTTAGTGCAGCTATAGATATGCTCTTTCCAGAATTGCATCATGTTTTCATGGTGTCTTCTTCAGTTTCAGCAATAGCCTGGGCAAAGCTCATTCTCAGGTAGTAGGCCTTAAAAGTTGACATAACTCTTTGATCTATTGGTTGGATCAAGTTCGCTGGAAGTTATTCTCCAAACAGTACTTCTCCATTTTGCTTGCATAGCAATTCAGGAAGGCATCTTGCAAAAGAAGCTGGGGCATCCCACAGCTCCTTATTGTTCCTGCAGTACACTAGCAGAATGTATATATTTATATGCTTTGAAGGCTCTGGGGTTCTCACTACGTCAGATTACAAAGGATTTGAACTTGTAGCTTGCAACTTTGCCCACAAGCAAGACTTTTACCCTGTCATTAAAAGCTGTGAAACCTGGCATTGACTGGGCCTCCTTATACATGAAAGTCTTTCCAGGCATGTGTATCCAGAATAAAGAGGTTTCATCCATGTTAATGATTTGCTCTGGTAAGTAACTTATCTCCACAATGAGCTTATCTGGAGTTTACAAAATTTCTTTAGCTGCCTTCACATCAGCATTCACAGACTCATCTCTCACTTTCACATTAGGTAATGAATGATTCTTGACATGGTTAAACCACACAGAACTAGGAGTAAATTAAACATTACTGAGAGGTTCAGCCTTTTCTTTCAACATTGCAAGCAAACTTTTTGTTTTGGCCATGATTATCAAAGTGCTGAGAAGGGCATGTTTCTGAGTCTGATCTGCAATCCAAGTCATCAGAAGTTTTTCCATATTTAACACTAGCTTTTCTCAAATTTTTGTTAGTCTTGTTGCCATCAATGAAGCAGATCCTTTAACAACTTTAGCCACATTCTCCTTGTTATTCAAGATCATAGCTATGGTGGAATGGGACATGATTTCCTGGTAAGCCATAACCAGCATTTATTTTCTACCTGTTACCTTTAATCACTTAATTAAGTTTCAGGTCAATTATTCAATATGGCCTCTTATTGGTAACATTAACAAAGGATTTTGTACACTGAGGTGCCATAATGAACAAAACAATGTAAGATTAAATCAAGCATAAGAAAAATAATAAAATCAAGAGTTATGGTAAACACAAGATGTATGAGGTAGCTGCTGATGTGACATGGCATACTGTTTTATGGTAAACTTTTTTTTAATAAGTAAAAGGGGTACACTCTAAGTGACAAAACGCATAGTATAGTAAATACATAAACCAATGACATAGTCATTTATTTTTATCAAGTAGCATGTACTATACATAATTGTATGTGTTAGACTTTCAACTTTTAATTTAGATATGGCGGTACATGTGCAGGTTTGTTGTGTGGGTACATTGCATGATGCTAAGGTTTGGGGTATGAATGATCCTGTCATCCAGGTACTGAGCACAGTACCCACTTATCAATTTTTTCTCTCATGCATGTTTTTGTTGTTGTATCTTAGAAGTAATTGCCAGATACAAGGTCATCTGGATTTCCTCTTATGTTATTGACTAGGCATAATAAAGTTTTGAATTTTACATTTAGTTATATAATCACATTTTCATTAAAGGCATATAGTCTGTGCCTGGATTCATAGTTTTGCATGTGGATGTCCAGTTGTTCTAGCAACATTTGTTTAAAAAAAAAACTATCTTTTTCTGTTGAATTGCCTTTGATCTTTTGACAAAGATTAGTGGACTACATTTGTGTGGATCTATTTCTGGGCTCCCTATTCTGTCCCATTAATATATTTGTCTATTCTTTTACCAATACTACACTGTCTGGATTTCTGTCACTTTATGATAAGTCTTCAAGTTGGATAGTGTCAGTCCTCTAACTTTGTTCTTCATTTTCAATGTTGTATTGGCTATCCAAGGTCTTTTGCCTCTCCATATAAATTTTAGAATCTGTTTGCTGATATTCCCAAAATAACTGGCTGAGATTTTGATTGGGATTGTATAGAGTATACATTTAACATTGGTAAGAACTGACACCTTGACAATATTGAGAAGATATTGTGTGTGGAATATCTCTCCATTTATTTAGATCTTTTGATTTCTCTCATCAGAGTTTTAGTTTTCCTTATACAAATCTTGTAGATATTTTGTTAGATTTTTACTTAAGTATTTTATTATCTTTTATTTTTAGTGCTGTGTGTTTCTTTTTTCTTTTGGTCTAGTAAGCTGTGATTCTGTGCATCTACTTGTCTCTCCTATTTGGGGATAGCAATTTGTCCTATGCCCTCAATTCTCTGATGGGTATAAGAAGAGCTGTTAATTTTCAGTTTGTTCAGGTTTTTCTGGTTGTGGGCATGGAAGTGACAACTGATAACAAGCCAGACAGAAACCAGAAGTCTATTTTATTACTTTACAAAAAAAAAAAAAACCAGCTTTTGGCATTATTAATTTTTCCTGTTGTTTGTTTCTTATTTTATTGACTTCGGTTTTTATCTTTATCATATACCTTCTATTTTTTATATCATTGATTTTGGAACTCTGTTCTAATGTAAACATTTATAGTAAATTAAACTAAAATAAATTTCTCTCTAAACATTGCTTTATCTACATCCCTTAAATTTCAGTAGATTGTAATTTATTGTCATTTAGTTTTAAATATTTCTCAATTATTTTTGTGATTCCTTCTTCAAACTATAGATTTAGAATTGCATTGTTTATTTTTCAGCTATTTGGCAATTTCAAGGTATGTCACTGTTATTGACTTCTAATTTAATTTGGTTATGGTCTGAAAACATACATAATCTATATTAGTTTGACCTTTTAAAATACATTCAGATTTATTTTACAACCCAGTATACAGTCTTCTTTGGTGAATTTACTATGTGATCTTGAAAATAATATGTATTCTGAAGTGGGGCTAAGAGTTCAATAAATATAAATTAGATCGAGATGACTAATAAAAAAATACTGTCAGCCCAAAATTCTATATTCAACAAGAATATCATCCAAAAATGAAGATGAAATAAAGACATTTTCAGTTAAATGAAACAGGAATTATTGCCACCAGAACTGCACTACAAGAAATGCTAATAAAATTCAACAAGCTGAAGGGAAATAACACCAAGAGAAAACTTGGACTTATAGGGATTAATAAAGAACATTAAAAATTAAAAATGTATAAGTAAATATAATGATGTGTTTTACTCTTTATTTAAAATACACATAACTATTTAAAACAAAATCATAATGCTGTCTTGTAGGGTTTACAGTTTATATAAATAATGCCTATAACAGCATCATTCAATTTCTTAGCTGCAGTAACTATGGAAAAGAAACCAACAACTGAATTTGGTTGGTTGGATGCAAAATGCAAAATGTCCAATAGTTGTTTAAAGCTAACACATGAATTTTCATCAGACTCTAGAAAAAAAAAAGTTGTATTAATAAAATAATTTCCATTTTGAACATTAACCCAACTTGAAAATTTTATGTAACTATGGAGTTGGGTAGCAGCTTTAAGATGGCCTAGTATTTCAGATAATTTTAAGGCCCAACCACTGCAAGCAGCTTATCTCAAGTCACAGATAAAACCAGGACCTGGGTTTCCAGACTCCTCATTAAATTCTCTGTTTGTGTCCCATTGGTTTCCTTCACTCTTACTTGCCAACATGTCATGGTCCATCTTTCTCTCTTTTTACATTTCTTTTAAATTTTTTATACTTTTATCACTATATAATAGTTGTACATATTTTGGGGGTTCATCTGATACTTTGATATAGGTATACAATGTGTGATGATCAAATCAGTGTAATTGCAATATACATCACCTCAAACATCTATCTTTTTAATGTTGGTAATATTACAATTCTTCTCTTCCAAGTATTTTGAAATATAGAATAAATTATTGTTAACTATAATTTTTCCTACTGTGCTATCAAATACTAGAACCTATTCCTTCTATCTAACTGCATTTTTGTACCCATTAATCAACTTCTCTTCATTCCCCCTTCCCTTTCCAGCATCTGACAACCACCATTCTACTCTCTACCTCCATGACGTCCACTTTTTAACTCTCACATATGAGTGAGAATATGTGATATTTGTCTTTCTGTGCCTGGCTTATTTAACTTAAAATAATGACCTTCGATCCCATTCATGTTGCTGCAAATGACAGGATTTTATTCTTTTTATGGCCGAATTTATTCTTTTTATGGCCGTATTCTATTGTGTATATACACCACATTTTCTTTATACAGTCACCTGTTGTTGGACATTTAGGTTGATTCCAAATCTTGGCTATTGTGAATAGTGCTGCAATAAACATGGGAGTGTAGAAACCTCTTTGACATACTGATTTCATTCCCTTTGTGTATATACCCAGTAGTGGGATTGCTGGATCATATGGTGGTTCTATTTTTAGTTTTTTGAGGAACCTCCATATTGTTTTCCATAAAGGCTGTACTACTTTACATTCCCACCAACAGTGTACAAGCACTCCTCTTTCTTCGCATCCTAATCAGCATTTGTTATTTTCTGCCTTTTTGATAATAGCCATTTTATCTGGAGTGAGACGACATCTCAGTGTGGTTTAGATTTGCATTTATCTGAAGATTAATGATGTTGAGCATTTTTTTCATACAGTTGTTGTCCATTGTATGTCTTCAAGAAATATCTATTCAGATCTTTTGCGTATCTTAAAATCAGATTGTTTGTTTGACTATTGAGTTGAGTTTCTTATACTTACTGGATATTAGTTCCTTGTCAGATGAATATTTTTCACATATTTTCTCCCATTCTGTAGATTGTCTCTTCACTTTGTTGATTGTTTTCTTTGCTGTGCAGGCAATTTTTATCTTGTTGTAATCCCATTTGCCAATTTTTGCCTTGGTTGTCTCTGCTTTTGTGGTCTTGCCCCAAAAAATCTTTACCCAGACCAATGTCCTGTAGTTTCCCCAGTGCTTTCTTCTGGTAGTCTTACAGTTTCAGGGTCTACCTTTAAGTCTAACCATTTCTAGTTTATTTTCAAGTTGATTTTGAAAGATCTTTATAGTTTTTATAAACACTTTCTTACTTGGAGTTTCTAGCAGGCAGGAATTACTTCTGTTCCTTCTATCTCCTTCAAATGCCTACATATAATAGAGCTCTACAATAACAGAGGCTTAAAAATTCTCATGAAGTGATTGAACCCTTGTAAACTAAAATCCTTTGAAATAGTCTTCTGAAAGTTAAGAGAGACTTTAATGGTCATCTACACAACAGGTAGAGGCACCTGTACTCCTTAAAGAAAAAGCAGAAGAAGTGAACTCTGAGGTGACTCGGTCATTGCCTCTTCCTAAGCCATCCCTTACCAGATTTGCTGATACGTACACAGCCTCTTATCCTCTCTAGAGTCAGCATGTGTTCTAGTTAAAAATATTTTCCTTTCAGCTCCTCTAAAATTTGGACTCTGTTTATGGCTAATAAATTAAACATGTTTCTCTAGGATGTTATTTAAACCATAATTTGAACCATGGCATTTTGTACAAAAAACAATACAAATGGCAATACTGCTATTTGTGGCAATTTTAACAAGCAACACCCATGTAATTCTCTACAAATTAGTATTTAACGAGAAAATGCAACTGTTTTATTTTTCACATGATCACTTGAACTTCATTCTTTTTTTCATTATAATAAGCCCCTATGTTGTAGAAGACATGATTGTCCAGATAAATTTATCTGTCTCAAAGGCTTACTGATTAAAAATAAAGAACATAAAACATAAAATTAAAAGTTTTGCCAATTTTCAATCACCCAAGCAGCAATCACATTGAAATGAATAATTTGTCAAATGCCTAGAAACCTTTTAGCACACTTCTGCTTATGAAAATTAAATAATGATTTTTGCTAAAGTAATCATTTGAAAAATCTATTTAATAATACAAAGATGATATTTCTTGCCATAAATTACCTAGATCCCTAATGTTCTTAATTTAATGTAATTATTGCATAATATTGGTAGAATTTTCAAGCTAAGGAAATTATTCCTTACATTTTTTTCTACCTATTCCTTCCTTTCCATTTCCTCTGCCAACATCTTATTTCATTCTTTTTTCTTTTGTTCTTAAATGAATGTAATAGCTATGCCATTTGTTTCCTTGGCATAAGTCATGCAGCCCACTTCAAATCACCCTGCAAATTAGTCTTCCAAACAAATTTATTTCAAAGGTTTTCTTGCTTAAATTACATTAGTAACTCCCATTATTTACTCTATACAACCCAAATTCCTTAGCCTCACATTTGAGAATCCCATAATTCTCTCAATTTAGCTGCACCCACCACCACACCTGTTTCTTCCATTCCAGCTGGACACATTTACTTTCTCATGTATTCTTCATCCCTATTTCTGATCCTGATGTAATGCTCTGGGAAGCAGAGCACCATGTAGCTGTCCTTTCCCCCATCCATCCCAACACTCTTTTCTTCCATGGCCCAAAACATCTCTCAGGCTCAGTATGACTTGACATTTGATTTGTAACTCTTGCTGAGTTTTCCTTTTCAGTGTTTAATTTGTAATATTTGTGACCTCAAAAAAAGCTACTCTCTTAATTGTCCATATTTCTAACCTTCCTTAAAGATGATCTGAGATCAAGGGCCACATACCCCATCCTTTCATCTTTCTCTTCCACCCATGCAGTTATGAGCTAAAAAGGCCCAGACCTGGCTCCCTTAATTATTTCTCTAAGCTGTCATTTTCTCATATGTCAAATGGAGATAATAATAGCTCCTATGTCATAATTACTGTGAGGATCAAATGAGAAACCTATAAAAGGTGTTTAAAGCACCTGCTGCTTCGGTAGTAATTAGTATTTTATTTCATATTTTACTATTACTGCTTTATCCCCATCCTCCTCCTCCTTCTCTTCTTCTTCTTTTTTTTTTTTTTTAATTCTATGCAACTTCTTAAGGCCCGGAAGCAGTTTCCAAGAAGATGTGAGAGTGGCGGAGATGTGTTTGGCTGTGGATCTAACTCACTTGCCCTTGCTCTCCACATTTCACTATTTCTTTAAGCCCTGAGCAGTAAGGCCATTCATAACATGAAAGTTTTTAAAAATGAGACTTGGAGTTGAATTTTTGTTTGAAATAGCAAAAACAGACCTTTACCCTGCTTTAGTCTGGCCTATAGAACTGAATAAGCCCTGCTGCAAAAGTTAGTGGATGGAGAATTTGCCATAATTAGATCCCAGTCATTCATGCATGGTGAGTACTGTTTGGATCTCATTAACAGAGATATTGGCATATTGAAAACCATCTTCAGATAAGGTCAAAAAAGCAGAGACTAGGCTGCGCAGGCATTTCAAATGTAGCATTGCTACCTGCTTGGGAAGATCAGAGAGTGACCTTTCATTCCAGACAATTGTACTAAAAGCTGAGCCACTGCTATATGAAATCATCTGCTAAGTCATTTCTACTGTGCCAAAATTTTAGACTGAGCTAATTTAAGATAAACATAGCTCTTTCACAGAGACTCTCTATAGAAAGTTGTTTTTGTCTCTTTCTTCTTTTACTTTTTACTTTCTTCCCTTCCTTTTATTTGCTTGTGATATGAATTTGCTGCTTGAAGTAAAGCATGTGACTCTACCCATTTTTCTGATTTACAAATATATAACTGTCAATATCTCTTCAGTATTTGGGGTATGGTGCACAATTTGAAAAAATGTACCCAGAGTGACCTCCCAGCAGTTGTTTGAATGTGGAATACTCTTCTGAGAAGTTTCAAAGGTATTCATGACTTACAAAAAGACCAAACTACACTGATTGATACTTAGAACACTCCAGAATTTTATTTTAGCCTCTCTCTTAAGTTTTATCTCCCAGAACTTCCTATGGCAAACCCACGTTTCAGTCTAAATCATTCATTCATTCATTCAAGGCATAGTTATTGAACACCTACTCTGAGTCAAGCCCTACCCTAAGTACTGAGAATTTAGTGATAACAGTGCCTGAGCTGGTGGGACTTAGAAACCAGAAAAAGAGGTAGATATTAAGAAAATAAATTGCTAAAAAATTTAATTACAATTGTGATAAGTACAACACAAACATACAGTGTGCAGTGGCAATTTGTAACAGAGCATCTTACCAAGTCTCTGGAGATTAGACTTGTAGAAAATTATGTATAATCCAGACTGTAGTATTTAGTAGGTGTTAGGTAAAAGTAGAATGGGCAATAGGAATGTTTCCAGACTAGATCCACACATCTGAGTCTAAAGATTCTAGGACTGGAACTCTTTCTGACCAAGTCTCTAGTTTTAATCTGATGGGTATTTAGGCCAGTTACCTGGTATACTCTCAAACAGGCTCAAACCCCATTTGGGTTTCTTAATTGATTATTTTTATTTTTATGGATTTAAGGGTACAACTACAGTTGTGTTATGTGGCTATGTCATGTAGTGGTGAAGTCTGGGATTTTAGAGTACCCATCACCCAAAGAGTGTACATTGTACCCAATACCTCATACCCCTCCCCACCAAAAGATAGAGACCCATCTTTTGGAGTCACCAATATCTATTATTCCACTCTATGTGTCTGTTTGTACCCTTTGTTCAGCTCCCAGTTATAAATGACCACACAGGGTATTTGATTTTCTGTTTCTGAGTTATTTCACTAAGGATAATGGCCTACTGTTCCATCTGTGTTGCTGCAAAAGACATGATTGCATTTTTTATGGCTAAGTAGTATTCCATAATGGATAGATACATACATACATAGATAGATAGATAGATAGATAGATAGATAGATAGATAGATAGATAGATCACACATATGCCATATTTTTTATCCAGTCATCTATTGATGACCACTTAGGTTGATTACATGATTTTGCTATTGTGAATATTACTACAGTAAACATATGAGTACAGATGTCTTTTCGATCAAATTATATTTTTTCCTTTGGATAGATATTCAGTAGTGGAATTACTGGATCAAAGGGTAGTTCTATTTTTAGTTCCTTGAGAAATCTCCATACTGTTATCTATAGAGGTTATACTAATTTAGATTCCAACCAACAGTGTATAAATGTTCCCCTTTCTCTGCATCCTTGCCAACATCTGTTGGCTTTGTATTTTTAATAATGGCCACTGGAAGTGGTGTAAGATGGTATTTCAGTGTGGTTTTAGTTTGTATTTCTCTGGTGATTAGTGATGTTGAGAATTTTTTATATATTTGGTGGCTGCTTGCACGTCTTCTTTTGAAAGATGTCTTTTGTACAATTTTAATGTTTTTTTCTTGTTTCAGTTCCTTGTAGATTCTGAATATTAGCAATTGGTTAGATGCATTGTTTGCAAATATTTTCTTCCATTCTTTATGTTGTCTGTTTACTGTTGGTTACTTCTTTTGCTGTGCAGAAACTTTTTAGCTAATTTGTTCCATTTGTCTGTTTTTGTGTTTGTTGCATTTCCTTTTGAGGACTTAGTCATAAATTCCTTGCCTAGACCGATGAACAAAAGACTTTTCTCTAGGTTTTCTTGTAATATTTTCATAATTTCAGGTTTTACATTGGTGAGAGATCAGAGTCCAGATTAATTCTTGTGCACACGGCTCTCCAGTTTTCCCAGCACTATTTATTGTATAGGGTGTCCTTTGCCCAGTGACTATTTTGTCGACTTTGTCAAAGAACAGTTGGTTGTAGATATGTGGCTTTATTTCTGGGTTTTCTATTCTGTTCCATTGATCTATGCATCTATTTTTATAAACCAGTACATGCTGTTTGGGTTACTATAATCTTGTAGTATAACTCAAAGTGAAGTAATTTTTTACCTCTAGCTTTATTCTTTTTGCTTAGAAATGCTTTGGCTGTTCAAGCTCTTTTTTGGTTCCATATGAATATTAGGAATATTGTTTAATAACTATGTGAAAAATGACATTGGTAATTTGATAGGAATTTCATTGAATCTGTAGACTGCATTAGACATTATTGTCATTTTAACAATATTAATTATTCTGATCCATGAGCATGGGATGTTTTATTATTTATTTGTGTCATCTCTGATTTCTTTCATCAGTGTTTTGTAGTTCTCCATTTGGAGATTTTTTACCTCCTTGGTTAAATTTTTTTCTATGTATTTTTTTTTTTGGTAGCTATTGTAAATTGGATTGAGTTCTTGACTTGGTTCTCAACTTAATCATTATTGCTGTATAGAAATGCATATAGATTTTTGTATATTGATTTTGTATCTTAAAACTTTACAGAAGTCATTAATCAAATCTAGGAGGGTTTTGGAAGATTTTTAGCGTTGTCTTGGTATCATCAGCAAACAGGGATGATTTTACTTCCTGGTTTTTAATTTTGATCCCTTTCACTTCTTTCTACTCCCTGATTGCTCTAGCTAGGACTTCCAGTGTCTTGTTGAATAGCAATAGTGAAAGTAGGCATTCTTGTCTTGTTCCAGTTATCAGGAGGAATACTTTCAACATTTCCTCATTCAGCATGATGTTGGCTGTAAGTTTGTCATATATTGTTTTCATTATTTTGAGGTATGTTCCTTCTATGCCTAGTTTGGTAAGAGTTTTAAATCATAAAAGAATGCAGAATTTCATCAAATGCTTTTTCTGCATCTATTGATATGATCATATTATTATTGTTTGTAATTCTGTTTATGTAGTGAATCACATATATTGACTGGCATATGTTGAACCAACCTTGCATCATGGAATAAAACTCACTTGATAATGGTGTATTATCTTTTTCATGTGTTGTTGGATTCAGTTTGTTAGTATTTTCTTGTGGATTTTTGTATGTATGTTCATCAAAGATGTTGGTCTGTATTTTTCTCTTTTGTTGTTGTTCTTGTTTCTTTTCCTGGCTTTGGAATAAGTGTAATGCCGGCTTCACAGAATGAGTTAAGGAGGATTCCCTCCTCCTTGAGTTTTTCAGCCAGTTTCAGGAGGACTGGTATCATTAGTGCAAAAGTGATTGTGGTTTTTGCCATTACTTTCAATGGCAAAAATCCACAATTACTTTTGCACCTAATAGTTCTTCCTTGTACATCTGGTAGAATTTAGCTGTGAATCTGCCTGGTCCTGGGCTTTTTTGTTGTTGCTGTTGCTGGGAGATTTTTTTTACTACTGATTCAAGTTCTCTATTTATTATTGGTCTGTTCAGAATTTCTGGTTCTTCCTGGTTCAATATTTGGAGGTTATATGTTTCTTCTAGAAACTAGAGCTATTTCCTCTAGGTTTTCTAATTTGTCAGTGCATAGTCGTTTGTAAGTTTCTGACGATCTTCTGTATTTCTGTTGCATCAGTTGTAATGACAAATTTGTCATTTCAGATAGTGCTTATTTGAATCTTATTTCTTGGCTAATCCAGCTAGCAATCTATCAATTTTGTTTATCTTTTCAAAAAAAATTTTTCATTTCACTGATGCATTTTTTTATTTATGATTTTTTTGTCAACTTCATTTAGTAGTGCTCTGATGTTTGTTACTGCTTTTCTTCTAACTTTAGGTGTGGCTTGTTCTTGTTTTCCTAATCCCTTGAGGTGTGACATTAGGTTGTTAATTTGAGATCTTTCTACCTTTTTGATGTAGGGATTTAAAGCTATAAATACCCCCTAAGTACTGCTTTTGCTGTATCCCAAAGGTTTGGTTGTTGTGAAGCAGATATTTTAACTTCCATGTATTATTTTGAGAGTCCCACTTAGTATTGATTTCTAGTTTTATTCCACTGTGGTTTGAGAGGTTACTTGATGTGATTTTGATTTTTAAAAATTTATTTAGACTTGCCTTGAGGCCTAGCATACCATCAATTTTTGACTATGTCCCACACACAGATGAGAAGAATATATGTCCTGTAGTAATAGGATAGAATGTTCTGTAAATGTGTGTTAGGTCTTTTTGGTCCAGAGTACAATTTAAATCCAGAGTTTCTTTGCTGATTTTCTGCCTTGGTGATTTCTCTAGTGCTGTCAGTTTGATACTGAAGATCATACTATTATTGCATTGCCTTCTATTTTTTTCTTAGGTCTAGTAGTATTTGTTTTATGAATCTGGGTGCTCCAGTGTTGGATGCATATAATTTAGAGTTGTTATATCTTCTTGTTTAACTGATTCTTTATCATGACATAATGGCCTTTTAAAAAAAAACCTGTAGTGGATTTAGATTCTGTTTTATCTGATAAAAGTATAGCTACCCCTGCTTACTTTTCATTTCCATTTGTGTGGAATAACTTTTTCCACTCCTTTACTTTGAATCTGTAAGTGTATTTATCAGTTAGGTGGGTTTCCTGTATGCAGCCAATGGTTGGATTTTGATTTTTTAATATTTTCCAGCAGCCTATATATTTTATGTGGACCATTTAGTTTGTTTATGTTTAAGGTTAGTGTTGATATGTGAAATTTTCTTCATGGCATAATGTTAATTGTTACCTAATTGTTTTTGCAGTCTTGATTGTGTAACTGCTTTATAAGACTGTGGGTGTTACACTTGCCTGTGTTTTTTATGATGATGAGTATTGCCCATCTATTTCCATGTTTAGAACTCTTTTGAGCATTTCTTATTTATTATAGAATTGATCTAGTGGTGACAAATTCCCTTTCGTGTGTGTGGTGGCAGGGTCTAAGAACAACTTTTTTTTCTTTCCTTTCCTTATGAAGCTTAGTTTAGCAGGATATAAAATTCTTGGCTGGCTTTTTTTTTTTAAGAAGACTGAAAATAGTACCCCAATCTCTTCTAGCTTATAAGATTCCTGCTGAGAACTCTGCTGTTAGTGTGATGGGATTTTCTTTATAGGTGATTAGACACTTCTCTGTGGCCACTTTCGGTACTCTTTCCTTCTGATTGGCTTTGGAAAAGCTTATGACTATAAGCTTTAGTGAGGCTTGTCTTTCAAGGTATCTTGTAGTTCTCTGAGCTTCCTTTATCTGGATGTCTACATCTCTTTCAAAGCCTATTTCAAAGTACATAAATATTCAAACACAATCCCTTAAATATTTCCCTTGAAAGTATGATGATCTCCATGTCTGAATCATGGACTCAGTCATCCCTAACTGTTGCCTATTCTGGATTCAGTACCACCTGCCACTGCTGCAGAACCTCTAAGGGATGCTCCAGGATCCTAAGCTTTCTTCTTCTATATGACATCTTTATGTCCCGAAATTCTGCATCTGGAAGGTCACAATCGCTTCTTTCAAACAACCTTCTCTACCACCTGTCCCCTTGCATTAGTCTGTGTTTCAGGTGTCATGTCTAGGGGTGGTGATAAGTGTTCTCCTGACACAGGTTACTGCAACTGTGGCTTCCAAGTACCTTTCCTCTCCTTAAAAAACCAAAATCAACATAGGGACTTAAAAGATCATCTTTGATGAATCTCTTTCAAATTTTTATTTTGTGAATAGAAGAGACACAAACAGAATCAGTAAAGTATTAGAAGGTATATATATTCCTCTTTTCCTTCCTTTTGTGAACAGTTTATAACTTTCCAAGGGTTTTCAAAGTCATTCTCATCACAACACACTAATGTGCCCCATGTCAGTGACTCCTGAAAGACCATGCTCTTTCCTGAATACCAATCAAATTTTCAGCAATTGTCTCCAAATTGTTTTGCCCCATTCTGAGCAACAACAACCAAACCTTGAAGCAGATCTGGTTTTGGTGGGGATGGTAGTAAATCCTAGTAAATCTCTACATGCAGTAGATATAAAATACAGTCCACAAACTTATATGAACAAAAAATAACAAACTATTTCAATTCCTTTAAATCAAATCAAACCCTGAGCCCTCAGTCTTTTCAAATATAAGTGCAGCTCTTTTTCCCAGGTTGTTTCAAAGATACAGGGCCAAGGAGATCCCTCCATGCATATTACTGACTCACACTAGCTTACACTCTGATGCCCATTGTCCAGTCTACATGGATCCTATAGATCAGATGGTTCTACTTCTGTGCCTATGTAGAATCCAGGAACATTTACCAAGGTCAGAATGTTCAGTCCCTATGTTCCTATCTCCTTAAATAAATCATACACACAGGGCCCTTCTAGGACTTATTTAGAAATAAATCCTTCTAGGGCCCATTATCCCTTGGAGGGACTCACACTAAATAAGTCCTGCTCCCCAGATCCTCCTCTACTTTCATATCAAACTGCTGACTTTGGCTTTAAATAAATTAGTCACTCTTTTCTCATTGATATTGCCAGCCCTATACACAAGTCTTCAACAAGGAAAAAACTTATTAAAGGCTATCTTCAGTGAACAGGGTAGGAAAAATATTATATGATAATATTTTAATAAATTATCTGCTGGTGTTATAAATGACCCATTCATCCTCTTCATTACTGTAGCACACTGTACCTTATTACTTCTAGCCTTGTGATATCTGTGTGTGTGAATATGTTGTGCATACACACGTACGTCTTTATTTTTCTAACAGTTAATAAGATTTTGTATTAGTCCGTTTTCACATTGCTGATAAAGACATACCTACGACTGGGAAGAAAAAGAAGTTTAATTGGACTTACAGTTGCACATGGCAGGGGAGGCCTCAGAATCACGGCAGGAGGTGAAAGGCACTTCTTACATGGTGGCAGCAAGAGAAAATGAGGAAGAAACAAAAGCAGAAACCCCTGATAAACCCATCAGCTCTCATGAGACTTATTCACTATCCCAAGAATAGCACGGGAAAGACTGGCCCCCATGATTCAATTACCTCCCCCTAGGTCCCTCCCACAAGATGAGATTAGGGTGGGGACAGAGTTAAACCATATCAGATTTGTAAAGGCAGTCAATATAAATTCTTTTATAATCCCTCATAATAATGATCATAAAATAGACTCTGAATAACTATTTAAAAAGTGAATGGATATGTGTTTATAAAATAATGCTATTTTAACTTTTAAATGTAGATGATGCTTTCCAAGTAGAAAAAAATAAAACTAAAAAAGCTGATAAAGCAATTCATTTTATCCTAAAGTTGTTTAACTATCAACAAACATCGTTCTAACTGTACATGCTCAAAGTATTAAATGTGATGTAGAGTATTATATATATGACCAAACTGGGTAATAGGCCAAGAATCATTATTTAGAATTAGTAGCTCACTCATTGGGAAGATGTCCTTGTCTCAAGGCTATCAGGAAACCAGTTTACATTCTTATCTCCCAAACCAAAAGATCTTGAATTGTTGTCTAAGACAAGTATAAACAAGATCTAGGTCTATGGACCTAGAAATGTTATACTGCAAGTTGCCTTCCTAAGGACAAACACCATGTCCTTACCACCAAAAGCTAATGAGATGACAGTAATGTGTGGATATATTATGGATTCATTGCACTGACCTTCACAAAACTGCATATTGCTTTGCTTGTAGCTTTTCACAACAAATTTTATATGTCTAGTTCACCCTAGTAGGGCTAGCAAATATCTTCGTTTAGAGAACTGAAATTTGTTTCACATTTAAATCAAGAGACAAGTAACATAAGGAAATATTTCACAGAAACATAAAATTTCTTAAGAGTTTGGGGCGCAATTTTTTCCCTTATTTTATGCTTCTAAACATTAATTATTACAGGGCATTCATATTGAAATACACAACAGGACAAGATGAACTATGTTTAGGCTTCTTAGAAATACATTTGCTTTCATTAAAGAACCGCATTCTTCTTCTATCTTAACCTTAAGTCATCTTGTCACATTGTTAAATTAAGATATTTCCTAAATATTTTAGTGTCAAATAAAACCATCACCCTCATTAGCTTGAGGAAATGGAAAAGATCAAATTGATGAGAAGTGTCAAGAGTTCTCAGTTTTCCATTTTGATTGTGGCAAATAGCCCAGCTCCATGCTAGTCATTAATAGCAAAAGCAAACTTACAATACTTATGTTCACACACATACCAGTATTAGAGAGAGTGTGTGTGTGTGTGTGTGTGTGTGTGTGTGTCTGTGTGATGGTGTTGATGTTTTGAACTCTCCCTTAGGCATCTGGTATTCAAGCTTTCTCAGCATTTTTTACTTGAGAAGAAATCATTTTGGGAAAGCATTAAAAACACAGCAAATGTCAGTGTAACATAAACAACATTCTTAATCCTACAGCAATGTGATTTGGCCCTGGACACCTGCTCTCCAAAAAAAATAAACTGAGATTACATTTTATTTTGAATCCACCAAAATATATTTTTATGTCATTTGCTTAGTAATGGACTAAATATGCAAATCCTTAAGGTATTCATTTCCCTACTTCAATACCAACAATAAAATAAAATCCCTTGATCCAGGCAACAAATGTTAATAAACTTCTCATACGTGGTAATTATTGCTGACCACAAAATTCCACTCCTAGCAGCATCCCAGTAAACAAAAAGTGTTACTAGGCCTATGGAAGAGGATAAATTCTACTGAATAATCATGCAAGAAGGAGATAAGATTGAATACGGAGGAAAAGGGAGTTCTAACAATACATGGGACTTACATTTTAAGGAAAGGTTAGGACAAAAGCATGAGGGCATAACTAATGAATCATTTTGAATTTTATGACTCAAAGTTTGGCTTACAAACTGTATGCTGGAATTGCATTTCCCCACTTCTTTGATGAGGACAAATCTCTTTTTAACTGCAGTGAACATTCAGCAGCTCAACGTATGGCATGATCATTAAATCAATGAGCCAGCTTTTAGAAGCAGCCTTATGATAATGAGCCACTCACAGTTATCTCCCTTTGTAGTACTCAGCCATCATTTTCTTTTACTTTGCTCTTCTGACCTCAGCATCAGTACTTTATTTTACTACTACAAAGAAGATATTTTGAGAGCCAATTTAACCTTTAGCTGCACATTCTCCAACTATGATTTTACCCCAGAATGTCAAAGAATGTTCTTAAAGAAGAAAGCTGAAAGAATAAAAATTCTTGTTCTGTGTTCAACATTTTTCACTGACACTAGATCCTTCATTTGCATAAGTTCTTAGATAACCAAAACAATCAACAAATATTTATTATGCATCAGCTTTACACAAGGCACTGAGGTAGCTACAGAGGGTACACAGATGAATAAATCACATTCTAACCATCTAAAAGCTTAACAGTTGTCCCTCAGTATCCACAGGAGACTGTTTCCAGGACCCCCCCAAATTCCAAAATCCACAGATGCTCAAGGCCTCTATGAAAATGATGTAGTAATTGCATATAATCTATGCACATCCCCCCATATATTTTAAATCATCTCTGAATTGCTTATAACAGCTAATACAATATAAATACTGTGTAAATTGTTGTTCTACTGCATTTTTATTTGTATTCCTACTGTTGTATTGTTATTTATTTATTAAAATATTAAAATATTCTTGATCCTTGGTTGGTTGGATCTGCAGATGCATAGGACCCAAATGTACTATAATTCGAGAATGGCAAATATGTAGTAGACATGCCATTATTCACATCTCCTGGGCCAGTGCAGATATTTCTAATAAATGTGAGTATAATATCCTGCTGATCTCCAGGGTTACCTCGGAGTAACCTTCTCCATGCTTGCAATCAGCATCCAAGATGAAATTTATCTACTACGGATGATCCAAATGAAGACATTGGATAGCTATTAAAGAAAACAACTGACATATAGTATAAGGTGTACTTTTAATGAATGACAGAAATTAAGTGCCATAGAATGGCAAAGGAAGAATCACCCACTAAGGATGGAAAAAGGAATTTTTCCAAAGGATTTAGGACCTCTGCCATGTGGCTTCAAAAGACAAATTGAATTTAGCTAGAGAAAATGAAGGAGAATAGTTCAGATAAGAAGAATGGCAACAAAGACAGAGGCAATAATGAGCAAAACAAGCTTAGGGAATAGTTGAGGGCGGGTTAGCTTGACTAGAGCAAAGATTTATGTGGAGAATAGCAGTAAATACAATTAGAAAGGAAGTTTGGGAGTCAATTGCAAAGGTCCCCAAATGCCATGCTTGGGTGCTTGAGCTTTTATCTACTTATTCAATCCTAACTTGAATTGACTAAAATCCAGAGTAGCTATAATTGGGTTGATAGCTCAAGATACCCAAAATAGAGTTTGAGGTACTTGTTCTCCATTGATCCCTCAGCAGCTCCAATTTCAGCCCTTCTCTACTTTGTTCTGTGTCACAGAATGCTAAGCTCTTTGGAATGTAACCTAGGCTCTTTCTTGCTCTCCAACTTCTAAATGGTTTCAGTAAAGGCGCCAAGAGAAGATCAGAAGGCAGGATGAGAATGCAAGTGTTTATTAAAACCCCCACACCCTCTCTGCTAGGCTGTGATTTTGGCAGTGGCTTGGTTCCTCTATATAAGGTGGCCTCTCATCTACCACTGTATCAGTTTGTTTTCATGCTGCTATGAAGAAATACCCAAAACTAGGTAATGAATAAAGGAAAGAGGTTTAATTGACTCACATTTCCACAGGACTAGAGAAGCCTCAGGACACTTGTAATCATGGTGGAAGAAGAAGCAAATACATCCTTCGTCATGTGGCGGGAGGAAGAAGTGCCCAGCAGAGGGAGGAAAACCCTTTATAAAACCATCAGATCTTGTGATAACTCACTCACTATCAGAAGAACAGCACGAGGGTAACCGTCCCCATGATTCAATTACCTCCCACCAGGTTCTCCCATGACATGGGGGGATTGTGGGAACTATAATTCAAAAGGAGATTTAGGTGAGGACACAGCCAAACTATATGATTCCACCCCTGGCCCCTCCCAAATCTCATCCTCACATTTCAAAACATAATCATGACTTTCCAACAGTCCCCGAAAGTCTTAGCTCACTCCAGCATTTACCCAAAAGTCCAAGTCCAAAGTTTCACCTGAGGCAAGGCAAGATCCTTCCACCTACGAGCTTGTAAAATCAAAAGCAAGTTAGTTACTTCCTACATACAGTTGGGGTACAGGCATTGGGTAAATACACCCATTCCAAATGGGAGAAATCAGTCAAAACAAGGGGGCTATAGGCCCATGAAAGTCCAAAATCCAGTAGGGCAATTATTAAACCTTAAAGTTTCAAAATAATATCCTTTGACTTCATGTCTCACATCCAGGTCATGCTGATCTAAGAGATGGGCCCCCACAGCCTTGAGCAGCTCCATTCCTGTGGCTTTGCATGGTACAGCCCCATCCTGGCTGCTTTCACAGGCTGGTGTTGAGTGTCTAAGGCTTTTCCAAGCCCACTGTGCAAGCTGGCAGTGGATGTACCATTCTGGGGTCTGGAGGAAGGTAGCGTTCTTCTCACAGCTCAACTAGGCAGTGCCCCAGTGGAGACTCTGTGTGGGTGCTCCAACTGACATTTCCCTTCCACACTGCCCCAGTAGAGGTTCTCCATTAAGGTTCCACCCCT
The DNA here is from genome assembly GCF_028858775.2 of Pan troglodytes. Classification (NCBI taxonomy): domain Eukaryota; kingdom Metazoa; phylum Chordata; class Mammalia; order Primates; family Hominidae; genus Pan; species Pan troglodytes. The sequence goes on from NC_072413.2 coordinate 36,748,413, forward strand.
GCAGCAAACTTCTGCCTGGACGCCCAAATGTTTCCATACATCCTCTGAAATCCAGGCAGAGGTTCCCAAACCTCAATTCTTGACTTTGGTGTACCTGCAGGCCCAATACCATGCAAAAGCTGCCAAGGCATAGAACTTGCACCCTCTGAAGCAACAGCCTGAGCTGTATGATGGCCCATTTTAGCCACAGCTGGAGCTGAAACGGCTAGGATGCAAGGCACCAGGTCCTGAGGCTGCACAGAGCATTGAGGCCCCCAGCCCAGGAAACCATTTTTCTCTCCTAGGCTCTGGACATGTGATGGGAGAGGCTGCTGTGAAGGTATCTGACATAACCTGGAGACATTTTCCCCATGGTCTTGGGAATTAACATTAGGCTCCTTGCTACTTATGCACATTTCTGCAGCCAGCTTGAATTTCTCCCCAGAAAATGGGTTTTTCTTTTCTATCACATTGTCAGGCTACAAATTTTCCAAAGTTTTATGTTTTTTATGTTCTGCTTCTTCTTGAACACTTTGCCACTAAGAAATTTCTTCCACCAGATACCCTAAATCATCTCTCTCAAGTTCAAAGTTCCACAAATCTCTAGTACAGTGGCAAAATGCCACCAGTCTCTTTGCTAAAGCATAGCAAGAATCACCTTTATTCCAGTTCCCAAGAAGTTCCTCATCTCATGTGAGATCACCTTAGCTGGACTTCATCGTCCATATCATTATCAGCAATTTGGTCGAAGCCACTCAACAAGTCTCTCGGAAGTTCCAAACTTTCCCACATTTTCCTGTCTTCTTCTGAGCTCTCCAGACTGTTCCAACCTCTGCCTGTTACCTAGCTCTAAAGCTGCTTCCACATTTTTGGGTATCCTTATAGCAGCACCCCACTACCTCCCAGTACCAATTTACTATGGTAGTCTGTTCTTATGCTGCTATGAGGAAATACCCGAGACTGGGTAATTTATAAAGGAAAGAGGCTTAATTGACTTGCAGTACCGCAGGAATGAGGAGGCCTCAGGAAACTTGGAATCATGGTGGAAGGGGAAGCAAATACATCCTTCTTCACCTGGCAACAGGAACGATAGTGCCTAGCAAAGGGGGAAAAGCCCTTTATAAAACATCAGATCTCATGATAACTTACTCAATATCATGAGAAAAGCATGGGGGGTAACCACACCTGTGATTCAATTACGTCCCACAGGGTCCCTTCCATGACATGTGGGGATTATGGGAACTACAATTCAAGATAAGATATGGGTGAGGACACTTCCAAACAATATCAGCCACTAGATCTCTCACCAAGTTCCAATAATTCTACTCCCTCTCCTTGCCCTTTTAGGCATAGAACTGGTAACAGCACCTTGTTGCTAATTGCTAGGTACTGAGGACTAAGCTCTGATTTTCTATCTTGCCCAAATTCCTACCTAGGGGGTCTAGGGAGTCATACCCTACAAACCATAAATTCTCATCAGATGGGTTTTATTTGACCCTATATATTGTGACTTACTTTTCAGTCTGACTCTGGCATAACATTATGAGACACGGAAAAAATATTTAACCCAGAATATATTTCCTTGCCATACCTTAGAATTTTCCTGCAAAGTCTCTTGTGGGGAAAATCCACATCTTATAGAGAATCCCCTTTCTTCTTTGTTTTCTTTCCTTTCTTTCCAGATTCAGGAGAAAATCAACTAAAAGCCAGGCACCCTTTTAGATCCAATAAGAAATATTTTACAATCCGCTCTATCTCTGCATTCTGCTATCTGAGAGATTCCTCTGCACAATAAAACTTGGTCTCCACAATCCTCTATGATAACCTGAACATTCCTTTCCATTGGTCTCAGGTCTTCACATAAACTCAAACAATTGTCAACCAGAAACTGTCTAAATTTACATATAGCCTGGAAGCCCCCACTTTGAGTTGTCTCACCTTTCTGAACAAAACCACTTTCTAAATGTATTTGATTGATGTCTCATGCCTCTCTAAAATATATAAAACCAGGCTATACCTTGACCACCTTGGGCACATGTTCTCAGGATCTCTGATGTTGGCTGTCACCAGCCAACATCACTCATATTTGGCTCAGAATAAATCTCTTCAAATATTTTACAGAGTTTGACTCTTTTGTCAACACTACTTTACCACCTTTTTTAAGTTAGTTTTCTTAACCTGCCACATCTCCATAAATTATCCCCTTTTTAAAGACAGGATCTCTCCTCTTCACTCAGGCTGGAGTGCAATGGTGCAATCATGGTTCACTCAAACTTTGACCTTCTGGGCTCAAGTGATCCCCCTGCCTCAGCCTCCCAAGTAGCTAGGACTACAGGGGCATGCCACCATGCCCAGCTAAATTTTTTTAAATGTCTTTGTAGATACAGAGTCTCACTACGTTGCCCAGGCAGGTCTTGAACTCCCGGCCTCAAGCGATTCTCCCGCCTTGGCCTCCCAAAGTGCTGGGATTACAGGCATGAGCCACCATGCCAAGGATTAGATCTTAAATAGGATTTTGACTGATACAAAACTCAACTCTTTGTTAAAGCATCATCAGCTATATAATAGTAATGTCAGTTTTATTCCAACTTGAACTATTAAGGATTGAATAGCTCTGTATCAAATGATTCACTCCTTTGGGAAGTTCTCCATCCCTTCCCTCATACATGTGTAGCCTGTGAACATCATAAGACAAAATGGAAACTAGGTTCATTCCATTTGACAATGCTAGTAGGTTGGTAACAGAAGCCTATGAAGCCACATCAGCTTCATCAGGAAACATTTTCACAATTGATGAATGATACATGCTTTGGGAACAGTGGGTCTTTTTCGCTTATCTATATTGCCTCATACTTCCAAAATGTTTTCTATATCTGTATGTTTTTTATTGTCAAAGCTCTAGTAAAAATACTAGAAATGTCAGAATCAAGATCCAGCTATGTTAATGAGCTCTGTATGAGTTTCACACTGAAGATCAGCTAATTGGCTGTCACTTTTAGATCACCTGGAAGATCCTAAACTTTAATGATGAGCATTTTCTGGCCCCTGACTGTGACTGACACATGCTCCTTAAGGCCAAAATCTTCTCTAGCCTCTTTCCTTATTAGGGCTTTCATACCTACATCATTTAAGGCAAATAATTTCATGTAGGCTCATGGTCAATATGAGTGAGGATACATGGGGGAAAACTGCCTGACTAGCAACCCAGGTCTTACCAATTCCTGTTTTTCCCATGTGTCTGTTGCTTAACACTTCACTTTCTATGTGAAAATAAAAAGCTATTTTACTTTCTATGTGTTTTTATATAACTTGCCCCATCACTGCATTACTGTTCAATGTCCATGCCTCTAATGCTGCATTGTCTCAGCCAATTTAGGGACCCCCACTGGGAAGACAGTCCAGCCAAATCTTTACAGGTAATAACGTAAGAGAATCTAATACAATATAGCCCTGACTTGTTTGTTGTGATATATCATGTGTCATTTTTCAGACTTTAAGTTTCACTGGGTCCTAACTAGAACAATTTTGAAAGGTTTCTGTTGTCAGAAGTTAAATTAGTTTGTTTGTTGTTTTTTAAGTAGATTAAATTGACTACCACTTGACATTTTTTGGAAAAGAACTCAGAACTTTTCATCCACATTCAAGTCTGATATCTTCTACCCTCTCTTAGAAAATAGATTTAGTACCATCTGGTTTGTTATAGCAAAATGTTGCAGCAGCATTTGACTCCAAGAAAATAGACTCAGAAATCAGAAATGTGAAAAATGCTTTCATAGTTTCTGTTTCCTTCAATGTAATGAAATCCTAGTGCATACCTTTGTAAATTTAGGTCTAAGACATATGAGTCTATCAAAATGCTATCAGGAAGGAATTGGTTTAGTATATTATTGAAGTATCCAAATATTGAGCATTCAGTAGGTATCAAAGAGACTTTAAACAAAATAATTTACAAAGACAAGTCTTATATCACTTGAATTGCTGATGCCTGGATGGGATATATTTTTTATATACCCTTAGTTCTCAGTTCTTCTAATCAGCCATAATAATTGAGCTTGATGTCATACATAAAAAAGTAAGAGTACTTTATGGCATTCACAGAAAGGCCTAACCAAAAAAAAAAAGCATGATACTTAATTCATTTTCTAATTTTCTAATTGATTCTTTATAGAGCCACTTATGGAGACTAATTCCTATTACTTCGAGAGTTTAGGGGAAATGTTTCAATTTTAGTATTTTCTATGTTCTAACAATTTTGTTGGCATGACTAACAATCAACAAATACAGTTACTGTAGGAAATTGTGGCTAGCACTTTTGACACCACTAATGCAATAAGTTAACAAACTATACATGGCGTGTATCTTTACTGCCTGATCACCAGCTATGACAGCTTTTTAAGTCATCCTTATTTATCCTGCCAGCACACTCATCTTCTAGGAGTTGTACATTACTTTATCCAGCACAGGTACAATGCACCTAGAAGAATTTTTTGACAAAGAGTTTGAGGTCTTCTCAGATTGTATCATTCCGCTGAGAACCTTTTATACCTTCTAACTCTGGTGTCATGTTAATGATAACAGGTGGTGTTGGGCTTATCACTTTTAGTATAAACATGCCTTTTAAGCTTAGCATCGTGCATACCATTTATCTAGAGATCTTCTAGCAACTTGACACTTTTAGCACACCTTTGAGCCAAAAACCCATAAATGCTGGAAAATATTCATCTATATGTATCATTCTTTCTCAAAGATGGCACTACTGGGAACGTCTTCAGTACAATTGAGGGAAAAAAGATAAAGCAAAGTATCCTGTGCTGTGCTGTCTCTTCTTACTTGTAAATCTTCTAAGTGACAAATTTTGTGTTAAGAGTGTGATTCTCAAAGCTGTGAAATGAAGGGGCAGAATTACCCATGCAGAGTAGATGTTTAATAAATGTTTGCTGGTTAAGTGATGTGATGATATAAGAAAGAGATAAATAAATTGTATTAGTTTCCTAGGGATGCCCTTACTAAGTATCACAAACTGAATAGCTTAAAACACAAGAAATTTATTCTCTCATAGTTCTGGAGGCCAAAAATCCAAAATCAAGTTGTCATCATGGCCATGGTTGCTCTGAGACTCTGGGTAGAATCTCTCCTTGCTTCTTCCCAGCCTCCAGTGATAAACATCAAATCTTGCTATGCCTTGGCTTCCAATCTCTTCCTCTGTCATCCTATGGTATATTTCCATCTTCACATGGCATTTTTCCTCTTCCTAGAAGGATATCAGTCATATTGGATTAGAGTCCACTTAACGACCTCTTCTTTACTTGATTACATCTGCAAAGACTCATTTCTAAATGAGGTCACATTCACAGGTACTGGATGTTAGGACTTCAATTTATTTTTTTTCTTGGAGAGGTAGACACAATTCAACCCCTAACACAAGGGCACAGGGATGCACATAGAACAGAAACATTCCTTAGAGCATTTCTGAAAATAACTCTTAATACTGGTATTTTAAATGCTATAATACTTTCTAAGTCCAAACATTTGAGTTGGGTCTCTGAAGTGTTCCTTTTGTTATCCTTATTTCCTTAATTTCTACTTTTTATTTCATTTTTCATACTTTCTTCTGATAATGTTTTCAAATCATCAATATCAATTTAGTTTCCAACTGCTCAAATTTCTGCAACTTATGGATCTTCTGATGACCCATAAGCAACTACTTATTTTTGTGTTCTCTGTTGCAAAGGGGTATCAAGTTACTTAGGCACAAAATGAAAGACCATACCTGTATTCTTGCCTCCATTAAAAATCATCTTGGATATTATATGTAATAAATATTTTCTACTAATCCCAATCCTGATGCTAATGTTAAATGCAAATGCTATGTAAAAATCGGTAACCCAAATCCTTTATATTGTCCTCACTCTTGAATTTGGTATATGCTATTGTAACCACCTGGATGATCCAATCACTCCTTGAATAAATATTAATTGAAATTCTAGGCCCAGCATGGTGGCACATGCCTGTAATCCTAGCTACTTGGGAGGCTGAGGCAGGAGAATCGCTTGAACCCACGAGGTGGAGGTTGCCCTGAGCTGAGATCACACCACCACACTCCAGCCTGGCCAACAGAGCTAGACGCTATCTCAAAAGAAAAAAGAAAGAAATTCTAGCATACCCAAAGTCAGAAAGTCAGATTTGCTATCTGTACTTCAAAATTCATTGCTCTTTTTCCCAGGTAGCCTAATTCCATTAGACATACTCATTTTTTTTTCTAAATAAATCAAACCAGAAGATTTAAAGCCATTGTGGGCTCTTTTGTCCTCAACATTCAATTAATCTCAAGCACACAATGCAGTACACCTCATACACACACAAACACAAAATAGTAACTATGGATGATGATAGATATGTTAAGTTTATTCTCGTAATCATTATGCAATGTATATGCATATCAAATCATCATGGTGTCCACCTTGGAGATATATAATTTTTATTTGTCAGTTGCACCTCAATTCTCCTACATTACCATAAGCTTTTCGGTAACAAAAATCATACTGTAATCACCCATGGGTCATAGATCAGGGTCTTGCACATAGATTATTAAATCAACTGAGGAGTACATCATGAAAGAAAAAAGAAACAAGATACTACAAACTATGTTACAATTTTTAATACCACAATATTATATAATATTTAATACCACAATATTATAAGAATAATATTGTGCTACTTAGCTCCCTTCCTCCCTGACTACTATCCCTACAGTCTTTTGAATATAATAATTCTGCTCACAAAGTCTTTCCTTTGCTTTCCTGAGGTACTTCATGATCACTGAAAAAGTGTCAGTTGGGAATTCTTGCAAGGTTGAACAGTCCTATGACTGTTACTCTGGCCATTAAGCAATGAAAGTGGCTGCTGAAATTCACTATTTGGCTAACCAACTATTGTTCTACTAACCAGAGCACTATTATCTTAAGGATAGTTTAGTACAGTAGCCTTGAGAAAACTCACAAATAGTATCAACAATGTCTGAGTCTTTGACAAACTTCGAAAATGACCCACTGCCAGGCTCAACCTTAATGTATCACAGAGGCAGCCAGAAATGGGTAATTTGCAGTAGAGGATTGTCCTATATTTTTAAAATTTATTTTACCTTGTGCCTGTATCTATTCAGTTGTTCTTGATTTGTGTTTCTGGATATCTGACCATATTCCACACTTTAAATATTAATTGGGAATGCCTGACAAGTGTTTCAGAGATTCTGTCTCTTAGATCTACTTTACAACCTCTTTCTTACCAAGCAATCCAGTTGAAAAGGAAACCCAGATGATGTATTTTGGCATCCATTTGCTAACAAACAAGTACCCTGTCAGACAAATAAAAGAATAAAATATTTTCATGAAGCATGCTGCCAATAACAGCCTATGCTGGCTTGCTTTTCTTACCATTTTAAATGTCTCCTAATCTGTTCCACTATGTAAGAGGCACAGCAATGCATTACTTAGCCCAGTTCAATAATTACATTTGAATGGCAATTTAGAGCTATTAAAGAATTTTTGCATTTTTATTTTATTCCATTGTCAAAACTATTCTATCACTCAGGATTAAATCGTGATATCAGAGCTACTACAAATATTACAGAAATAAGAGGGTTTGTATAGAAATTAACATTTAGAAAAATGTGGTAGGAATGGGGCAAATGAAAATCTACAAGGGAGAAATAGGAGGATTTGAGAAAATAATCATTAGCCATGCCAGCCTGAAGTGCTAACTCAAGTAGACAGTAGGAACTTCAGGGAAATTCAGCAACCATGCAGATTTTATGGACTGTCTACATCTTCTAGGAAGCTTCTACTCTGGAGAAGTTGCTGCCTCTGGAAATCATCACCTTTGTGGGCCTGGAACCAAGTGCCTGGGACCTAGGACCACAGTTGATCAGCTGGGCCAGCAGTCAGGAAAATGAGCTGAGTACAAGCAGCAAAAGAAGGATGACATCCTGAGACCCACCAGACACCTCTGTCAGTCCACCACTGTGTTTCTTTCCCTCAAACTTCCAAGGTAGCTCTGCTTCACTTACACCTTCCAGATCTCATGTGAGTTCTTCTTTTGGCTCATAGTCACTTGGAACCATACAGGAAAAGTGATTCAAGTAAAGGTAGTTGCCAATCTTGGACAGAAGTAGCAATGCTACGTAGACACTGCTGTGCTAAGAGGTCAAAGTGAGATGCTATTAAGCCCATTCTAAAAGTGAAGAAATTAAGATATGGCTTACTTAAAGTTACCTGGCTAAGAAGCAATAGATTCAGGCAAAAGATTTGAAAAACTAAATCATGAAAAGAAGAAATCCAAATGGCTAATACATACATTTTCTATCAATGAAATGTAAGAATCAGATATCACTATATACCCAAGGTAGAAAAAGTTAAAAATTCTGACCATACCAAGTGTTGCTAAGGATGTGGAGGAAGGAAACTGTCAATCACTAATGTGAGGAATATAAATAGACACAACCACTTTGGGAAACAGTTTGGCATTATCTAGAAAAACCAAACATGGCCCGACACGATGGCTCATACCTGTAATCCCAGCACTTTGGGAGGAAGAGGCAGGCAGATCACTTGAGCTCAGGAGTTCAAGACCACCCTGGGCAACATGGCAAAATCTCATCTCTACCAAAAAAAAGAAAAAATACAAAAATTAGCCAGGTGTTGGTGCCTCGTGCCTGTATCCTGTAGTCCCAGCTACACAGGAGGCTGAAGCTGAAGAATTGCTTGAGCCCAGGAAGTGGAGGTTGCATTGAGCCAAGATCATGTCACTGCATTCTAACCTGGATGACAGAGTGAGATCCTGTCTAAAAAAAGAAGAAAAGAAAAACCAAACATACCCTATCGTATGACTCAACAATCTCTGTCCTGAGTAACATACCTAGAAAAATGTGCATACCATATATATGTGTGTGCATAAAATCATGTGACGTATGTGTCATATGTATGGTATATGCATAAGAGAATGTTCACAATGGTATTATTTGTATTATTTTAAAACTGAAAACTACCCAAATGTCCTTGTACAAAAGAATAAATTCTGACATATTCATTCAATAGAACACTGCACAGCAAGGAAAATGAGTGAACTAGAACTACATACAAAGAACATAGATTAATGTTATAAATGTAATAAAACAACATATGCAAATCAATAAGTATGATTCATCACATAAACGGAACTAAAGATGAAAACCACATGATTATATCAACAGATGCAAAAAGTTTTTTGATAAAATTCAATATGCTAAAAACTCTCAATAAACTAGGTATTAAAGGAACATACCTCAAAATAATAAGAGCCATTTATGACAAACCCACAGCCAATATCATACTGAATGGGCAAAAGCTGGAAGCATTCCCTTTGAAAACCGGAGCAAGACAACGATGCCCTCTCTCATCGGTCCTATTCAACATAGTATTGGAAGTTCTGGCCAGGGCAATCAGGCAAGACAAAGAAATAGACTAAGAAGCTTCTGCACAGCAAAAGAAACTATCAACAGAGTAAGCAGATAATGTACAGAATGGGAGAAAACTTTTACTGTGAATTGGACAAAGGTCTAATATCCAGCATCTGTAAGGAACTTAAACAAATTTATGAGGAAAAATAACAAACAACCCCATTAAAAAGTGAGCAAAGAACATGAACAGACACTTCTCAAAAGGAGACATACATGCGGCCGACAATCATATGAAAAAAAGTTCAACATCACTGATCATTAGAGAAATGCAAATCAAAACCACAATGAGACACCATCTCATGCCAGTCAGAATGGCTATTATTAATAAGTCAAAAAATAACAGATGCTGGTGAGGTTGTGGAGAAAAAGAAATGCTTATACACTGTTGGTGGGAGAGTAAATTAATTCGACCATTGTGGAAGACAGTGTGGTGATTCCTCAAAGACCTAATACAGAAATACTATTCAACCCAGCAATCTCATTACTGGGTATATACCCAAAGGAATATGAATTGTTCTATTATAAAGACACATGCACATGTATGTTCATTGCAGCACTATTCACAATAGCAAAGACATGGAATCAACCTAAATGCCCATCAATGATGGACTGGATAAAGAAAATGTGGTATATATACACTGTGAAATACTATTAAGCCATAAAAAAGAATAAGATATTGTGTCCTTTGCAGGGACATGGATGGAAATGGAAGCCACTACTCTTAGCAAACTAACTCAGGAACAAGAAAAAAATATATAGCATGTTCTTACTTATAAGTGGGACCTAAATTATGAGAACATATTGACACACAGAGGGGAACAAAACACACTGAGGCCTATTGGAAGTTGGAAGTTGGGAGGAAGGAGACGATCAGAAAAAATAACTAATGGGTACTGGGCTTAATATCTGAGTAATGAAATATTCTGTACCACAAGCCCCCATGACACATGTTTACTTATGTAACAAACCTGCACATCCTGCACATGTATCCCTAAATTTAAAAGTTAAATATATATTTAACTTTATATTATATATTATATATAATAAAACAGTAATTATACATGTAATGGATTAGATTCTCTAATTAAAAGACGGAGATCCTTCCCACATTAGTCTTTAAAAAGTACTAGGAATATAACATCTGTAAAAGACACACCCCAAAATGAGAAAGTATGAAAATGATACCCTAGGCAAAAAACGAAATTTTTAAAAACAGTAGGAAACATGAAACATGACAAAATTCAAGGCAAAGATCTTAAAGGAGTAAGAGACAAAGTAAATACTTGTAAAAGGAGCAAGAGCTGATATAACAATCATTAACATATATTTACTTAAAAATGTAGCCCTAGAATATGTAAAACAAAACTGACAAACCCTCAGAGAGAAAACAGATTGATCGACGGCTTTAGGTGGAGATATTCACACTTTCTTTAAAAAATAAACAAGCCAAAAAAATTAGACAAAGACATAGAAAGTCTAAATAATATTAACTGCTCTAAATGTCATATTATCTTCCTCCATCTAATTGAAGATAATTCTCTTCCCAATTTTTTAAAGTCAAAAGTGCAATTACCATTAATTTCAATGAGAAAAAAATACATTTCTTCTTGGACACCCAATTTGACATCCATTTTTGTTAAAAACAACATCAAGTCACATTAAAATGGGCATAATGACTTTAATAGTTAACATCATTTACAGTAACCAAAGTAACAAGTCATTTTCCCTACAATAGTTACTCTCAAATATGTATTAGTCTCATTGGTCTACTTTCTTTGTTTTTTTTTTTTTTTAGAGCTTATGTGTTTTCCTCTCAGACTATGTTCAGTAATAAAATACACATAATATTCAATGTTTGTGCAATTCAAATCTCATGCGAAAAACCTAGGACAAAACACATCCTTGAATCCTTGAATCAATACATTTTTATAATGGACAAAATTATCACTAACCTCACAGACCTGCACAATGTTTCAAACCTCACACAGCTCAGCTATATACAAAGCAGGTAAAGTCCCTTTTGGTCCTTATACATCCAATAAAATGCCTAGTAAACCAAAGTAGAAAATATTAAAAGAAATTCTTTGTAAAACTGATATTCTCAGATCCCAAATGACTGTATTGTGTCACTATAAGTCACTGTAACAGAGTGTACAAATTCTTTTCAGACATATAGGAAACATCCACAAGAACCGACTCTGCCTTGGTATACCACCTAGATCTCCTTTACTGTGTTAGGATACCCATACCCACCTGCTGTAGATTTGGGCTGCTTATGGCTCATATCTGTGCCCTTGTCAGCAGGATTGTTCTTAGCCGGCAAGAGTCACCTTGCCTAAATATGCTTGGGAGGTCATACTCTCCCCCCTCACCCAAAGGGCCAGGATAGCTGTCTGATGTAAGGATGTAACACCCGCCACCTTGCTTTTGGGAAGGACAATTTCTAGGACAAAACTAACATTCCAAAGGTCCCTGTGAGATCAGACTAAGGCTAAACTTCTCCTAAAACACATCTGTGCTTGTCTGCTTCTTCTGATCTATTCTGCTTCTGTCACTCCCTTACAGCCTTCTCTGGAGAACATTCCCTTTTAAATAACTTGCACAAGAATCTCACGCATCTAGGAACCTTACCTAAGACAGGCGATACCAGGAGTAGACCTACTGCTGATGCAGAACATAAAGCTGGATATGGGAGAATTTTTCAATAGTAAGACAGTCTCCTTGATTCAAGATTTGATACCATGGGAAGGAACTCTGGAGTTGGTTTGAATACACTGAGATGGCTCTTAGATGCTTGAAAAACTGATGATCCACATTAAATGTATGCCAGAACTGCTGTGATAGATCGTGGAGGAAGAAATCAACAGATTCAAGGAAGTGGGTGTGCTAATAGAATTGATCTATCATATAAAATATAAAATCCAAGGTAATAAGGAATACTCTGGTTAGGGGTCACTAGCATCATCAAGAAACTCAGAAATTGCCATTCTCTGGAGACCAGTACTGATAGAAACACCACTGGAGAACTTGGGTCCCCAAGTTAGCTAATAAGGAACTTGCTAACTTCCTTATTAGCAATAAGGAAGATAGGAGTCCAAAATAGGAAAAGCCATAAGGCAGCACATAACCATCATAGACAAAAAGGACATAATTATTAAAATGGACAAGTTAAAATGGCAGCCAAGAGTGCCTGACTCACAGGGGTCTATGGATATGACGCTTGGACATTTGCTATGTATTTCTAGAGGCAAGATAGTAGGATAGACAACATGATATTGCATAATATAATCAAAAAAGATCCAAAAGGATGAATAAAAGGCTGAGGTCACCCTTGCATGAAAAGTCACAATTCCTTGTCTTATTTCCAGATATCAGCCATTTCTCTGACCCAGAACCCATCTACTGAAAGAGAGCCTATTTCCCTTGACCTTGAGGAAAGGCCAGAAATACCACAGCAAATCTACAAAGTAGTGATTCCTCCAGTCTTTCCACCAAAAGGAACTATGGCCATTTACTTGGTTGACCATACACTGGAGAAAGGGAACATTCAGCTCTTTCACATTATCTGTTTAACCCCATATCAATTCATTGTGAAACCCTATCATTAATCTGTAACTTCACCGGTGAATTCTACCAGACATTTAAAGAATAATGTCGATTCTACACAATTTTTTCAGAAAATTTAAAAAGAATACTTCCCAAGTCATTTTACAGATCGACGAAATTATCTGCCAGATATCAAGGACAGAATTATCCTAAAATCAAAAATACACACTAATATCTGGGGGTTCAAAGCTCCATTATGCCCCACCCCCTTAGAGTACTCTATATAGAGAGTAGGAGTGTATAGAAGTTGGGTAATAAATATGGCCTAAGGCCGTCATACGATAGGTCCACTGACACACCTGGTGGTATTTTCTCAGTTTCCAAATGGGCAATCAAATTGGATGTACTTAGACATTTGCACTACCCTAATAAAGATTACTTTGTCTGTTAATAAAACTACTATACTAGTGAATGTGAAGCAGAAGCCCCTGAAATTGCTTCTCCTCACTCTCAACCAAGATAGTAAACCACGCGTATATTATATCCTAGGTAGAATTGCAAACATTAGCCTACCCTCGAAAATGTAAACAATGCAGGGATGATGATTCTCATCAGTCCCATTTAATCCACCAGTCTGTTCCCTGAAAACACCAGTCAGGATAACAGCAGAAGACAGTTAACTACTGCCATTTTAACTAAATAGGAGCCTCAATTGCAGTTGATGTCCCAGACATGATATCATTACTAAAATAGATTTTTAATGTAGCTTCTGTTATGTCCCAGTTGAGTTGGCAGATATGTTCATTTCCATACCCATCATGTAGGAAAATCAAAAACAGTTCTTACTCTCACGGGAAAAACAACACTGTGCATTCGTTCTAGGGCTCTGTTTGCTCTCCTGCTTTTGGTCACATTCTCTTCCCTAACATGAACACACAAGGACTAAAAAGAAAAATAACTAGGATTGTATCTTTCTCTTTCCTTGGGTGACATTATTTTCAGGGTAATTTGTTGGCTAATACAAGAAAGTAACATGAGTAAGACAGGATACACTAGGATTCCTCGGTCATTTCTATACCTTAGACAACTTTTGCCTTCTTTTTACATTTAAAGCAGGTTCTTATACAAACAGAAAGCAAGGCCACTTGAAGCTGTCAGCACCCCCACTTATTCAGCTGTAGGTGTGTCATGCTTGCCCTGTGCTTGTTTTGAGTCTCACTGAACTCCCACACATCGTGGATTCACCAGAACTCTGTGCTAATGGAAAATCAAAACATTTTATGCAAATGAACTATCAAAAATAGTGGACCCACATATTTCATTCTTCTTCTCTGGTCTCACACACATCCATTGCCCCATCAAACATCACTTACACAACTTAAGTTCAATGGTAAAATTTTTAAGAATTCTGAGATGGCAATGGCAGAACATGACACCAAGCACAAGTTTCTTCTGAGTGTGAAACCTTATGCAACTGCTCAAGTCACACACCCATGAAAGCCAGGACTGCCAACATGATATTCTGTGGACACTTTCAATAAATGAATGCATTTCATGAAGGAAAATAAGAAATGCATATTAGTATAGCAGTGAGATATTTTCATGTATCAAGCTCTCAAACTCATTTTTTTCAATGATAATTCCTGTCGTTGGAGTTATTAGACCTCCGTGGTAGATTGTTTCTACATTTCTGGTATAAAAATTCTTAGTGAGGTTCATCTTCTTTAACACAGCAATTGTACTTATGAAAACCCAATGTAAGAAAATATAAGTTGCAAGCACAGATTCATAATGGAACATGTTCACTGCAGCACCATTTTTAAGAAGGAAAAATTGAAAACAACTTTAATGCCTAAGAGTGGGGCACTAACCAGAAAAAGTTTCATATTTTTATATGATCAAATATTAGGCCATCATACAAAAGCATTTGTATGAAATATATTTGGTGTCATGAAAAATGCCTCACATTATTTAATAAAATGGTAGAAAATTATATACACATTAGGGTCGTGTGTGTATGTATGTACACATATACGACTAGAAGGAATTCATCAAAACATTATTAGTACTGATATTGGCAGAGGAATTATAGGTGATTTAGCTTCTTTATGTTTCCCACTTTTTTCTTCTGCCGCCCTTAATTTCTTTTGAAAATTAAAAATGTGTATGTATGAAATACCAATCAGAGGAAAGTCTTCAAATTAATTCTAAGCATTTTTAGGACTTTATTAATATTGTAGAATGCATTCATCTGTGTCTGGTACATTTTGCATAATTTGTGTTTCTGTTCATCCCTTCAATTACTTCATGAAATCAATTGCTTTTAGTTCACGCTATTGAGCCCACGAGACAGATATAGAACAGTGTGAAGGTAATGATGGTTATATTGATGACAAAAAAGAGCCAAACACTCAAATGGCTTGTATCTTTGTGGTTTTTTATTTAGGTACAAAACTAAAATTTCAATTGATGCTTGAGGCTTTAGCCCAACACTTCTTATCCTGTCTCTCAGTAAGATGAGATCTGGCACAACTGATTCAGTTAGGTACTTGAAATGCTGCAGAAATGGCCTTAAGGATGCTATTGCTGCTATTGTACACAATTATTTCCTCATTAATTATCATTATATTTTCATAGAATTTTAAGTAGTAGTTATTCTTGCATATTTTGTAGTTTTGCTTATATTACAAGTTTAACAAGAGAAATACACTATCACAGATTGATCAATACTTGAATATTCATGACAAAAACACATACATTCCTATCAAGAAAAGTCTAAATAGTCCTTTCTAACTCTGTAATTAAAAAAGAGAAAAGCAATGAATCAATTATTTTCATTTATTTGAACCAACATGGGCAACCGCCTACAGAAAAACCATTTATAAATTATTTTGTAAAGTGCTTTAGCATGTATTTGAACTTTCTAAGAAAGAAAGAATGCATCATTGCCTCTTCCCTAAATAGGTAATTATTTCAAGGGAAGAGATTCACACCGAAAATATTTAGGTCAAAATGACCTGTCCTTTCCTAGTCTGATTCAACTCGCACAGAGTCTATATCCTTACCCCACAGCATCTGCCTGCATTGCCACTCTGAGCATCGAGCATCAGGAGTTAACATCAACCTAAGATTTTCAAGGTTGGAGGTAGCCTTGCAAAGACATTGAGTCCATTGGTTCTCAAATGAGTCTGTTTACATAATCATTTTAAGGGTTTTCTGTGAAATAAATAAAATAGAGACAAAATAATATATTTCACAAAGTTAATTGTATTCAGTTTGAAGTCATGTGCTTTAATCTTAGAAAATATCCTTTTAACTTTTTTGGTATTAAAAATATCCTCTTTTATTGAAAGGTAATAAAAAATTAGGTGCCTTTTTTCTTGTTAATGTTCTTACTGAAAAAATTGATGACTCAGCATTGATTTTCTTGGAAAACTGACTGCTTCTGAATATCTAAAGTCTAAGACCAAGTAAACAAGCATAAGCTTGTTTTTTGCATAAGCTTGGAGCAGCTGGTGAGAAAGAAGTACTTGTGGGGTATGGTAGCCTGTGAGCAGCTTTGAAGCAAATGGATAGTGTAAACCAAATATTATCTGAGACAGGTCTCAATCAATTTAGAAGTTCATTTTGCCAAGGCTAAGGACATGGCTGTGACACAAACTCAGGAGGTGCTGACAACACGTGCCCAAGGTGGTCAGACTACAGCTTGTTTTTTTTCACTTTAGGGAAACATAAGACATCTATCGATACATGAAAGATTATGTTGACTTGTTTCAGATAGGTAGGACAATTCAAAGCAGAGGCTTCCAAATCATAGGTGAATTCAAAGATTTTAGTTTATCTGAAGACCTGGAATCTATAGAAGGGAGTATTTGGATTAAGATAGGGGTTGTGGAGACCAAGGTTCTTATTATGCAGATGAAGCCTCCAGGTAGCAGGCTTCAGAGATAATAGATTGTAAATGTTTCTTATCAGATTTTTAAAAGTGCCAGACTCTTAGTTAATTCTCTCCTGCATCGGGAAAAGACGTTGGAAAGGAATGCGGGTTCTCTACAGAATGTAGATTTTTCCCCACAAGAGACAGGTTTGTTAGGCTATTTCAAAATATGTCAAAGAAATTTATTTCGGGTAAAATACTTCCATTTCTTTAAGGGCCTGCTATCTGTCAAGTGATGCTATACTAGAGTCAGGCTGGAATTGCTACAAAAAGTCTATTTCATCAGTCTTAATATCTGTTTTGATGTTAATGCTGGTCAGCTGTGCCTGAATTCCAAAGGGAGGAGGGTATAATGAGGCATGTCCAACCTCCACTTCTCATCAGGGTCTTAACTAGTTTTTCAGGTTAACTATGGAATGCCTTTAGCCACAAGGAGCAGTCATTCAGTTAGTTGGGGGGCCTAGAATTCTATTTTTGGTTTACAATAGGATTGAAAAAATCTGTGTAATCTTAGAGAAATTATTTAACCTAGTTGGGTAATTAATTTCTTTGCTTATACCTGCTGAACTAATGTTACCTTTATCTCAGGTTGTTGTAAAAGTTAGACAAAGTAATGAGTGGTTAGTTAACTCTTTAATCTCTCAAAGCAAATGTCACCATCTCAGAAAAGCCTCATTTGTTCCACCCTATCTAATGTGCAGTCTCTTTTCACCTACCTACCTGACCATTCTCTATTCCATATAAGGGTACTTATCACCATGGATTTATTTTTATTTCTTTGTTTACTGTTGTTGTTTATTGTCAGTTTTCCCAACCAGAATATAAGAGTCACAAGAGCAGGGACCTTGTCTATCCTATTCCCACTGAACCTCCTGCAAGGAAAATATTGGCAAAAACATCACAGTACCCAATAAATATTTATTAAATACGAATGAATATAAAGTGTTTGACACAAAAAAGACTCAATAAATGTTAGTTCCCTTCTTTCTGACTGAGGGAAAATCTGTCTCCCTAAAATGTTACATAGGCCTTCATCCTCCAAGGCCATGTCTCCTTCTCCAAACATACATTCCCCAGTAAGAAGTAATTCTTTAGGTAACTGTTATTTGATAAGGTCATCTTTATTTCAGAGTTTGCTACAATTAAAAATGATGATGTGATGACAACCTCAAGTTGGGCATTAGATGCAGATTTAGTTTACTGAATAAAAAGAATGCCTAATCTGGGGGATTCATACAGATTGCCAAGGAAATGTCATTTAAAGCCTTCCATTTTAAGACTATGTTCAGTACCTGGTAATTGCTTGTATTAATTTGCATTTCAATCAGTATTGAAAAAAATCTCACTAGGCAGTGGCCTTTAGCTAAATTGTCTTATTCTGTTAAAGCTAACATTAATGAATAAAATGTTTAACTTATCACAAACACACCAAATGCTAGTATTAGAAAAGGGAAAGAAGGAGAGAAGGAAGGAAGGAAGGAAGGAAGGAAGGAAGGAAGGAAGGAAGGAAGGAAGGAAGGAAGGAAAGAAGGAAGGAAGGAAGGAAGGAAGAGGGTGGGAGAGGTGGGAAGGAGGGAGAGAGTGGGGGAGGGAGGATACTACTGAGCAAAAAGCAAAATCACAAATAAGAAAGTCAAAGGCTTCAGAGTCAGTCTCTACACATCAACACATCAGAAACGAAGGCCTCAAGGAAGGCTTTTATACACCTGAGATGCCAGAAATAGTCTTTTCTGAGGAGGCTGAGGCACTAGCCCAACAGAGAAGTGTTTTTCATTGTCTTTCTTTCTTTTTAAACTCATTTACTATTTAGATTAAAGAATAGTGTTTTCCAACCATAATGCAAACATAGATATCTGGGACAAGAATACAAGAGTCTGAGTCAGACAATCCCTGTCTTAGTCTTGATTGTCATCTATCACTCACTCCAAGTACTCACTTAGTGTCTTGTATATCAGAGACTGGCAGCCATTAAAACTCAGTTTGTCAAAGCTCCAGCTCTTTTCCCTTGACAGGAAGAGTGTCCAATGCAGCTGTGGGAAGTGGTGGGAAAATGGACCAGGTAGTTGGTGGAAACACAAGCCAAGACTTAGTATGTCTATGTCTGTTTAGCACAGCACTAGAAGATATAAAAGATATTTAGACTTCCAGTTTGGGGTCCAATATGTAAAATGTTTGTAAATTATCATTTCCATCCTTATGACAAGAAAATGATGGGGGAGAAAAAAAACAAAACAGAAATTCAGTGACTTTTCTTGGACCCATTGGATAACTGAGGTCACAGGAGATCTAGGCAGATCCAGAGAGATGCAAGTGAGATCTGCTCACCTGGACCAGAAGCCACTGGGGCCATAAACTGGTAGGAAAACTTGAATGGTAATTTTGATGTATTTCTGGAGGATGAGTGTGGATTAGCTTGAGAGTGAGAATATCCTGGGGACTGCAAGTCTTAAAGAGCCCTTTCATGGGTTTTGCCTCTAGGAATGCTACCAGGTTCTCATGGTCAAGAGCCAAGAAAGATCACCTTCTGGCTATAGCAAGGGGAAGGGAAGAGTAACCACTGCAAAATATGCCTACACGTTCTATATAACAAAGACCTATTCACCAGAGGGAAAGACTTTGCCAGAGGCTTATCTCATCTAGAATAAGGGCATTTTCTCCCACTACAGCACCCTCTAGCATTTATCTCACTTAAGGGGGTGGGTAGTGGGTGAGCTAAGAAACCCTCGAGAAGGTCACAGTCCAGAGATACCTGCCCACTAAAAGATTGAGATTTAAAGATAAGATAATGGCAAACTTCCTTTCCCCCATAATTTACCACCACAATGACAGGGCTCCAGTAAAGCAACAGGGGATTCAGCTAAAAGAGGTGCAAGAATCAGACTCTTTTTAAGGAGTAATTTTTAGGAAAAACAAAAGACAACAGGAGAGACAAAAACAAGGATGCTAGAAAAGTTGAAGCCTCTGGTACCTACAGCTACAACAAATTCCAACACAGTTCAATTACTAGCCAAATTGGCAGAAAAAACTCATACTAAAGGTTCATTTCCCTTAGTTCCCATTACCCAATATATCATGGCCAGATTTCAACAACCACATTACAAGGTGTGCTAAAACACACACACACAAAAACATGCTGTGAAGAAACAAAGCAAACATCAGAATCAGATTCAAATGTGAAACAGATGTTGGTAATATCAGGCCTGAAATTTTAAATAATTATGATTATGATTAATATGCTTAGATCTCTAACAGGTAAAAGTAGACAACATGCAAGAACAGAAGTGTTATATAAACAGAGAGATGAAAACATTAAGACAAATAAAAAGGAAACACTAGAAATTGAAAACACTGTAACAAAAGTTAAAGAATGCCTTTAATGGGCTCGTCAGCAGATTGGACATGGCTAAACAATCAATGAGATTAAAGACGCATCAATAGAAACTCCAAAACTGAAAAGCAAAGAGAAAGGAGAATTAAAAAAGAAAATAGAATACAACACTCAAGAACTGTCAGATAGTTTTAAAAGGTATAACTTACACATAATTGAAACACCAGAAGGAAAAGAAGGAGAAAACAGAGCAGGAGAAATATTTGGAGTAATAATGGCTGAGAATTGTCCAAAATTAATGGCACCAAACCACAGATCCAGGAAGCTAACACCAAGCAGGGAACACCAAACAGAATACCAAGAAATATATTATTTGGTATATTATATATAAACTGTTAAAAACCAAGGACACAGGGAAAATCATGAAAGAAGCCATAGGGGTAAAAGAAAAGTACCTTACCTATGGAGGAAGAAGGGTGAGAATGACAGTGGACTTCTCAGTGGACACCATGCAAGCAAAGAGAGTGACATGAAATACTGAGGGTTGAAAGGAAAAAAATCCACTAATCTAGAAATTTATGTCCAGCAAAAATATCCTCCACAAGTAAGGGTGAAATAAAAACCAAGAAGAATGAGCATAAGGTATTGTTCCTGCGATTGTAGTGGCTTTTAGCTCCACTCACCCTCAAAAGACAAAACCAAGGGACTATAAGCTGGTTCCAGTAAGCTGATCATCCTTACTGGAAACATGAGGAAGACGGAGTGACAGAGATCTGGGCTGCATTAGGAAAGACAGTCCCTAAAATTGAAATGTCAAAATAATAGGATTGTTGGTGGGGTGGGGGGTTAATGCAAGGATAGACATAAAGTGTGCTGAATAGTGAGTTTTCAATATGCAACGGGTTGCTTTTATTACTAAACCTCATATCTTTTGTGGCCTCATGGTGTTTCTCCCTAAAATAGCCAACCACATGCTAAGCACCAATTGTACCTAACCCCTCTCTCCTCAAGGAATTTAAAATCTATAGACATTCAGAGAAATACATGAATAATAGTAAAATATCATATAGCAGTAGAAACAAAAGCTAAATTATGAGCTACAGGCAATAATCTTTCAGTCAAGTCTAATCAAGAAATATTTATTGAGCTTGTTATGTACTTAATGTGTTTCCCAAAAATTCATATGTTGACAGGCTAACCCCCAATGTGATTATATTTGGAGGTGAGACCTTTGGGAGATGATTAGAGTGATATAAAAATCATAAGGGTAGGTTCTAATATGAGATTAATGTCCTCATAATAAGAGGAAGAAAAAGATCCCTATCTCTTCCCCCTGAGCACTTGTACTGAGGAAAAGCCTTTTGTGAACAGGTGATAAAGCAGCTTTCTTCAGGCTAAGGAAAGAGGCCTCCCCAGGAACCAAATGGTTCGACAGCTTCATCTTGGACTTCCCAGCCTTAAGAACTGTGAGAAAATAAATTTCTGTTAAGCCACCCAGTCTGTGCTATTTTATTATGGCAGCTGAAGCAGACTAAGACAGAGCTTTCACTCTGTGTCAGACACTCTTGTAATCTCCAGAAATTTGCATTTAAGGAGTGGAAACAAAAATATGATAAATAGAGAAGAAAGTTACATATATATATATATATATATATATATATATATCTGTGCAAGTTGTGCATAGAATTAAAACTGAATAATGTGATTGATGATAGATGATAGACAAATAGATAGATAAGGTTTCCAGGGAAGATCTGTCCTGATAGAAAATATATAAGTTGAGATCTAAATAACAAGAAAGAACCAGCTGTGAAAAGATCAGAGATAACATTCCAAAAAGGGAACAATTAGGAAAGGTGTGAAGTAGGCAATTGGGTGTATAAGCCTGAATTTTAGGGCAAAGGCCAGGAATGGATGTATGAATTTGTGCGACTTATGGATTGTATTTAAAGCCACAAGCTTGGCAAGATTACTTATGCAGAGTATGTAGGCAGGGCACGGGACTGAACCTTTGGACATTCCAAACATTCATGGTTAGGCAGCAGAGGTACCAGGAAAGATGTATGAGAAGGAATAGCTAATGAGACAGGAGGAAAACACATTTCAATTCTACACAATAGAAGACTAAAGAAAATATGTTTGCAAAATAACAGAATGGTTAGTGCTGCTGAGATATGAGGAAGATAAGACCATAGAGATAACTCTTGAATTTGGCAACTTGAAGGTCATAAGGGACCTTGACTAGTCTCTGTGGTGTGATGAGGACAAGAGCCTGAATGGTCTGTTATGGAAGCAAGTGAGGTGAGGAGCAGAGATAGTGACTCAAGAAGTTTTGCCATGAAAAGGAGTAGAGAGATGGGCAGTCTCTGAGGGGCATCTAGAGTAGACACAAAGCTCCATTTAGGTTTAGGAAGCCTAATGGAAATGGTAGTGCCTAAGCCACATCAGGTGAGAAGAACTGTGTGAGGAAAGACAGAAGACCCAGTTGAATACATCTGGCCCCTCTCCTGCTCTGCCTCCATTGCCTTGGACTGGTGCTTCTTTTCTCTGAGGATGGGCGTGGTTCTAGTTATGGAGGAAGAAGATGCGGGCCATCATATTTGTTTCTTTATCTACATTATGGAGATAACGACATCCCTCTCCTAAACACTAAGACATCTAGACAACTGTAATGTAAAATTAGTACTAACAACCAAAGTTCCATTTGATTAAGAAATTACTAATTATTCACACCAATAAATGGCTGCAACATCTAGTCCCCATTCAATTTGGGGAAATTAAAGGAAATGTGAGATTCCATGAGCAGCGGCTTAAGAATCTAGAGGAAGCTTCATTCACTCTTCAGTAGAAGCTTCTTTTCTTAGCCAAAGAAACAACACAGCCTGCATCTCCAGTGTAATGCCTTGACCAAACACGGAAATAGCAATGATAGGGAATCAGTGCCTACCATGACTTGAGGTCTCAAACTCAGCAGGAAGTCTATTATGCCTCTATAGGCTGTGTCCCTCTTAAAATCTGTATTGGTCAGGGTTCCCCAGGGAAACAGAACCAATAGGATATAGGGAGAGAGGATGTGTGATTAAATAATTGGCGTATAAAACTGTTGTGTCTGGCAAGTTCAAAATCTGCACGACAGACCAGTAGGCTGGACATGCAGGGATGAGTCAATGTTGCAATTCAAGTCTTGAAGGCAATATGCTGGCAGAACTTCCTCTTCCAGGGCAGTCAGGTTTTTGTTTTTTTTTTTTATTAAGGTCTTCAAATGATTGGGTGAGGCCTACTTACATTATGAAGGGTAATCTGCTTTTTTCAAAGTCTACTGATATAAATGTTAATCTCATCTTTAAAAAAAAAAGGTTTACAGAAACATCTAGAAGAATGTTTGACCAACCATCTCTTTTCCATGCCTAGCCAAGTTGACACAAAAAATTATTAACCATTACAAGTCTACCCCTCATCAACATGGCACCCTTACATATCTTCTTAAATAATACTAATCTCCAAACAAAGATAATAGCAAGGTAATACCTCCACATGACATGATAAAATTATCCCGCGTTTCCCAGAAAGGCACTAACCCTTTCTGTAGAGGAGGATGCGGAGTCCTTGGGTGACGTGCTCATTCTGCTAACAGATTCCAGTTCTCAGAATAGTGCCCAGGGAAGAGCCTCACTTAAAAAAAAAAACAGTAATGAAATCATGGCTTCCCATGGAATGTCAATTTATGGCTGCTATTTTAAGAGATCCTTTAATTACTTGTTTTCTGGGGCAGTAGGTTTGCCACATAAAACCATTTTCTTTTATCTGTTGAATGTTCAAACTTAGCTCTAACTTCTGACTCTGATACAAATACTACATATGTGACAGAAAAAAAGAAAACCTCATGAATTAAATTCAGAATGTCTCTTGCATTTTCTTTCTCTCACCATGTGATTTTTTTAGCCCTTTGGGAGAAGGGACAGAAATTTGCATTGCACAGAGTACTTTGTGCAAATAGCATGAACAGTAAGTATAGATAACTGATTTGAGGCTTAAGGAAAAGCTAAACAGTAAATTGTTACAAATAAATTTTCTACCTTAAAGACTGTGGTTTAACTGATACATTTAAGAGCCAGATTCTTGGAAGGAGCTTACCAATGGAAAAGATACAGTGTTAGTAACATTGTAAACTACTGACCTCAATCTTTCCTTCTGCGCTGGTTCACAAATGCTTTGCTATATAGGATTTTTAATGATA
The DNA here is from genome assembly GCF_028858775.2 of Pan troglodytes. NCBI lineage: Eukaryota > Metazoa > Chordata > Mammalia > Primates > Hominidae > Pan > Pan troglodytes. The sequence continues at coordinate 36,772,933 of NC_072413.2, forward strand.
TCCAGATCTCCCGCCTGGTAAACATAAGATCAAATCTTGCTTTACAAAGAGTATTTGGATACGCTCTATCCTTGCAGATAATATGTGCTGATCATATTTGTGGAATGAATATAAGAAATAAAGAAATTAAAAGTGTCCCTAAGGGGAACATCACACACGAGGGCCTGCTGGGGGGTGGGGGACTAGGGGAGGAATACCATTAGGAGAAATACCTAATGTAGATGAAGGGTTGATGGGTGCAGCAAACCACCATGGCACGTGTATACCTATGTAACAAACCTGCACATTCTGCACATGTATCCCAGAATTTAAAGTATAACAACAACAACAATAACAACAACAAAAACCTAGATTAAAGAAAAAAAGTTTCCCTAAACTCTTGTTATTAACAAACAAAATCTCATACCAAAAGTAAAGCTAGAGACTAGAAGAGAAACTAAAAGCTGCTTAATCTCAAAGGTGGGGTAACATAAGTAAAGTGCATTCAGGTCGAAGCCTGGAGGAGAGATGACCTGAAGCTTGGTAAGTTCTTCAAACCTGTAGCAGCAATAATATCATCCCATGCTTTCATCCTACGTCTGTCCAATGGGTACAATGAACTGTAATGGTGAGATACTCCTGAGATGGCAGCCTTCAGAAAAGACTTTTTGACACATAAAGCTTGTCGATCCTGACCCTTGTTTGTAAGCGTTCTTTAGTAATGTCTGTACTGGAACGAAGAGTGTCCCCTCAAAATTCATGTCCATCCAGAAGCTCAGAATGTGACCTTTGGAAATAGTGTCTTTGTATATGTAACTAGTTATGTTATAGCAAAGTTATACTGGATTAGGGTAGACCCTAAGTCCAATGACTGATGTCCCTTTAAGAAGACTATGTAAAGACACAGAGAAGAAACCATATGAAGACCAAGGCAGAGACTGGATTGATGCATTGCAAGCTAAGGAATGCCAAGGATTGCCATCCACCACCAGAGGCTAGAAAAAGCAGAGGAAAATTCTTTCCTAGGGCCTTTGGAGGGAGTACGGCTCTACTGAAATCTTCTTTTCAGACTTTCAGCCTCGAGAACTATAGAAGAATAAATTGCTGTATTTTTAAACCATCCAGTTTGCAGTAATTTGGTTATTTATTTATTTATTTATTTATTTATTTATTTATGTTGAGACAGAGTCTCACTCTGTAGCCCAGGTTGGAGTGGAGTGGTGTGATCTCAGCTCACTGCAACCTCCGCCTCTTGGGTTCAAGCAATCCTCATGCCTCAGCCTCCCAAGCAGCTGGTATTACAGGCATGCACCACCACACCTGGCTAATTTTTATATTTTTAGTAGAGATGGGGTTTTGTCATGTTGGCCAGGCTGGTCTCGAACTCCTGACCTCAAGTGATCCACCCACCTCGGCCTCCCAAAGTACTGGGATTACAGGTGTGAGCCACTGTGCCTGGCCCCAGTTCATAGTAATTTGTTACAGCAGCCATAAGAAACTAATTTTAAGTTAATAATAATTTGCAAATGAAATCTATATTCTCGTGGTTTAAAAAACTATTTATTGGGTTTTTAAGTTATAACAGCAATACAGATTTAATCTAACAAATCAAAATGTAGAAACTGATAAAGCCAAAAGTAAAAGCCATACCTTTATAACACAGATTTTACCCTGAATATTTATATTTTTGACTTTTTCTATGAATATATATAAGCACCTTTTTCTTTTTTTCTTTTCTTTTCTTTACAAAACTAGGATCATCCTGTGCATGTTTTTCATCTTGTTTTTCATTCACTATGTTAAAAAAATATATGGACACTTTTACATGTCAATATATAGAAATCAACATCCTCCTTCGAGTAGGCTATGTAATATTCCATTAGAGCCACCATCTCATAATTCACATTTTATAAAATTCACATTTATTATCTACTATGTGCTAGGAACAGAATATTTGTTTTCAAGGAGGAAGAGAGATACATAAGTAAAAAGGAAGTTATATGGCAGTGTGAAAAATCCTTCGTGGCCTCAAGCACAAGAAACTGTGGGGAGGGTAGGTAGGATATTCCAAGCACAGGGAACAGATTATGCAAGTGACCCAAAATAAGAATAATAGGGTCAAACAAGCAGAATCTCATCATTCTCACAAGTGACTGTAAAGAAAAAACAATTCATATGAGAGCTCTGGATTCTAAAACCTGATCAATTTTCCCAGATTTAAATAGACTCATTTTCAAGAGGGGTATGTAAAATTATTTAATGATCAGTTGGCTCAACACAAGGAACTATTTGGCAGGAGTACTTTATCAGTTTTAACAAGTATGACTTGCTCTACTAGTGTTTTACAAGATGCATACTTCATTATCTTATGGGTCCTGGCCATTGGCACATAGACTCTAATGAATCATAGTTTAGATTTCAAGGATGCTTTTTCAAGGATGCAACACTGAGGTGGGGCTCCCAACAGGCATTACCCCAGCAAATGAGGCCAAAGACCACAGCTAAAGTGATCTTAACCATGTTGAAGAATTCTGAAGGTAAAATTCTCAAGCTCAATCTAAATGAGCCCCATAGAAGGATGATTTATTACCAAAGGACATAGGAAAATTATTAGCCTTAATGAAGCGCCTTGTAGTTTATGCAAATTGGATCTGATTCACCACTGATATTGGACTTAAAATTCCTAATGACGGCTAGCTAATCAGCTTAATCACAGAGATGCCTAATGGGCTTTTTGTCTGAGGCCTTGATGTACTGCCTGGCTTTATTATGAGGTGATGGGGTGGGAGGCTACATGCCAACCATTTGCAATGGAGTGGGATAGTCTAGACACCAAGTTGCTTCCATTTGGGAATACCTGAAACCTTCTCTCCACCTCATCTTTCTCAGTTCCACTTATTAGGAGGAGAAACAGGTCTAAGTTCCCACCAATAATGAAAAAGGGCCCAATTATAGCAGAAAAAATTGAGACAGATACCCCCAAATCAGTTCATCTAAAAGTTTTTGATAATCAAGGTATTAAGGAAAATGTCCAATTGTTCATTCTGTAGGACTTTGGAATAAACCTGATGGATGAGAGGTTTAGGCTGGCATAGCTGCAGTGCAATAAGGAAATGAAAGAGATGAACCCAGAAAATCATTTTCAGATAATTTAATTGACATTTTTTTAAGTCTGAAATAAATATGTAATGGAAGTTGTACTGTGTTATTAAGGATAAATTATCATTGAATTATTCTCTAATAGCTGATGCCTCAGGAACTATTTGGCAAATTCTTGTACCACGGGTGCATGCATGAGTCCTGGCTGAATGCTGTCTGCTCACCCACATGGCTATCTGTCTGAAAGTGTCTATGGCAATGGAGCTTGACTAAGACCAACATTTTATCCAGTTACAAAGCAGTTTATCAGCTGCCGGCATGGAGAAACTTCCTCAGCTAGTTAAGCCTTGCCTTATAATCATAATTTCTCATTCCTAGTCCTAGAATATTTTCCACTTAGCAGATCTTGCTTCCTGGCTTTATTGCTGAATCAGCCAATAATAACTAATTTTATGTCTCCTTTGAATCCTGCCAATCTGGCTTATTTGGGGAGAGAGAAAGTAGGAGAGTCAATCAAAGTAGTCACATTTCACAGTCTCTCTGACAGCTTTTCAGAAGGAACTCATCTAAATTGCTTTCCATTCACTCAGTCTGATGGATGTTTACTCAGAGGGTGCAGCAGCCAGTGGAGGGGCTCTGTTAAGCACTTGCGAAGGGCCTCCGACACCACACAGATAATCCCGGCCTTAGCTGTGTCTCCACTTGGATGTCTCAGGCCTCAGTGTTTTGGATTCCAAGAACTAATAAAATTGTCAAAGAATGTTGGTAGCCAATCCATATTTACCAGATTTTAGCAAATCTAGTTAGCAAACTGTCATCATTTCAGGAAAAGATCATTTTTAAACAACAACAACAACAAAACAGGAAGTTATTAACTAAGAATTTTTTAAAAAATCTTAGCATAAAAGGAGCATTATGAAAAATTCATTGCATTGTCCTTCTTTTTCCATTTTTCTTCAAATTGGTGCAAACTTTCTTGCAGAAATGTGCCCTAGAAGGCAAAAACAATTGTTTTCCTCTTTATCTGAGGAAGATTAATAAGGAGAGAAGTGCAACAAATGAGAGTGTGTGTGACTTTCCATGCCAGTCTGTCTGTGTCCTTCTCCAGCAAATGTACCCAGGCACAATTTGAGGCCTTTTTCATGCCCTATGACCACGACTCCCCTCCGCAACTATTACCTCAGGAACCCTCCTGAACCTCCTAGAATCTCGCACTGGACACTATCTTTTTAATATGTATCATATGTATGCTATTCAAAATTAAAAGTAAATTTTGAAGAAAAAAAAACTACTTATGAGCCAATGTAACAGAAGAAAAAAAAAACTTATATTTTTTCTATTTCAACAAATGTACACCGTATAATAAAATACCAGTATTCTCTCACAACATAAAGTTTTTTCTAAGAAAGCTTTTATTTTTCTAGTGCTGATGCTCATCACAGACAATGTTGTCACAAAACCACCTGATGTGTGTCCTGTACTATGCACTATGGGATTGGGGAAGTTTATTAATCAGAGTTCTCTAGAGGGACAGAACTCTAGGTTGATGCACAAGTAATTGCTGTTTTTGCCATTAAAAGCAATGGCAAAATAAAAGGATAGACATACATATGAAGGGTAGTTTATTAAGGAGTATTGACTCACACGATCACAAGGTGAAGTCCCACAATAGGCCATCTGCAAGCTGAGGAGCAAGGAAGCCAGTCCAAGTCCCAAAACCTCAAAAGTAGGAAAGACAACAGTGCAGCCTTCAGTCTGTGGCCGAAGGCCCAAGAGCCCCTGACAAACCACTGGTGTAAGCCCAAGAGTCCCAAAGCTGAAGAACTTGGAGTCCGATGTTCAAAGGCAGGAAGCATCCAGCAGGGGAGGAAGATGAGGAATGGAAGACTCACCAAGTCAAGTCCTTCCACGTTCTTCTGCCTGCTTTTATCCTAGCTGCACTGGCAACTGATTAGACTGTGCCCGCCCAGATTGAGGGTGAGTCTGCCTCTCCCAGTCCACTGACTCAAATGTTAATCTCTTTTGGCACCACCCTCACAGACACACCCAGGAACAATGCTTTGCATCCTTCAATCCAATCGAGTTGACAATCAATATTAACCATCACAGGAAGTAAATAAGGAGACACAAGCTCTCTGTGTTAGTCCCATGGACAAGTTACTACACCTCTCTGAGACTCTCTTGTAGTGTGGAGATATGAATATTTTTCAACTCAGAGCATTATTGCAAAGACCAGCTTTGGCATGTAGAAATACCTTGCAAACTATAAAATTATCTACATATATGAGATATCATAGTTATTGATTTTTAATAGAAAGTGATAAAAAAGTAATCGTTTTCAAAAATAAATTCCAGAGTAATAATGACAATGATGATAATGATGATGATGGCAGCACAATGTAAAAATAAGAAAAACATTTCTTTAGGGCTTTCTTTGTGCCAAGGCATTTGCACTAAGCACTTCATGTCATTTTTCATATAATCCCCACAACAATCCCATGAAGCAGACACTACTATTATCACAGTTTAATAAATGAGAAAATTGAATTTTAGATAAATTGATAGACTTGCCTACTTCACACAACAAGCATAAGGCAGAGCTGCGATTCAAGCCCTGGTTCTGTCTGATTCATAAACCTTGCAAACAAAGCTTAGCAAAAAAAAAATCAGAAAGCCACCAAAAAGACCTTTCTTGTTTGTTAAAGCTAAGCTTAGAGCAAAGAGAAAAAAATAAGTAGAGCTTGGCCTAAATCTTAAAAAGATGTAACACTTAACTGATGACAGAAATGAAATAGAGATATTAAACTATTTTGCTTCCCTTTACAGCATCACAAAGAATAATTGTCAAACTGGAAAGAATAAATACAGTTAAAGGAAAACCAAAAACTGAAGTAGAATTTTGATATTAGAAGGAGCCTCAAAATATCATACAGTTTTATGTTTTTCATAACAGATAAGGAACCAATATTTTAGGTGCCTTGCTCAAAGTCATAAGTAAGTCCTTGACAATCTTTGGACAGAACTCTGGCATCCTGACTCCTGGCTTAATGCTCTTTCCACCTATTATGTTTGAGAGATAATAATGAAGCTCAAGTCCCTGGGTTCCAACGAGTCAAATTACACAGGATATGGAATATCCGATGGTAATTTCTAAAATCACAGAAAATGAGAAATAAAGTGGAAGATAAGAGTTATCCTTACACTGCACAGCAAATAGAATAAGTATTATTAATTTGATTAGAGGTACTGCTTACCTGGTTTGCTCACTCTGCACCAGAATTTATCTTATGCATCAAGGAAAGTTCACAATTTATTTAGCTATGTATCAATAACTGGAGAGTTCCCTTTAAATTTTAGATGCTATAAAAGTTAATGGAACATAGGTAGACTTTTACTAAAAAATAAGAATTGTATGCATCTCATCACATATACGCTAGCTGTATTACCTGCCATGATGAAAAGAATCATTAACCACTTTTAAATAAAGTTTAATACAAATAATTAAAAAATAATGTTGGCATTTCAGTAATTTCCTGTAATCATAATAATTAATGTAGGGTTGAAATATTTCTCAATTTAGTAACAAAGTTTTTTGGTTATTACATTTGTCATTCTATGTCCAGAGTATAAATGCATGAACCCCTGCTACTTTGTCCTGGACCCAGTATATAGGGCTGCCCCTGTAAAAGGTCATTCAGTGTCACTGTCTGCCTTTTTGACTTCTTGATTTTCAGAGTAAAACCAATTTTCTTTAGGACCTGCAAATATTAGGTTGGTACAAAAGTAATTGTGGTTTTCCCCATTTCTTTAATGGCAAAGCAATTACATTTGTACCAACCTAATTTTTTTTTTTGGTTTTTTTTTTTTTAATTATACTTTAAGTTTTAGGGTACATGTGCACATTGTGCAGGTTAGTTACATATGTATACATGTGCCATGCTGGTGCGCTGCACCCACTAACTCGTCATCTAGCATTAGGTATATCTCCCAATGCTATCCCTCCCCCCTCCCCCCTCCCCACCACAGTCCCCAGAGTGTGATATTCCCCTTCCTGTGTCCATGTGATCTCATTGTTCAATTCCCACCTATCAACCTAATATTTTAAAGAAAAGAGGTTCAGTAAAATTGATATTCTCCAAAGCCAAGCTATCACCAAAACTCATTGAAAGGCAAAGGGCTATAACGTTGAGTTTTTTTAATTGTCTGGGTTCAAGCTGTTACATCCTTAATAATGATTTATTTGATCTGTTATTGTCTCAATGTGATTTTACCGTTAGAAAGTATATACATTTAGGTCTAGCTTTACATTTCGAACCTCATGGATAGGGGAAAAAGTCCAGAAACAGAATCGCATAATCAATACAGAGCTCACTGTTTGTTTTCTTTGTCAATAACTTTTAGTAGATACAGTGTGTCTGTCTCAATTGGCAGCAAAACATCCCTTTAGCTAGACTGTATTATACCTGTCTGTGAAAAAGAAAATAATAATGTCTCTTCTCCTTGTTAGTTACAGGCCTCTGAAACCCCTGAACTCTCTATATCTTCCACCCTGCCCCTGCTAATTTTTCCAAAAGTTAATTCTGGCACACTCTTCAGTCTCTCATTTAAGTCAAACAATTGCAATGTTTTTAATGTTTATTGTATGTCTTTCCTTCATATTTGGCAAAAACTCATGCAGCCTTTTTTTTTTTTTTTTTTTTTTTTTTTTTGAGACAGAGTCTCACTCTGTCCCCCAGGCTGGAGTGCAGTGGTGCAATCTCGGTTCACTGCAACCTTTGCCTCCTGGGTTCAAGCAATTCTCCTGCCTCAGCCTCCCGAGCAGCTGGGATTACAGGCACGTGCACCACACCCAGCTAATTTTTTTGTATTTTTAGTTGAAACGGGGTTTCACCATGTTGGCCAGGCTGGTTTCAAACTCCTGGCCTCAAGTGATCCTCCCGCCTCGTCCTCCGAAAGTGCTGGGATTACAGTCGTGAGCCACCATGCCCGGCCGCTCTTTTGGTATTATGTGGAGACAACAGACAAGTAGTGATAACCTTTAGGAATCTGACTTTTCTGGACTCATCTGGATTCTTTTCTATTGAACACGTTCTAGAGATTTTCTTCCATGCATCCTATGCTGCTCTTTTTAAAGCCATCTGTCCTGAGATATTACTTTTTTAGTTTAGGGTGACTACTGATTTTCAGAGTAACTTAGCAATTTCAGTTTATACACTTGTCTAAGTCACTGTTTTACCAACTAATTTCTATCAACTGATTTCAGAATATTTCTGCAATATAAGGAAAACCCTTTAATGTGAAACATGTTTTGGATGTAGGAAATCTCTGCTCATAGGAGCGAAATAATTGAAAATACCTAAACCATATATACTGCTTGTTTTGTGTGTTTCTTTTCTGTATTTTTAAAAATTTATAAGGTATATGTGCAATTTTGTTATATGCATATAACAAAACTGTGTAGTGGCCAAGTCAGAGCTTTTAGGGTATCTGTCACCAAAATAATATATATTACACCTGCATTTAGATTCAGCAAAATCAATTCATAGGTATAAAAGGAAGTCCCTTTGTAATAATTTATATTAAAAAATCAGGCTGCTTTGCTTGACTAAAAGCTCAATATCAGTCAATAAGTTATGCTTCCTATTAAAAAATTTACTTTGCATGTGTATCCAGACCAAGGAAAACAGCACTACTCTTTTCACAGTGGTCACACCATCTCTAGAGGGTTGAGTTGTATTCTGACACTTCATTTTAGGACAGACCTTGGCCATTTGGAATGTGTTCAGAGAAGCATGGCTAAGACAATAAAGAAATTTCATTATAGATGTGATGGTTAAATAAAGTATATCATGTGTGGTTGTATTAATCTGCTTTCATACTACTATAAAGAACTGCCCAAGACTGAGTAATTTATAAAGAAAGAAGTTAATTCGACTCACAGTTCCACATGGCTGAGGAGGCCTCGGGAAACTTACAATCATGGCCAAGGTGAAGGGGAAGCAAGGCACCTTCTTCACAAGGTGGCAGGAAGCAGAAGGGCCGAGTGAAGGAGGAAGAACCCTTTATAAAACCATCAGATCTCATGAGAACTCACCACTATCACAAGAACAGCATGGGGCAAACGAACCCCAGATTCAATTACCTCCACCTGGTCTCTTCCTTGACACGTGGGGATTCTGGGATTACAATTCAAGATGAGATTTGTGTGGGAACACAAAGCCTAACTATATCAGTGGTGACAAAGTGTTTTGGGATGGGCAGATAGGAAAGGTAGCTATCATAAACAGAATTTAAGTATTTGTTGATTGCAAGGTAGTCTTATGAAAGAGAGGTTATTATGCATTGTTCCAAAGACAAACAAGGATCAATGAGCCAAATTTACAGAAAGCAAATTTTCAGCATAATATTCAAAGAAAGAAATTTCTCATCAGTACACTTATCTAAAAATTAAATGGATAATAAAGGGTAAAAGAAATCTTTATACATTAGATACACACACACTGGAGTATATATGAGTTAAATGAGCTGATGTGTAGGATTTGCTTTAAAATAATACAGCAGGCCGGGCGCAGTGGCTCACGCCTGTAATCCCAGCACTTTGGGAGGCCGAGGCGGGCAGATCACGAGGTCAGGAAATCCAGACCGTCCTGGCTAAAACGGTGAAACCCCGTCTCTACTAAAAATACAAAAAAATTAGCAGGGCGTGGGGGCGGGCGCCTGTTGTCCCAGCCACTCGGGAGGCTGAGGCAGGAGAATGGCGTGAACCCAGGAGGCGGAGCTTTCAGTGAGCCGAGATCGTGCCACTGCACTCCAGCCTGGGGGACAGAGCGAGACTCAGTCTCAAGATAAAATAAAATAGCAAAGAAAATTTGCATGGGAGATCACAAATACAAGAATAGCAAAACATTGATACTTGCTTAAGTTAGATGGTGAGTACTCAAGATTCCATATATAATACTTTCTATGTTTGTATGCAACTGAAAGTTTTACTTTTTAAACAAAAAGAATACATTGCTTCTGGGGGTAGTGAGGTCCCTGCTTTAGATATGTTCACACAAAGACTGGATCTCCACCTGAAAAGAATATTATTGCATAGTATACACAATGTTGGATCTTTATTTTTATTTATTTATTTTGAGATGGAGTCTCACTCTTTTGCCCAAGCCGGACTGCAGTGGCGCTATCTCAGCTCACTGCAAGCTCCACCTCCTGGGTTCATGCCATTCTCCTGCCTCAGCCTTCCGAGTAGCTGGGACTGCAGGTGCCCGCCACCGCGCCCGGCTAATTTTTTGTATTTTTAGTAGAGACGAGGTTTCACTGTGTTAGCCAGGATGGTCTCGATCTCCTGACCTCGTGATCCGCCCGCCTCGGCCTCCCAAAGTGCTCTGATTACAGGCGTGAGCCACCGCGCACTGCCAATGTTGTATCTTTCTAAGATTCTGACTCTGGAAAGGAAGTTAGAAAAACAACGTAAAGTAATTCAGAGGAGATGACCTTTACCCAGCCTTTCATTCCTGACAGCTTTTTGCTGCCTGCTCCTCATGTCTCCTGCTTGCTACCCTCTTTTGCTCTCCGGATCACCTGTCACTTCCCTGGGGATTTGGCTGCTTTCAAGGTCAACTATTGCACAACAGAAACTTACATAGTAAGCCCTGTAGCTAAGAAACCAAAGCTGTCAAACAGCCTTCAACTGATGACTCTCTCAAACTTGAAACATTCACTTCACACATAAAAAATAGATCATTCTTTGAACACAGAATCAAAATATTTCACTTTCCTTAAAGATACTTTATGAAATCTACCACCAGTTAATCATGAGATGTCTCAAATGGAGTGCAAGTACTATCAAATGTGAATACTTGAGAGAATTTTCCTGAGGAAGCTGGTTGAGTACCACGTTAGCCCATCTGTAAGTGACAACCTGAATGTATAAATAGATGAAAGTGATGGTGATTCACCAGGCCAGGCACTGTGGCTCATGCTTATAATCCCAGCACTTTGGGAGGTCAAGTCAGGGGATCACTTGGGGCCAGGAGTTCAAGACCAGCCTGGATAACATGGTAAAACCTCATCTCTACTAAAAATACAAAAATTAGCTGGGTGTGTGGCACACATATGTAGTCCCAGCTACTCAGGAGGCTGAGGCACAAGAATGGCTTGAACCCTGGAGGCGGAGGTTGCAGTGAGCCGAGATTGTGCCACTGCACTCCAGCCTGGGCAGCAAAGCGAGATTCTGTCAAAAAAAAAAAAGAAGAAGAAGAAGAAGAAGGAAAGGAAAGAAAAAAAAAGAAAGTGACTCACCAGATATTTCAGTTTTTAGGCACATGGTAGTATTGTACTTCCTGGTCCTCATGTGGTTGGGTATGGTCACATAATTCTAGCTAATGGATTGTGAGTAAAGCATTTAATTGTCAAGGCAAACCCTCTCTCTAGATGTCTCTTTTCCTGCTGGGCTGGCCATTAGGCGTGTTCAAAGGGCAAGTGTTCTATCTGTATAGGACCCTGTACGACAACAATAAGCAAAGCCCCTTTTAGAATCCATGATGGATGAGTAGCCAGAGTGAAAAATAAGCATTCATTGTCTTAAAACACTGACATTTTGTAGGAGGCACTTGTTACTACGTGTGGTAGGCAGAGTTTCCAAATGGGCTCCAGGACCCCTTTTCTGGAGCATAGGCAAGACCTGGGAATATAGTGGGATAGCAGTCCCATGATATGGCAAAAGAAATTTTGCAGATATGATTAAGATCCCTAATCAGCTGGGCTTTGAGTTAAACAAAAGGAAGATTGTCCTAGGTGGGCTTGACCTAATCAAGCGAGCCCTTAAAAGAGACATGCAGCAGAAGCTGGAACTCCTGCTGGCCTAAAAGAAGCAAGCAGCCATGTGATTAATTATCTGTGGAGAAGAGCAGCCTCTAGGAGCTCAGAGCGGTCCCCCACTGACAACTATCAAGAAAACAGGGACCTCAGTCATAAAGCTGCAAGGCAATAATCTCTTCTAACAACCAGTGAGCTTGGAAGAAAAGCTGGAGCCTTAGATGAAATTGCAGGTCATGTTGACACCTTGCTTTTCAGCTTGATGAAACCCTGAGGAGAGGACCCAGTAACCTATACCCAGAATTCTGACCCATAGAAATGGAGAGATAATAAATTTGTTTTGTTTTAAGCTGCTAAGTTTGTGGCAATCTGTCGTCACAATAGAAAACTATTACCACAGTATAACCGAGTCTATCCTAACTGACAAAATGGGCAAATTAATTATGATGTTATGATTATTACAATTCTAGAAATTCTCTGGGAGGCAGAAAACTCAGATTACTGAATAACACATCTGTACACTGAAATACCAGATAGCTATTAAAATAAATGAGGCATTCACAAAACTAAAAATAGAATTCCCATATGATCCAGCAATCTCACCTGAGTATGTATCCAAAGAAATTGAAATCTGTGTCTCAAAGAAATATCTGCACTCTCGTGTTTACTGCAGCACTATTCCCAATAACCAAATATAGAATCAACCTATGTGTCTGTCAACAGAAGAAGGAATAAAGAAAATGTGGTTTAATACTGGTATATACACACACACACACAAGAATATTATTCATCCTTAAAAAAAGAAAATCCTGCCATTTGCAACAATATGGATGATCCAGAGGACATTATGTTGTGCTGAGTGAAATAAGCCAGACACAGAAAGACAACTACTTAGATATTTCCACTTATATATGGAATCTAAAGAAGTTGAACTCTTTAGAATCAACTAAATCTGGGCTGGTGGCTGGGCTGGAAATGGGGGGATTTTGGTCTGAGGACATAAAATTTCTTAAGTTTCATACTTTATAAGATAAATAAGTTCTGGAGATCTAATGTACAGCATGGTAACTATAGGTAATAATAACGTATTGTATACTTGAAATTTGCTAAAAAAGTAGATCTTAAGTGTTTTCACCAAACATACAAAACATGTTAACTATATGACATGATAGACATGTTAATTAGCTTAATTGTCGTAATTACTTCACAAGGTATACATATATCAAAACATCAATTGTACACCTTAAATATATATAATTTTTATTTATCAAGTATACCTCAATAAAATTGGAGGAAAATAAAGTAAAATGAATAAGGTAGATATGTATATGCTATTATTAAACAATCTTCAATATATTTGTTCAGTGAAAAAGCACAGATCATGTATACATAATCCAATTTACATTTTAATGGACATATAAATATGCTTACATATCCACAGACAACTTCTGGAACAATAAATAACTATTAACAATAAGCCAGGCACAGTGGCTCACACCTGTGGTGCCAGCTACTCAGGAGGCTGAGGTGGGAGGATTGCTTGAGACCAGGAGTTAGTTCAAGACTGCAGTGAGCTATGGATCAGGCCACTGCACTCCAGCCTGAGTGACAGAGTGAGATTTTTGTCTTAAAAAAAAAAAAAAAAAAAGGCTATATTAAGAAAGAGAGACTGGAAGTCAAGGTCAAAAAAAATAATAACTTCTTTGGCTGGGCGCAGTGGCTCATGCCTATAATCCCAGCACTTTGAGAGGCTAAGGTGGGCGGATCACCTGAGGTCAGGAGTTCGAGACCAGCCTGACCAACATGGAGAAACCCCATGTACACTAAAAACACAAAACTAGCCAGGCATGGTGGCACATGCCTGTAATCCCATCTACTCTGGGGGCTGAGGCAGGAGAATCACTTGAACCTGGGAGGCAGGGGTTGCAGTGAGCCGAGATCGCTCCATTGCATTCCAGCCTGGGCAACAAGAGCAAAGCTCCTGCAAAAGAAAAAAAAAAACCTTTATATTGTATAAACTTTTGTACTGCTTGAATTTTTATCATGTGCACATGTTGCTTTTTTAATTAAAAATGGATAGAAATGAAAAACAAAATAATTAACCTACATTTATTGAATATACACCGAATGCAAATCACTGTACTAGGTACACATTTGCACAGAAAATCATGGAATAGCTGCTTGTTTGGTAATTCATTGGATGAGACAAGTTTGAAAAAATTGATGACAAAACAAAAAATTATAACTTCTGCATTAAACTGAAAAAAAAATGGTCTGGAAGTTAATGAAGCCTCAAGAGGGTTTCATAAGAAAGAGTATACAGTTACTGCAAGTATGGTAAAAGTTAGGCTTTGAAGATGAGCACTGTCTCTGACTTTGTAGAATCAATGTCACCATATAAAGTGCTTTGTCCTCCTTCTAGCCAAGCCTGGAGAGGGTGAGTTAGGTGTTTAGGGAGGCAAAGTGGGTTTGTAGCAGCTGTTGCCAGTGCCTTGAGCCCCAACTCTTCGGCCCACCTCTGATTCTAATGGTCTCTGTGCCAGACATTACCATGCACCTTGACGTCATCACCCACAAAACCTTTGCTTTTCTGCCTATGAGTCTGTCAAATCTGTGGGAAATCAGCCCTTGGAAGTGCTTGAAAGTTAACACCTCTAAGGACAACTCTCAATCAATGGTGATTGGCGCCAGTGGATAAATACTCTAGCCTCTCTCATGCTTAAGAGAGAAAATTCCAGGAGGCATTTGTGAGTTGATCCCACATTGCCTACAGTAGTAGAGAACTTTCATAATGCAGCCTTTATTAGCCTTTCCTTCTCCCTTACCTCACTCTCCTCCTTCCCTTCCTCCTACACTTCCTGAGGTCACTTCCCAAATAAATTATATCCACTCAGATCCTTATTTCCAGCTCTGGTTTTGTGGGTACCCAAACCAAGACAGTGTTTGTTAAAGAAAAAAAAAAGCATGCAGTTTTATACTGTTGAATATGCAAAACAATAGAAAATTGCTTTTTGCAACATTATTTCTAGGGGCAGCCTAAGTTAATCCTAAATCTCCAATAAAAGTGCTTATGGTGTCTCTCCAGAAGAAAAGATTCTATAGCGTAATGGATGGCATTCAATCACAGAGAAAGCCCATTGTGTTAAATGAGGCCTGTTCTAAGAAGGCTAACCTGGAGTTGCTACTGGCAGGAAACATTTCAAATACTCACTAAATTCTCCTTAGTTTCATTTTACCTCCTTATGCTTCATTATGCCCCAAGTAACACAGCAAATAATTCCCTTTGGCCCTTGCTCTTTATTGCCTTCCAAATACGGAACAAAATGCTTACCATTTTCTTCCTCACTGTCTAGTCAAACTTACTCATCACTCCTCCTAATCTCTTCTCATTCAGCCATTCTAATTACCCTTCTGTGAATTCCTCCTGGCTGTCTACATGTATCAAGACTTCCGAGCAGAGTCTCATCAGAGAAGTAGGGTATCTAAGACATACTTTATAGAGGCTACAATTTGAATAACAGGAACAAAGAATAAATAACTCCTTTGTCCACCTTCAAAACTTTTGATACATTGCAAGAGCCTGTAATTTGTAAACCATTTAATCTCACGGGGGGAACCTAGGATTCTCAGAGTCCGCTCCATCAGGACAACTATTTACAGCAGACTTTCCTCAGATATACTTGTTCACTTTGTGCTACTCCCTTTGATGTAGGTATAATTAAGCTGATTGCAGCCCCAGTTGGCCACTATGTTCAAAGAAAAAACCCAGTAGCAATTCAAAATGATTGCTCTAGCCATGCACTTTTCTCTATTCCTTGCGTACCTTGAGGATGGTTGTATAGCCCCAAGGCACTTGCTGTTAATATTAGGGAAGGTTTTATTATTTCATAAATCTCCATCAGCCCCTTCCTCTCTCTTCATAGTGGCTTTTTCTAGGACCCAGTCAGTTTCTTTTGACAGTCATCAAGTTGCTTAGGATGCAGAAAAGCCTGCCTGCCATCATTCCCCACATCTGTTCTTGTAACTACATTCTCTTCCACATGTGTTTCCTCTCTGAGGCAGTCGAGTTGCTGAAGCTCAGTGAGCTAAGGTGGATTCTAAATTACGTCCAGACCTATAAGTCAACTAAATAAAGGAAATGTAAGGGGGAAGAAAGTAAATCTTCAATTCTTCTTAGTAATTTTTAACTTCAGAGAAATAAAAGAACACATTGTGATAAGTTTAACATCACTAGATGAAAAAAGGACATAAGATATATGTTTTCTGAGTATGTGTGATCAGGCTAATGCTTCATGTTAAATATTTCAATCTATATTTGGAAATTTTATGACATTCACTGTGATAAATTCTGAGAGCTCATTTGCGGCCAATCTGCACAGCACATGCAAAGGGGTAAGAAATAGAAGTAAAATTTGTGAAGTTGCTTCTCCATACCAGACACATGTCACACATGTTAACTCACTTGATCCTCACTCTAATCTCCTCCCTGTAAATGACCAAACTAAGTATAAGTGACCTGCTCAACTTACTAATTACAACCACAGGCGAAAGAAAGTCTACCCACTTTCCACTTCATCACACTGCTTCCCGATAACTGTTCTTTGTGGTCACAACCATTATCACAATCAGCATATGTAACTCAGATAGAAGTAGCTACTTCTTCCTAGTTTGTCAATATTAGGAATATGGATTGTTGAATAAGCAAAAAATAAAAAATAACCAGACCTTAAATACTTACCTTCTTTAGAGGAAGGATGGGATCTCATCTTTTGCTTCTTGTTAACTTCCCTGTAATGTTGGGAAATATGTTTCATAAATTCTATTAGGAAGTTGTGGCAGACACTATTCACTGGTTCGTGACCCCAACTGTGACTTTCAATCCATTATCCCTAACTGTTTTCATGAGTGAGCACAAAAATCCCTTGTGACCAAGATATATGCCAAAGTTGGCTAACGGATTTCTGAGAAAGCTTTTGCTTTTCTGATACAAATGCCACACATTTCCTTCCTTTTCATTCTTACCTTAAATATGGGTATAATGCTGGAGTCAAAGCAGCTATCTTTTACTCTGAGGGAAAGGCCAAGAAAATCAGAGACATGGGCCCTGACACTGTTCCTGAACCTATGGTAGGAAAAATAAACCCTTTTTTCTTTAAGCCACTATAGTTGGCTTTTTGTTATTTATAGCTAAATGCATCACTAACTGATACAAGCACAAAATATTTTGCAGTGCAAGTTTGATTCCTTCAAATGAGATAATGTTTTAGCAATAGGTGTCTGTCTGAAATATAATCTAGATTAGTGCTGTCTAATAGGGTTTCTGTGATTTTGGAAATGCTCTGTGTCTACACTGTCTAATATAGTGACCACACATGACGACTGAGCACTTGAAATATGGCTAGTGCAGCTGAGAAACTAGATTTCTGTTCTATTTAATTTTAATTAAATCAACTTTAAATCTAAATAGCCATATGTAGCTAATGGTTGTCATATTGGACAGCACAATCTAGACTTTTGGGTTTTTTGTGTCATGACACATTTGTCATGTCTGTGTTTGGAATGAGAGACTGAAAACTTGCACGAATCTACTTGAGGCAAATGAATTATCTTTTATTCAGCCAGAACACAGAAAACATATACAGCAACGACCCAATAATCCCAGTACTTACAAAAAGTAGCCAAATATTTTAGTAGTTTTTAGACTTCTTTATGCCAGAGACAAATCAGCTAAAAGGTTTCTTGTGATCCTGAACTAAAAGATGGTTAAATCATATGTCTTTTGGATAAAGGAAAAGAGTGAATTCTGGGATAAAAACAGCATATTGCCTCATTTTACCAAAAGGGCCTCTCTGAAGTATTGACAAGGCAATAATTACTCTTGAGATACATCAATGAGGTAAGTGCATTACATTTCATCCAAGTCATCACCTCTACAAGGACAGTCCTGGGCAAGGCCTACTTTCAGCAAAGAGTGTCTTCTGAGTGTCCTAAACCACTTAATTAGCAAAGTGTCATTCCATATTTAATACCCTTTCCCCCAATTATATCCACTCCCCATTTTGGTGGTCTATCCTATAACTTTATTCCCTCATTCCCAGAGAATGTTTTAAGGGAGACTTTTAAAAATCAGTATGTTATAGGCTGAATTGTGTACCCCCAAAATACCTGTGTTGAGGCCCTAAGCACTGGTACCTCAAAATGTAACTGTATTTGGAGATAGAGCCTCTAAAGAAGTAATTAAGGCAAAAGGA
This sequence comes from Pan troglodytes, assembly GCF_028858775.2. Lineage (NCBI taxonomy): Eukaryota > Metazoa > Chordata > Mammalia > Primates > Hominidae > Pan > Pan troglodytes. Next base: position 36,791,079 of record NC_072413.2, read on the forward strand.
GGTTACATGGGTAGGCCTTAATCCACTATGACTGGTTTCCTCATAAGAAGAGATTAGGACACAAACAACACACAGACTGGGGGTGGGCCATGTCAGCTTTCTGCAAGCCAAAGAGTCTTCAGAAGAAACTAAACCTGCCAACACCTTAGTCTTAGATTTCTAGCCTCCAGAGCTGTAGGGAAATAAGTTTCTGTTGTTTAAGCCACCCATTCTATGGTATGGCAGCCCTAGAAAATTAATACACAATATCTACCAACTTTCTCTTGAGCTCTAAAAAGAGGCTCTATTTTGGGAAAATCTAGAGAAAGATAAGAAAGGAGCACAGTAGCAAGTTCATAGGAGAAATGTGTTTGGTAGTTGGGGTTCTGAGGCCTGCACCATCCAAATGTACAAGTTTACCTCCTTGGTTAGTGAGTTCCATATAGTGGCAGAGTTATAAGTAGAGAGGGGATGGTGGAAGGGAATTAATCACTTAGAAAAATCAAGAACTTAAGTAGTTGAACAGCAGTTATTTCATAAAATGTTAGGTCTGAAAGAGGCACTAGAAATTATTTGGTTCAACATTCTCTTTGTATAATTATCAAACTGAGGCTCTGAAATAGCAAATAGCAATTTGTCTAAAATCAGCCAGTCAGTGGTAAAACTAAGACTGGGACCAGGTCTCTCGGCCAGTGTTGTATTCTTTACTCCATCCTATTTTGAGGAAACAACATATTCTGTTTTTCTTATTTTTTATTAGAAATACATTGTAAAATGTTTATAAATCATAAATTATATTCAAAAAGTTAGCTCTGTGTCTCAGTCCTCAGTTTTAAATCCACCATATATCATTTTACATCCTTGGGGAATCTCTTAACCTGCTGGAGACTCATTTTCTTCATTTGTAAAATAACAGTGATAACGGCTGCCCTTTCTATTGTATTGTCTCCATAATCAAAAAAAGACAATCCATGAAAATGTGCTTTGAATATCACAAAGCTTTAACACTTTAAGGTAATAGTATTATAGTTTATTGTAGCTGAAGGTTAAAGTCCGTTTTTTTATTACCCATGATAACTTTACTCTTGAACCAAGTTCACCGTATCGAGAGAAATTAAAAAAAAAAAAAACTTATTTTAAACCAAACCGAACATCAGAACTAGTCATCTCATGGGAAATATCCATGAACTTCTGAAGAGGTTTAGATGGAATGGTTCGTTGCATCTGTGTTTATGTTGCTAGCATAAGGTTACTGCCTCTGGCAAAAGAAATCAAAATCTGTAGCTCTTTCCCCACCTTGATTACAAGATGACAGATAAAAGTTTTTCTGTCATCTGTCTTTTGGGGCTTCAAATAAACATATATTGTAAATTCAAGCAAAACCCTGAGAAGGCACTTACAAAGTCTAAGAAATCGCCTCCTGGACCCGGTGAAGCCTCAGTAAACCTGTTCTTTCTCACTGAGGAATCTGCCACAGGAGTAAAATGATTTTGGTTCTTCACCAATTTGTAGAAGAATTTTAGTGGAATGTATACCAGGCAATTAACACAGGAGTCACACAGATGTGCTCTATAGAGAAGCCATCTGCTGTATTCTTAATATTTTACTACTACATTTATTCATAGGTATACATTATGCCCTTTACTTATTAAAATCACTAAGAACAATGAAACCTTTTTTTAGTCACAAATAGTAGAAATCAGGATAGCAGTAACAGTATTTTAACAGCTTCTGCTTCCAGTTTATTGACGCATTTTGTTTAACTTTATGATTTTTTTAAAAAATCACAATTCACACACATGAATAGTATATATTATACGAGTTTGAATTACAAATCATGATAGTCAAATGCTTCCCCAGTAAAACATACTCTCTTTCTGGGCAGGGTCCTTTTCTAGCTAATGGGGTGCTAAACTTATAGGGTAGGTTCTAACACATAAATCTCAAAAAGGAATAATTTATTTACCTATTAAACTAATCCATTGGCTAAAAGAATATTAGTAGGAAATTATCCTTTTGAAATTGATGTTCTACTAATATCTGAAAATTTATGTTCTTTCTTGTAAATAAATTAGACAGGAAGCAGCAACAATTAACTGTGTCAGTTAGTAAGTTATTGTCTAAGTTTCAAACCCATCCTTCTAAATTCTGTTTTGTTATGCTGGGCTGGGACTCTGCAAACCACATTTCTGCATTGCAGTTTGAATGAACATTAGGCTCTTCTAATTATGAGCACTAGAGAAAGAATGCAAGTCTAGGGGAGGAGAAAAAGACCTGTTGGCTTATGGTTCCTGTGAGCATCACCCCCACTATGCTTCCTCAACCCAGCAGTGGGAGTTCCTTCCTATAGCAGCAGCTGAATCACTTGGCAGTTTTTCCAACACTTACAGAACCAGTCTCATTATTTTTTCCTCCTCCAGAGAGATCAGCACCATCCAGAGAATGCTCCCTCTTCAGAGATCTGGATCCCAAGCCCACAGAGAATCTCCTCTGAATTCAGATCCCAACACCACCAAATAGCACCTCCTCCTCAGACGTCTGAATTTCACCTCATAAAATCTCTTCCTCTGAATTTCTATCCATTCCAAATTCTTCCCTTTACTTAGTCAGATTTAGGGGTAGTCGCTGTTCCTCAAGCTTTATTGTGCCTCAGAATCACACAGAGAGGTTATGAATCACATATCCTTGGACCCCACTCCAACAGATTCTGATTTAGTGTGTCTTGGGCAGGGCTTGATTTTTACTCCCTATCAAGTTCCCAAACAATGTGGAGGCTGCTGGTCTTGGATTTGGTTCGAATCATGTTTTAGACTTGAGTGTAGTAGTACTGAGTTCCCAGACAAGAGGAAATAGGATGTAAATCAACCATGGCATGCAGTTAATCAGGGGATCGCCTCTGGATGGTTGTGATGAAGTTCCTTGAAGCCCCACCTGGCTGCTGCACTTGACCATCATAGCAATAGAGATAACTGTAAGGAACAGTGGTGTGGGGTGAATTCTTCTGAGTGCACTAACTTACTTAAGGAAAATTAGAATCTTAAATCTGTATACTCATTTCAAGTCATGTCAGAGAACTAAAAAGCTTCCGGGGCGGTCCTAAAGGAATCTCACTCCTTCTAGCCATAAGACCAATACCACTATAAGGCAAATGTTAAGTATAATTTTGTGATTTGAAGGATTCATGGTCACTCGAAGTGTCTCTTAAAAGTTATGATGCTGGAGGAATAAGGACATCTAGTTGGACTAGGATGAAACTGAGAATTTTGAATACTCATTACTCTGAGTCTCTTTTGTCAGTGGAAAAAGATGACTTTCCTATGTCGAGGGAGAGTAGCTTTCCTTTGCTTAAAAACAACATAATAACCTCACCTAGGTTAGTTTGCCAAGGCAGGATGTCCATTATCCCTACAATCCTTTATTGCCACTAGACCCATAACTACAGTTAGATATCTGCAAATATATTACCTTACATTTCAAAATAAATTTTGCAGATGTGATTAAGTTAAAGATACTGAGATTTGGAGATTATCCTGGATTAACTAACTGGGCTCAATATAATCACAAGAATCCTTATAAGAGGGAGGCAGGAGGGTCAGAGTCACAGAGACGGAGAAGGAGAAGGAGATGTGAGGATGGAATCAGAAGTCAGTGTGAGAGGCTGAAAGAGAAGGAGAGAAAGAGACTTGAAGACACTATTCTATTGGCTTTGAAGATGGAGGAAAGAGGCCACCAGTTCAGGAATGCGAGTAGCCTAGAAAAGCTGGAAAAAAGCAAGAAAGTGTATTTCCCTCTAAGGCTACCAGAAAAACCATACTCCTGTCAACATCTTTGACTTTAGGACTTCTGACTTCTAAAACTAAGAGAATAGATTTGTATTGTTTTAAGGCACTAAATTTGTGGTAATTTGTTACAGCAACAATAGAAAAGGAATATACTAGTTCATTGCATTGATGATATTATGCTGAATGGGTCCTATGAGAAAAAAGTAACAAGTATATTACATACCTTAATGAAATATATGTGAATCAAAGGTTGGGAGATAAATCCCATAAAAGTTCAGGACCCATCATGGTAAAGTTTCACATAATCCTAAATCCTGATGGATACTGGCTACCTCCATAGTAATTGTTGTAGTTATTTGTTATCTATTGGGTATAGAACAACATATTCTATGATTTTGATCTGTTTTGAAGTAATTTCCTTCCTATAGTCTCCTTAATAAAAAATATATTTACCTTCTTGTTAAGCACAAGTTGATATTTTATTGTCAGCAGAATTTTACTATTAAGATTGTCATGTTTGAACACAAATTCAAGATGTCTTTAAATTTTGAGCTTGGAAACTGTTATCCAAAAAGCAATTAATCAGGGTTTTTATAATCCTATAGTTTATTTAAAACATAAATTAATATTGTAGACATTAATTGTGTAGATGTAATATTGTCGATATGCTTTCAAACTAAGAAATAAAAGACATGGACATAATGATGGCAACAATAGAAACTGGTATAAACTATAAACTATTTCTATAAACTGCTTCTTTTGCCATGGGCGTCTGCTTCTTATGTTTCTTAAGCTAAACTTTTAACCACTGTGTTATATATTTTGTAAAGAAAGAAAGTACAAATAGTGAGAAACACTGACTCAGAGTCAGGACTATAAGTCTAGATGCAGCTGGACTATATGATTTCTAAGCTCCTTCAGCTCTAAAATTCTATGGCAATGTAAAAGCTTTACTAGTCCAGGATAAAAACAGTTAAGCAGAACAATATTCTTCCAGCCCTACTCCCGATGCTATATGTAGGTTAACTTCTCTCTCAAAATTAAAATCACAGGCTCTTTTAGGACAACTTGATCTACATATCTGACTCATTTTCTTGTAGAGGAAGAAATGGGAAGAAACACAAAGAACATAGTTCTGAGTCCATATGGCCCCATCTGTATGCAAATCACCAAACAGAATGCAAAACACTTAACACCAATAATGGCAGAGTTATTAAAGCAAGTAATTTCCTTTTCCTGACACCATTTTCATGAACCTTGTCAAAACAGCCTCTTGCAAGTCACTTAAGGTCTAAGAGGCTTTTTCCCAAGGAAAGAGCTTCCTATATTAATACAAATCCCTTCAAATTTTGAGCCTGGAAGACCTCAGCAGGAGAATCTCTGGGTGGAAATTATGACTGTACAAGTGATCTTTACTCACTTCTGAAACTTCACTACCTCCTCAGAACTTTCTCACTGTTGTACGTACAACAATTACCATGCCAAGAACCCAAGGATACATCACTCCCCTTCTTAAATTCTGGTCCACATTTCAATTCAAACAAATTTTTTTTTTTGTCTTGTTTATGAACATTAAATGCTATTTTGGGTTTTTTGTTTGTTTGTTTTGTTTTTTTTTTGAGACAGAGTCTAGCTCTGTCACCCAGGTTGGACTGCAGTGGCATGATCTCGGCTTACTGCAACCTCCACCTCCTGAGTTCAAGCAATTCTCCTGCCTCAGCCTCCCAAGTAGCTGGGTGGCACCTGCCACCACGCCTGGCTAATTTTTGTATTTTTAGTAGAGATGGGGCTTCACCATGTTGGCCAGGCTGGTCTCTAATTTCTGACCTCAAGTAATCTGCCCGCCTCAGCCTCCCAAAGTGCTGGGATTACAGGCGTGAGCCACCGTGCCCAGCCCTAAGCGCTATTTTGAAAAGAACTGTTTGTAACAATTAAAAGAATTTTTAAAAAAAAAGCACAGTCTACTTTATGAAGTGTACATTTCCTCTTCCAAAAAAGCTAATTCATTCATGTAGTCATCATGAGCCTCCTATTCTATTCTACACCTGTTTGAAGCACAAAATTACACTTTTAACTCAGTTTCAGCTCTTCTCTCTATTCCCCTCTTTGTCACCTTTCCTCCTAAATCACAGTGTGGGGTAGAAGTGTTAACCACCTAGAATTTGTGAGGGAATAAGTGATTAACACATATAATATGCAGTGCAACCTTCATATTCTACTAAGAGCTCATCACCACCAATGAAGAAACAGGCACTTAAGTTTCTTCTCCTGTTTTTTCCCCAAGATGGCAGATGTATTAGGTCATTCTCGCATTGCTATAAAGAAATACTTGACATCCTCTCCAGCATCTGTTGTTTCCCGACTTTTTAATGATTGTCATTCTAACTGGCATGAGATGGTATCTCATTGTGGTTTGATTTGCATTTCTCTGATGACCAGTGATGATGAGCATTTTTTCATGTGTCTGTTGGCTTCATAGATGTCTTCTTTTGAGAAGTGTCTGTTCATATCCTTTGCCCACTTTTTGATGGGGTTGTTTTTTTCTTGTAAATTTATTTGAGTTCTTTGTCAATTCTGGACTTGGAGAAATAGGAACACTTTTACACTGTTGGTGGGAGTGTAAATTAATTCATCCATTGTGGAAGACAGTGTGGTGAACTCTCAAGTATCTAGAACTAGAAATACCATTTGACCCAGCAATCCCATACTGGATATATGCCCAAAGGATTATAAATCATGCTAGTATAAAGACACATGCACATGTATGTTTATTGTGGCACTATTCACAATAGCAAAGACTTGCAACCAACCCAAATGTCCATCAGTGTTAGACTGGATTAAGAAAATGTGGCAAATATACACCATGGAATACTATGCAACCATTAAAAAGGATGAGTTCATGTCCTTTGCAGGGACATGGATGAAGCTGGAAACCATCATTCTCAGCAAACTATCACAAGGACAGAAAATCAAACACCACATGTTCTCACTCATAGGAGGGAATTGAACAATGAGATCACTTGGACACAGGGTGGGGAACATCACACACCAGGGCCTGTCAGGGAGTGGGGGGCTGGGGGAGGGACAGCATTAGGAGAAATACCTAATGTAAAGGATAAGTTGATGGGTGCAGCAAACCAACATGGCACATGTGTACCTATGTACCAAACCTGCATGTTGTGCACATGTACCCTAGAACTTAAAGTGTATATATATATACATATATATATATATATATATATAGAAATACTTGAGACTAGGTACTTTATAAAGAAAAGAAGTTTAATTGGCTCACAGTTCTGCAGGCTATACAGAAAATATGATGGTGGCATCTGCTCGGCTTCTGGGGAGTCCTCAGGAAACTTACAATCATGGTGGAAGGCAAAGGGAGAATAGGCACATCACATGGCCAGAACAGGAGCAAGAAAGTGAAGGAAGAGGTGATACACATTTTTAAATGACCAGACCTCACAAGAACTCACTATTGTGAGGACAGTACCATGAAGGATAGAGCTGGGCCATTCATGAGAAAACCACCCCCATGATCCAATCAGCTCCCACCAGGCCCTACCTCCAACACTGAAGATTAGATTTCAATATGAGATTTGGGCAGGGACACACATCCAAACTATATCATTCTACCCCTAGCCCCAGGCAAATCTCATGTCTTTCTCACAATGCAACATACAATCCTGCCTTCCCAACAGTCTCCCAAAGTCTTAACTCATTCCAGCATTAATTCAAAAGTGCAACATACAATCCTGTCTTCCCAACAGTCTCCCAAAGTCTTAACTCATTACAGCATTAACTCAAAAGTCCAAAGTCTCATCTGAGACAAGCCAAGTCCCTTCCACCTATAAGCCTGTTAAAGCAAAAACAAGTTAGTTACTCCTAAGATACAATGGGATTATAGGCATTGGATAAATACTTCCATTTCTACCAAGAAAATAAAAATCAGCCAAAAGAAAAAAGCTACAGGCCCCATGAAATTTGAAACCTAGCAGGGCAGTTATTAAAACTTACAGCTCCAAAATTATCTCCTTTGACTCCAGGTCCCAAATCCAGGGCACACTGATGCAAGGGAGTGGGCTTCCAAGGCCTTGAGCAGCTCCACACCTGTGGTTTTGCAGGGTTCAGCCCTCAAGGCTACTCTCATGGAATGGTCTTGGGTGTCTGTGGCTTTTCCAGGAACACAGTACAAGCTGTCAGTGGATCTACCATTCTGAGGTCTGGAGGATAGTGTAGTGGCTGTTTTCTCACAGCTCCACTAGGCATTGCAGCATTGCCCTAGTGGGGACTCTGTGTGGGGTTCCAACTCCACATTTCCCCCTGCACCCTGCCCTAGTAGAGGCTCTCCATGAGGACTCCACCTCTGCAGCAGGCTTCTGCCTGGATACCCAAGCTTTTCCATACATTCTCTGAAGTCTAGATGGAGGCTCCCAAGCCTCAACTCTTGCATTCTGTGCACTTAAAGGCTGAACACCACATGGAAGCTGCCAAGGCTTACAGCTTGCACCCTCTGAAGCAGCAGCTCGAGCTGTACCTTAGCCCACTTGAGCCACAGCTGGAGCTGTAATGGCCAGGATACAGTGAGCAATGTCTGAGGCTGTGCAGGGCAATGGGGCCGTGGACCTGGCCCACATAACCATTCTGTCCTCCTAGGCCTCTGGGTCTGTGATGGGAGGGGCTGCCTCTTAGAACTCTGAAATTCCTTTGGGGCCTTTTTCCCATTGTCTTGGCTATCAGCACTTGCCTTCTTTTTAGTTATGCAGATTTCTCTAGCAAGTGATATAGAAACAGCAAGGGCTGGTTTGCAGCAGTCCACTTGAATTGTTCTACTAAAAATAGGCTTTTTTCCTACCAAGTGGCCAGGCTGCAGATTTCCCAAACTTATGCTCTGTTTCTCCTTTAAATATAAATTTCAACTTTAAGTCATTTCTTTCCTCTCGCATCTGAGGTAGGATGTTAGAAGCAGGCACACCACTTGTTGAACACTTTTCTTCTAAGACATAATATGTGTGACCTTTGCTCCAGTTCTTAATAAGTTCCTCATTTCCATATGAGACTCTGGAAGCCTGAACTTTATTGTCCATCTGACTATCAGCATATCACTATCAGTATTTTGGTCACAACCATTTAACCGGTCTCTAGGAAGTTTCAAACTTTTCCCATCATCATGTCTTCTGAGCTCTCCAAACTCTTCCAACTTCTTTCCATTCCCCAGTTACAAAGTCACTTTCACATTTTTGGGTATTTATAGCAATGTCCCACTCCTCAATACCAATTTTCTATATTAGGTCATTTTTGCATTACTATAAAGAAATACCTGAGACTGGGTAATTTCCAAAGAAAAGAGGTTTAATTGGCTCACAGTTCTGCAGGCTGGAAACATGATGCTGACATCTGTGTGGTTTCGGGGGATGCCTCAGGAAATTTACAATCATGGTTGAAGGCAATGGAGGAGCAGGCATGTCACATGGCCAGAGCAGGAGCAAAAGAGTGAGGGGGAAATGCTACACACTTTTAAACAACCAGATCTCATGAGAACTCACTATCACAAGGACAGTACCACAGGGGTGGTGCTAAACCATTCATGAGAAATTCATCCTCATCATCTAGTCACCTCCCACCAGGCCCCACTTTCAACACTGGGGACTACATTTCAGTATAAGATTTGAGCAGGAATACACATCCAAACTATATCAGCCAACTAAAGGCTATTCCAGCATGCATCATCCACTTACAAGAAGAAAGTAGGGTGTAGAGATTCACATTTTGAACTTTTATCCAAGAAGGAACATGGGAGTTCAATGGAAAAGTCTAAGAAAATGTCAGGTCCTGGGAAAGAGACAGGTCTGGCTGAAAACCATGAGTGAATCCCTGGTACAAGAAAGGGTGAGTGAGTGTCTTTGAAGTCCACTTCCCCACTGGGGAATCATGCAATCCAGCCTATAGGAGAGCACCTTGATTCTTCCAAACCCTGGATCTAACTTAAGAAGAGGCCAGGAGCTATAGGAGGAGTGGCTCAGGAAGTATCCTACAGACACTCCAAGACCTGGTCACCTATAGAAGGATGTCATTCTTGATCCTATTTTAGAGCAAGCTGTCTGAAATCCTGGGAGCTAAAAGCAGTGGCAGCCATTGGCATCAGAGAGACATAGGCTATAGATTGGAGATCTGGGACTGCAGCAAAAAAGGGTCTCCTCTAGCCAGACCTGAGACGCAAATGTGGTGTGAGCTCCAGCTGCTGGTGTAGGAATTGGGCAGCCCCCTATCACGGGGTTAGAGCAGGGAGAGAGTTGCTGGGGAGGCATGGTTTTGACCCAGGCAGCAAGGTTTACAGCTTGGGACAGTTTTGTGGACTGGAAGCAAATTGCAGCAATAAACTAACTGTCCTGACTGGCTGCCACAGTCAAAACAAGGGAATGAACTCTGCCAGTTATGGGAGTCAGAGAAAAGCAGTACCCACTCCTCCTGGCTAGGCTGTGGTGCTAGGACTGCCCCTCCATCTCCATGCTAAGACCTTGGTGCAGCAGCAGTTGCTCTGCTCCTAGCCCAGGCATTTCTCTAGCAGTCTGAGGACTGCTCCCTATCCCTGTCAGGGTCAGCACTTGTGCCTGCCACTGGGGGGCCCAAGTGCAGGCTGGACCAGTCCAGCTATTCCCAGCTTCATCCCCCACTCCAAGACAAAGCATGGAGAAAGACCACTGAGCATTTCATGGCCCATCCATCAAGAAAGACCACTGAGCATTTCACAGCCCATTCCATCACCAGGGACACCTGAACACTTCTACAAGTTAACAGAAGTCAGACATAAATCCTACTGCTTCCATCACAGCTGGCTCTTACCTGCAAGTGTCATCTACTGATCTGTAGGTCCACCTGCACAGTCTGTTAAAACATCTGTTGGCACAGTATGCAGTGCTTAGGAAACAGATAAGCTTCTTGTGGTCTCTGCTACCACCACCACCCAGGCCACCCTAGCTAGTCAGGAGGTCATGAGCTGTCTTACTTCCTTGGTACACCATACTATAACCAGCACTTGAGAAAGCCACCACACTAAAGGTATATAGAACCAAGAAATCATACAGGATTTTTGCCACTGAATGCACCAAGAAGCAAAGCCAAATGGCCCTACTCAAAATACATCACAGTCCCATCCTCAAGAAAAAAAGGTCCTTCCTCAATGAAAGTAAATTTAAAATAAGAAGCAGCAACAGTTTTTCCAGATGCACAGAAATCCAAATAAAGACACACAAAGCATGGCATGGTATTATGACAGCCACAGAGGAATAAAGTAATTCTCTAGCAATGAATCCTAACCAAAAAGAAATCCTCAAAATGCCGTATAAGGAATTCAGAATATTGATTTTAAGGCAGGGTGTAGTGGCTCACACCTGTAATCCTAGTATTTTGGGAGGCCAAGGCAGGAGGATTGCTTGAGGCCATAAGTTCAAGACCAGGCACAGTAATAGAGAGACCCTGTCTTTACAAAAAAAAAAAAAATTAATTAGCCAGTCATGATGGTGCATGCCTGTAGGCCTAGCTCCTCAAGAGGCTGAAGTGAGAATATTGCTTGAGCCCAGGTGTTTGAGATTGCAGTGAGCTATAATCATGCCAATGCACTCTAGCCTTGGTAATAGAGTGAGACTCTGTCTCTAAAAACCAATACAGAGAAATTTTTTTAAAAAATGAATTCAGAATATGAATGAAAAATTTGCAAAGGAGATAGATATCTTTCCATGTAAAGACAGAACATATAAAAATGAAAAATTAATTGAAGGAATTACAAAATATATTGAAAGCTTCAACAAAAGACTAGACCAAGCAAAAGAAAAAAATCTTATAACTTGAAAATAGGTCATTTGAGTTAACCCTGTCAGATAAAAATAAATATAATTTTAAAAGAATAAGGCTTTCAAGATATATAGGAATACATAAAGGGACCAACTTTAGTAATCTAAACATTATTCCTGAGGAGGAGGAAAAAGAAAAAAGTTCAGAAAACATATTTAAGAAAATAATCAGCTGGGCGCAGTGGCTCACGCCTGTAATCCCAGCACTTTGGGAGGCCGAGACAGGTGAATCACATGGTTAGGAGATCAAGACCATCCTGGCTAACACGGTGAAACCCCGTCTCTACTAAAAATACAAAAAAATTAGCCGGGCATGGTGGTGGGTGCCTATAATCCCAGCTACTCAGGAGGCTGAGGCATGAGAATGCTGTGAACCCAGGAGGCGGAGCTTGCAGTGAGCTGAGATCGTGCCACTGCACTCCAGCCTAGGCAACAGAGCAAGACTCCATCTCAAAAAAAAAAAAAGAATAAAATAAAATAATCAACAAAAACTTTCCTAGCCTAGGAAGAAATTTAGACATTCAAATAGAGGAGGCTCAGCAATCCCCAGAAAATAAATTGCAAAATTGACTTCACCATGCCATATGGTCATTAGACTGTCTAAAGACAATATGAAGGAAAGCATTCTAAAGTCAGTAGGAAAGAAGCATTTAGTCACCTATAAAGGAAACCCCAAAAGAAGACTTCTCAGCAGAAACTTCACAAGCCAGAAAAGAATGGGATGGGGTTTTCAAAGTGCTGAAACAAACAAACAACAACAACTAAAAAACCTGTAAATCAAGAATTTTATGTTCATCTAGATTAAGCTTTATAAATGAAGGACAAATAAAATCTTTCCCAGACAAGCAAACATTGAGATAATTCATCACCACTAGTCCAGTCCTACAAGAAATGCTCAAAGGAGTCCTAAACATGGAAAAGAAAGGTTGATATTTGCTATAATAAAAACACACAAAAATATAAAACTCAAAGTCGTATAAAACAATCACACAAAGGAGGAAGACAGAGGAATCAACTGACAACATGAAAAAATTTTACCAAGGCACAAAGAAAAACAGAGAAAGAATTTAGAAAACAATTAGATAACAAGAATATGACAGCAAAAACAAAACTCACATATCAATATTAACCTTGAATGTAAATGGATTACATGCTTCATTTAAAAGATATATATTGACAGAATGAATTTTAAAAACATGAGCCAATGATATGCCACTTACAAGAAACTCACCTTATCTCTAGAGAGACATTTAGACTAAAAATAAAAAGACATTCTATGCAAACAGAAACCACAAGCAAGCAGCAGAGGTATACAGATAAAACAGACTTTAGATCACAAACAGTAAAAAAAAAATGATAAAGAAGGTTATTATATAATGATAAATGGATCAATTCAACACGTAGATATAATAATACTAAATATATATGCACCCAACAGCTGGAACACCCAGATTCATAAAACAAATATTACTAGACCTAATGAAAGCGATAGCTAGTAATACAATAACAGTAAGGAACATCAACACCCCACTCACTGCACTAGACACTTTACTGAGACAGAAAATCAACGAAGAAACACTGGATTAAATTGGACTTTTGACCAAATAGACCTGACAGTCACTTACAGAACATGCTACCCAACAACTGCAGAATATACATTCTTTTCATCAGCCCATAGACTATTCTCCAAGATAGACAATATCTTAGGCCACAAAACAAGTCTCAAGAAATTTCTAAATATTGAAATCATATCGTCTCAAGAAATTTCTAAATATTGAAATCATATTCTAAATATCGAATCATATCAGACTATAGTGGAATAGAAGTATCAATACCAACAGGAACACCAGAAACTATACAAATATATAGAAATAAACCAATATGCTCTTAAATAACCATTAGGTCAATAAAGAAATTAAGATGAAAATTTTAAAAATTTTTGAAATAAATGAAAATAGAAACACAATATACCAAAACCTTTGGGATGCAGCAGAAGTAGTGCTAAAGGCAGGTTTATAGTGTTAAATGCCTACATCAAAAAATAGAAGGTAGAATCTTCATCCCAAAGGCTACAGTGTATAAACATTATATAAATTTGTATGCCTTTTATTCTATTAAACAATCTGACTCATGTCGGTGATTTTTTAGTGAACCTTCAGAAGACCAAAAGGAAAGCTCTCTGTTGGCTCCCACAGTTACAGCACAGCAAGCAGGGTACCTCCAAAGCCATTCTGATCTTCTGAAGGCCACGGTGAAGAGATCCCAGGATCCTAACAAGCCAGTAAAAGTTAAGAACTTATAAATCAGGCTCCTAGACTTACTCTGTAAAATCTGGTTGAATGGATGGTAAAAATGACTGTTTTGTCTCAAGGTTTTGATTAACGGGAAAAAAGGATTTGTGTGACTAGTTTTGGGGTGTAGTGACTCTAGTGTGCTTTTGGTACTTTGTGGTATAAACATTCATATTGTTTGATTCCTTTCACTTCAGAAATAACCTTTTTGTTGCTGTTTTCCTTGGCTTTGTCTTTCTGTGGTGTTCTGCATAAAGAGGGGAACCATACGCTAATACCCAGTCCTAGAATCCCTACAAGCCCACTGTTTGAGCTAGCCCTGTAAACTATTCAGTTTTAGTATTCTGACTACACCAGTGTCTGTTAAGACAAACATTGCTGTGGGCTCCTAAAATAAAAACCAGGCGAAAGTCTCCTCTCACCATATTTTATGTCCTTGAGAGCTTGACTGGTGACTAAGTGTGGATATTCTTTTTCTTGGTCTCTGCCATCCAGAGGGCATGATATTTCAGGTAACATCATGCAGATAGTCTGAAAAGATTGGGAGTCCAAAACACATTTTTCATTCTGAACATGTCAAGCTCTTAGGAGAGTTTTATTCTAAAAGGACCCGTCCTAATAGGGCTTTTGTTTTCTTTGGCTGTCTTAAATCTATATCTAAGAGTGAATTTTCGGTGAATCATGGGGACTGCCTCCTCTATGCCCTCTCCAAAAACACCTTTTGCTTATGTGGTGAAAACTTATTCTAAATCTGAAAAATTACCACCTGTGCTTTCTATGAAGAGACTTATCAGATTGAGTCACTATTGGAAGTAAGTACGTTGAAAATTCTAATTACAATGGCCAAATGATAGATCCTTTGAGTTAGAATAAAATTCCTAATTAAAAAAAATATATTTTAGACATTTCTTATTCCAAACAATTGATGGGAGGATCAAATTAAAAGAAGGACACATATTAGAGCTATAGCTAGCCTTGAAATTCTCTTGACTAAATTAAAGAGCAAAAATCTGACCTAAAATTGTTATCCTCAAACAGTCCCCTTTAGGTTCCATTGCAAGATTAAGAATGGAGACTGCTCCATTTTGTAGTCTGCTAGTTAAAATCTCTATTGTGGCATGGATTCCCTTTCTAATCAGGAATAAACCCCTTTTGGTTTGCTATTTGTTGGACTTTTGAAATATCAGCTGTTTGTCCCTGCTAAAATATGGTAATAAGAGACTTGAAAGGATTTTTTAAGACCTCTTTTGTTAGAAGCCAGCTTAATTAAAAGCTGATATCTAAGCTATATATATTTTTTAAGGTCTCCCTGCTTTTTCTCTTTGGATACTGTTTTTGGAATTTTTTTAGTAACATAAATTTTTCCAAAAAAAAAAAAAAAAAAGCACACTTTCTTGGTACTTCTGTTCACTTCCTTTTTAAATACTGTTATCCTATTTACTTTTATTTCTGTTTTCTCCTCCTTCCATGTAAAAAGATTCTGATATCCAATGACTCAGACCTCTTAAGCGACTTGGGAAAAAAAGGTGACTTGTCACCCTTCTTGGAAGCAGGGGATGCTTCTTTCGCTTTCCTGTGGAGTTTCAAGAGTTGTGGGCAGATTCTTCTCAGGCCTAAAGCTGTCCTCTGATTTGCATTGTGTTACCTGATCTCTTTAGCTTCCAGGATTACCAGAAATTACTTTGCACTATGAGAAAAGTTGACTTCGGTATGTGTAATAGTTAGGTAGGAGACACAGTTTTAGAGGGGCTGAGGTCAATTCTTTACAGCAAATCATTATTACTACAGGTGACTACTCATTTATTTAGATGTTTGAATGAGAAAAGTATGGTTTGGGGCAACTAGAGACAATTGAAACGCACACCACTGAAGGATAAAATTCCCATGAGACATGGGCTGATCAAAGAGTAGGCTGATTGGTATCAGACTGCCCATCAGCCTCAGCAGAGCATCTTTGTAGTGAAGTGCACTGTGAAAGCATTGCACAGCCAGTCCCCCTGGTATTTCTCTCTTTTGGGAGAACCAGGTTTCAGTGTGAGCTCCACCCTGAGCTCAGTAGTCCATTTGAAAAGAGACTAAATTGAAAGCTAACTATCTAACCCACAGCAATGTTTGTCTTAACAGACACTGATATAGTCAGAACTTGGTCTCCTTATAAAATTCTATAGTAGAATCTTATGATTTCATGTTACCTTGGCAAATATTTTTAGTCTTCCTGTAACACACCCAAACTTTGAAAAAGCTTAAATTTTCTTTCTTCTTCAAGATGCAAATTCACTACCCATTTTCTCTATAACTCAGTTAAAGCTTCTCCAGATTAACCTTTTCTGTTTACAAAGGCATAGTTTAAATTCAATTGTACTTTTAAACTAGTGAGTTTTATTTGTCTTGTGGCTGAAATTCTTCAAAACATTGAAGTCTTTGTGTGTACATGTATATGTTATATGTCATGTATATATACACATATATGTCTATCCATGTGTTTATATATTATCTACACATTGTACCAAATTAACTTAAAAATAAATGAGTATTCACTGAGGACTAAACTCTGACCTTTTTTCCTTCTTGACCAAATTCCTACCTAAGGGACCTGGGGAATCATGCCCTATGAACTGTAAAATTTCATCAGAAGAGTTTTATTTAACCCTATATAATGTAGCTTGCTTTCCAATCTGACTCTGGTATAACATTACATGACAGAAAAAGAAGGAAATTAAAATATTTTACCCTTAAAATATGTTTCTTTGCTATATCTTGAAATGGTCCTGGTTTTGTGGGGGAAAATTTGCATCTGTAAAAAATCTGTATTTGCCGGGCACAGTGGCTCACGCTTGTTATGCTAGCACTTTGGGAGGCCGAGGCAGGTGGATCACATGAGGTCAGGAGTTCAAGACCAGCCTGGCCGACATGACGAAACCCCGCCTCTACTAAAAAATACAAAAATTAGCTGGGCGTAATGGCAGGCGCCGGTAATCCTGGCTACTAGGGAGGCTGAGGCAGGAGAATTGCTTGAATCTGGGAGGCAGAGGTTGCAGTGGGCTGAGATCATACCACTGCACTCCAGCCCAGGCAACAGAGCAAGACACCATCTCAAAAAAAAAAAAAAAGAATCTGTATTAACCTAACTACAGCTTTCCTATTCCAGTCCCTCCCAATCCTGAACATGTTAACTGAGAATCTAGCACATTGTAAAGGTCTGAATAGAAAACATTTGCCATCTATTGTCTCTAAAATAGTGGCCACATAATAGACTTCATGTACATAATAAAAATCTTGGTTTCTATAACCCATTATCTTAACCTAGACAATCCTTTCTGTTGATTCCAGGTTTTTAGATAATTTAACTCTTTCAACCAATTTCCAATTATAAAATCTTTAAATATACCTATGACCCGTAAGCTGCTGCTTCAAGTTGTCCTACCTTTCCATACTGAACCAGCATATATCTGATATATATTGATTGATGTCTTATGTCTTCCTAAAACATATAAAACCAAGCTGTAACCCAACTATCTTAGGTACATGTTCTCAGGACCTTTTGAGACTGAGCCTCAGGCCATGGTCGCTTACACATGGCTCAGAGTAAATCTCTCCAAAAATACTACAGAGTTTGGCTTTTTCACCCACATCATAAATTAAATAACTAGCCCCAATACTTTTCAGGTTCATGAGACTTTAATAATCTTGGTAAATAAAACTAGTTTCAAAATTCTCTGTAGTAATTTAAAATATTAAGATCATGTTATGTTAAACTAAGTAATCCTAGGTTTTTCTCTGAAAATTAGAGGTTATTAAGAGTTAAAATAGTTGTATATGTAATTAAAACTACTAAATATAAGAGAACCAATTGATGTACAATGTATATAAGTAAATGTGTTTTTGGTAAAAAAATAAAATTATAAAACATACTGGAATGTGTGTTTGGTGAAGAGGAAACTAACCGCTCCTATTCAATATAGTACAAGAAGTCCTAGCCAAAGCAATCAGGCAAGAGAAAGAAATTTAAGACATCTAAATAGGAAAAGAGGAAAAAATTATCTTTGTTTGCTGATGACATGGTCACACACTTAAAAAACCCTAAAGATTCCTTCAAAAGAATTCTAGACCTGATAAATGACTTCAGTAAAGTTTGAAGATACAAAATTAATGCACAAAAATTAGTTGCATTTCTCAACAATGCTCAAACTGAGAACCAAATCAAGAATTCAATCCCATTTACAATTGCCACACACATAAAATATCTAGCAGTAAATTTAACCAAGGCAGTGGAAGACCTCTAAAAGGAGCACTATAAAACACCAATGAAAGAAATTATAGATGATACAAACAAATGAAAAAATATCCCATTCTCCTGGATTGGAAGAATTAATATCATTAAAATAACTATACTGCCCAAAGCAAGCTACATATTCAACGTAATTCTTATCAAATTACCAATATCATTTTTCAAAGAATTAGAAAAAACAATTCTAAAATTCATATGGAACCAAAAAAAAAAAAAAAGCCTGAATAGCCAAAGAAATCTAAAACAAAAAAGAAAAAAGCTTGAAGCATCACAGTATCCAACTTCAAACTATACCACACAGTTATAGTACCCAAAGCAGCATTATACTTGTACAGAAATTGACTCATAAACAAATGGAACAGAATAGAGGATCCAGAAATACAGCCAGACATCTACAACCAACTGATCTTCAACAAAGTCAACAAAAATAAACAGGAGGAAAGGATATCCTACTCAATAAATGGTGCTAAGAAAACTAGCTAGCCATATGCAGAAGAATGGAATTGGACACCTACCTCTCACCATATATAAAAATTAACTCAAGATCGACTAAAGACTCAATCCATGTATGACCTCAAACTATAAAAATCCTAGAAGAAAACCTAGGAAAATCTCTTTTGGACGTTGGCCTAGGCAAAGAATTTATGACTAAGACCTCAAAAGCAAATGCAACAAAAACAAAAATAGACAAATGGGACTTCATTAAACTAAAGAGTTTCTACACAGCAAAAGAAATGATCAATGAAGTAAACAGACAACCTATGGAATGGGAGAAAATATTTGCAAACTATGCATCTGGCAAAGGACCAATATCCAGAATCTATAAACACTTAAATAAATCAACAAGATAAAAACAAATAATCCCATTAAAAAGTGAGCAAAGGACATGAACAGACACTTTTCAAAGGAAGGCATACAAGCAGCCAAGAAACATTTTTTAAAATGCTAAATATCACTATCAACAGAGAGATGCAAATTAAAACTGTAATGAGATACCATCTTCCACCAGTCAGAATGGCTTCCTGCTTTCTGAATCCTCCCTGTTACACTGCACAGATGTAGCCAAAGGTGCCAGTTTCTCTCAAATTTGGACTAAAACACTCATCATAGTTACAAATCTTTCCTCCAATCTGGTGCTGGGAATGATATGCACCATCAATCTCCTCTTCTCTCTAGGGCTTGCCAAAGATCAAAAAAAAAAAAAAACTTATAACTGTAAATTACTCTCAGTGTTGACACATTCTGAAACTGTCTGTGTGCATCAGGAAAGAAGTAAGCTCAGTTGCTTCTAAGAAAAAAAAATGCATGTTTTTCATGCTCAGGGCCTTCCTCCTGAAAATCAAATTGGAAACCACCATTTCGAAAGGCACATTCAAAGACGGGAACAATCTGTGAAAGGAAAAATAGCTACTAGAAGCAAGTAAAAATTCTATGCTTTGGATCTTTGAAAACAAGATAAAAGCACTTTTCAAAGCAACAAAATCTGAGGAACTCAGAAAAAATTGAAGTCAGTTATGATTCTGATTTGTCGACACTCTTCTTATAAGAGGAAACTGGAGTTAATTTTTTAAATATTGCCTTTGCCCATTATATAGAAAGAAGGGTTTGAGTTTTTTCTTCCATAATGTGCCTATAGAAGCTATATTGCAAGCAAGATCCCATTGTCTATAGAATAAAGGCCAAAATCCTTGGTACAGTTTACAAAGCTCTTCATGATCTGGCCATTGCCCAGCTTTCTGGCCATATCTACCCCCATGACCCCATATGCATCTTTTGCTCCAGCTGTACTGCATATTAGCAATTTTTCAGATTTTCCATATTCAGGTCTCTGCACATATGTTTCTTGCTGTTTTTGGAATGCTCACCTCTCCCACTCCACTGTCTAGCTAACATCATTTTTCCTCCAAAACTCACTGTAAGTGTCATCTACTAGAAATCTTCCCTGAATCCTATAGGATGAAGCAAGTCTACCTCTCTTCTTAATGTTTTCTGTACTGTCTACGTTAATGCATACACTCAGTGAACTTAAAGCCAGAAAGTCACCTAATGGCACAGTGATTTTAATCTATTATCCCTGAATGTACTGAATAGACTGAATCTACAGAAGGATTTTTTAAAACTACCTACAGTAGGTGTTTGGCAAATATGAATATCCAAGAATAGTTTTATAAAGAACATATAATACCAAGAACATTAAAAATTAATTATTATATATTTTAAATTATACTGAGGTTTATATTCTTCCATATGTCTTTGAATCAATTCATTTTATTTATTTATAATCATTGATTTATAAGTACACAGCAACTTCATACCCTTGAAAATATTATTTTCTAGTTTAAACTCTTTTAGCTTACAGAAAATATAACCCAACATTTAAATGCATCTAGTAGTGAATCAAATTTATTAAAGCAATCATAATCTTATGTATGCTTGTACACTGTACTTTGTTAAATAAGGTATCTCTTGAACAATCAATTACATGTGGATCATCACAAAAAGCTGCTGGAATGGTGGGAGTTCATTAAAATGAACAAAATTCCTGTCTGAAATGTGTTTTAAGCAGGGGTTTAGAAGATAGAGGGAATATGCTTTTCTTATGGACAGGAGTGATAAATACTGCAAAATAGTGTATCAGTATGATTATTTGCAAGTAAATATTGGTGAATTGTATATGGCAGTGAATTCTGCTTTGCTGAAGAAATATAAATAATTTTGTTCATTTCTACTATATCATTTCTACTACACAGTAGAAATTATAAACTAGTAGGTAGTAGTAGAGGAATACAAATTTAGGGTTGGAGGGAATAGTATGTGAGCTTGGAGTGGAAGGTGGGGATGAGACAGAGATCCTAGGTGACAATCGAAGAAGTTTTGGGGATAAGAGTAAAGCTCTATTTGATCGAATTAAGCAATTGGAAGTCACCTCAGCTTCTAAGAAAAAAAAATGATACTATCAAAAGAAAGATTATTATAACTATGAGAAGCATGAAGGATAAGGAGGTAGGTTGGCAAGAGATTGTTTGGGAACAAAGCTTTGGAGGAGGAGGGGAAGAAGAAAGAGAAGATCTGTGAAATATTTCCATAAGAAATATTCCATGGAATAATCAAGGATTATTCCATGGTTGCATTCAGGAGGCTCAGAATTCTAGTGACCAGCAACAATAAAAATGGTTAAAGGTTTGAAGAGGACCCAAGATGTAGTGCAGATTCAATATTGAAACATGTCAATCTTTCTTAGAATATAATATAAATTTATTTTAAATCCAATAAAATCCCAAAGGAAATTTGGAAAGGGGGTGTAGGGGAGCAGAGTTGATAAGACAAAGTGGTTCTAATGGTCAGCTGGAATAATAAATTGGCAAAAAATTGTCAACAACACAACTTTAAGGAATAATGAGAGGAAAGTTTATTTTCTAACTATTAGAGGTTTTTATAATGTTAAAACAATAAGTTAAAAAAGTAATGTGATATCTGTTACAAGAATTGGTATATATAATTATATAAAAGAATAGAAAGCCTAGAAGAATCCACTGTATATGTAAAAATACAGTGTTCTATTAAGTGGCATTTCAAATAAATAGAGAGAAATAAAGTATTCAGTAACTAGGGCTAGAATAATCGGTTAACTATTTTAAAATAAAAAGATTTCTCCTTCATATCATATGCCAAAATAAATGTGTTAGATTAAAAGGCTAAATGTAAAACACACACACACACACACACACACACTCAGACACACACACGAACAAAAGAAAATATAGGTAAAATTATTTTTGTTTTAAAAAGAGAGACAACAAAACTGACAAACTTCTAGCTAGACTGACCAAAAAGAGAGGATTCAAATTACAAAAATTAGAACAGAAAGAGGGAACATTACTACCAACCTATAAAAATAAAAAGGATTATAAAGGAATTATATGAACAATTGTATGCCAATAAATTAGATTAAATGTTCAGTTTCCTAGAAAGACACAAATTATCTAACTGACTCAAGAAAAAAATAGACAATCAGAATAGACCTATAATAAATAAAAAGATGGAATTAGTAATCAAATTGTTACCTACAAATAAAAACTCAGATCCAGATTGTTTTACTGATGAACTCTAACAAGCATTTAAAAGAGAATAAATACAAATTCTCACAAACTCTTCCACCCAAAAATAAAAAAGGGAGACTACTTCCTAACACATTCTATAAGGCCAGTCATCCTGACGTCAAAGCCAGACAAACACATCACAAGTCAGGAAAACTACAGACTAATTTCTTCGTGAATATGAACGTAAAAATTCTTAATAAAACACTAGAAAATGGAATCAAGGAATATATAAAAAGAATTATATGTCAAAACCAAGTAGAATTTATCCCAAGTATGCAAAGTTACTTTAACACCCCAAAATCAATTAATGTAGTACCTCCTCCTATCAACAGAACAAAAATTAAAAAGTGATATGGTCATCTAATAGAAGTAGAAAAAGCATTTGATAAAATCCAACACTCTTCTAACGATAGAAACATTTAACAAGCTATAAATAGAAGGAAACTTCTGCAACCTGATAAAGGGTATATTAGAAAATCCACAATTAACATGATACTTAATGGTGAAAGGCTGATTGCATTCCCCTTAAGATTAAGAACAAAATAAGGATGCTCATTCTCACTTCTTCTATTTAACATTATACTAGGGGTTCTAGAAATGGCAATTAGGCAAGAAAAAGAAATAGATGTTATCCAGGTTGGAAAGGAAGAAGTAAAACTGTCTGTATTCATAGGTGATTTAATCTGGCATATAGAAAATCCTAAGGAATCTACAAAAAAAAAAAGAAAGATAAAAACTGTGTATTAGAACTAGCTAATGAGTTCAGCAAGGTGGCAAGATATAAGATCAATATACAAAAATCAATCATATTTCTATACACTTGGAATTAATAACCTAACAATTAAGAAAATAACCCCATGACACAAAAAAGAACAAAATGCTTAGAAATAAATTTAACAAAAGATGTGCCAAATTTATACTGTGAAATCTCCAAAATATTGTTGAAAGAAATTAAGATCTAAATTAATAGAAAATCATCTCGTGTTCATAAATCAGAAATTTAATACTTTTAAGATGGCAGCGCTCCCCAAATTGATCGATCTACAGATTCAATGAATCCCTATTAAATTGATTCAACTGACTTATTTGTAGGAATTGACAAGTTGATTCTAATATTCATATGGAATTTTAAGGGATCCAAAATAGCCAGAACAATCTTGGAAAGATAAAGTGGGAGGACCCACATTTCCCAATTTCAAAACTTAGTAAAAAGCTACAATAATCATGAATAAGAGTGTGGTACTGACATAAGGATAGACATATAGATCAATTGAATCAAATTCAAAGCCCGAAAATAAACTCAAGTGTCTATGGTCAATTGATTTTCCGCTAGGGTGCCGTGATCATTCAACAGGGAAAGAATAGTCTTTTAAACTAATGGTGCTGGGACAGGTGGATAGGTATCTACTTGCGAAAGAATGAAGTTGAATCCTTACCTCATACCTCTTATACCAATTAACTAAAAATGCATCAAAGAAACAAAATGTAAGACCTAAAACTATAAAACCATTTTTATCATTTTCTTATTTATTAAGAGCTTTGATTAGTTTACATTAAGTGCAATGTTTGCATTAAGCTTTTTGGACAATATTCTTTTTTGGTTTTTAAATATTTTATTTTTTTATTTCAATAGGTTTTTGGGGAACAGGTGGTGTTTGGCTACATGAATAAGTTCCTTAGTGGTGATTTCTGAGATTTGGGTGCAACCATCACCCAGGCAGTGTTCACTGTACCCAATGTGTAGTCTTTTATCCCTCGCCACCTTCCACCCTTTCCTCTGAGTCCCCAAAGTTTAATGTATCATTCTTACACTTTTATGTCTCATAGCTTAGCTCCCACATAAGAGTGGAAACATACAATGTTTGGTTTTCCATTCTTGAGTTACTTCACTTAGAATAATTGTCTCCAATTCCATCCAGGTTGCTGCAAATGCCATTATTTCATTCCTTTTGATGGCTGAGTAGTATTCCATGGCATACATATATACCACATTTTCATGGTATACATATATACCACATTTTCTTTATCTACTCATTGATTGATGGATATTTGTGCTGGTTCCATATTTTGCAATTACAAATTTTGCTGCTATAAACACGCATGTGCAAGTATCTTTTTACTATAATAACTTATTTTCCTCTGGGTAATACCTAGTAGTGAGATTGATGGATCAAACAGTAGATCTCCTTTTAGTTATTTAACATAGTGGTTGTACTAGTTTACATTCCCACCAACAGTGTAAAAGTGTTCCCTTTTTACTGCATCCATGCCAACATCTATTATTTTCTGATTTTTTTACTATGGCCATTTTGTAGGAGTGAGGTGGTATTACATTGTAGTTTTGATTTGCATTTCCCTAATAGTGATGTTGAGCATTTTTTCATATGCTTCTTGGCCACTTGTATAACTTCTTTTGAGAATTGTCTACTTAGGTCCTTAGCCCACTTTTTGACTGAATTTTTTTCTTGATGATTTGTTTGAGTTATTTGTAGATTCTGGATGTCAGTCCTTTGTCAGATATATAGATTGTGAAGATTTTCTCCCACTTTGTGGATTGTCTGTTAACTCTGCTGATTATTTCTTTTGCTGTACAGAAGCTTTTTAGTTTAATTAAGACCCACCTATTTATCTTTGTTTTTGTTGCCTTTGCTTTTGGGTTCTTGGTCATGAAGTCTTTGCCTAAGCTAATGTCTAGAAGGGTTTTCCAATGTTATCTTCTATAATCTTTATGGTTTCAGGTCTTAGATTTAAGTCTTTGATCCATCTTGAGTTAATTTTTGTATAAAATGAGAGATGAGAATGCAGTTTCATTCCTCTACCTGTGGCTAGCCAATTATCCCAGCACAATTTGTTGAATAGGGTGCCCTTTCTCCACTTTGTTTTTGTTTACTTTGTCAAAGATCAGTTGGCTGTAAGTATTTGGCTTTATTTCTGGGTTCTCTATTCTGTTCCATTGGTCTATGTGTATATTCTTAAACTAGTACCATGCTGTTTTGATGACTATAGCCTTATAGTTTAGTTTGAAGTCCAGTAATGTAATGCCTTCAGGTTTGTTCTTTTTGCTTAGTCTTGCTTTGGCTATGTGGGCTCTTTTATGGTTCCATATGTTTTTTCTAGTTCTGTGAAGAATGATGGTGGTATTTTTATGGGAATTGCATTGAATTTGTAGATTGCTTTTGGCAGTATGGTCATTTTCACAATATTAATTCTACCTATCCATGAGCATGCGATGTGTTTCCATTTCTTGGTGTCATCTATAATTTCTTTCAGCAGTGTTCTATAATTTTCCTTGTAGAGGTCTTTCACGTTCTTGGTTAGGTATATATATGTGTGTTTGTGTGTGTGTGTGTGTGTGTGTGTATATATACTTATTTTGCAGCTATTGTGAAAGGGGTTATTGATTTTATTCTCGGCTTGGTCGGTATTGGTGTATAACAGAGCTACAGATTTGTGTACATTAATTTTGTATCCTGAAACTTTGCTGAATTCATTTACTAGTTGTAGGAGCTTTCTGGGGGAGTCTTTAGGGTTTTTTAGGTATACTATCATATCATCAGCAAACAGCAACACTTTGACTTTTTTGGCTGCCCTTTATTTCTTTCTCTTGTCTGATGTTCTGGCTAGGACTTCCAGTACTATGTTGAATAGAAGTGGTGAAAGTGGGCATCCTTGTATTGTTCCAGTTCTCAGGGGGAATGCCTTCAACTTTTCCTCATTCAGTTGGCTGTGGGTTTGTCATAGATGGCTATAATTACTTTAAGGTATGTCCCTTCTATGCCAGTTTTGCTAAGGGTTTTAATCATAAAGGGATGCTGGGTTTAGTCAAATGCTTTTTCTGCATCTATTGAGATGATCATGTGATTTTTGGTTTTGATTCTCTTTATGTGGTGTATCACATTTACTGACTTACATATGTTAAACCATCCCTGCATCCCTGGTATGAAACCCACTTGATCATGGTGTTTTGCCTTTTTGAAATGTTGTTGGATTTGGTTCACTAGTATTTTATTGAGGACTTTTGCATCTATTGGTCTGCAATTTTCTATTTTTGTTATATCTTTCCCTGGTTTTGGTATTAAAGTGATACTGGCTTCATGGAATAATTTAAGGAGGAGTCCCTCTTTATCTTTTGGAATAGTGTCAGTAGAATTGGTACGAATTCTTCTTTGAATGTCTGATAGAATTTAGCTGTGAATCCATCTGGTCCTGGATTTTTTTTGATTGGCATTTTTTTAAATTACCATTTCAATCTTGCTGCTTGTTATTGGTCAGTTCAGACATTCTATATCTTCCTAGGAGGGTTGTATATCTCCAGGAATTTATTCATCTCTGCTAGGTTTTCTAGTTAATGCACATAAAGGTGTTCACAGCTTATATTTCTGTGGTATCAGTTGTAATATCTCCCATTTTGTTTCTAACTGAGCTTATTTGGAACTTTTCTTTTCTTGGTTTATCTCACTAAAGGTCTATCAATTTTATTTATCTTTTCAAATAATCAGCTTTTTGTTTCATTTATCCTTTGTAGTTTTTTGTTGTTTCAATTTCATTTAGGTCTACTCTGATCTTTGTTATTTCTTTTCTGCTGGGATTGGGTTTGGATTGTGTTGTTTCTCCAGTTCCATGGACTGTGACATTAGAATGTCTACTTGTACTCTTTCAAACTTTTTGATGTAGGCATTTAATGCTATGAACTTTCCTCTTAGCACCACTTTTGCTGTATCCTAGAGGTTTTGATAGGTTATGTCACTATTATCTTTCAGTTCAAAGAATTTTCTAATTTCCATCTTGATTTCATTGTTGACCCAATAATGATTCAGGAGCAGGTTATTTAATTTCCATGTATTTGCATGGCTTTGAGGGCTACTTCTGGAGTTGATTTCCAATTTTATTCCACTGTGGTCTGAGAGAGTACTTGATATAATTTTGATTTTCTTAAATTTACTGAGACTTGTTTTGTGGCCTATCATATGGTCTATCTTGGAGAATGTTACATGTGCTGATGAATAAAATGTATATTCTGAAGTTATTGGGGAGAATGCTCTGTAAATATCTGTTAAGTCCATTTGTTGTAGGGTATATTTTAAGTCCATTGTTTCTTTGTTTAATTTCTTAGTGACCTGTCTAGTGCTGTCAGTGGAGTATTGAAGTTCCCAACTATTGTTTCGTTGCTGTCTATCTCATTTCTTAGTCTAGTAGTAATTGGTTTATAAATTTGGGAGCTCCAGTGTTAGCTGCATATATATTTAGAATTGTGATATATTCCTGTTGGACTAGTATTTTTATCATTATATAAGATCCCCTTTTGTCTCTTTTAACTGCTGTTGCTTTAAAGTTTGTTTTGTCTGATAGAAGAATAGCTACTTCTGCTCACTTTTGGTGTTCATTTGCATGGAATATCTTTTCCTACCCCTTTACCTTAAGTTTATGTGAGTCGCTATGTGTTATGTGCGAGGTGAGTCTCCTGAAGACAGCAGAAACTTGATTGGTGAATTCCTTTTTTTTTTGTTTGTTTTTTTGTTTTTTGTTTTTTGTTTTTGAGATGGAGTTTTGCTCTTGTTGCCCAGGCTGGAGTGCAATGGTGTGACTTTGGCTCACTGCAACCTCCTCTTCCCAGGTTGAAGCAATTCTCCTGCTTCAGCCTCCCACGTTGCTGGGATTACAGGCATGAGCCACTATGCTTGGCCAATATTGTATTTTCAGTAGAGACAGGGTTTCACCATGTTGGCCACGCTGCTTTCAAACCCCTGACCTCAGGTGATCCACCCAGCTCAGCCTCAAAGTGTTGGGATTACAGGTGTGAGCCACCATGCCTGGCCAATTGGTAAATCCTTATCCATTCTGCCATTCTGTATCTTTTAAGTAGAGCATTTAGGCCATTTACATTCGATGTTAGTATTGAGATGTTAAGTACTCTTCTATTCATCATGTTGTTTGTTGCCTGAATACCTTGTTGTTGTTGTTTTTATTGTGTTATTGTTATATAGGTCCTGTGAGATTTATGCTTTAAGGAGGTTCTATTTTGGTGTATTTTGAAGATTTGTTTCAAGGTTTAGAGCTCCCTTTAGCAGTTCTTGTAGTGCTGGCTTAGTAGTGGTGAATTCTGTCCTCATTTATTTGTCTGGAAATGACTGTATCTTTCCTTCATTTATGAAGCTTAGTTTCACTGGGTACAAAATTCTTGGCTAATAATTGTTTTGTTTAAGGAAGCTAAAAATAGGATCCCACTCCCCTCTGGCTTGTAGAGTTTCTGCTGAGAAATCTGCTGTTAATCTGATAGGTTTTCCTTTACAAGTTAACTAGTGCTTTTGCCTCACAGCTCTTAAGATTATTTCCTTCATCTTGACTTCAGATAACCTGACGACAATGTGCCTAGGCAATGATCTTTTTGCGATGAATTTCCCAGGTGTTCTTTGAGTTTCTTGTATTTGAATGTCTAGATCTCTAGCAAGGCCAGGGAAGTTTTCCTCAATTATTCTCTCAAATATGTTTTCCAAACTTTTAGATTTCTTTCTTCCTCAGGAACACCTATTATTCTTAGGTTTGAATGTTTAACATAATCCCAAACTTCTTGGAGGCTTTGTTCATTTTTTTAAATTCTCTTTGTCTTTGATGGATTAATTCAAAAGCTTTGCTTTGAGCTCTGAGGTTCTTCTGCTTGTTCAATTCTATGCTGAGACTTTCCAGTGCATTTTGCATTTCTGCATTTCTCTGTGTTCTTGATTTCTAAAAGTTGTCTTCTTTTTTATTCATACTGTTTATTTCACTGAAGAATTTTCCTTTCATATCCTGTATTATGTTTTTTATTTCTTTAAGTTGGACTTTACCTTTCTCTGATGCCTCCTTGATTAGCTTAACAATCTACCTTCTGAATTATTTTTCTGGCAATTCAGAGATTTTTGTCTTAGTTTAGATTCATTACTGGTGAGCTGATATGATCTCTTAGGGGTGTTCAATAACTTTGTTTTGTCATGTTACCAAAATTGTTTTTCTGGTTCACTCTCATTTGGGTAGACTATGTCAGAGGAAAGATCTGGGACTCAAGGGATGCTGTTCAGATTCTTTTGTCCCAAGAGGTGCTCCCTTGATGTGATGTTCTCTCCATTCCCCTATGAATGGGGCTTCCTGGGAGCCAAACTGTAGAAATTATTTTTGCTCTTCTGGGTCTAGCCACCCAACAGAGCTACTGGGCTCCAGGCTGGTACTAGGGAGTGTCTACAAAGAGTCCTGTGATATGATCTATCTTCAGGTATTCCAGCCATGGATACCAGCACCTGCTCCAGTGGAGGTAGCAAGGGAGTGAAGTAAACTCTGAGGGTCTTTGATTTTGTTTTGTTTTAGGATTTGTTTTTGATTTTGATTTTGCTGGTTTTGTGTTGGTTGGCCTCCAGCCAGGAAGTGGCACTTTCAAGAGTGCTTCAGCTGTGGCCCTATAGGGAGGATACAAACTTGACCCAGGGAGGACACCTGGTTAAGTATTCAGGTTCCTCAGGTGGTGGGCAGGGCCACAGAGCTCCAAACAGATTACGACCTCTATCTTCAGCTGCCAAGGCAGGTAGAGAAAAATTACCAGGTTTGGGCAGGGGTAGGTGTGTCTGAGCTCATTTTGTCCTTTAGCAGGGCTTGCTGCAGCTGCAGCTGCTGTGAAGGATAGGGGGTGTGGTATGCAGCCCAATGGAGTTATATTCCCAGGGGGTTTATGGCTGCCTCTGCTGAGTCATATAAGTCACCAGGGAAATTGGGGAAAGCCTGCAGTCACAGGCCTCACCCCACACCCATGCAGCTCACAGTCCCAAAGGCCAGTCTCACTTCTACCATGCCCCCCATAGCATGGAGTCTATTTCCAGGCAGCCAGTGACAAGGGCTGAGAACTTTTCCCAGACCGCAAGCCTCCCGCTGAGAAAGCAAGCCGACTCATGGGTTTTCAGTGTCTCAGGGAGCCTGCAGAAGTGATCCAGTTCCTTCAAAGGGTCTGCAGATTCTCTTGGCTTTTCTGGTATGTTCCTGCAGCAGTTCTTGGAGAAAGAGTTCACGATGTGAGTTTCCACACACTACTCTGTTCATCCAAACAGGAGCTAAAAGCTAGTCCTGCCTCTTATCCACCATCTTAATTCTTTTTGAATTAAGAACATTCTTTTGTGTTGGCATTTTGCTATGGGTTATTTTTTTCCACAGATGGATATTGCATTTATTAAATGTTTTCTTCTTCTTTTTTTTTTTTTTTTTTGAGACAGCATCTCGCTCTTTCACTCAGGCTAGAGTGCAGTGGCGTAATCTTGGCTGACTGCAACCTCTGCCTCCTGGGTTTAAGTGATTCTCCTCCCTCAGCCTCTTGAGTAGCTGCGACTACAGGTGCCCACCACCACACCTGGCTAATTTTTGTATTTCTAGTAGAGATGGGGTTTCACTATGTTGGCCAGGATGGTATCAAACTCCTGGCCTCAAGTGATCCACCCTTCTCGGCCTCACAATATTCTGGGATTACAGGCATGAACCACCACACCCAGTCTTATCAAATGTTTTCACCACATCTGTTGATATATATGCTTTTAAGATTATAGCACCCCCTCTAAGAACAGCACTAATCTACAAGTTTGACATGTCCTATTTTGTTTTCTTTCTTTTGTGATTTCCAACTTTTATTTTAAGTTCAGCAGCACATGCACATATAAAACTATTACAAGAAAATATATGGGTAAATCTTCATCTCTTTGGATTTGGCAATGGTTTCTTCAATGTGACACCAAAAGCACAAGCAACAAAAGAAAAATAAATTGAACTTTATCAAAATTAAAATAATTAATGCATGTATCTCTATATAAAAAGTGAAAAACCCCAAAGAATGGAAGAAAATTTTTGCAAATCACATATCTAACAAGGATTTAGTACACAAAAAGTGTAAAGAGTTCTTTAACTCAACAACAAAAATATCCTATTCAAAATGGGCAAAGAACTTGAGTGGGCATTTTTGCAAAGAAGCTATACAAATGACCAACAAGCACATGAAAAAATGCTCAGTATTACTTGTCAATAGGGAAAAAACAAACAAAACCACAACGAGTTATCACTTCACACCCATTAGGGTTGCTATAATTTTTTTAAAGCCATTGAACTGTGTACTTTAAATGGGTGAATTGCATGGTATATTAATAATATTTTAATAAAATTATTTAAGGAAAAGACAGGAGGTAGGGGGAGAGATCACTCGAAGAATATACATCAAAATGTTTAACAACAGTGAGATTGTGAGTGAGAAAATTTAGTTTCCAAATGGCCAGTGGCTCACATTAAGTTGTCATGTGAACTTAAAGAAATAAGCATTAAAAATCACTCCATTTCTGGTCAAAACAGGAGGAAAAGAGACCAAATTTACCCTCCTTCCTGTGGTTCCAAAAAATAAATTAATTAATAAAAGAATTTTAAAAAAACTTTTTCAAGACACTGTACATCAGACAACAAAGGACAATGATCTTTGAGAGACAGAAACCCAACAAGGTAAGTGAAAATGTGCCTCAGCTTACTATTTTAAATTTCCAAGCCATGCTGCAGGGAGAAGAAAAACAGGAAGTACCCAGCAGATCTCCTGAGTTGAGGAAACCAAGGTTGCTAGAATTCTCAGGACAGCATACCAGAGAGGAGAAAACCGTGTAGAACAGGAGTGCCTGAGACCCGCAGAGTTCTCCTCAGGTTTTCAGTTGATTACTGATCAACACATATTCTTTAAGAAATTACCTAAGGCTGAGGAAAGATCCACTCAAAAGAATTAGAGCTAGTGATACTTGGTTTTCCCAGGAGTCCAGGAATAGTGCCTGTTTCCACCAGCCAGACTTGGAAAATTTAAGATTCACAGGGCTTGGATAGAAAACACATAAGAGCCTTGCTTCAGTACTGGGGGATAATTAGCCCTAAACTGAGCACTGCCCTGGTCCGACCCGCCAAAACTTAAAAGTAAGAATATCCACAATAAACAAAAAACTCAGAACTCAGTAAGAAACAAACAACTCAATTAAAAATGGGGAAAAAAATGAACACACTTCAACAAAAATTATGCAAAGGACAAATAAACATATGAAAAGATACTGAACGTCACATGTCATTAAAAAAACATAAATAATTAAAACTCCAATGAGATACTACTTTACATCCACTAGGATTACTGAAATTTAAAAGACTGGCCATACCAGTTGTTGCTAAGGATGTGGAAGAACTGGAACTCTCATGCACTACTGGTTGGAATGTAAAACGGTATGATGACTTTGGAAAACAACGTTATTGTTGCTTATAAGTTAAACAGACATCTACCATATAATCCAGATATCTACCAATTTCCTCTAGAGTATTTCCTCGAGTATTTACCTATGATAAAGAATATGCCCAAAGACTTTTGTAGGAATATTCACAGCAGCTTTGTTATATACAAAAACTGGAAGCTTGCAAATGTCTAAGTGGTATATTCTATAATGGAATAATGGAACTATAAACAAGTAACTATGGATACATGCAAAAACATAGATGAATCTCATAATAATATGCCTAGTAACAGCAGCCATATGCCTCCCCACAAAAGTTCACATACTGTATGATCACATTTATATAAAATTATATAGTATGCTAACTAAACTATAGCAACAGAAAGTAATCAGTTGTTACCTGGGCATGGCACAGAAGGAAGACGAGAAGAAGAAGACAGACTTTATATAAAGGGCATGAGGAAATGTTAAATAAATGGTTATGTTCATTATTGTAATTTTGGTGATAATTTCATAGATGTATACAAAAGTCAAAACTTTTTCAGTTGTATAGATTAAATATGTACAGTTTATATACATCACTTATACATTAAGCCATATGAAAAAGGGGTCACTCCAAGGAAAAGTTCATAATTTTCTGTGATATAACAAAGTTCATAATTCATATTTCATACCACACATTTTTTCTGGCTTTTTCATAAATGAGAAATAATTTTTTCCTGCAAGGCTCTTTTTACGCTCCATGATTCTTTCAATGTTTCCAACCTTATGAACAAAATGCTTTCAGTGAATACAGACTCTATATGTTACTACAGCTACTCCTGCAGCTCATTCTAAGTTTTCATTTGTTTTGTAAGTATATTTGTAAATATATAAATATAAAAATATTTTATCTGAATTATATGCACACTGTAATAGTATTATCATAGTGACCTTAAGTTTTGAAATGAAATACCTTTTCTTATATGAATGAGCTTGACATACCTGACTAGTAATAGGTTGAAAAATCATATACCATATCTTTGCATTGGCTACATAATTAGATGTCTACATAGTATGTATATTCAAAATAGAATCTAGGTTTATTCCCAGCTTTGGCCAGGTAAGCCAAAAATAATTTGGTGCTGATGATATAAAAGTTTAACAAAATTGCAAACAGTCTTAAAAAGCAAATTGAGGTCTATTGAAATAATCCTTCACTATAGAAATCCAATAGCCAGGATTTTCTTTGGAATGCTAATGCAGCTGTTATTCATTGTAGGAATGTAGGACATACATTCAGGGCTGTATTTTTTTAATAATAAGCAAGAGGATTTATGTTTCCTGCTGTAATCAGTAAATACTGCAAATCGACATTCTATATTGAACTTTTTACTCCTCATTTCCACCTTCTTTTGTCTCCTCTTTCCCCTAAAAAGCAAAACATAGAAACAAACAAAAGCAAAACAGCATATAATAATCTCTTCATATTTTCTCAATACTCTTGTGGTTGTCAACGGTCTTGCTAAAGTTGCTGAAAAATCAGACATGAGGACAACTGATTAATAGGAGAAAAGGCATACAAAGTTATTTAACTTGTATCCACAGGAGTCTTCAGAATGAAGACTCAAACCCCAGTGAACACCATCTTGAGGTTATAGAAAGAATGGGGGCCCAGCTGTGCATTGTGGCTCACGTCTGTAATCCCAGTGCTTTGGGAGGCCAAAGCGGGCGGATCACCTGAGGTCAGGAGTTTGAGACCAGCCTGGCCAACCTGGTGAAACTCCATCTCTACTAAAAATACAAAAATTATCCAGGCATGGTGGTGGGCACCTGTAATCCCAGCTACTCAGAAGGCTGAGACAGGAGAATCGCTTGAACCCAGGAGGCGGAGGTTGCAGTGAGCTGAGATCATGCCACTGCACTCCAGCCTGAGTGACAGAACGAGATTCCATCTCAAAAAAAGAAGAGGAGAGAGAGAGGAAAGGGGCGAAAAGAGAGTGGAGAGAGGACAAGCCGTCCATGTTAGGTAGATGAAGCCTCCTAGGCAGTAGCCATCAGAAAGAATAGATGGGAAATGTTTCTTTTTAGACTTTTTAAGGTGTCAGATTCTTAATTTAAACTAGATCCAGGAAAAGCCTAGAAAGGGAAGTCATGGTTGCATTTATGGAGATTCTCTAAGATGCAAATTTCCCCCCACAGAAGGCAGCTTTTCGGGGCCATTTCAGTGGGCTAGCCCTGTGGCAGCTATTTCGTATGTCAAAAAATATATTTTGAGGTAAAATATTTTGATTTCCTTCACACTGGTGACAAATATTCTAGCAGGGCAGTAGGAAAGACTCTGACTTGAATAACTGTGAGGCTCTATATTTATGGGCCAGTTTATGGTTTTGTAAACCAAAAATAAAATTCTAAGCCCCGCAACTGATTGAATAGATCCCCCTCTATCTATTGAATAGATCCCAATGAGACCCCAAAGAAACCTAAAAAACTGAATTCCTGGTCTTGATGGGCAAATCAGACACGCCTCATTATACCCCCTCTCTTTTGGAGTTTAGGCACAACTGACTGGCATTAAGGTTAAAACAGAGATCTCAAGACTGAAAAAACAGACTCTTTGTGGCAATAAGATACCAGATTATAAACAAAACCTAAGGCTATGCAGGGCAAGAGTTAAGTCACATCCTACAAACCACAAAATCTCATTAAACAGGGTTTACTTTTTAATTAAATGTGTATCATATGGCTTATTTTATGACCTGACTCTGGTATCACATCACATGACAGCAGACTCTGAACGAAATAAAAATATTTTACTGCAAAGTATATTTTTGACATATTTTGAAATAGCCCTGCAAAGCCATGTTTTGTGGTGGACACTTGCACCTGTGGAGACTCTTCACTAATGCAGGCAGGCCTTCCCTTTCTAGGCCTTTCCTGGATCTAGGAGAGATTAACTGAGTGTCTGACACCTCTAAGGTCTGAAAATAGACACTTTCCAATCTAGTCTCTCTGAAGGCAGCTAGGTAGGAGACTTCATCTATACAACAAATGCTTTGGCCCCTACAACCCTCTTATCTTAACCCAAGCATTTCTTTCTACTGACTTCAAGTCTTTAGACAATAGCTTAACTCTATCAACCTATTGTCAACTAAAGAATCCCTAAAGCCCACATATGACTTGTAAGGACCCTCTTTAAGATGCCATGCCTTTTGGGGATAAACCAATATATACCTTCCATGTATAATTCATGTTTTTTCCTGTAACTTCTGTCTCCTTAAAATGTATAAAACCAAACAGCTACCTAATCTCTTTGGGTGTACTTTCTCAGGAGCTCTTGAGACTATGTTTTCTGGGCCATGGTCAGTTATTGTCCAGAACAAATCTCTTTAAAATATTTTACAGAGTTTGGTTTTTCTGTTAACCATGAATTGAAGAGGGAAAATGCTCAATAAACATCTATAAATAGACATATTGACAATGACTAGGCACTTCAGGATTCTTTCATAAGGACTTCTGAAACATTTCCCAATGTGCTTTGCTAAGTAAACTTTAACAATAAGCCTTTTGCTCTCCCATTAGGTGGAAATTTTCGCACATTAAAAGAATTGAGGATAATGGCATTAAAGCTGTTCAGGCCTGACCTACCAGAGTGCCTTTGCAGCAGTTAGAATTTACAAAACGCACTTGACAGATTCTTTTACCTCACCTCAGTTCCTACCTACATCTGACTCTATGTAGTGTAATTAGCTCTTATCTGTTTTTTTTTAAGTTCAAAGGTACACGTGCAGGTTTGTTATATAGAAAAACTTGCGTCATGGGGGTTTGTTGTGTGGATTATTTAGTCTCCCAGTTATTAAGCCTAGTACCCATTAGTTATTTTTCCTGATCCTCTCCCTCTTGCCACCCTCCATCTTCTGATAGGCCCCAGTGTGTGTGGTTCCCCTCTATGTGTCCATGTGTTCTCATCATTTAGCTCCCACTTCTAAGTGAGAACATGTGGTATTTGGTTTTCTGTTCCTGTGTTAGTTGGCTAAAAATAATGGCCTCCAGCTCTATCTATGTCCCTGCAAAGCACATGATCTCATTCTTTTTCATGTCTGCATAGTATTCATTTGTGTATCTGTACCACATTTTCTTTGTCCAGCCTATCATTGAGGGGAATTTAGGTTGATTCCATCACTTTGCTATTGTGAATAGTGCTGCAATGAAGATACCCATTCATGTATCCTTATAATAATTTATATTCTTTTGGGTATATACCCAGTAATAGGATTCCTGGGTAAAATAGTATTTCTGTCTTTAGGTCTTTGAGGAATTGCCGCACTGTCTTCCACAATGGCTGAACTAATTTACTCTCCCACCAACAGTGTATAAGCATTCCTTTTTCTCTGCAACCTCGCCAACATCTGTTATTTTTTGAGTTTCTAACAATACTCATTTTGACCCATGTGAGATGATTTCACATCGTGGTTTTGATTTATACTGCTCTAATGATCAGTGATGTTGAGCTTTTTTTCATATGACTGTTGCTGCATGTATGTCTTCTTTTGAGAAGTGTTTATTCATGTCCTTTGCCCACTTTTTAATAGGGCTGTTTTCTTGTAAATTTGTTTAAGTTCCTTATAGATGCTGGATATTAGACCTTTGTCAGATGCATAGTTTGCAAAAATTTTCTCCCATTCTGTAGGTTGTCTATTCACTGTGTTCATAGTATCCTTTGATGTGCAGAAGCTCTTTAGTTTAGATCCCATTTGTCAATTTTTGCTTTTGTTGCAATTGTTTTCAGCATCTTGGTCATGAAATCTTTGCCTTTGCCTATGTCCAGAATGGTATTACATAGGTTGTCTTCCAAGGTTTTTACAGTTTTAGGTTTTACATTTAAGTCTTTAATTCATCTTGAGTTGATTTTTGTATATGGTGTAAGGAAGGGGTCCAATTCCAATCTTCTGCATATGGCTAGCCAGTTGTCCCAGCACCATTTATTGAATAGGGAGTCCTTTCTCCATTACTTATTTTTGTCAGGTTTTGCAAAGATCAGATGGATGTAGGTGTGTGTGGCCTTATTTATGGGTTCTCCATTCTGTTTCATTGGTCTATGTTTGTTTTTGTAACAGTACCATGTTGTTTTGTTTACTATAGCCCTGTAGTATAGTTTGAAGTTAGGTAATGTGCTACTTCCAGCTTTGTTCTTTTTGCTTAGGATTGCCCTGGCTATTCAGGCTTTTTTATTACATATGAATTTTAATATAGTTTTTTCCAATTCTGTGAAGAATCTCCATAGTAGTTTAATAGAAATAGCACTGAATCTATAAATTGCTTTGGGAAGTATGGCCATTTTTTTGAAATTAATTCTTCCTATTCATGAGCATGGACTGTTTTTCCATTTGTTTGTGTCATCTCTAATTTCTCTGAGCAGTGTTTTGTAATTCTATTGTGGAGATCTTTCACCTCCCTAGTTAGCTCTATTCCTAGGTGTTTTATTTTTTTGTGGCAATTGTGAATGGAATTGCATTTCTGATTTGCCTCCCAGCTTCACTATTGCTGGTGTATACCAATGTTAGTGATTTTTGCATGTTGATTTTGTATGCTGAGACTTTGCTGAATTTGTTTATCAGCTTAAGGAGTTTCAGGGCTGAGATTCTGGGGTTTCCTATATATAGGATCATGTTGTTGGCAAACAAGGATAGTTTGACTTCCTCTCTTCCTATTTGAATGACCTTTCTTTTTCTTGCCTGATTGCCCCAGCCAGAACATTCAATCCTATGTTGCATAGAAGTGGTGACAGAGGGCATCCTTGTCTTGTGCCAGTTTTCCACAATTTGCTTCCAGCTTTGCTCATTCAGCATGATGTTGGCTTTGAGTTTGTCATAGATGGCTCTTATTTTGAGGTATGTTCCTTCAACACCTAGTTTGAGAGTTTTTTTTACCATGAAGGAGGGTTGGATTTTATTGTAAGCCTTTTCTGCATCTGCTGAGGTAATCATCTACTGAGGTTATCTTTAATTCTGTTAATGTGAGAAATTACATTTATTGATTTGCATATGTTGAACCAACAACCTTGCATCCCAAGGATAAAGAATACTTGATCATGGTGCATAAGCTTTTTGATGTGCTGCTGAAGTGTGTTTGCCAGTATTTTGTTGAGAATTTTTACATTAATGTTCATTAAGGGTATTGGCCTGAGGTTTTCTTTTGTGTTGTTGTTGCATCTCTGTCAATCCATGAGGCCAGCATCATCCCGATACCAAAATCTTTACAGGTTCATAGAAAGTGTTAGGGAGGAGTCTCTCCTCCTCAATATTTTGGAATAGTTTCAGTAGGAATGGTACCAGCTCTTCTTTGTACATCTGGTAAAATTCAGCTATGAATCCATCTGGTCCTGGGCTTAGTTTAGTTAGCAGGATATTTATTACTCACAATTTCAGAGCTCATTATTTGTCTTTTCAGGGATTCAATTTCTTCTTGGTTCAGTCTTGGGAGAGTATTTGTGTCCAGGAATTTATCTATTTCTTCTAGATTTTCTAGTTTATGTGTATAGTGGAGTTCATAATATTCTCTGATGGTCCTGTGTATTATTGTGAGGTCAGTGGTAACATCTTCCTTGTCACATGTGATTGTGTTTGTTTGAATTTTCTCTCTTTTATTATTCTACCTAGCACTCTATTTTATTAATTTTTTCAAAAAACTAGTTCCTGGACTTGTTGATCTTTTGAATGGTTTTCCATGCCTCAATCTCCTTCAGTCCAGCTCTGATTTTGATTATTTCTTGTCATCTGTTTGCTTTGGTGTTGGTTTGCTCTTGGATCTCTAGTTCTTTTGTTGTCATGTTAGGTTGTTAACTAGAGATCTTTACAACTTTTTGCTGTGGGCATTTAGTGCTATATATTTCTCTCTTAACGTAGTCTAAGCTGTGTCCCAGAGATCCTGGTATGTTGTACTTTTCTCATTGGTTTGAAAGAACTTCTTGATTTCTGCATTAATTTCATTATTTACCCAAAAGTCATTCAAGAGTAAGATATTCAATTTCCATGTAATTTTGTGGTTTTGAGTCAATTCTTTAGTCTTGACATTTGATTACATTGCTTTCCGAGAGAGTTTGTTATTATTTCTGTTCTTTTGCATCTACTGAAGAGTGTTTTACTTTCAATTATATGATGAATTTTATAGTATGTTCCATGTTGTGATGAGAAGAATGTGTATTCTGTTTTTGGGTGGTGAGTTCTATAAATGTCTATTAGGTCCATTTGATCTAGTGCTGAGTTCAGGTCTTGAATATCTTTGTTAATTCTCTGCCTATTGAAGGCACTGTAATATTAGTGGGGTGTTAAAGTCTCTCACTATTATTATGTGGGAGTCTAAGTCTCTTTGAAGGTTTCTAAGAACTTGCTTTATGAATCTGGGCCCTTCTGTTTTGGGTACATTTATATTTAGAATAGTTAGGTCTTCCTATTGAATTGAACCATTTACTATTATGTAATACCTTTGTCTTTTTTTGTTTTTGTTGGTTTAAGGACGGTCTTGTTAGAAACCAGGATTGCAACCCCTGCTTTTTTCTGTTTTCCATTTGCTTGGTAAATTTTTCTTCATTATTTTATTTTGAGCATCTGTGTGTCATTGCATGTAAGATGGGGCTCTTGAAGAGAGCATACCAATGGGTCTTGGTTCTTTATCCAGCTTCCACTGTATCTTTTAATTAGGGCATTTAGCCCATTTATATTCAAGGTTAGTATTGATATGTGTGGATTTGATCCTGTCTTCATGGTGTTAGCTATTTTGCTGCTCCTACTATTTCTTTAAGCAGCTCTCCCTACCAACTCAAGTGTCCATGGTGGTTGCAAGGTCAGCTGAGAGAAAGGAAAAATAGACCCAAAGTCAGGCAAGTAAGTTTGTTGAACCTGCCGGCTGCTCCATACAGACAGAGGAGGCAGCCCTGAGCTTACAAAATGAGGAATTTATATGGGGGAGAGAGACCTTGGGGTTGTTTGTTGGTTAACTTTGCCACATATCACCTTGTGACATTTATAGTAGCAGCTAGATAGAGGAACTTACAGGAGGGTGTAGGTAAAGTTTGTTTATGCTTCCCAGGACCTTCACCTGTGTGGTCTGGATGGCTTGTAGTTGTTTGTTTATTGCAGCAAGGCCTGATAAGTGAAGTCTGCTGGCTCTACCCTAGCACCTGGTAAGGGCTTAGAAATGTGAAGAGGCTAGGGGGAAGGGTGAACGGCACAAAGAAGAGTTGCAGGGCATTAAGGGGAGGTGTGGGCAGTACAGAGGGGTTTTGGGGGAGTGTCAGCAGTACCAAGAAGCTTTTTGGGGTAGTTTGTCCCTAAAAGTGGTCAAGGGGGTTGACCTGCTGGGGTTCCAGAGTCCAGTGGTAAGAGCAGGTTGCTCCTTGCCAGTTCAACTCACCTGTTACCCTGGAGCTGTTGTGGTCTAAAAATGAGTCCCAGTGCATGGTAGCCTCATGCAAGGTTCTCAGTTTTCTCCCACTTCAGCCCAGCTTCTGTGTCTTCCCTCCATCCTTTCTTGGTGCCTTCCCTATGAAGATTTGTTAAAAGCATGCCCGTCATCTCAGTCCCTTGGTGAGAGCTGTTCCACCTGGCTGGGACTAGTCAGCCATCTTTCCCTCTCTTAGTTTTTAAATTGGTGTCTTGACTCAGTTTTGAGGCCAAGGCTAGAGGACAGTCAGTTACCCCTCTTGAATAGATGATTAAGTCCGCACCTCCAACCACTTCCCCAGGAGCCAGGCCATTATATACAAAGCCTAATTTCCCCAGGGTCAGCCCCTAAGGCCCCACAGCTCACTGAAATTATTAATGCTAGCCAATCCTAACCCTGCTAACCCTAACCCTGCTTGCCCTGCCTGCAGAAAACACAATAAAGGCACTTGCCCTCAGTTGCCCTCTCTCGCTCTGCCTCATGACTGACTGCAGTGCTTCTGCTGAGTGTTCCTGTGTTCTCCCCAGGAAACTGTGAGGCACAAAACTGTAAAACTCTTTCCGGTTTCTCCTAATCTGTTC
Source organism: Pan troglodytes (assembly GCF_028858775.2). Classification (NCBI taxonomy): domain Eukaryota; kingdom Metazoa; phylum Chordata; class Mammalia; order Primates; family Hominidae; genus Pan; species Pan troglodytes. The sequence continues at coordinate 36,832,624 of NC_072413.2, forward strand.
TGAACTCACCATACCTTGCTCAAGGTAATATGGTTAACGCAGAAGGGAAGGGAAGGAAGAAAGGGAAGGAGGAAGGGAAGGAACTACTTTAATTGGCTCCTAAAAGTAGCATGTTTCTTTTGAGTAAAACTCAGCTTAAGCTAACAATATTTGAATGGAGTGTAAGCTCTTTATAAAAGGGATAAAATGTATCAACAGTTTACTTACATAAGTTATGACGGCTATAAACTGATCACTACATGAGTCAGGCCATGTGCTTATATCCAGTTATGTTATCTTATGTACTTCTGCAAAAGCTCTGTAAACTACTATTATATCTATGTAAACGACAAGACTCTGAAGCACAAAGAAACTTAAAAATCATCTAAAATCACAGAGCAAGCAAATGGTGGAGCTGGGATTTGAACTCAGGTTTATCTATTTTTATTTTTTATTTTTAAAATTTATTTTATTTTTTATTTTATTTATTTTTTTTCTTTTTTGAGACAGAGTCTCGCTCTGTCACCCAGGCTGGAGGGCAGGGACGTGATCTCAGCTCACCGCAACTTCCACCTGCCAGGTTCAAGCAACTCTCCCCTGCCTCAGCCTCCCAAGTAGCTGGGATTACAGGTGTGCACCACCACACCCAGCTAATTTTTTTGTATTTTTAGTAGAGACGGGGTTTCACCATATTGGCCAGGCTGGTCTCAAACTCCTGACCTCAGGTGATCCACACCTGGCTCAGCCTCCCAAAGTGCTGGGATTACAGGCGTGAGCCAGCACGTCTGGCTGAACCCAGGTTTATCTAAATGCAGAACCTAAGCTCTTAAGCCATACTAACTCCACTACCTCCAAGTAGCTGCTCATCCAATAAATATTTATTGGGCATATGGCAGACATTGTATTATGGGTTAGAGAACAAGACACTAAACAGGTACTAGAAAGGTATTCACTTTCTAGTGAAAGATTAGCTATTTATCTATAAGTACCAGATTGCCTGATAGGCATTAGATGAAATTTTCTCCAGGCACTACAAATATATAGCTATTTATTTGATTAAGCAGCATCTTACAGGATACAAATGAAAAATGTTCTACTACTACTACCCGTTGCCCCTTCCCTCAATGTACACACACACACACACAGACATACAGACACACACACACACCCCTATTCTATTAAACTCATTTTTTTGGATAGTTCTGCCTCTGTCCAAGGTTAGAATCTCAAGAAAATCCCATAACGTTTATATGGCTACTCTCAAATAATAAAAATTTCTCAGGTCACTTTTAGCTGAAAGAAGTTGTTCTTTCAATAATTAAAATGTGTGGTGCAGTGTAATCATCAAACCCTACATATCTTTCAAAGTTAAGACTTCTCCCAGGTCAAACCCCTTCTAGCCCAGGAAGCCTGGAGTAAGAAAGGTAAATGTGGTCACCAGCACCTGTTTCAATTCCCTGCCTTGCTCCTCTGCTCCTCCCTTTCCACTTTTATGTTTTCTGATCCCTTCAGGGAATAGGCCTTAAGCTGTGCTCTGGGCTTGGTGGATGTTTATAATTACAAGACACCTCTGTAGGTTTCTCAGAGATTCAATATCCTCCACTGGAAACCTCCCATTGCAAGTCCCAGAACAGAGGTCATATCTCGCTGGCCTCTTTTAAGCTCCAATTTCAGCCCTAACACTCTGGGGGCCCATGCCATACAGACTATCTTGTTGGAATCCAATAAATAGCCCACCACCACTGCCCACCACTTGAAGCTCCTTTGAAGGATTATTCTAAGGATGTTTCATTCTTCTGCTTGGCCCTCAGAGGAAACATCATTACCCAGCCATTGCTGCTAAACTACAATGGTGCAGTTTTTCCCCGCAATGGCCCAGTGGCTTTTCACCCTTAGAGCCCTTAAGTCTGAGGAAGATATCAATCCACTAGGTCCCTGAATTTTTTATGTCAAGTTCTGCCTCCCACAGGCTTGAGGTAAACAGGAAACATTGGGCTGTCCTCCTCCATGTAAACACTGCGATAGAAGACCAGTTGCTGGAGTTCTGGAATGGCTCAGAACCCCAGCAACGGGTCTTCTCCTATCCCAGTGCTTTCACATGCCAGATGACCACATCCTTGGCATGTTAGCACCTCACTTTGGAATAGGGAGATGCTTGGGAAATATTGTTTTGTTCTCAGCCTTTGAGGCCTTAGCCAAAATCAAGACAGAGTCTCATTTAACATTCTGTTTCAAAAACATAAAGAAAAATGCTCAGGAGAATAAATGACACATCACAGTAAAAACTGTCTCTATATAATCATTTTCTAATATTTTCCATTAGGGAAATATTAGAGATTGGCCTTCTAATTTTGACTGTCCCCCTAGAAATGTCTAGTCAATCTGAGTAAATTGTTAGCCCTTATAGTCTTCACCTATAATTATATATATATATATATATATATACACACATATATATATATATAATTATTTAAAGATTGTTGCATAGTCTTTCCAGGAAAATATGGCTCTGTCATTTGAGGCTCACATGATGGAGTGGTTACTGAAACATCAGTCATTTTAGCCAATAACATGAACAGAAGACATTTTAGCCCATCAAATTTAAGCCAGGCATACAGACCCTGGTACCTGTTGGCAGACTTGTCCAAAGTGAGCACCTCTTGATTTATGAATAATCTGTACTTCCAGAATCACTGTTTTCTCCTATATGCAGGGACACACCACCACCTCAGGAGACCAATAAAGCTCAAAATGTTTTGACAACATCAGAAATTGTATGAAAAGAATTAATAGTGGCATCTCAAAAATTAAATATTTTGTTCTCTTCAAGTACTGACCAAGAACAGAAGAGCCTTCATGGAAAAGCTACTTGAGAAGTTCTGGAAAACGAATCTTTAGCACTCAGTCCTTTTTTGTGTGTTGATGCGTCATTTGAGGCACTGCTATTTATGAGCCTACAGCTGAGGACTCTGTAGTGCCAGACAACTTAATCTTCCCTGATGTTATGGACTGAATGTTCGTGTACCCCCTTTCCACCAAAATTCATGTGTTGAAGCCCTAACCCTAGGTGTGGCTGTAACTGGAGTATGAAACTAATCAAGGTTAAATGAGGATAGGGCTCTGATCTGATTAGTGTCCTTACAGGAAAAGACACAGAGAGCTCACTCTCTTTCCTTCTCCATGTGCACACACTGAGGAAAGGCCATGTGAGGACACAGCAAAAACATGGCCATCTGCAAGGCAGGAAGAGTGTCCTCACCAGAAACTGAATTGGCTGGAAACTTGATCTTGGACTTCTGGCATCCAGAACTGTGAGAAAATAAATTTCTGTTTTTTAAACCGCCCAGCCTATGGTATTTTGTTATGGCGGCCCAAGCCGACTAATATATCCAATAACCTAGCAAGGGAGGAGAGGACAAAAAGACATTTCCTTCCTCTTTTTCAAAATGAGATCCCATACATTTCCAAGGATGTGTAAAAATATTAATATCTTGCTTTTACATACTATGTTTATACCCATAGTTCTATTTATTCTTCACAATCTTTCAGTTAGTCAGACGTAACATTAATAATCCAATTTTACAGATGAGATAGAAGGAAGCTAAGCCAAGAGCTTTTGACTCCTAGCCGGATGCAGATGCCTTGGAGTATGCCTACAGATCTTTCCATTCCTGAGTGTGCTTGCAATTAGAGCATTTTGAGGAAGTCCTGCACTGGTTCAAGAATAAAACACTAGACTCCAAAAGTTACTTCTTAACAGATAAGCATAATCACAAAGAGAACAGTAGCCATAAATAATGTTGAAGAGAAAAAAAATGTTTAAGTTGGAACTGTGCTCATTTTCAATAATTTTCATTATTAATTTAGAGTTATAGTAATTTCCACCTTTCAATGAAAGCTTTTTTATACACCACATTTCAGCTTTGGATATCTGTGACACAAAGGAATAAATCTTGGTCACTTCTTGTCCTTGAACACATTATGTACAGCTCCTACTAGGAGAAAAAGCTCAGCTACAATATGAAGTTCAGAACATCCACACTTCTGATTAATCTGGAGCAGTGGAACATTTAAAGAAATAGGTGCTCTCTGGAGAACCAATGCTCTGCATTCCATTGAGAGGCCCTTCTATAGGCCTTGGTGCTATATTTCAAAAATCTAGGCTCTGAATGGCACACCATTAATAAAGATTTAGCAGCCAAATAATTGCACTAACATGACTTTAGCATAGAACAACATATACTTTTAGGCTCATCTTTCTGTTGTATAAATCAATGATGAAAAACTTCAAAAATTGGACCAATGTTAGACTGCTTAGGGTAATTGATTTGGAACACATGTTTAAGACATTTTTTATCCATCTATGAATTCTTAGACATTTCTTATGCCTAAGAGGCAGCCAAAAATGCCTTTCAATGACCTTTGGTATTGACTCTTCCTAATAGAGAATGTCTCTGTTTGCTCCCATTTCAATGGCTCTTAAGGATGACTACCTAATGCTGGGGAAAATGTTGGCTGCTTTTAGCAGGCACGCCTGTCAATACCAACAGTTATCCCATTCTACTCTTTCAGTTCAGTATCCATTGTACTGGAAAATGAAGACCTACCTCTGAGTATTTATTACTCTCCAGATTGGCTGTCAAAAGCTCTTTATGTTGAATTTCTTTCTTATTTGGCCCTCAAAAGAGTCAGTCTCTCCTAATTGATCTGCAAATGATTATCACATTCAGAAAAAAATGGAATCTTTGTCTAATATACAACATAAATTTGAGTTATAGTCGTATTTTGTTTGTAGATTTTTTGTGTGCACCTAGAGAAAAGAGATTTTAAAATCAAAAACATAAAAAATTAATGAAAAAAATTAAAAATGATTTAAGGCATCATAAATAACCTAAATATCCACTAATAGAGGGTTGATATAGATCAGATGTAATATGATAAATATGTAGCTATATAGATTTATGATGATATTTCCATTCAGTAAAGTACTCTGCTTCTAATATAAATGATACTATGACAATGAAGCTTCTGCTTCTACAGAGCAGACTATGCACTAGGTGTTTATATCTCCTTCCTCAAAAATGTCTATAAAAATAACAGCAAAGAAATATGGAGGGCAGTTATCTCAGCACTAGGAAAGGAAGACAAAGCCATCAGCAGACCAGAAATTTGTTAAAATCTCTAAAAGATAGTAGGTAGATGGAATTAGATAAGAATGAAGACGTAAACGTCCCAGGACCAAGGACACATAGTTCCAAATTAAAATAAGTAAATACTGAGCAGAATGAATGACAAAGACCAATATATAGAAATACCTCTACAAAATTTTGTAACACATCAAAGATAAAAAGAATATCCTAGAAGCTTCCAGGAAGAGGCTTTGGAAACCAGTTACATAAGGCCCCTGCTGTGAGGTTTATTATCTGCCCTTTTTTTTTTTTTTAATACTTAAAGTTCTGGGATACATGTGCAGAACATGCAGGTTTTTTACATAGGTATACACGTGCCATGGTGGTTTGCTGCACCCATCAACCTGTCATCTACATTAGGTATTTCTCCTAATGCTCTCCATCCCCTAGCCCCCCACTCCCCAATAGGCCCTAGTGTGCAATGTTCCCCTCCCTGTGTCCATGTGTTCTCATTGTTCAACTCGCACTTATGAGAATATGTGGTGTTTGGTTTTCTATTCCTGTGTTAATTTGCTGAGAATGATAGTTTCCAGCTTCATCCATGTCCCTGGAAAGGACATGAACTCATCCTTTTTTATGACTGCATAGTATTCCATGGTGTACATGTGCCACATTTTCTTTATCGAGTCTAACACTGATGGGCATGTGGGTTGGTTCAAAGTCTTTGCTATTGTGAATAGTGCTGCAATAAACATACATGTGCATGTGTCTTTGTAGTAGAATGATTTATAATCCTTTACATATATACCCAGTAATGGAATTGCTGGGTCAAATTTATTTCTGGTTCTAGATCCTTGAGGAATCACCACACTGCCTTCCACAATGGTTGGACTAATTTACACTCCCACCTACAGCGTAAAAGCGTTCCTATTTCTCCACAACCTCTCCAGCATCAGTTGTTTCCTGACTTTTTAATGATTGCCATTCTAACTGGCATGAGATGGTATCTCATTGTGGTTTTGATTTGCATTTCTCTAATGACCGGTGATGACAAGCTTTTTTTCGTATGTTTGTTGGCCACATAAATGTATTCTTTTGAGAAGTGCCTGTTCATATCCTCCACCCATTTTTTGATGGGGTTGTTTTTTTCTTGTAAATTTGTTTAAGTTCCTTGTAGATTCTGGGTATTAGCCCTTTGTCAGATGGATGGATTGCAAAACATTTCTCCCATTCTGTAGGTTGCCTGTTCACTCTGATAATATTTTCTTTTGCTGTGCAGAAACTCTTTAGTTTAATTAGATCTCATTTGTCAATTTTGGCTTTTGTTGCCATTGCTTTTGGTCTTTTAGTCATGAAGTCTTTGCTCATGCCTATGTCCTGAATGGTATTGCCCAGGTTTTCTTCTAGGGATTTTATGGTTTTAGGTCATATGTATAAGTCTTTAATCCACCTTGAGTTAATTTTTGTATAAGGTGTAAGGAAGGGGTCCAGTTTCAGTTTTCTGCATATGGCTAGCCAGTTTTCCCAACACCATTTATGAAATAGAAAATCCTGGACAGATGTGGTGACTCACACCTGTAATACCAGCACTTTGGGAGACTGAGGCCAGCGAATCACAAGGTCAGAAGATCAGGACCATGCTGGCGAACATGGTAAAACCCCGTCTCTACTAAAAATACAAAAATTTAGACAGGCATGGTGGCCGACAACTGTAATCCCAGCTACTCAGGAGGCTGAGGTGGCAGTGAGAATCGCTTGAACCCCGGAGGCAGAGGTTGCAGTGAGCCGAGATCATGCCACTGCACTCCAGCCTGGGTGACACAGCAAGACTACATCTCAAAAAAAAAATATATATATATATATATACACACACGTATATATGTGTGTGTATATATACATATATACGTGTATATGTGTGTGTATATATATATGGAATCCTTTCCCTATTGCTTGTTTTTGTCAGGTTTGTCAAAGATCAGATGGTTGTAGATGTGTGGCGTTATTTCTGAGATCTCTGTTCTCTTTCATTGGTCTATATATCTGTTTTGGTACAAGTACAATGCCGTTTTGGTTACTGTAGCCTTGTAGTATAATTTGAAGTCAGGTAGCATGATGCCTCCAGCTTTGTTCTTTTTGCTTAGGATTGCCACAGCTATACAGGCTCTTTTTGGGTTCCATATGAAATTTAAAGTGCTTTTTTCTAATTCTGTGAAGAAAGTCAATGTTAGCTTGATGATGATAGCATTGAATCTATAAATTACTTTGGGCAATATGGCCATTTTCACAATATTGATTCTTCCTATCCATGAGCATGAAATAGTTCTCCATTTGTTTCTGTCTTCTCTTATTTCCTTGAGCAGTGGTTTGTAGTTCTCATTGATGAGGTCCTTCACATCCCTTTAAGTTGTATTCCCAGGTGCTTTGTTCTCTTTGTAGCAATTGTAAATGGGAGTTCACTCATGATTTGGCTGTTTGTCTATTATTGGTGTATAGGAATGATTGTGATTTTTGTACATTGATTATGTATCCTGAGACTTTGTTGAAGTTGCTTATCAGCTTAAGGAGATTTTGGACTGAGACAATGGGGTTTTCAAAATATACAATTATGTCATCCGCAAAGAGAGACAATTTGACTTCCTCTTTTCCTAATTGAATACACTTTATTTCTTTCTCTTGCCTGATTGTCCTGGCCAGAACTTCCAATACTATGTTGAATAGAAGTGGTGAGAGAGGGCATCCTTTTCTTGTGCCAGTTTCCAAAGGGAACCTTTCTATCTTTTGCCCACTTAGTATGATATTGGCTGTGGGTTTGTCATAAATAGCTCTTATTATTTTGAGATACATTCTATTGATACTTAGTTTATTGAGAGTTTTTAGCATGAAGGGGTGTTGAATTTTGTCAAAGGCCTTTTCTGCATCTATTGAGATAATCATGTGGTTTCGGTCATTGGTTCTGTTTATGTGATGGATTATGTTTATTGATTTGCGTATGTTGAACCAGCCTTGCATCCCAGGGATGAAGCCGACTCAATCGTGGTGGATAAGCTTTTTGATGTGCTGCTGGATTTGGTTTGCCAGTATTTTATTGAGGATTTTTGCATTGATGTTCATCAAGGATACTGGCCTGGAATTTTCTTTTTTTGTTGTGTCTCTGCCACGTCTTGGTATGAAGATGATGCTGGCCTCATAAAATTAGTTAGGGAGGAGTCCCCTTTTTTATTGTTTGGAATCGTTTCCAAAGGAATAGTACCAGCTTCTTTGCACATCTTGTAGAATTTGGCTATGACTCTGTCTGGTACTGAGCTTTTTTTGGTTGGTAGGCTATTAATTACTGCCTCAATTTCAGAACTTGTTATTGGTCTATTCAGGGATTTGACTTCTTCCTGGTTTAGTCTTGGGAGGGTGTATGTTTCCAGGAATTTATCCATTTCTTCTAGATTTTCTAGTTTATTTGTGTAGAGGTGTTTATACTATTCTCTGATGGTAGTTTGTATTTCTGTGGGATCAGTGGTGATATCCCCTTTATTGTGGTTTATTGTGTCTTTTTTATTCTTCTCTCTTTTCTTCTTTATTAGTCTTGCTAGCAGTCTATTTTGTTAATCTTTTCAAAAAACCAACTCCTAAATTCATTCATTTTTTGGGTTTTTCATGTCTCTATCTCCTTCAATTCTGCTCTGGTCTTAGTTATTTCTTGTCTTCTGCTAGCTTTTGAATTGGTTTGCTCTTGCTTTTCTAGTTCTTTTAATTGTGATGTTAGGGTGTCGATTTTAGATCTTTCTCACTTTCTCCTGTGGGCATTTAGTGCTATAAATTTCCTGCTAAACCCACCTTTAACTTTGTCCCAGGGATTCTGGTACGTTGTGTCTTTGTTCTCATTGGTTTCAAAGAATTTATTTATTTCTCCCTTACTTTTGTTATTTACCCAGTAGTCATTCAGGAGCAGGTTGTTCAGTTTCTATGTACTTGTGGTTTTGAGTGAGTTTCTTAATCCTGAGTTCTAATTTGATTGCACTGTGATCTGAGAAACTGTTATAATTTCCATTTTCTTGCATTTTCTGAGGAGTGTTTTACTTCCAATTATGTGGTCAATTTTAGAAAAAGTGCTATGTGGTGCTGAGAAGCATGTGTATTCTGTTGATTTAGGGTTGAGAGTTCTGTAGATGTCTATTAGGTCCACTTGGTCCAGAGCTGAGTTCAAATCCTGAATATCTTTGTTAATTTTCTGTCTCATTGATCTAATATTGACAGTGGGTTGTTAAAATCTCCCACTATTACTGTGTGGGAGTCTAAGTCTCTCTGCAGGTCTCTAAGAACTTGCTTTATGAATCTGGGTGCTCCTGTATTGGGTGCATATATATTGGATAGTTAGCTCTTCTTGTTGCATTGATCCCTTTACTATTATGTAATGTCCCTCTTTGTCTTTTTTTATCTTTCTTGGTTTAAAGTCTGTTATATCAGAGACTGGGATTGCAACCCTTTTTTTTTTTTTCCATTTGCTTGGAAAATAAATCTTCCTCCATCCCTTTATTTTGAGCCTATGTGTGTCTTTGCACGTGAGATGGGTCTCCTGAATATAGCACACAAATGGGTTTTGACTTTTTATCCAATCTGCCAGTCTGTGTCTTTTAATTGGTGGCATTTAGCCCATTTACATTTAAGGTTAATATTGTTATGTGTGAATTTGATCCTGTCATTATGATGCTAGCTGGTTATTTTGCCTGTTAGTTGATGCAGTTTCTTCATAGTGTCAATGGTCTTTACAATTTGGTTTGTTTTTGCAGTGGCTGATACTAGTTTTTTTTCTTTCCATATTTAGTGATTCCTTCAGAAGCTCTTGTAAGGCATGCCTGGTGGTGACCAAATCTCTCGCATTTGTTTGTCTGTAAAGGATTTTATTTCTCCTTTGCTTATGAAGCTTAGTTTGGCTGGATATGAAATTCTGGGTTGAAATTCTTTTCTTTAAGAATGTTGAATATTTTTCCCCTCTCTCTTCTGGCTTGTAGGGTTTGTGCAGAGAAATCTGCTGTTAGTCTGATGGGCTTCCCTTTGTGGGTAACCTAACCTTTCTCTCTGGCTGCCCTTAACATTTTTTTCTTCATTTCAACCTTGGTGAATCTGACGATTATGTGACTTGGGGTTGCTCTTCTCAAGAAGTATTTTTGTGGTGTTCTCTGTATTTCCTGAATTTGCATGCTGGCCTGTCTTCCTAGGTTGGGGAAGTTCTCCTGGATAATATCCTGAAGAGTGTTTTCCAACTTGGTTCCATTCTCCCCATCACTTTCAGGTACACCAGTCAAACATAGATTTGGTCTTTTCACATAGTCCCATATTTCTTGGAGGCTTTGTTCCTTCCTTTTCACTGTTTTTTCTCTAATTTAGTCTTCACACTTTATTTCATTAAGTTGATCTTCAATCTCTGATATCCTTTTTTCCACTTGATTGATTCAGCTATTGATACTTCTGTATGCTTCACAAAGTTCTCGTGCTGTGTTTTTCAGCTCCATCAGGTCATTTATGTCCTTCTCTAAACTGTTTATTCTAGTTAGCAATTTGTCTAACCTTCTTTCAAGGTTGTTAGCTTCCTTGCCTTGAGTTAAAACATGCTCCTTTAGCTCCTCCTTTAGGAGGATTTTGTTATTACCTACCCTTCTGAAGCCTACTTCTGTCAATTCATCTATCTCATTTTTCCATCCAGTTTTGCTCCCTTGCTGGTGAGGAGTTGTGATCCTTTGGATCACAAAGGCATTCTGGTTTTTGGAATTTTCAGCCTTTTTGTGCTAGTTCTTCCTCATCTTCACGGATTCATCTACCTTTGGTCTTTGATGTTGATGAGTTTCAGATGAGGTTTCTGTGTGGACATCTTTTTTGTTGATGTTGATGCTATTCCTTTCTGTTTTTTAGTTTTCCTTCTAACAACCAGGCCCCTCTTCTGCAGGTCTGCTGCTGTTTGCTGGAGGTCCACTCCAGACCCTGTTTGCCTGGGTATCACCAGTGGAGGCTGCAGAACAGCAATGATTGCTGCCTGCTCCTTCCTCTGGAAGCTTCATCCCTGAGGTGCACCTGCCAGGTGCCAGCTGGAGCTCTCCTGTATGCAGTGTCTGTCAACCCCTGCTGGGAGGTGTCTCCCAGTCAGTAGGCATGGGGGTCAGGGCACCATTTGAGGAGGCAGTCTGTCCTTTAGCAGAGCTTGAGTGCTGTGCTGGGAGATCCACTGCTCTCTTCAGAGCTGGCAGGCAGGAACATTTAAGTCTGCTGAATCTCTGCCCACAGCTGCCCCTTCCCCCAGGTCCTCTGTCCCAGGGAGATGGGAGTTTTATCCATAAGTCCCTCACTGGAGCTGCTGCCTTTCTTTCAGAGATGCCCTGCTCAGAAAGGAGGAATCTAGAGAGGAAATCTGGCTACAGCGGCTGTGCCAGGCTGCAGTGGGCTCCACCCAGTTTGAACTTCCTGGCGGCTTTTTTTAAACTGTGAAGGGGAAACCACCTACTTAGGCCTCAATAATGGCAGATGCCCCTCCCCACGCTAAGCTGGAGCATCCCAGGTCGACTTCAGACTGCTGTGCTGGCAGCAAGAGTTTCAAGCTAGTGGATCTTAGCTTGCTGGGCTCCGTGAGGGTGGGATCCACTGAACTAGACCACTTGGTTCCCTGGCCTCAGCACTCTTTCCAGGGGAGTGAATGGTTCTGTCTTGCTGGCGTTCCAGGCACCAACGGGGTATGGAAAAAAATAAAATTAAAAAAAAAAAAAAAAAAAAAAAAACCTCCTGAGCTAGCTTGGTGTCTGCCCAAAGGGCCGCCTGGTTTTGTACTTGAAACCCAGGGTCCTGGTGGCGTAGGCACCTGAGGGAATCTCCTGGTCTGCGGGTTATGAAGACCATGGGAAAAGCATAGTATCTGGGCCAGAGTGCACTGTTCCTCACAGCACATCCCTCATGGCTTCCCTTGGCTAGGGGAGGGAGTCCCCCAACCTTTTGTGCTTCCTGGGTGAGGGAATACCCCACCCTGCTTCGGCTTGCCCTCCGTGGGCTGCACCCACTGTCTAACCAGTCCCAGTGAGATGAGCCACGTACCTCAGTTGGAAATGCAGAAATCACGCACCTTCTGCATTGACCTCACTGGGAGCTGCAGACTGTAGCTGTTCCTATTCAGCCATCTTGACAGCCATGCCCTATTATCTGAATTCTTATAGCCATGAAATTGCGTAGGGAAGCAGTCATGCCTCAGAAGTATTCATTAATGAACTTGTAAAATTAGTCCTGACTCACTCAAATACCCCAACCCTATTTTAATAAATGTGTGATAAATACATAGCACAACTTTATTTCAAAGTAAAACTGCAAAACTTGAAAAGATGTACGATTTCATAGAGTAGATAAAAGTGTTGGTAACTTTTTAAGTCACCAACAAAGTTAGCTAAATGAGGATTAGCAGAGGTAAGTCAATTAAGGATGAAGGAGAAGAAAATCAACCAGAAAAAAAATGACAAGAACGGGTCTTCAAAGAAGAATCATTCAACAATCAAAGGATTTAAGATAGGCCCTTGGTAAAAGTCTTGAAATATTTTTATAAAGGTTAATATCTTTATGATTGTGTTAGAAAGTGAAATATAAACTTAAAAGATGTCATAACATGGTATCATTTGTTCTTATCAGAAAATAGCATCCCAATAATCCATTTTAAATGGATTATAATAAGTGGACTGATCTGGTGCTAATTTTCCTAGAAAACAGAAGGAAGATTTCCTGTATGTACAGCCAAACCAAAGACATAATAATGTTAGTCTTCTCATAAGCAACAATAAATGTAAAAAACAGTGGGAAAATGTCTTTAAAATTCTGAGATAAAATGACTTTAAATCAAGAATTTTATACATAAACAAACTACCAATGAAGTGTTTATCTTCCATGTATTCTTCTTCTGAAAAAATAGGCACTCCAGAAGTATTTTGAGAGAGACTGAGAACAAAAGCTAGACACACACACACACACACACACACACACAGAGAGAGAGACAGAGAGAGAGAGAGAGAGAGAGACAGAGAGAGATTGAGAGAAGAGAAGCCAAGAAAATAGAATGGAAGACATAAAGAGATGAAGAGATTTCTGCTTTAGGTATGAGGGGATAAAGTAATTCAAACCAAATCAGACTACCCTCTGGGAAAAAAATACACAAAACTTGATATAAATATGTTATTTTAAAAGTTTCTTAAAAGCATCAAAAGCATGTCAGTAGAATAAGGAATTACAGGGCAGAAATCTAAGACTTGGGAAAGGGATACCTGGGCACATTTGCTGATCTGAAAAAGGGAGCCCACAGGTGCTTCTGAAAGCCTTTTTGAGCTAAGTGAGAATGTCAGAGTTCAGGCCCCACCCAGTACAGAGTATTGAGCCCCCAAATGGCTATGCCCTCAGAGTAGTGGTGAAACAAAAATAAACCAATCCTTGCCCAGTCTGCAGTCTTCCTTTTTTTTTAACTTAAGTTCAGGGGTACATGTGCAGGTTTGTTACATAGGTAAACTTATGTCATAGAGTTTGGTTGTACAGATTATTTCCCCACCCAGGTATTAAGTCTAGTACCAATTAGTTATTTTTCCAGATCATCTCCCTCCTCCCACTCTCTACCCTCCAATAAGCCCCAGTATTTGTTGTCCCTTTCTATGTGTCCATGGGTTTTCATCATTTAGCTTCCACTTATAAGTGAGAATATATGGTATTTAACCACATATTTTGATAAATTAATGATGTATTTTGTAATTTCTCAAATGAATACTAAAAGAACAAGGAAAGAGCCTAACACTTTCAAATAAAAGATGAGGCAAGGAAATTAATGATTTTTTAAAAAATCAGTCAGAACTCATGTTCTGTTCCTGTGTTAGTTTGCTAAGGATAATGGCCTCCAGCTCCATCCCTGTCCAAATTTCAGTGGCCCCTAAAATTTCAAGCTGTGAAGCTTAGAGTAAGGATATTCTAGATTGTTAACACCCCTCTTCAGAGGCAAATAACATCATCCTAAGTTTTAAATTATTTCAACAAATACTTTTTCAAACACAATGTCCAGCACTCACTGAAACATGGCAAGATACCATGGGCAAGAACAAGGAGTAATAAAAATATCCAATATAGCCACAGGCATAGTTAGACACAGTAAAACTATACTTAACATTTTCAAGGAGAAGAAAAGTAAGCTGTAAAATTTTAGTAGGAAACTGACAACTACAAAAAGTGACAGCAGATTTGAAAAAGAAACAAATTGAAATCCTAGAACTGAATAATTCATAAATAAAATTAAGAATTCAATGGGCAGAATTAACAATATATTGCACAGGTGAGGAGACGGTGAACAGAAAACAGGTCAGAAGCAACTCTCCAGAATGCAGCACACCTTGGAAAATGGTAAAAATGGTAAAAAACACAAAAAAGAATGTAAAAGACGGATAATTCCATGAGAGATTCTAAGTTTCAACATCTAGAAGAAGAAGAGAAAAAGAATGGATAACAGGCAATGTTTGTGGAGATTTTGGCTTCAAATTTTCTAAAACTAATGAAAAATATCAATGATCAAATTTAGTAATACCAATAATTTGGAACCAGCAAAAATAAAGGCAAAATGAAGACACTTTTTAGGTACATGACTAATGGAAAGTTTTCACCACTAAGAGACCTGCACCCAAAAGACTTTGTAAAGGATGTTTTTAGAGAATGGGAAAATAATTGTTGAGAAAAATATAGAGGTCAAAAAATACAAATAATGAGCAAAGATATTTGGAAAGCTGTGAGTAAATCTCAATAAACATTGACAGTACAAAAAATAATAACACATAGGTTGGGAAGAATGTAAATGAAGCTAAGTGTTTTAAGCTCCTTGCTTCACCCAGGAAGGGAGCAAAATTATTCACTAATAATTTCGATAAATCAATGTTATATTTTGTAATTTCTCAGAAGAACACTAGAAGAACAAAGAAAAAGCCTAACACTTTCAACTAAAAGATAAGAAATAAAATTAATAATTTTTTAAAAAAATCAATCAGACATCGACATGGCCAGAAGTTGTAAGTCCACAGGGTCTTGGAGATACTTGCCTACCACAGGAACTCTCTTGGGAATCTGTGGCCAAGGTGGTCTCTAGCTGTCACAGTTGATATCAAATCAATTTGCTGGGAAAAGCAAGCATTCAATGAATCTCTTCTTGTTTAAAATGCATCAGTGATATGATATCGAGGAGGTCCCAATTATTCATTAATCATTTCAACAAATTTGCTATGATAAGCATATTACACTCAGAATAGTCATTTCTTATATCCTGAAAAAGAATGGAAGACATGAGGTGAGTTCTTAGGAGACTCCGGCAGTAGTTCTCCTAATTTTAATGTTAGAAAATATAAGCTAGTAACAGCAGAAAGTTGGATTATTCTTGATAAATTGAAGATTTAATGACAAAGAGTGACACAAGGAGGCAACATAAAGTCTGACAGCACGATTCTTTACCAAAGTGCCTTTCTACACCCATAGGAAAATCAACCAAGTTAAAGATAACTAGCATAAAATCAAGGACATTGGTTATTAAGGTTACAGAAGACTGTACACCGCACAAACCACAAACTCTACAGATGTGACTACTTGATACTTTGATTTATGCCTCTATTTCAGCATCTCCCAACAGGTTATGATATGCAAAAGAATGAACTCCAGAATGGTATCTTGAATGCTTTCTATTCTGCTATATTTATTCTAGGGTTTGTTTGGTGTTTTTTCATGATCAAGGATCAAAGATCTCAATTAATCTTTTACCATCAATTTATGTTGACTACAGAGTTACTTGCTTCTGTCATCAAAATGCCTTTGAAATTTGCTGTTTGCTTTTTATGTGTCGATATTCTGCAATTTTTGCTCTATTTGCATCTATGCGAAATGGCCTTTAAAACTTTGCTGCCTCTTATTCTGCAAGCAAAGTAAAAGGGACTAAAAGTGACTGAGAAATGATAAAATATTTATTCTTTTCATCTTCCAAATTACTAGTTGAAATTGCATGGAGAAATTATATAGGAAAAGTCTGACAAGAAACAATATAAAAATATATAATCATTTATTAATATTTATTATGTATTATAATAGACATATTTATTTATTAAGAAATTAGCTATAACTAATTTTTTGAAGAAATATTCCAAAACAACATTTCATTGTGAGGTTTGGTTGTAGTTTTAGCTCATGTTTGTCAAATCAAAGTCTCTTTTATGAAATACACATGAAATTTAGAAACAATTTTGGGAAAAATCAATGTATACATTGTCAACCATTAAATTTGCAAAGTTATATGAATGAAACACTAATTCACTAGTTTAAAACTATTCAGATAAAAGCATGTGTCCATTTTTTTTCCTGGTATCTATATATGTTTAGAAAATGTGATACAGATAAAAAGTTTCATCACTGAGTGACTACAAAATCTCACTTTAAATGAGCAAGGAAAGTGAGTACACTAAGTCTAACAGTTTAAGTTCTTCTTCAGAACAATGGTCTTAACAGCTTATTTGTAAACGTTTAAGCTTGAGTTCTGTTGGGAATTTTCAAGAAAATATTAACTGTCTTTTAACAGTTAATAGTAATCCCCAGGTATAACTATTTACATTTAAATTTTAAAAAAGATATTAGTATTAGAGATGCTTCTTTAGAAGCTTTGGAATGTAAATTTCTGTAAATTCAAAAAAGAGAACTCTTTGTAATTTTAACATTAAAAGAAGTATCTTTCCCTTGAAGTTGTAAAAAGTCCTTTTAAGTGCTGACATTAAGAAAAATATGAGTTACATGCAGAAAAAGCATTTGACAAAATTCCACATCTCTTCACAAAAAAACTCTCAACAAATTAGGTGTAGAAGAGATGTATCTCAACATAATAAAGGCCATATATGACAAAATTACAGCTAACATCATACTCAACAGTCAAATATTGAAAGCTTTTTCTCTAAGATCAAGAAGTAGACCAGGATGCTCACTCTCACCATTTCTACTCAATATATTACTGGAAGTCCTAGAGAGGGCAATTAGGCAAGAGAAAGAAATATAAGGCATACAAATCGAAAAGGAAGAAGTTAAATTAAATTTGTTTGCAGATGACATTATCATATATATAGAAAGCCCTAAAGACTCTACCAAAAAAAATAATAAATTCAGTAAAGTTGCAGAACACAAAGTCAACACACAAAAGTATGTAGCATTTCTATACACTAACCATAAACTATCAGAAAAAGAAAATAATAAAACAATTTATAATAACATCAAAAAATACTTAGGAGTAAATTAACCAAGAAAGTGAAAGATCTGTATACTGAAAACTAAAAAACATTGATGAAAGAAATTGAAAAATACACAAATAAATGGAAAGATATCCTGTGTTCAAGGATTGAAAGAATAAATAGTATTAAAATGTCCATACTACATTTCTTAGTTCCTTTTGTGCTGTTATTGCAGAATACCACAGACTGAGCAATTTATAATGAACAAAAATTTATTTCTGTTCTAGGGTCTGAGAAGGCCAAGATCAAGGTGCTGGCATATGGAACAAGGGCCTTCTTGGTACGTCATAAAATGGCAATAAGAGCAAAGAGAGGGAGAGACAGGGAGAGAGAGAAAGAGAGGGGAGAGAGAGAGTGAAGGGAGCCAAACTCACCCTTTTATAACAAACCCACTCCCACAAAAACAAACAAAAAAAACATCAATCCACTCATGAAGGTGTAGATCTCGTGGCCTAATTACCTCTTAAAGCCTAATTACCCACTTTAAGGCAAATATTCATAGCATTCCACCCGACTCCCCAAAACTAATATCTTTCTTACATACAAAATACATTGATTCTACCTCAATAGCCCTAAAAGTCTTAATGTGTTCTAGCACAAACTCAAAAGTCCAAAGTCTCATCTTCAACATCGTATGTGTGAGATTCAAGGCACAATTCATCCTAAGGCAACTTGCTCTTCAGCCATGAGCCTATGTAATCAAACAAGTTGTCTACCTCTAAAACACAATGGTCAGATAGACACAAGATAGACATTCTCCTTCCAGAAGGGAGAAAAAGGCAAGAAAAAAGGGATAGCTGGTCCCAAGTAAGTCCAAAACCCAATAGGGTGAACAACATCAAATCCTAAGGCTCCAGAATAATCTTCCTTGCCTCTATGTCCCACCTTATATGCACACTGGAATGGGAACTGGGTCCCCATGGCCTTGGACAGCCCTGCCCTATGGCTTTGTTGGGTTCAGCCCACACAGTAGCTCCCACAGGTTAGAGTCTCATACCTGCAGCTCTCCCAGGCTGGCATTGCACACTGGCAGTGCTATTGTTCTGGAGTGGGCTGCCGCCCACCCCCAGGGCTCCAGTAAGCATAGTTCTAGTGGAGATTCTCTTTGGCAGCTATTTCCCTGTGGCATGTTTTCATCTGAGTCCAAAGACTGTTCAATACATCCTTTGAAACCTAGGTTGAGACCTCCACAGTCCCACAACTCATGTACTCTGCACCTCTCCAGGGTTAGCACCATGTGAATTCTGCCTACATTCACAGCTGTTCCATCCCCAGTGGTGGTCAGAGCAGCACTTGGGCCTTCTTGAGCCATAGCTGGGGCAGTGGAGAAGTGTTGTTCTGGAATGTGAGGAGCAGATACTTGAGGAGGGACAGGACAGCAAAAGCTGAAGCCCCATGGGTGCCCTGGGCCCCTCTCCAGAAACCTTGCCCTCAAAACCCTGGCTTGGTCCAAAGATTTCTGAAATGCCATTGGAGTCATTCTCCTATTGTCTTAGTGAATAACACCTGACATTTTTCTAGCCATATCAATCCCTTCAGCAGTCACTTGGCAACATCGTTAGGATTCTCTCCCGAACATGCTTTCAAAATTTTTTACATTGCCAGGCTGACAATTTTCCACATCTTTTCATTCTGCTTCCATTTTAATTATTAATTCCACCTTTAAATCATTTCTCTTTCCTTGAATTTTACTATATGCGGTTAAAAGAAGCTACATAGATCCTTCAATGCTTTTCTGCATAGATATTCCTCCAGCCAGATATCCTAGTTCATTGCTTTGCCTGGGCACAGACACAATGTAGCCAAGTTCTTTGCCACTTTATAACAAAGATGATGACCATCCCTCCAGAGCCAGCACCCCAGTACCTTGATTTTTATTTCTGAGATCTCATCAGAATTACCTTAACTGCCTACATTTCTACCAACATTAGGATGGCAACCACTTAAGTAACCTCTAAGAGGTTTCAGGCTTTAGCTACAGCTCTTCTTGCCAGAGCCCTCACCAGAATTACTCTTAATACCTCATTTACAGCAACCTAGGTTTTTTCCTAACCTCCTCTTCTAAATTTTTTCAGCTTCTACCCCTTACTCAATTTCAAAGCTGCCTCTACATTTTCAGGTATTTGTTATAGCAACAGCCCCTCTTCTTGATACCAATTTTATATCTTTGCATTCTGCTACTATAACAGAATATCACAGACTGGATAATTTATGAGAAACAGAAACTTATTTCTAACAGTTCTGGAGCCTGGGAAGTGTAAGACTACAGTATCAGTATCTAGCAAGGGCCTTCTTGAGGTGTCATAACATAGCATAAGGGCAAAGAGAGGGTGACAGAGAGAGAGAAGGAACTGAACTCATCCTTTTATAACAACCCAATCCCGAAATAACAGCATTTATTCATTCATGAAGGGAGAGCATTCATGGCCTAATCAATTCTTAAACATCCCACTTCCTAATATTATTACAATGGCAATTAAATTTCAATGTGAGTTTTGGAGGGAACAAACATTCAAACTATAGAATTACCCAAAGCCAGGCAGGGGCATGGTGGCTCATGCCTGTAATCCCAGCACTTTGGGAGGCCGAGGCAGGTGGATAACAAGGTCAGGAGTTTGAGACCAGCCTGACCAACATGGTGAAACCCCATCTCTACTAAATATACAAAAATTAGTTGGGCACAGTGGCAGGCATCTATAATCCCAGCTACTTGGGAGGCTGAGGCAGGAGAATTGCTTGAACCTGGAAGGTGGAGGTTGCAGTGAGCTGAGATCATGCCAGTGCACTCTAGCCTGGGAAAAGAGCAAGACTTGGTCTTAAAAAAAAAAAAAAAAAAAAAAAGAAGAATTACCCAAAGCCATGTTACAGATCCAATGCAATCTCCAACAAAATTTCAATGGCATTTTCCACAGAAATCACAGTCCCTGATTTCAAAATATATTACAAAGCTATAGGAATCAAAACAGCATGGTACTGGCATAAAAACAGACACATCGACACATAGAGGAATAGGATAAAGAGCTCCAAAGTAAACCTACATATTTACAGTCAATTGATTTTCAACAAAGATGCCAAAAATGCAAAACAGGGAAACAAATGTCTTTTAAATAAACAGTATTGTGAAAACTGGCTAGTCACATAGAGAAGAATAATATTGGGCTCTTCTCTCAAATCATATACAAAAATAAACTCAAAATGTTAGATTAAAGACTTAAATGTAAGACTTGAAACTGTGAAACTATTAAGAAAAACACATAGGGAAAAAGCTCCATGATATTGGTCTGGGCAATAATGTTTTCAATATTACCTCAAAAGTATAGGCAACAAAAGTAAAAACAGACAAATGAGGTTATGTCAAACTAAAAAGCTTCTTCTTTTGTGTAAAAATAGACAAATGAGGTTATGTCAAACTAAAAGGCTTCTTTCACAGGAAAAAAACAGGGTAGAGAGACAACCCATGGATTAAGAGAAATTATTTGCAAACCATACATCTGATAAGGGGCTGATATTCAATATATATAAGGAAGTCAAACAACTCAATAGCAAGAAAATAAGCCATTTTTGCAGAGAATTCATATAAATGGCCAACAGATATATGAAAAGGTGCTAAACATCACTAATCATCAGAGAAATGCAAATTAAAACCACGGTGAGATATCACCTCACACCTGCTAGAATGGCTTTTATCAGAAAGATGAAAAATAGGCCAGATGTGGTGGCTCACACCTGTAATCCCAGCACTTTGGAAGGCTCAGGACGGCAGATCACTTGAGGTCAGAAGTTCGAGGCCAGCCTGGCCAACATGGTGAAACCCCGTCTCTACTAAAAATACAAAAATTAGGTGGGTGTGGTGGCACGCACCTGTAATCCCAGCTACTTGAAAGGCTGAGGCAGGAGAATTGCTTGAACTAAGGAGGCAGAGGTTGCAGTGAGCTGAGATTGGGCCACCGCACTCCAGCCTGGGTGACAGAACAAGACACTGTCTCAAAAAAAAAAAAAAAAAAAAAATGAAACAAGTTTTGGCAAGGATGTGGAAAAAGATGAGCTATGAAAATGAAAAGTTATATTAAAACCAGTGAAAATAGGCATTAAGCCAAAAAACATTACCAGTAATAAAGATGGTCACTTGCATTTCAAAAGATTCAATCCACTAAGAAAACAAAGCAATAGTAAATTTAATATCAACCAATAAGAAAACACAAATAGCTCTAATAGCATAAATTCTAAGTATCAAAAGCAAAACGTTGAAAGGAGAAATAGACAAATTTACAACAATACTGTGAATCCTAATACATCTTTTCAATAATTCATATCACAAAGGCAAATACCATAAAAGCCCCAAAATAAGCCTCAACAATTGCAAAAGACTAGGGTGATAGAGCTTATTTTCTAATAGCACAACTTACTAGAAAACATGTTGTTAAAAACAACAGTAGAGATTTTGCTAGTTAAGATAGAATAACAGAGACAAGATTTACCTTTTTATTATAGCAACTAGAAAATCAGACAAAGTATATGAAACAACAATTTTCAGACATTGGATGAAAAGCAATTCAACACCATAATCTATGAAGAAAGGGAAACAAGCAAAATGAGCCCTACTATTCCACAGGCTTAGGTCCTAAGAGGCAGTTTCCAGGCTACAGGGAGGGAAGAAAGGCTATGGGGGGAAGGGAAAATTCAAACAGAATTGGGCATCTTGCTATGAGGAGATGGAAGCTTGGGAAAACCAAGACAGCTAGAATTACATAAGAAAGAGCACAGGAGAGGAGGGAACTACAAAAAAAGAGTTCCACAAATCTGCAGAGGCATACTTTTGAGTCTGTGGCTAAGGAAACTACACAGTAAAGAAAAGCCTCTGGAATAGAGTAATTAAAACAATTTCCTAAGCACACAAAACTGAGAATAGGTTGTACGCACACCTGCCAGAGTGAATAGATCTTATAATTGATGAGGCATTGAGTAAAATCTTCAGAAGTGTATTGCCTAAGTAGCAGGGTTATATCAGCCATAGATTAAAGGCCTAACAAAATTAAAACCAAACCTTATAACATTCCAATTGCTACAAAGTAACATTGCAAACGAAAACAGCATCTAATAGTATTAAAAGGAAAACAAAATCTAGCACCAGCAACGTACAATTCACAATGTCTAGCATCCAGTCAAAATTGCCAGGTTGGAAAAAGTAGAAAACTATGGCTTACAATAAGGGAAAATATCAATCAATAGGAAGAGTCTCAGAAACAGAGATGATGAAACTAATGAACGAGGATGTTAAAAATGTCTCATATTTCAAGAAGGAAAAGAAAGACATGAGCATGCTGAGAAAAGAAATGGAAGGTATTTTAAAGGACCTAAATCGAACTGTTAGACATGAAAAAATATAATATCTAAAATGTAAAATACACTAAATGGAATTAACATCATAATAGGTACTATAAAAGAAGAGATCAGTGATTTAAAGACATAGCCATAGAAACTGTCCAAAATAAAGAACATAGAAAAAAAAGACTAAATAACAAACAAAAGAAATTGAACATCACTGATCTGTGGAAAATATCAGGTATTCTAACAAATATGTAATTAGAGTACAAGAAGCAGAGGGTCAGTGAACAGAAAAAAATTTTTGAATAAACAATATCTTTTAAATTTTATGGAAAAAATATAATCCACAAATCCAAGCTTAATGAATGCCAATCAAAAGAAACATTAAAAATGCTAAGGAATATAACCAAATTGCTAAACACCATTGATAAAAATCTTAAAAACAGAGAAAAAAGACACATTATTTATATACAGGATAAAGAAGTGAACTAGGAAGTGTAGTTTGAAGATATAGAACAAAAAGCTGGCATTATCAGAACATGTAGACAACGGACAAAGTTAAGGGGCACAATATTTAACATTGTTATTTTTCTAATGTATTGTTGTAATGTACATAACTTTCTTTGGTGTCACACGCACACACGTACACACACACATTCTTTTTTTTTTTAACCCCTTTAAGAAAATACATTGGGCCCGAATAGTTTTTTATGCATTACTTTTTCATCCTTCCTCTTCTACTTAGATTATAAATTACTAGAAGACAGACTTTCTCTTAGACTTGATCATTTCCCTGCAAGAATGCTCTACAGACATTCATTTAATATGTGTTGATTTTTTCTTCCCAATGTATTTGCTGTTATATATAGGCAAAAGATAGCTGAAAGGTCCAGGAAGTATCACAGAAAAAGTAGAACCATGAGGATTTCTTTTCACTATGATTCCAAATTTCCTACTAAATGTCTCATGAGAATTATTTTAGATAAGGCATTTAAGAGGTGGGGAAAGCTTTTGGAGAAAAGCTATGAGTAATACCCCAGGACTTGATATCTCTGTGTGCCCTGTAGAAAGAGTGCTCTAAGCACATCCCCAGTCCCTACACAGCCTGATTGAAATTGTCCCTTTTTCTTTTACATTCTCTGCCAGTATTCCTCCCCACCAAATATAAATGAGGGGAATAGTGCACCCAAATTTATCAAACAGCCACCCCAGCACACAGCAATCCTCAGCACACATGGCCTAACCCACATAGAGTTGGCCAGCAAAACTCTCCAACCAGTGTGCACCCTCACTTTGTCTCATTAGCATGCTAGTAGAACCACAATGATGATTTATTCAAGCTAAGCCCAAATCTTTCATAAAGAAAAAAAGGCAAGGGTGGCCTGGTTAAAAGAGAAGAAGAAAGGATAGAGTCAGAGTTCCCATAAGAACCTAATTTAAATTCTGACCTGGATCTTTATTGATCTCACAAAAGAAACATAAAAAGAACTAGAAAGGGGAGGCGAAAAGGCAGCCTTGGACAGAGGATGGCAAATTGGAAAAGAAACCTGCACACATTCCCTAAAGACAATTAGCTTAATTATTTCTATAGTCATCCACTGCATTCAGTGCATATTGATCGACTTCACTACTAATTAGACTAAATGACCTTGAACATTTCTATACAGTTTCATTCTATAGAAAACTTATTTTCAGTGGTATTTTGATACATGCTAGAAGAGATTCTTTAGATATTTAAAACTAAGAAATGGTAATACAATATTTAACACTTGTGAAGGAAAAGGTAAAGAAAATACTATGCAAACTATTATATAATTTTCTCAAATTATGAAATTCCATAATCCTATATTCGACCTCCACGTATTTACAGCTATATATGAACTTCAATTTCAGCTTTGATAAATGTGCTTTAAAGAGATCAAAGCTTGTGCCATTTTAGAAAAAGTAATTTGAATTGAATAATGATATTATAAGGAAATTAATAATGAACTTATAATTAACTAATAATTTATTAAATAAAAAATTAAGAAAAACAAAATATATGAAGAATGTTTCTAGTAATTAGATCTGGGGTTCTGGGGTCCTGAAATGGACTGAAATGAAACGGACTACTGAGCAGCTTATTACTGGAAACCCTCAAAGAGTTGATAGGTGATTAAAGAAGATGGAAAGGGTATTACTGCATTGGAAAGGCGACTGGACTAGATGATTCCACAGGTCCCTTCCAAACATGCCACATGTATTGTGTACTTGCACTTCTAGTTAAGGTAACATGGAAATCAAGGCTGAGTGTAGCACAAATATTGAGGGAACGTGGCCTTTAGGCAAGGAAGAAATCCCTGTCCGATTTCCTTTGTTTTGAGCACTGCGGTGGTAAATCTGCTGTTATGACTGGATAAATCTATGGAGCCTGAAACACAGGCCTCAGTCTGCTAACTACAAGATGGCTGTTAAATGCAAAGACCATCATGCAAAGACCTTCATGCATTCCCCTCTTTCTGCTCAGGAGGTGACCTACAATCTCCATGGAGAGAGGACCTACACGCATCAGCTTCTCCTCCAAGAGGTATCCATACAGAAACCTGTGTGGAACTTATCCCTCCTGCTTGTGGTAACTGCACTAAACTTCAAGTGTCATTGTTCTCTACAATTGACTTCGTGCGGTTAATTTGGAGAGTAGAGATCAATCCAGTACAATTGCAATCTCAATATGGGGTGCCATGAGAAAACAGCCTTGGGATGAGACATGCTCAGGGAAGCGGCCAGGGCTGCCATGTAGGATTATTCATTTACATACTACACAAGGACTCCATATTCAAAGGGCAGCATACACATCACAGACAGCTTTACTATTTTGAACTATTGTCAGATTATTATTTTAACATTATTAATTCAGAAAATGGGCAACTTTTGTATTTATAGTGATAAATTTTTAGCAGATAGCAACACTATATCTTCTAACAAAAATCAGTATATTGAAACTTTTTCCTGACAAAGGATCAACAAATCTGATAATCAAGGATCTTGTTAGTCAAACATCTAAATAACCTGTGTTTTCACATGAGGAACTGCATTTCTGACTAGTATACTGATAGATAAGCCTCTGAAAATGTGAGCAAAAAGTCTTCTGTTGGTGTTAGTGCAAAGGTTAAATGTGATGCTATATAGTACAGTTCATATCATCTATCTGTTTACTATATTAGAACAGTATTGCTGAATTCTTAATTTAAATCTATGAATACTTTCATGATGATGTAAGTAATGAATATTCATTTCCCATTAGTAATATACAAGGTAAGTATTACTTAGACATAAATTAGAGATTACTGTGCAATCATCCACTTAATATGGCAATTGATTGTTTTGGTTATGGAAATTCTGACAGTACAAACATTAACTGCCATTAAAATGTTGCTGTCTCCTACCATATAGATATTATTTATGCTAAATATAAAATGTGCAGGAACCAAAATTCAATCAATAGTGCCTTTAAAATAATTAAATGAAGTAAGAAATTCTTTGACAAAACATGAAGCAATGCTGTTTGATAAAATTATATTATTGATGTTAAACCAATTGTAGTTTCTTGACTCTGAAATCAACTTCCCCAACATTAAATTACCATAAAAAGGGGAAAGAAGATTTAATTTACCTATAAATCTCACAGCAGTCCGGCTATGATCCAAAACAAAATTTCAAAATCAATAATTTTTTTCTTATCTTGGATGTAACATTCTCCTTAAAAGAAAGGCTTACGATAATGAAAGAATATCATGCCTTTTCCAGTGGATTAGATGTTTGCTATTCAAAGTGTAGTCCATGACAGGCAACAAAAGCAAAAATAAAGTAGAACTACATCAAACTAAAGTTTCTTCACCACAGAGAAAATAATCAACAAAACAAGGTTCCCACCCCTGCCAAGAAAATGGCAGATTAGAGGCTTTCAGCACGCTACAGACACTTGGAAATAGAAAAATCGTGTGTAAAGATTAACTCTGAGCTTTAATTCAAGAAGAAAAATAGGAATTCACCAGAATAGCAAAGTACATTTCAGATCCTGGGGAAGAGAATGTGGACAAACAGCCCCCATGATGACATTTGCCTGCTAAATGTGAGTGAAGCCCCACCCCAGTACCTGAGAAGGGCAGAGAGTCTTCCTCTGTAACTCACCTTTCCACTAGGAATCTGTGCATTCCGGGCTGAGGGAGAATACGTTTTTTCTCCCGAGCCCTGGGACTACCCTGGGGAGATACTGTGAGACAGAGAGAGGGAATGATGCTGGTAAAAGCTGCAAGCATCTTCCCAGACCCAGGACTGAGAGGAGGATGCCATTTTTAATCTGGACTCACACAAAGTCAGTCATGGTTGGCAACCTGACAGCAGCAGCTGCTGCAGGCATTTTAGCCTCAGGCCAGAGATTGGAGCACTTGCTCTGGAGCAGGTGAAGGGCCCTCATAGCCAGAATTAAGCAGCAAGTGTGGAGTGCATGCCAGCAGGAGTAGGTGCTGGATCCGGCTCTCTCCCATTGCAGGACTGGAATAGGAAAAAACTTGCTGAAGCCAAGGTTTCTCCCGCACAGTGAGACTTGCAGCCAGGGACAGCTTTGCAACCTGAAATTGGTCTGCATGTGTCATTGCTGGATGCCCCAGCCTACACCCTTGGTCATTCAGGGGAGAGTACCCTACTATTTGCGAGGAGTGGGAGACAGGAAGACCCCATTCATATTCATCTGAATTGGGAGCGTAAGCCAAGCCTTCCTTCCCCTGCAAAGATCTGGGTGCAGTGGTGCCCCATCCAAGGCACATTCCCAGGCATTTGGAGTACCCATTTGCCTAGATTAGCAGCCTAAGTTGCCCCCTCCCTTCCCATGCAGATCCTGATGCAGTGGTAGTTTCTCCACTCCATGCACAGGCATGTTTCCAGGCATTTGGAGTACCTGTCCACCTGGATCAGCAGTGTAAGCCACCACTCTCTTCCGGTGGAGAGATATTGGTGCAGTAGTGCTTCCTCCACTCCACATCCAGGAATATTTCCATTCATTCAGAGCAGCTGCTCACCTGGATTATTAGCTTGGACCACCTCTTTCTTCCCATGCAGAGATCTTGTTGCAGTGGCACACTCTCTTCTCCACATCCAGACATATCTTCAGGTTTTTGGTGTACCTTCCCCCTTGGAATAGGAGCTTGAGCTGCCACTCCCTTCCCACATGAAGAACTTGGTGCAGGAGCACTCCCTCTATGCCATACCCAGATGTAACCGGAGGTATTTGGCACAACCACTCCTACAGATTAGAAGTTTAAGTCGCCCTACCATTCCCATGCAACTACCTTGTTGTGGCAATGGTTTCTGTTCTCCTTCCCCAGGCATATTACCAAATTTGAAGGGCATCTGCTACCCCAAATTAGGAGCTTGAGCTGGCCCTATCCTCCCCTGCAAAGACCTTGTTGCAACAACAATATCTTTGCTCTTTGCCAGGGCATATTTCCAGGCATTTGGCACATTCATTGTTTTGGGTTACAAGGCTGAGCCGTCCCTTCCTTCTGGTGCAGAGAACTTGGTGCAGCTGTACTCTTTCTACTTGATGTCCAGATATATCTGCAGGCATTTGGAGCATCCACTCTTACAGGTTAGGAATTTAGGCCATCCTCCCCCATTCTTATGCAGAGAACATAGGACAGCAGAGGCACACCATGTACACTTGGCAACTGCCCACTGGACCCCCTCAGAGCTGATGCTTGCACCTGTCACTGGGGGACCCGCATATGGGCCTGCCTGGTCTGGCACCACCTATCTTGGTTCCCCCATTCTGCGGCTGAGCAGAGAGCTCAGATCACTGAACATTCCACATATCAGCCCATTGTGTGAAGAAACAGAGAGTTTCTCCCAGTACACAAAGATCAAGTGTGTACCCATCTGCATTGCCTGCATCCAGCTTTTACCCATAAGCACCACCTATTGGACTGGAAGTTGAACTGCACAACACCAAAGAAAATCTGACATAAGTGCACAGCACTGGGGAATGAGATACACCTCCTGAGACTCTCACTACCCTTGCGCCACAGGAGGCAGTGAGCCTGTTCACACACCAAGTACATCTCTACCCAACCAGCATTTGGAAAAGTAACCATAAAAAGGCTATCTATAACAAAAGAACATATACAGACCCTTTGCCACTGAAAGCACCCAGAACCAAAGCCAAAGGACCCTACACAACATACATTATATCATCCAAACCTCTGAGTTTATAGGTATTTGAGAGGGAGAATAAAAAGTTTAAAGTGTGGAAAACTTATTTGAGGAAATAATTCAAAAACCTTCCCTGGTTTTGGGAGACATTTAGACATCCATACACAAGAAGCTCAGAAAATTTCTGGAAGGTACATGGCAAGAAGAACTTCACCAAGGCATATAGTCATCATACTATCCAAAGTCAGTATGAAGGAAAAATACCCAAGAGTGGCAAGAAAAGTATCTAATCACCTATAAAGAAAATCCCAACAGACTAACAGTGGACTTCTCAGCAGAAATCCCACAAGCCTGAAGAGACTGGGAGCATATTTTTAGTCTCCTTAGAAAAGAAGTGTCAGTCAAGATTTTTTTTTCCAGTTTTTTTCTTTTTTCTTTTTTCTTTTTGGTTTGTTTGTTTGTTTGCAGAGACAGGGTCTCACTTTGTTGCCCAGGCTGGTCTTGAACTCCTTGCTTCAAGTAATGTTCCTGCCTTGGCCACCTAAAGTGCTGGGATTACAGGCATGAGACACTATGCCTAGCTAAGAATTTTATATCCTACCAAATCAAGCTTCATAAGTTAAGGAAAATAAATTCTTTCTCAGACAAACAAATGCTAAGGACATTCACTGATACTAGAATGACCCAACAAGAAAAGCCCAAAGGAGTTCTAAACATGAAAACTAAAGGATGATACTTGCCATCATAAAAGGACACATAAGTACAAAGCTCATAATCCTAGAAAGCATTGAAACTCCAACACAACAGGCTAAAAACTTTATGACAGGTACAAAACCTCACATATCAATATTAACCTTGAATCTAAATAACCTAAATATTCCACACAAAAGCTACAAAGTGGCAAATTGTATTTAAAGACAGACACAGACTCAAAACAAAGGGGTGTGTGATGGTTAACACTGAGTGTCAACTTGATTGGATTGAAGGATGCAAAGTATTGATCCTGGGTGTGTCTGTGAGGGTGTTGCCAAAGGAGATTAACATTTGAGTCAGTCGAGTGGGAAGGGCAGACCCACCCTTAATTTGGGTGGGCACAATCTAGTCAGCTGCCAGCATGGCCAGAATAAAAATTGGGCCAAAAAAAAAAAAAAAAAAAAAAAACAGAAAAAGGAGCTTGTGCAGGAATCCCCCATTTTTAGAACCATCAGATCTCGTGAGACTCATTCACTATTACAAGAACAATGCAGGAAAGACACACTCCCATAACATGATCGCCTCCCATAACACGAGAGAATCGTGGGAGTTACAATTCAAGATGAGATTTGGCTGGGGACAAGCCAAATCATATCAGGGTGGAGAAAGATATATGATGTAAAAGGAAAACAAAGGGAGCAGGAATAACCATTCTTACATCAGATTAAAACACACTTGAAACCAATAATGTTAAAAAGAAGGCAAAAAAGGTAGTATATAATAATAAAGTCTTCAATAAAACAAGATTTAACTATCCTTAATATGTATGTACTCAATACTGGAGCACCCAGATTCATAAAACAAATACTACTAGATCTAAGAAAACAGATTGATAGCAATACAATAATAGTGGGGAACTTCGATAACCCACTAACATCACTAGACAGATCACTGAGTCCAAAAATCAACAAAGAAATTCTGGACTTAAGCCAGACTGTAGACCGACTGGGCCTAGTAGACATTTCTAGAACATTTCATCCAACAATCACAGAATATGCAAGCTTCTCACCTACACATGGAACATTCTCCAAAATCAGCCATATGCTTGGCCATAAAGCAAATCTCAATAATTTCAAAAAAAATCAAATTATATCATGTAGCATCTCAGACAACAGTGGAATAAAATTAGAAATCAATGCCAAGAGGAACTCTCAAAACTACACAAGTACTGGAAAACTAAACAACTTGCTCCTAAATAACCTTTGAGTAAACAATGAAATTCAGGCAGAAATCAAAAAATTTTCTGAAACAAATCAAAATAGAGACAAAACATAAAAAAACCTCTGGGACACAGCAAAAACAATGCTAAAAGTAAAGTTTATTAGTATTAAATGCCTACAGCAAAAAGACCGACATATCTCAAATTAACTACCTAATCTTGTTGACATAGTTTGGCTCTGTATCCCCACCCAAATCTCACCTTGCAGCTCCCATAATTCCCACGTGTTGTGGGAGGGATTCGATGGAAGATAACTGAATCATGGGGGCGGGTCTCGCCAGTGCTGCTTTTATGATAATGGATAAGTCTCACAACATTTGATGGCTTTAAAAAATGGGAATTTCCCTGCACAAGTTCTTTCTCTTTGCCTGCTGCCATCCATGTAAGATGTTACTTGCCTCTCCTTGTCTTCCACCATGATTATGAGGCCTCCCCAGCCACATGGAACTGTGAGTTCTCCATTAAAACTCTTTCATTTGTAAATTGGCCAGTTTCGGGTATGTCTTTATAGGCAGCATAAAAATGGACTAATACAGTAAATTGGTATCAGTAGAGTGGGGTGCTGCTGAAAAGATATCAAAAATGTGGAAGCAACTTTGGAGCTGGGTAACAGGCAGGGATTGAAACAGTTTGGAGGGCTCAGAAAAGACAGGAAAACATGGGAGAGTTTGGAACTTCCTAGAGACTTGTTGAATGGCTTTGACCTAAATGCTGATAATGATATGGACAATGGAATCCAGGCTGAGGTAGTATCAGATGAAGATGAACTTTTTAGGAACTGGAGCAAAGGTAACTCTTGTTATGTTTTAGCAAAGAGACTGGTGGCATTTTGCCCCTGCCCTAGAGATTTGTGGAACTTTGAACTTGAGAGAGATGATTTAGGGTATCTGGTGGAAGAAATTTCTAAGCAGCATTCAAGATGTGACTTGGGTGCTGTTAAAGGCATTCAGTTTGATAAGGGAAGCAGAACACAAAAGTTCAGAAAATTTGCAGCCTCACAATGTGATAGAAAAGAAAAACCCATTTTCTGAGGAGAAATTCAAGCCAGCTGCAGAAATTTGCACAAGTAATGAGGAGCTGAATGTTAATCCCCAGGACAATGGGGAAAATGTCTCCAGAGCATGTCAGAGGTCTTCATGGCAGCCCCTCCCATCACAGGCCCAGAGGCCTAGGAGAAAATGATTTTGTCGGCCAGGCCTGGGGTCCCCATGCTGTGTGCAGCCTGGGGTCCCCATGCTGTGTGCAGCCTGGGGTCCCCATGCTGTGTGCAGCCTGGGGATTTAGTGCCCTGCGTCCCAGGTACTCCAGCCGTGGCTGAAAGGGACCAACCTAGAGTTCCAGCCATGGCTTCAGAGAATTCAAGCCCCTAGCCTTGGTAGCTTCCATGGGGTTTTGAGTCTGTGAGTGCACAGAATTCAAGAATTGGAGCTTGGGAACCTCTACCTAGATTTCAGAAGATGTATGGAAATACCTGGATGCCCAGGCAGAAGTTTTTCTGTGGGGTGGGGTTCTCATGGAGAACCTCTGCTACAGCAGTGAAAAAGGGAAATGTGGGGTTGGAGCCCCCACACAGAGTTCTTACTGGGGCACCACCTAGTGGAGCTGTGAGAAGAAGGCCATCGTCCTCCAGACCCCAGAATGGTAGATCCACCAATAGCTTGCACCGTTTGCCTGGAAAAGCCACAGACATGCAATGCCAGACCATGAAAGCATCCAGGAGGGAGGCTGTAACTGGCAAAACAGCAGGGGAGGAGCTGCCTAAGACCTTCGGAACCCACCTTTTGCCTCAGCGTGATCTGTATATGAGACTTGGAGTCAAAGGAGATCATTTTGGAGCTTTAAGACTTGACTGCATCGCTGGATTTTTGACTTGCATGAGGCCTGTAGCCTCTTTCTTTTGGTAAATTTCTCCCATTTGGAATAGCTGGATTTACCCAATGCCTGTACCCCCATTGTATCTAGGAACTAACTAACTTGCTTTTGATTTTGCAGGCTCATAGGCGGAAGGGACTTGCCTTATCTCAGATGAGACTTTGGACTGTGGACTTTTGAGTTAATGCTGAAATGAGTTAAGACTTTGGCGGACTGTTGGGAAGGCATGATTGGTTGTAAAATGTGAAGACATGAGATTTTGTGGGGGGTGGACGGGAGAGGAATGATATGGTTTGGCTCGGTGTCCCCATTCAAATCTCATCTCATAGCTCCCATAATTCCCACATGTTGTGGGAGGGACCCAGTGGAGATAATTGAATCATGGGAGCAGGTATTTCCATTGCTGTTCTCAGGATAGTGAATAAGTCTCATGACACCTGATGGCTTTTAAAAAAATGCAAGTTTGCCTGCACAAGTTATCTCTCTTTGTCTGCTGCCATCCACATAAGATGTGACTTTTTTTATCCTTGCCATTAAACCTCTTTCCTTTGTAAATTGCCCAGTCTTGGGTACGTCTTTATCAGCAGTGTGAAATGGACCTATACACTTGTACATCAAGGAACTAGAAAAAGAAGAAGAAACCAAACCCAAAGCTGGGAGAAGAAAAGAAATAACAAAGATCAGAGCAGAGCTAAATGAGATTGACAGCCAAAAAATGACACAAAGGATCAATGAAACAAAAAGATGGTTCTTTGAAAGGATTAAAAAAATGACAGACTGCTAGCTAGATTAACCAAGAATAAAAAGAGAGGGAAATTAAATAAGTACAATCGGAAATGATAATGGTAGTGTTACAACTGACACCAGGGAAATACAAAAGATCATCAGAGACCACTACAAACACCTCTATGCATACAAATTAGAAAACTTAGAGGAAATGGGAAAATTCCTGGAAATATACAAACTCCCAAGATTGAACCATAAAGAAATAGAATTCCTGAACAGACCAATAATGAGTAATAGAATTGAAACAGTAATAAGAAATTTTCTAACAACAAAAAAATCCTAGGGCCAAATGGATTCACGGCTGAATTTTACTACACATACAAAGAAGAGCTGGTAGTAATCTTGCTGAAATTATTCCAAAACATCGAAGAGGAGGAATTCCTCGCTGACTCATTCTGTAAAGCCAGTATCACACTGACACCAAAGCCAGGCAAGGACACAACAGAAACAAAACTACAGGCCAAATCCCTGATGAACATAGATACAAAAATCTTCTGAAAAATACTAGCAAACTGAATCTAGCAGCATATCAAAAATATAATGTATTATGATAAAGTGGGTTTTATGCCAGGGATGCAAGGATAGTTCAACATATGCAAATCAACAAATGTGATGTGATTGAACTAAAACCAAAAACCATACAATCACCTCAATAGATGGCAGAAAACCCATTTGATAAAATTCAACATCCCTTCATGATAAAAAAAAAATCTCCTTATGAAACTAGGCATCTAAGGAACACAGCTCAAAATAACAACCACATATGACAAATCCACACTGAACATCACACTAAATAAGGGAATGTTGAAAATATTTGTCAGAAGAACTGGAACAAGACAAGGATGTCCATTCTCATCACTTTTATTCAACATAGTAATGGAAGTCCTAGCCAGAGCAATTGGGCAAGGGAAAGAAACAAAAGGCATCCAACTTGGAAAGGAGGAAGTCAAATTATCTCTGTTTACTGGTGACATGATTATATACCAAGAAAACCCTAAAGACTCCTTTAAAATATTCTTAGATTTGATAAACGACTTCAGTAGTTTCAGGATACAAAATCAATATACAAGAATCAGTAGCATCACTATACACCAACAATGTTCAAGCTGAAAACCGAATCAAGAACTCAATCTCATTGACAGCAGCCACAAAAACACAAAATACCTAGGAATAACTTTAACCAAGGAGGTGAAAGATCTCTACAAGGAAAACCACAAACATTGTGAAAGAAATTGTACATGACATAAAAGGGAAAACATGCCATGCTGATGGATAAGATGAATTAATATTGTTACAATGTTCATACTACCCAAAGCAATCTACAGATTCAATGAAATCCTTATCAAATTACCAATGTCATTTTTCAAAGAATTATAAAAAGCTATTCTAAAATTCATGTGGAACCAAAAAAGAGCCCAATTAGTCAATGCAATCCCAAGAAAACACATTGCCTTTCTTCAAATTATATACAAGTCTATAGTAACCAAATCAGCATACTAGCACAAAAATAGACATGTAGATCAATGAAATATAATAGAGAACCCAGAAATAAAGTCACATACCTACAACCAACTGATCTTTGACAAAGTCAACAAAAATAAACAACAGGGAAAGTATACCCTATTAAATAAATGGTACTGAAAAAATTAGCTAGCCATACATAGAAAAATTGAAACTGAACCATCTCAAGATGAATTAATCCATCTTGTGATGGATTAAAGACTTAAATATAAGACCTCAAACTATAAAAATACTGGAAAAAAACTAGAAAAAATTTTCTGGACACTGCCCTAGGCAAATAATTTATAATGAATTTATGATGAAGACCCTTCAAATTATATACAAAGTTATATTACCAAAATAGCATGGTATTGGCATAAAAACACATAGACCAATGGAACAGAATAGAGAGGCCAGAAATAAATTTACCCACCTACAGCTAGTTGATTTTTGACAAAGGTGCCAAGAACATGCACTGGAGAAAAGACAGTCTCTTCAATAAATGGTGCTGGGAAAACTGGGTATCCACATGCAGAAGGAGACTAAACTCCTACCTCTCACCATATACAAAAATCAATTCAAAATGCATTAAAGACTTAAATGTAGGTCTTTTATAAAACTACTAGAAGAAGACATGGGGAAAATGCTTTATAACATTGAACTGGGAAAGGATTTTTTAAATAAGACTTCAAAAGCACAGGCAACAGAAGCAAAAATAGACAAATGGGATTATAGCAAACGAAAAAGCTTTTGCACAATGAAGGAAACAACAGAGTAAAGAGACAATCTATAGAATTAGATAAAATTCTTGCAAACAATATATCTCACAAGGGGTTAATATCCTAACTATAAAAATAACTAAGTAGAAAAAAAAGATTAAAAATGAGTAAAACATCTTAATAGTTTTTCAAAAGAAGACCTACAAATGGCCAACAGGTATATGGAAAATGCTTCACATCACTAATCATCAGGGAAATGCAAATCAAAACCCTAATAAGATATTACCCTACTTCAGTCAGAATGGCTACTATCAAAAAGACAAAAGAAAATAAGTGTTGGAGAGGATGTAGAGAAAAAAGAACACTCACACACCACTGGCACAAATGTAAATTAGTACAGCCATTATAAAAAACAGTAGGGAAGTTTCTCAAAAAATTAAAAATGGAACTACCATGTGATTCAGCAATCCCACTCCTGGGTAAAAATCCAAAGGAAATAAAATCAGTGTGTTAAAGAGTTATTGAAAGACCAAATTATACCTTATAAACATGCACAACTACAATGTGTTAATTTTAATTTTTTTAATTTAAAAAAGAATACAATATATTTTGGCCTTAATTTACCACACATATTTCTAAATACTTTTATAGCTCTAAGGGTGTATTTAACTTTGCCAATATTGATCATCAGTGCAGAAAGTATCTTCTAAAAATAACCATTTATTAATTGATTACGGCCTACTATTTCACAAAAAAGTGTTAAATCTAGAAACAGTTTCTACAGGAAAGGACATAAAGTAAGCACTCAGTCTGTCATAAATTAATTTTCATAGAAACAAGATATGTGTTTTGGAACAAATTATATTATCTCAGTGGCTAGTTTTCCAAAGTTTGATTTAAAATTCTAAATCTCTTAACATTATGTGGCAACTTGATTGAGCCAGGACGTGCACAGATATTTCGTAACACATTAGTCTGAGTGTTCTTGTGAGGGTCTTTTTGGTTGGGGTTAACACTCAAGGAAAAGAGCAAGTTGACTGACTGATGTAGCCAGGTGGAACAGCTGCCACCAAGGGACCAAGACAACTAGCACACTTCAAACAGACCTTCAGAGAAAAGGCACTGAGTGGGGATGAATGGAAGACACAGAAGCTGGGCTGAAGAGGGAGAAAACTGGGAACCCTATATGGAGATACTGTGCATCTGGACTCATTCCTGGTCCCCAGTGGCTGTGGGGGAACACGTGAGTTGAACTGACAAAGAGCACCCTGCTCTCACCATGGGTCTCTGAAACCCCAGCAGAAAGAGATCCTTTGACCACCATGAACACTCGAGTTGGCAAGCAAAGCTACTTAAATAGTGGTAGGGGCAGTAAGCCAGCTGATGTAGAGCCCAGAGTGTTTTGTGCAAGAGCGTCTGTAGCAGTGCATGGCCATGGATGGACATCCCCCTAGGCTCAACTTGCTCCCATAGGAGACTTTAGCCCTAGGGGAATGGCCAGACCTGAACTCTGCAGGATGGTCTTGCCCATAAGATAAGGCCAGTCTAATGTGAGCACCCCTGATCTGCTGGCCTTTCCTGGGGCCCCAGCCTGGCTACACCTGCTTACAGAGTAGCCTCAGGTGACCTGGGGTTCTGCATCATAGCTTCTGCGCTGGCAGACCCTGCCTGACTGGCAGGGAGCTCCAGTGGGGTGGCCCCCACAGCTATGCACCAGCCCTCATGCTCCCTCCCCATTCTGCAGCTTCACCCAGACCCACAAGCAACTCCCCACATTGCTTTGCTGGTGCATGTCTGCACAGGCAGGTTTTGCTTTCCTTGCCCTGCCAACATGTGAGTATGTGTGTACCCCAACCTGCTACTGCTGCAGCAAGAGTGTAGTCTTCCACCCTTCTCCCTGCCAACTGCCATTGCAGACGGAGAATTGCAGGCACAGAGCCAGCCAGCCCAATCCCTGCTAGTCCCCCACTCTTGCACCAGCACTGCCATGGGAGTGAAACTAGGAACAGAAAACAGCAGGTCCTCCCCTTCCGTGGGCAATCACTCCCGTTTGCAGTGCACAGAGAAATATTTCAGACATGCATCTGCTAGCTCCTCACCACCGAGCCAAAACCACCACAAGAGTGACCATGCACAAAGTTGACAGCAGGGGCCTCCCACCCCGTGCATTCCCTCTGCCACTGTGATGAACACCCACAGGGAGGCAGGCATCTTGACACCCACTAGCAACCTGCCACATCCAACAAGTGTGTACCCCACCATGCTGCCACTAACACTGCTACTGGCACGTGCAAATGAGGATAGATCCCACTGACACTGCAGTACGAAATGCTTTGGCTGACATCACCCACTGGAGTGTAGTGACCACTGGCCCAGGAGCACCTCAGTCCCACCAACTATGGTGAAATACTAAACTTAAGAGACAGAAAACAAAGTTGGGGCCCAATGCAGTCCAGGAGTTGGGAGCTGAGCATTGGCCTCATAAAATCTTCCAGAAATGAAGTCAGTCAACTGAATCCACCTTGTACCACAATCAACCCCTCAAGGTGATCAAGTATGATAAAAGAAAATTTAAAAAAACCCAAGTCACTGTATTAGTCCATTCTCACACTGTTAATAAAGACATACCCAAGACTAGGTAATTTATAAAGAAAAAGCAGTTTAATTGGCTCACAGTTCAGCAAGGCTGGGGAGGCCTCAGGAAACTTACAAACATGGTCAAAGGGGAAGCAAATATATCCTTCTTCAAATGGCAGCAGCAAGGAGAAATGCTGAGCAAAAGGGGGCAAGCTCCTTATAAAACCATCAGATCTCATGAGAACGTACTATTATGAGAACAGCATGAGGGTAACCACCCCCATGATTAAATTACCTTCCACTGGTTCCCTCCCATGACACATGGGGATTATGGGAACTATAATTCAAGATGATATTTCAGTGGGGACACATCCATACCATATTATTCTACCCCCGGCCCCTCCCAAATCTCATGTCCTCAGATTTCAAAACGTAATCATGCCTTTGCAACAGTCCCCCAAAGTCTTAGCTCATTCCAGCATTAACCCAAAAGTCCAAGTTCAAAGTCTCATCTGAGATAAGGCAAGTCCCTTCCACCTATGAGCCTGTAAAATCAAAAGCAAGTTAGTTACTTCCTAGATATAGTGGGGGTACAGGCACTTGATAAACACACCCTTTCCAAATGAAATAAATTGGCCCAAACAAAGGGGCTACAAGTCCCATGCAAGTCTGAAATCCCACAGGACAGTCACTAAACCTTAAAGTTTTAAAATTACCTTCTATGACTCCATGTTTCATATCCAAGTGACACTGATGCAAGATTGGGCTCCCACAGCCTTGGGCAGCTCTGCCTCTGTGGCTTTGCATGGTACAGCCCCCTCCTGGCTGCTTTCACAGCTGGCATTGAGTGTCTGTGGCTTTTCCAGGCCTGCAGTCACAAGCTGTAGGTGGATCTACTATTCTGGAGTCTGGAAGACAGTGACCCTCTCTTGCCCTCACTCCACTAGCCAGTGCCCCAGCGGGGACTTTGTATGAGGGCTCCAACCTCACATTTCTCTTCTGTACTGCCCTAGCAGACATTCTCCATGAGGGCTTCACTCCTGCAGCAGACTTCTGCCTGGACATCCAGGCATTTCTATACATCCTCTGAAATTTAGGCGGAAGGGCCCAAGCTCAGTTCTCATCTTCTGCACACCCGCAGGCCCAACACCATGTGGAGATTGCCAAGGCTTAGGGCTTGCACCCTCTGAAGCAACAGCCTGAGCTGTACCTTGGCCCCTTTTAGTCACAGCTGGAGCAGCTGGAACACAGGGCACCAAGTCCTGAGGCTGCACACAGCAGATGGGCCCTAGACCCTGCCCAGGAAACCATCTTTCCCTCCTAGGCCTCCAGGCCAGTGATAGGAAGGGCTGCCATGAAGGTCTCTGACATGTCCTGGAGGCGTTTTCCCTATTGTCTTGGTGATTAGCATTTAGCTCCTCTTTACTTATGCAAACTTCTGCAGCCAGCTTGACACTTGAATTTCTCCCTCAAAAATTGGTTTTTCTTTTCTGCTGCATCATCAGGCTGCAAATTTTCCAAACTTTTATGCTCTGTTGCCTCTTGAATGCTTTGCTGCTTAGAAAATTTATTCCACTAAATACCCTAAACCATCTCTCCCAAGTTCAAAGTTCCACAGATCTCTAGGACAGGGGCAAAATGCCACCAGTCTCTTTGCTAAAGCATAAGATTTTGAAGAGTCACCTCTGTCCCAGTTCCCAAAAAGTTCCTATTCTCCATCTGAGACCACCTCAGCCTGGACTTTGTTGTCCATATCACTAACAGCATTTTGGTCAAAACCATTCAACAAATCTGTAGGAAGTTTCAAAGTTTCCCACCTCTTTCTGTCTTCTGAGCCCTCCAAGTCTATAGGAAGCTCCAAACTTTCCCACATTTTCTTGTCTTCTTCTAAGCCCTTCAAACTGTTCCAATCTCTGCCTGTTACCCAGTTCCAAAGTTGCTTACCCATTTTTGGATATCTTTACAGTAGTACCCCACTCTCTGCAGTACCAATTTACTCTATTAGTTTGTTCTCATGCTGCTAATAAAGACATACCAAAGACTGAGTAATTTATAAAAGAAAGAGGTTTAACTGACTCACAGTTCAGCATGGCTGAGGAGGCCTCAGGAAACTTAAAATCATGGCAAAAGATGAAGCAAACATGTCCTTCTTTACATGGCAGAAACAAAGAGAAGTGCCGAATAAAAGGAGGAAAAGCTCCTTATAAAACCATCAGATTTTGTGAGAACTCACTACTATGAGAACAGCATGAGGGTAACCACCCCCATGATTAAATTACCTCTCAGCAGGTCCTTCCCACAACACATGGGAATTATGGGAACTATAATTCCATATGAGATTTGGGTGGAGACATAGCCAAACCATATCAATCAGCAACCTCAAAGATTGAAGGAACATAAGTCCATGAAGATGAGAAAGAACCGGCACAAGAACCCTGACCACTAAAGAGCCAGAGTGCCTTCTTTCCTCCAAACAACTACATCACCACTCCAGCAAGCGTTCAGAACCAGGCTGAGATGGCTGAAATGAGAGAAATGTAGTTCAGAACATAAACAGAAACAAAGATCATTGAGCTATGGAAGTACATTGAAACCCAGTCCAAGAAAGCGAAGAATCACAATAAAACAATGCAGAAGTTGATAGACAAAATAGTATAAAAAATAATGTAACCAACCTGATAGAGCTGAATAACACACTACAAGAATTTTCATAATGCAATCACAAGTATTAATAGAAGAATAGACCAAGCAGAGGAAAGAAACTCAGAGATTGAAGACTGGTTTTCTGAAATCAGACAGACAGTAGTAGAGAAAAAAGAATGAAAAAGAATAAACAAAACCTCTGAGAAATATGTGATTATGTATAGAAAGCAAATCTACAACTCATAGGTGTCTCTGAAAGAGATGGGGAGAATAAAATCAAGTTGGAAAACATGCTTCAGGATATCATCCATGAGAACTTCCCCAAACAAGCTAGGGAGGACAATATTCAAATTCAAGAAATGCAGAGAAGCCCAGTAAAATACCTCACAAGAAGATCACCACCATAATATATTAATTATCAGACTCTCCAAGGACAAAATGCAAGAAAAAATGTTAAAGGCAACTTCAGAGAAAGGCCAGGTCACTTACAAAGAAAAATCCATCAGACTAACAGTGGACCTCTCGGCTAAAACCCTAAAAAGACAGAAGAGATTGGGGGACAATATTCAACATTCTTAAAGAAAAGAAATTCCAACCCATAATTTCATGTCTGGTCAAAGTACAAATCATAAGTAAAAAAGAAATAACATCCTTTTCAGACAAGCAAAAGTAGAGGGAAGTTCCTACCACCAGAACTGACTTATAAGAGTTCCTGAAGGAAGCATGAAATATGGAAAGGAAAGACCATTACCAGCCACTACAAAAACACACTGAAGTACACAGACCAGTGACATTACAAAGCAACCACATAAACATGTTGCAAAATAACCAGCTAGTGTTGATGACAAAATTAAATCCACACATATCAACAGTAACCTTGAATGTAAATGGGATAAGTGTTTCAATTATGAGACACAGAGTGGCAAGCCAAATAAAAAACCAAGACCCATTGGTATGCAGTCTTCAAGAGACCCATCTCACATGCAATGACACACAGAGGTTCAAAATAAAAGGATGGAAAAAAATCTACGAAGCAAATAGAAAATGGAAAAAAGCAAGGGTTACAATCCTAGCTCCAGATAAAACAGTCTTTAAACCAACAAAGATTTAAAAAGGTAAACAGCATTAGATAATGGTAGAGGGTTCAACTCAACAAGAAGACATAACTATTCTAAATATATATGCACCCAACAGAGGAGCACCCAGATTCATAAAGCAAGCTCTTAGAGACCTGCAGAGACTTAGACTCCCACACAATAATAGTGGGAAACTTTAACACCCCACTGACAACATTAGACAGATCATCAAGACGAAAAATTAACAAAGATATTCAGGACCTGAGCTCAGCACTGGATCAAATGGACCTAATAGACATCTACAGATCTTGTCACCCACCCAAAACAACCAACAGGATATAAATTTTTCTTTTTTTTTTTTTGAGATGAAGTCTCTCTGTTGTTGGCCTGGGCTGGAGTGCAATGGTGTGATCTCAGCTCACTGCATCCTCTGCCTCCCGGGTTCCAGCAATTCTGCCTCAGCCTCCCGAGTAGCTGAGATTACAGGCACCTGCCACCATGCCTGGCTAATTTTTGTATTTTCAGTAGAGATGGGGGTTTCACCATGTTGGCCAGGCTGGTCTTGAACTCCTGACCTCAGGTGATCCACCGACCTTGGCCTCCCAAAGTGCTGGGATTACAGGCATGAGCCACCACGCCTGGCCCAGAATATACATTTGTCTTATCATTACATGTTACATAGTCTAGAGGAGATTACATAACTGGAAATAAAACATCCTTCAGCAAATGCATAAAAACTGAAAGTATAACAACCAATATCTCAAAGCCCAGCACAATCAAATCAGAAATCAAGACTGAG
Organism: Pan troglodytes; assembly: GCF_028858775.2. NCBI lineage: Eukaryota > Metazoa > Chordata > Mammalia > Primates > Hominidae > Pan > Pan troglodytes. Next base: position 36,875,477 of record NC_072413.2, read on the forward strand.
AAATTCACTCAAAACCATACATTACAGGGAAATTGAATAACCTGCACTGAATGACTTTTAGGTAAATGATGGAATAAGGGCAGAAATCAAGAAGTTATTCGAAACTAATGAGAATAAAAATACAACATTCCAGAATTTCTGAGGCACAGCTAAGGTGGTGTTAAGAAAGAAATTTATAGCACTAAATGCCCACATCAAAAAGTTGGAAAGATCTCAAGTTAATATCCTAACATTACAACAAAAAGAACTAGAGAACCAGGAGAAAAACAACCCCAAAGCTAGCAGAAGACAAGGAATAACCAAAATCAGAGCTGAACTCAAGGCGACTGAAATGTGAGAAACCATTCAAAAGATCAACAAAACCAGGAGGTGTTTTTTTGAAAAAATTAATAAAATAGACTCCTAGCTAGACTAATAAACAAGAAAAGAAAGAAGATTCCAAAAAACACAATCAGAAATGACAAGGGGGATATTACCACTGACCCCATAGAAATATAAATAACCATCAGACAATATTATAAATACCTCTATGCAAATAAACTAGAAAATCTAGAAGAAATTGATAAATTCCTGGACACATAAACACTCTCCCCTCTCCCAAGACTAAATCATGAAGAAATTGAACTCCTGAACATAACAATAATGACCTCTGAAACTGAAGAGATTGTACCATTTCTACTGAAACTATTCCTAAAAACTGAGGTGGAGGAACTCCTTCCTAACTCATTCTGAGGCCAGCATCATCCTGATACCAGTACCTGGCAGAGACACGACAATAAAAGAAAACTTTAGGCCAATATCCTTAATGAACACTGATGCAAAAATCCTCAACAAAACACTGGCAAATCAAATCCAGCAGCACATCAAAAACTTTATCTACAATGATCAAGTAGGCTTTATCCCTGGGATGCAAAGTTTGATTCATTTATAACATAAACAGAACTATAAGAATGAACCAGCACACTGACCACTCAAAAAGCCAGCATGCCTTCTTTCCTTAAATGACCATGTCATCTCTCCAGCAAGGGTTCAGAACCATGATTATCTCAATAAATGCAGAAAAGGCTTTTAATAAAACTCAACACCCCTTCATAGTAAAACTTCTCAGTAAACTAGATATTGATGGAACATACCTCAGAATAGTAAGAGTCATCAGTGACAAACCCACAGCCAACATCATACTGAACAGGAAAAAGCTGGAAGCATTCCCCTTGAAAACTGGCACAAGAAAAGAATGCTGTCTCTCATCACTCCTATTCAACATAGTAATGGAAGTTCTGGCCAGGGCAATCAGGCAAGAGAAAGAAATAAAGGGCATCCAAATAGGAAGAGAAGAAGTCAAACTATACCTGTTTACAGATGACATAATCCTATATCTAGAAAACCCCACTGTCTCAGTTCAAAAGCTCCTTAAGCTGATAAACAACTTCAGTAATGTCTCAGGATAAAAAATCAATCTGCAAAAATCACTAGCACTCCTATACACTAACAAGAGTCAAGACAAGAGCCAAATTAGGAATGATCTCCCATTCACAGTTGCCACAAAAAGAATAAAATACTTAGTAAAACAGCTAACTATCAATGTAAAAGATCTCTTCAAGGAGAACTATGAAACATTGCTCAAAAAAATCAGAGATGACACAAATAAATGGAAACATATTCCATGCTCATGGACAGAAAGAATCAGTATCACTAAAATGGCCATATTGCCCAAAGCAATTTATAGATTCAATGCTATTCCTATTAAACTACCATTGAGATTCTTCACAGAACTAGAAAAAAAAAAAACTATTTTAAAATTCACATGGAACCAAAACAAGAGCCCAAATAGCCAAGGCAATCCTAAGCAAAAAAAAAAAAAAAAAAAAAAAAAAAGCTGGAAGCATCATGCTACCTGACTTCAAACTATACTACAGTGCTACAGTAACCAAAACAGTTTGGTATGGGTACAAAAACAGACACATAGACCAAGGGAACAGAATAGAGAACCCTGAAATAAGGCCACACACCTATACGCATCTGATCTTTAACAAACCTCACAAAAACAAGCAATGGGGGAAAGAATTCTCTATTCAATAAATGCTACTGGGGTAACTGGGTAGCCACATGCAGAAGATTGAAATTAAACAAAAATTAGGAGGAGCCAAGACGGCCAAATAGGAACAGCTCTGGTATACAGCTCCCAGCGTGAGCGACGAAGAAGACAGGTGATTTCTGCATTTCCATCTGAGGTACTGGGTTCATCTCACTAGGGAGTGCCAGAGAGTGGGCGCAGGTCAGTGGGTGCAGCGCACCGTGCATGAGCCGAAGCAGGGCGAGGCATTGCCTCATTCGGGAAGCCCAAGGGGTCGGGGGGTTCCCTTTCCTAGTCAAAGAAAGGGGTGACAGACGGCACCTGGACAATCGGGTCACTCCCACGCTAATACTGCGCTTTTCCGACGGGCTTAAAAAATGGCGCACCAGATTATATCCCACACCTGGCTTGGAGGGTCCTACACCCACAGAGTCTCGCTGATTGCTAGCACAGCAGTCTGAGATCAAACTGCAAGGCAGCAGCAATGCTGGGGGAGGGGCGCCCGCCATTGCCCAGGCTTGATTAGGTAAACAAAGCAGCCGGGAAGCTCCAACTGGGTGGAACCCACCACAGCTCAAGGAGGCCTGCCTGCCTCTGTAGGCTTCACCTCTGGGGGCAGGGCACAGACAAACAAAAAGACAGCAGTAACCTCTGCAGACTTAAATGTCCCTGTCTGACAGCTTTGAAGAGAGCAGTGGTTCTCCCAGCACGCAGCTGGAGATCTGAGAACGGGCAGACTGCCTCCTCAAGTGGGTCCCTGACCACTGACCCCCGAGCAGCCTAACTGGCAGGCACCCCCCAGCAAGGGCACACTGACACCTCACACGGCCAGGTACTCCAACAGACCTGCAGCTGAGGGTCCTGTCTGTTAGAAGGAAAACTAACAAACAGAAAGGACATCCACACCAAAAACACATCTGTACATCACCATCATCAAAGACCAAAAGTAGATAAAACCACAAAGATGGGGAAAAAACAGAACAGAAAAACTGGAAACTCTAAAAAGCAGAGCGCCTCTCCTCCTCCAAAGGAACGCAGTTCCTCACCAGCAATGGAACAAAGCTGGATGAAGAATGACTTTGACGAGCTGAGAGAAGAAGGCTTCAGACGATCAAATTACTCCCACCTACAGGAGGACATTCAAATCAAAGGCAAAGAAGTTGAAAACTTTGAAAAATGTTTAGAAGAATGTACAACTAGAATAACCAATGCAGAGAAGTGCTTAAAGGAGCTGATGGAGCTGAAAACCAAGGCTCGAGAACTACGTGAAGAATGCAGAAGCCTCAGGAGCCAATGCGATCAACTGGAAGAAAGGGTATCAGTGATGGAAGATGAAATGAGTGAAATGAAGCGAGAAGGGAAGTTTAGAGAAAAAAGAATAAAAAGAAATGAGCAAAGGCTCCAAGAAATATGGGACTATGTGAAAAGACCAAATCTACATCTGATTGGTGTACCTGAAAGTGACGGGGAGAATAGAACCAAGTTGGAAGACTCTCTGCAGGATATTATCCAGGAGAACTTCCCCAATCTAGCAAGGCAGGCCAACATTCAGATTCAGGAAATACACAGAAAGCCACAAAGATACTCCCCGAGAAGAGCAACTCCAAGACACATAATTGTCAGATTCACCAAAGTTGAAATGAAGGAAAAAATGTTAAGGGCAGCCAAAGAGAAAGGTCGGGTTACCCTCAAAGGGAAGCCCCTCAGACTAACAGCGGATCGCTCGGCAGAAACTCTACAAGCCAGAAGAGAGTGCGGGCCAATATTCAACATTCTTAAAGAAAAGAATTTTCAACCCAGAAATTCATATCCAGCCAAACTAAGCTTCATAAGTGAAGGAGAAATAAAATACTTTACAGAGAAGCAAATGCTGAGAGATTCTGTCACCACCAGGCCTGCCCTAAAAGAGCTCCTGAAGGAAGCGCTAAACATGGAAAGGAACAACCAGTACCAGCCACTGCAAAATCATGCCAAAATGTAATGACCATCGAGACTAGGAAGAAACTGCATCAACTAACGAACAAAATAACCAGCTAACGTCATAATGACAGGATCAAATTCATACATAACAATATTAACTTTAAATGTAAATGGACTAAATGCTCCAATTAAAAGACACAGACTGGCAAATTGGATAAAGAGTCAAGACCCATCAGTGTGCTGTATTCAGGAAACCCATCTCACATGCAGAGACACACATAGGCTCAAAATAAAAGGATGGAGGAAGATCTACCAAGCAAATGGAAAACAAAAAAAGGCAGGGGTTGCAATCCTAGTCTCTGATAAAACAGACTTTAAACCAACAAAGATCAAAAGACACAAAGAAGGCCATTACACAATGGTAAAGGGATCAATTCAACAAGAAGAGCTAACTATCCTAAATATATGTGCACCCAATACAGGAGCACCCAGATTCATAAAGCAAGTTCTGAGTGACCTACAAAGAGACTTAGACTCCCACACATTAATAATGGGAAACTTTAACACCCCACTGTCAACATTAGACAGATCACCGAGACAGAAAGTCAACAAGGATACCCAGGAATTGAACTCAGCTCTGCACCAAGCGAACCTAATAGACATCTACAGAACTCTCCACCCCAAATGAACAGAATATACATTTTTTTCAGCACCACACCACACCTATTCCAAAATTGACCACATACTTGGAAGTAAAGCTCTCCTCAGCAAATGTAAAAGAACAGAAATTATAACAACCTATCTCTCAGACCACAGTGCAATCAAACTAGAACTCAGGATTAAGAATCTCACTCAAAACCGCTCAACTACATGGAAACTGAACAACCTGCTCCTGAATGACTACTGGGTACATAACGAAATGAAGGCAGAAATAAAGATCTTCTTTGAAACCAACGAGAAAAAAGATACAACATACCAGAATATCTGGGACGCATTCAAAGCAGTGTGTAGAGGGAAATTTATAGCACTAAATGCCCACAAGAGAAAGCAGGAAAGATCCAAAATTGACACCCTAACATCACAATTAAAAGAACTAGAAAAGCAAGAGCAAACACATTCAAAAGCTAGCAGAAGGCAAGAAATAACTAAAATCAGAGCAGAACTGAAGGAAAGAGAGACACAAAAAACCCTTCAAAAAGTAATGAATCCAGGAGCTGGTTTTTTGAAAGGATCAACAAAATTGATAGACCGCTAGCAAGACTAATACAGAAAAAAAGAGAGAAGAATCAAATAGACGCAATAAAAAATGATAAAGGGGATATCACCACCAATCCCACAGAAATACAAACTACCATCAGAGAATACTACAAACACCTCTACGCAAATAAACTAGAAAATCTAGAAGAAATGGATAAATTCCTCGACACATACACCCTCCCAAGACTAAACCAGGAAGAAGTTGAATCTCTGAATAGACCAATAACAGGAGCTGAAATTGTGGCAATAATCAATAGCTTACCAACCAAAAAGAGTCCAGGACCAGATGGATTCACAGCCGAATTCTACCAGAGGTACAAGGAGGAACTGGTACCATTCCTTCTGAAACTATTCCAATCAATAGAAAAAGAGGGAATCCTCCCTAACTCATTTTATGAGGCCAGCATCATCCTGATACCAAAGCGGGGCAGAGACACAACCAAAAAACAGAATTTTAGACCAATATCCTTGATGAACATCGATGCAAAAATCCTCAATAAAATACTGGCAAACCGAATCCAGCAGCACATCAAAAAGCTTATCCACCATGATCAAGTGGGCTTCATCCCTGGGATGCAAGGCTGGTTCAATATATGCAAATCAATAAATGTAATCCAGCATATAAACAGAACCAAAGACAAAAACCACATGATTATCTCAATAGATGCAGAAAAGGCCTTTGACAAAATTCAACAACCATTCATGCTAAAAACTCTCAATAAATTAGGTATTGATGGGATGTATTTCAAAATAATAAGAGCTATCTATGACAAACCCACAGCCAATATCATACTGAATGGGCAAAAACTGGAAGCATTCCCTTTGAAAACTGCCACAAGACAGGGATGCCCTCTCTCACCACTCCTATTCAACATAGTGTTGGAAGTTCTGGCCAGGGCAATTAGGCAGGAGAAGGAAATAAAGGGTATTCAATTAAAAAAAGAGGAAGTCAAATTGTCCCTGTTTGCAGATGACATGATTGTATATCTAGAAAACCCGATTGTCTCAGCCCAAAATCTCCTTAAGCTGATAAGCTACTTCAGCAAAGTCTCAGGATACAAAATCAATGTGCAAAAATCACAAGCATTCTTATACACCAATAACAGACAAACAGAGAGCCAAATCTTGAGTGAACTCCCATTCACAATTGCTTCAAAGAGAATAAAATACCTAGGAATCCAACTTACAAGGGATGTGAAGGACCTGTTCAAGGAGAACTACAAACCACTGCTCAAGGAAATAAAAGAGGATAAAACAAATGGAAGAACATTCCATGCTCATGGGTAGGAAGAATCAATATCGTGAAAATGGCCATACTGCCCAAGGTAATTTACAGATTCAATGCCATCCCCATCAAGCTACCAATGACTTTCTTCACAGAATTGGAAAAAACTACTTTAAAGTTCATATGGAACCAAAAAAGAGCCCGCATTGCCAAGTCAATCCTAAGCCAAAAGAACAAAGCTGGAGGCCATCACACTACCTGACTTCAAACTATACTACAAGGCTACAGTAACCAAAACAGCATGGTACTGGTACCAAAACAGAGATATAGATCAATGGAACAGAACAGAGCCCTCAGAAATAATGCCGCTTATCTACAACTATCTGATCTTTGACAAACCTGAGAAAAACAAGCAATGGGGAAAGGATTCCCTATTTAATAAATGGTGCTTGGAAAACTGGCTAGCCATATGTAGAAAGCTGAAACTGGATCCCTTCCTTACACCTTATACAAAAATTAATTCAAGATGGATTAAGGACTTAAATGTTAGACCTAAAACCACGAAAACCCTAGAAGAAAACCTAGGCTTTACCATTCAGGACATAGGCATGGGCAAGGACTTCATGTCTAAAACACCAAAAGCAATGGCAACAAAAGCCAAAATTGACAAATGGGATCTAATTAAACTAAAGAGCTTCTGCACAGCAAAAGAAACTACCATCAGAGTGAACAGGCAACCTACAAAATGGGAGAAAATTTTCGCAACCTTCTCATCTGACAAAGGGCTAATATCCAGAATCTACAATGAACTCCAACAAATTTACAAGAAAAAAACAAACAACCCCATCAAAAAGTGGGCAAAGGACATGAACAGACACTTCTCAAAAGAAGACATTTATGCAGCCAAAAAACACATGAAAAAATGCTCATCATCACTGGCCATCAGAGAAATGCAAATCAAAACCACAATGAGATACCATCTCACACCAGTTAGAATGGCGATCATTAAAAAGTCAGGAAACAACAGGTGCTGGAGAGGATGTGGAGAAACAGGAACACTTTTACACTGTTGGTGGGACTGTAAACTAGTTCAACCATTGTGGAAGTCAGTGTGGTGATTTCTCAGGGATCTAGAACTAGAAATACCATTTGACCCAGCCATCCCATTACTGGGTATATACCCAAAGGACTATAAATCATGCTGCTATAAAGACACATGCACACGTATGTTTATTGCGGCACTATTCACAATAGCAAAGACTTGGAACCAACCCAAATGTCCAACAATGATAGACTGGATTAAGAAAATGTGGCACATATACACCATGGAATACTATGCAGCCATAAAAAATGATGAGTTCATGTCCTTTGTAGGGACATGGATGAAATTGGAAAACATCATTCTCAGTAAACTATCGCAAGAACAAAAAACCAAACACTGCATGTTCTCACTCATAGGTGGGAATTGAACAATGAGAACACATGGACACAGGAAGGGGAACATCACACTCTGGGGACTGTGGTGGGGTGGGGGGAGGGGGAAGGGATAGCATTGGGAGATATACCTAATGCTAGATGATGAGTTAATGGGTGCAGCACACCAGCATGGCACATGTATACATATGTAACTAACCTGCACATTGTGCATATGTACACTAAAACTTAAAATGTAACAATAAAAAAAAAAATTAACTCAACATGGATTAAAGACCTAAATCTATAAACCCAAATCTATAAAAACCCTGGACGACAACCTAGGCAATACCATTCTGGACATAGAAATGAGCAAAACTTTTGTAACAAAGATGCCAAAAGCAATTGCAACAAAAACAAAAATTGACAAATAAAATCTAATTAAAGGGCCTCTGCAAAGCAAAAGAAACTGTCAACACAGTAAACAGACAACCTACAGAAAGGGAGAAAAATTTTGCAAACTATGCATCTGACAAAGGTCTAATATCCAACATCTATAAGAAACTTAAATTTACAAGAAAAAATCAAACAACCGTATTAAAAAGTGGGCAAAGGACATGAACAAATGCTTTTCAAAAAGAGGACATACAAACATTCAAAAGAAGTCAACAATCATATAAAAAAAGCTCAACATCACTGGTCATTAGAGAAATGCAAATCAAAACCATAATGAGACATCATCTCACACCAGTCAGAATGGCTATTATTAAAAAGTCAAAAAAATAACATGCTGGCTAGGTTGTGGAGAGAAAGAAATGCTTATACACTATTGTGGGAATGTAAATTAGTTCAACCATTGTGGAAGACAGTGTGGTAATTCCTCAAAGACCTAAAAACAGAACTACCATTTGACCCAGCAATTCCATTACTGGTTATATGCCCAAAGGAGTATAAATCATTCTATCGTCAAGTCACATGCACACATATGTTCACTGTAGCACTATTAAGAAAAGCGAAGGCATAGAATCAACCTAAATGTCCATCAGTGGTAGGCAGGATAAAGAAAATGTAGTACCTATATACCATGGAATACTGTGCAGACAAAAAATAATGAGATCATGTCCTTTGCAGGAACATGGATGGAGCTGGAGGCCATTATCCTTAGCAAACTAACACAGGAACAGAAAACGTAATACTTATAAGTGGGAGCTAAATGATGAGAACACAGGGACACATAGAGGGGAACAATGTACACTGGGGCCTATTGGAGGCTGGAAGCTGGGAGAAGAGAGAGGATTAAGAAAATTAATGGGTACTAGCAAGTTTAATAGGCTTATCAATAGGCTTAATACCTGGGTGATGAAATAATCTGTATAACAAACCCCTATGACACAAGTTTACCTATATAACAAACTGCACATGTACTCTGAACTTAAAAGTTAAATGAAATTTTTTTAAAAAAACAAAGGAAACATTTAAGTTGGTAGGACTGAGTAAAGTAGTTTGTCTCTCAGAAGTAAGTTGACCTGACCAAATCAAGCAAAGACCTCAATAGTACAAAAAGTTTTACTCTCCCTAAAGTAATAAAAAATTCCTCCTGCCTAACTACCTTCAAACTGGAACATCATGTTTTTGCCTGACTTCAGACTCCTACTGAAAGATCAATTCTTTCTGGGTCTTGAGCCCACAAGCCTTCAGACTGAAATTTATTGACTGTCCTGGGTCTTTGCTTGCCAACTCACGCTGCAGATTTTGGGACTTGTCAGCCCCTCATAATCACATGAGCCAATTCCTTATTCACACTGACATGATTTGATTCTATGTCCCAACTGAAATCTCATCTCCAATTTTAATCCCCATATGTAAGGGGAGGAACCTGGTAGGAGATGATTGGATCATGGGGGTGGTTTCTCCCATGCTTTTCTCATGATACAGAGTAAATTCTCATGAGACATGATGGTTTAAAAATGTGACATTTCCTCATTTTCTCTCTCTCTCTCTCTCTCTCTCTCGCCACGATATAAGACATGCCTTGCTTCCTCTTCACCTTCCACTGTGATTGTAGGTTTCCTGAGGCCTCCACAGCCATGTGGAACTGTGAGACAATTAAACTTCCTTTCTTTATAAATTACCCAGTCTCAGGTAGTTCTTTATAGCAGTGTGAAAATGGACTCAAACAAAGAGTTGGGATCAGGAGTTTGGAGTACAACTATAATAATACCTGAAAATATGAAAGCAACTTTGGAACTGGGTAACAGGCAGAAGTTGGAACAGTCTGGAGGGCTCAGAAGAAGACAGGAAGTTGTAGGAAAGTTTGGAACTTCCTACAGACTTGTTGAATAGTTTTAACCAAAACGCTGATAGCCATATGGACAATGAAGTCCAGGCTGAGGTGGTCTCAGATGGAGATGAGGAACTTATTGGAAACGGGAGCAAAGGTCACTCTTGCTATGCTTTACCTAAGAGATTGGTGGCATTTTGCCCCTTTACTAGAGATCTGTGGAACTTCGAACTTGAGAGAGATGATTTAGGGTATCTGACAGAAGCAATTTTGAAGCAGCGAAGCATTCAAGATGTGACCTGGCTTTTTCTGAAAGCATACAGTCATATACATTTAAAAAGAGATGATCTGAAATTGGAACTTATGTTTAAGAGAAAAGCAGAACATAAAGGTTTGGAAAATTTGCAGCCTGACCATGCAGTAGGAAAGAAAAACCCATTTTCTGGGAAAAAGTCAAGCTGGCCACAGAAATTTTCATAAGTAACAAGGAGCCAGATGTTAAAAGCTGAGACAATGGGGAAAATGTCTCCAGGGTATTTCAGAGCTCTTCATGGCAGCCCCTCCCATCACAGACCCAGAAGCCTAAGAGGGAAATATGGTTTCATAGGCTGGGCCCAGGGTCCTGTGCTGTTCTATACAACCTTGGGGCATGGCACCCAGAGTCCCACCCACTCCAGCTCCAACCATGGCTTAAAGAGGCCAAGGCAGAGTTTAGACCATTGCTTCAGAGGGTGCAAGCCCCAAGCCTTGGTGGCTTCCACATGGTGTTGGGCC